>NW_027480423.1:10000000-10625000 GCF_051401765.1 Calliopsis andreniformis
TGTTGTATTTATATTGTGTTTTATGCTTCTGGCGTTGACTTCTTAGGCCCTAACTATTTAATCTGGTAGAGCACCGCCCTAGCGTGAAGCATAGGTTGCCTGGAACGTAGAAATGACCATTACTTTCACACTGTTTACAGTTATTCCTGTTATACGATGGAAAAACTTTTGCATCTTTATTATATTTTATTCTTCTGGCGAAGACTTCTAAGGCCCTAACTACTCGATCTGGTGGAGCAACGCCGTAGAGTGAAGCCCAGGTTGCCCGGAACGTAGAAATGACCATTACATTCACACTGGTTGCAATTATTCGTCTTATACGATGGAAATGCTGTTGTATTTATATCGTATTTTATGCTTCTGGCGTTGACTTCTAAGGACCTAACTATTCGATCTGGTGGAGCAACGCCCTAGAGTGAAGCCTAGGTTGCTCGGAATGTAGAAATGACCATAACTTTCACACTGGTTGCAATTATTCGTTTTGTACGATGGAAAAACTGTTGCATCTTTATCGTATTTCACGATTCTGGCGTTGACTTCTTAGGCCGTATCTATTCGATCTGGTGGAGCAACGCCCTGGAGTGAAACCTAGGTTGCGCGGAACGTAGCAATGACCATAACTTTCACACTGGTACCAATTATTCGTTTTATACACAGGAAAAACTGTTCTAATTATTTTGTATTTAATGCTTCGGGCGTTGACTTCTCTGGCCCTAACTGTTTGATCTGGTGGAGCAACGCCCTAGAGTGAAGCCTAGGCTGCCCGGAACGTAGAAATGACCATAACTTTCACACTGGTTGCTATTATTCTCTTTATACGATGGAAAAACTGTTATATTTATATTGTATTTTATGCTTCTGGCGTTGACTTCTTAGGCCCTAACTATTCGATCTGGTGGAACAACGACCTAGAGTGAAGCCTAGGTTGCCTGGAACGTAGAAATGACCATTACTTTCACACTGTTTGCAGTTATTCCTGTTATACGATGGAAAAACTTTTGCATCTTTATTGTATTTTATGCTTCTGGCGCTGACTTCTAAGGCCCTAGCCATTTGATTTCGTGGAGCAACGCCCGAGAGTGGAGCCTAGGTTGCGCGCTACGTAGAAATGACCACTACTTTCACACTGTTTGCAATTATTCATTTAATACGGTGGAAATGCTGTTGTATTTATATCGTATTTTATGCTTCTGGCGTTGACTTCTAAGGACCTAACTATTCGATCTGGTGGAGCAACGCCCTAGAGTGAAGCCTAGGTTGCTCGGAATGTAGAAATGACCATAACTTTCACACTGGTTGCAATTATTCGTTTTATACGGTGGAAAAGCTGTGGCATCTTTATTGTATTTTATCCATCTGGGGTTGACTTCTAAGGCCCTAGCTATTAGGTGTGGTGGAGCAACGCCCTAGAGTGACGCCTAGGTTGCCCGGAACGTAGAAATGACCATTACTTTCACAACGTTTGCAATTATTCATTTTATACGATGGAAAAACTTTTGTACTTATATTGTATTTTATTCTTCTGGCGTTGACTTCTTAGGCCCTAACTATGCGATCTGGTGGAACAACACCCTAGAGTGAAGACTAGGTTGCCCGGAACATGGAAATGACCATTACTTTCACACTGTATGCAAATATACATTATATACGATGGAAAAGCTGTTGTATTTATATTGTGTTTTATGCTTCTGGCGTTGACTTCTTAGGCCCTAACTATTTAATCTGGTAGAGCACCGCCCTAGCGTGAAGCATAGGTTGCCTGGAACGTAGAAATGACCATTACTTTCACACTGTTTACAGTTATTCCTGTTATACGATGGAAAAACTTTTGCATCTTTATTGTATTTTATGCTTCTGGCGAAGACTTCTAAGGCCCTAACTACTCGATCTGGTGGAGCAACGCCGTAGAGTGAAGCCCAGGTTGCCCGGAACGTAGAAATGACCATTACATTCACACTGGTTGCAACTATTCGTCTTATACGATGGAAATGCTGTTGTATTTATATCGTATTTTATGCTTCTGGCGTTGACTTCTAAGGACCTAACTATTCGATCTGGTGGAGCAACGCCCTAGAGTGAAGCCTAGGTTGCTCGGAATGTAGAAATGACCATAACTTTCACACTGGTTGCAATTATTCGTTTTGTACGATGGAAAAACTGTTGCATCTTTATCGTATTTCACGATTCTGGCGTTGACTTCTTAGGCCGTATCTATTCGATCTGGTGGAGCAACGCCCTGGAGTGAAACCTAGGTTGCGCGGAACGTAGCAATGACCATAACTTTCACACTGGTACCAATTATTCGTTTTATACACAGGAAAAACTGTTCTAATTATTTTGTATTTAATGCTTCGGGCGTTGACTTCTAAGGCCCTAACTGTTTGATCTGGTGGAGCAACGCCCTAGAGTGAAGCCTAGGCTGCCCGGAACGTAGAAATGACCATAACTTTCACACTGCTTGCTATTATTCGTTCTATACGATGGAAAAACTGTTATATTTATATTGTATTTTATGCTTCTGGCGTTGACCTCTGAGGCCGTTGCTATTCGATGTGGTGGAAGAACCCCATAGAGTGAAGCCTAGGTAGCCCGGAACGTAGAAATGTCCATATCTTTCGCACTGTTTGCAATTATTCATTTTATACGATGGCAAAGCTGTTGTATTTATATTGTATTTTATGCTTCTGGCGTTGACATCTTAGGCCCTAACTATTCGATCTGGTGGAGCAATGCCTCAGAGATAAGTCTAGGATGCCCGAAACGCCGAAATGATCATTACAATCACACTGGTTGCAATTATTCCTGTTATACGATGGAAAAACTGTTGTATCTTTATTGTATTTTATGCTTCTGGCGTTGACTTCTAAGGCGCAAACTATTCCATCTGGTGGAGCAACGCCCTAGAGTGAAGCCTAGGCTGCCCGGAACGTAGAAATGACCATAACTTTCACTCTGGTTGCTATGATTCTCTGTATACGATGGAAAAACTGTTATATTTATATTGTATTTTATGCTTCTGGCGTTGACTTCTTAGGCCCTAACTATTCGATCTGGTGGAACAACGACCTAGAGTGAAGCCTAGGTTGCCTGGAACGTAGAAATGACCATAACTTTCACACTGGTTGCAATTATTCGTTTTATACGGTGGAAAAGCTGTGGCATCTTTATTGTATTTTATCCATCTGGGGTTGACATCTAAGGCCCTAGCTATTAGGTGTGGTGGAGCAACGCCCTAGAGTGACGCCTAGGTTGCCCGGAACGTAGAAATGACCATTACTTTCACAATGTTTGCAATTATTCATTTTATACGATGGAAAAACTTTTGTACTTATATTGTATTTTATTCTTCTGGCGTTGACTTCTTAGGCCCTAACTATGCGATCTGGTGGAACAACGCCCTAGAGTGAAGACTAGGTTGCCCGGAACATGGAAATGACCATTACTTTCACACTGTATGCAAATATACATTATATACGATGGAAAAGCTGTTGTATTTATATTGTGTTTTATGCTTCTGGCGTTGACTTCTTAGGCCCTAACTATTTAATCTGGTAGAGCACCGCCCTAGCGTGAAGCATAGGTTGCCTGGAACGTAGAAATGACCATTACTTTCACACTGTTTACAGTTATTCCTGTTATACGATGGAAAAACTTTTGCATCTTTATTATATTTTATGCTTCTGGCGAAGACTTCTAAGGCCCTAACTACTCGATCTGGTGGAGCAACGCCGTAGAGTGAAGCCCAGGTTGCCCGGAACGTAGAAATGACCATTACATTCACACTGGTTGCAATTATTCGTCTTATACGATGGAAATGCTGTTGTATTTATATCGTATTTTATGCTTCTGGCGTTGACTTCTAAGGACCTAACTATTCGATCTGGTGGAGCAACGCCCTAGAGTGAAGCCTAGGTTGCTCGGAATGTAGAAATGACCATAACTTTCACACTGGTTGCAATTATTCGTTTTGTACGATGGAAAAACTGTTGCATCTTTATCGTATTTCACGATTCTGGCGTTGACTTCTTAGGCCGTATCTATTCGATCTGGTGGAGCAACGCCCTGGAGTGAAACCTAGGTTGCGCGGAACGTAGCAATGACCATAACTTTCACACTGGTACCAATTATTCGTTTTATACACAGGAAAAACTGTTCTAATTATTTTGTATTTAATGCTTCGGGCGTTGACTTCTAAGGCCCTAACTGTTTGATCTGGTGGAGCAACGCCCTAGAGTGAAGCCTAGGCTGCCCGGAACGTAGAAATGACCATAACTTTCACACTGGTTGCTATTATTCTCTTTATACGATGGAAAAACTGTTATATTTATATTGTATTTTATGCTTCTGGCGTTGACTTCTTAGGCCCTAACTATTCGATCTGGTGGAACAACGACCTAGAGTGAAGCCTAGGTTGCCTGGAACGTAGAAATGACCATTATTTTCACACTGTTTGCAGTTATTCCTGTTATACGATGGAAAAACTTTTGCATCTTTATTGTATTTTATGCTTCTGGCGCTGACTTCTAAGGCCCTAGCCATTTGATTTCGTGGAGCAACGCCCGAGAGTGGAGCCTAGGTTGCGCGCTACGTAGAAATGACCATTACTTTCACACTGTTTGCAGATATACATTATATACGATGGAAAGTCTATTGTATTTATGTTGTATTTTATGCTTCTGGCGTTGACTTCTTAGGCCCTAACTATTCGACCTGGTGGAGCAATGCCTCAGAGATAAGTCTAGGATGCACGAAACGCCGAAATGATCATTACTATCACGCTTGTTGCAATTATTCCTGTTATACGATGAAAAGACTGTTGTATTTTTATTGTATTTTATGCTTCAGTCGTAGACTTCTAAGGCCGTAGCTATTCGATATGTTGGAGCACCGCCCTAGAGTGAAGCCTAGGTTGCCCGGTACGTAGAAATGACCACTACTACCACACTGGTTGCAAATTATTCCTGCTATTCGATGGAAAAGCTGTTGCATCTTTATTGTATTTTATGCTTCTGGCGTTGACTTCTAAGGCCCTAACTATTCGATCAGGTGGAGCAACGCCCTAGAGTGAAGCCTAGGTTGCTCGGAATGTAGAAATGACCATAACTTTCACACTGTCTGCAATTGTTCCTTTTATACGATGGAAAAGCTGTTGTATTTATATCGTATTTTATGCTTCTGGCGTTGACTTCTAAGGACCTCACTATTCGATCTGGTGGAGCAACGCCCTAGAGTGAAGCCTAGGTTGCTCGGTATGTAGAAATGACCATAACTTTCACACTGGTTGCAATTATTCGTTTTATACGATGGAAAAACTGTTGCATCTTTATTGTATTTTATGCTTCTGGCGTTGACTTCTTAGGCCCTAACTATTCGATCTGGTGGAACAACGACCTAGAGTGAAGCCTAGGTTGCCTGGAACGTAGAAATGACCATTACTTTCACACGGGTTGCAATTATTCCTGTTCTAGTATGGAAAGACTGTTGTATTTTTATTGTATTTTATACTTCTGGCGTTGACTTCTGAGGCCGATGCTATTCGATGTGGTGGAAGAACGCCATAGAGTGAAGCCTAGGTAGCCCGGAACGTAGAAATGTCCATATCTTTCGCACTGTTTGCAATTATTCATTTTATACGATGGCAAAATCGTTGTATTTATATTGTATTTTATGCTTCTGGCGTTGACTTCTTAGGCCCTAACTATTCGATTTGGTGGAGCAATGCTTCAGAGATAAGTTTAGGATGCCCGAAACGCCGAAATGATCATTACTATCACGCTTGTTGCAATTATTCCTGTTATACGATGAAAAGACTGTTGTATTTTTATTGTATTTTATGCTTCAGTCGTAGACTTCTAAGGCCGTAGCTATTCGATATGTTGGAGCACCGCCCCAGAGTGAAGCCTAGGTTGCTCGGAACGTAGAAATGACCACTACTTTCACACTGTTTGCAATTATTCATTTAATACGGTGGAAATGCTGTTGTATTTATATCGTATTTTATGCTTCTGGCGTTGACTTCTAAGGACCTAACTATTCGATCTGGTGGAGCAACGCCCTAGAGTGAAGCCTAGGTTGCTCGGAATGTAGAAATGACCATAACTTTCACACTGGTTGCAATTATTCGTTTTATACGGTGGAAAAGCTGTGGCACCTTTATTGTATTTTATCCATCTGGGGTTGACTTCTAAGGCCCTAGCTATTAGGTGTGGTGGAGCAACGCCCTAGAGTGACGCCTAGGTTGCCCGGAACGTAGAAATGACCATTACTTTCACAACGTTTGCAATTATTCATTTTATACGATGGAAAAACTTTTGTACTTATATTGTATTTTATTCTTCTGGCGTTGACTTCTTAGGCCCTAACTATGCGATCTGGTGGAACAACGCCCTAGAGTGAAGACTAGGTTGCCCGGAACATGGAAATGACCATTACTTTCACACTGTATGCAAATATACATTATATACGATGGAAAAGCTGTTGTATTTATATTGTGTTTTATGCTTCTGGCGTTGACTTCTTAGGCCCTAACTATTTAATCTGGTAGAGCACCGCCCTAGCGTGAAGCATAGGTTGCCTGGAACGTAGAAATGACCATTACTTTCACACTGTTTACAGTTATTCCTGTTATACGATGGAAAAACTTTTGCATCTTTATTGTATTTTATGCTTCTGGCGAAGACTTCTAAGGCCCTAACTACTCGATCTGGTGGAGCAACGCCGTAGAGTGAAGCCCAGGTTGCCCGGAACGTAGAAATGACCATTACATTCACACTGGTTGCAACTATTCGTCTTATACGATGGAAATGCTGTTGTATTTATATCGTATTTTATGCTTCTGGCGTTGACTTCTAAGGACCTAACTATTCGATCTGGTGGAGCAACGCCCTAGAGTGAAGCCTAGGTTGCTCGGAATGTAGAAATGACCATAACTTTCACACTGGTTGCAATTATTCGTTTTGTACGATGGAAAAACTGTTGCATCTTTATCGTATTTCACGATTCTGGCGTTGACTTCTTAGGCCGTATCTATTCGATCTGGTGGAGCAACGCCCTGGAGTGAAACCTAGGTTGCGCGGAACGTAGCAATGACCATAACTTTCACACTGGTACCAATTATTCGTTTTATACACAGGAAAAACTGTTCTAATTATTTTGTATTTAATGCTTCGGGCGTTGACTTCTAAGGCCCTAACTGTTTGATCTGGTGGAGCAACGCCCTAGAGTGAAGCCTAGGCTGCCCGGAACGTAGAAATGACCATAACTTTCACACTGCTTGCTATTATTCGTTCTATACGATGGAAAAACTGTTATATTTATATTGTATTTTATGCTTCTGGCGTTGACCTCTGAGGCCGTTGCTATTCGATGTGGTGGAAGAACCCCATAGAGTGAAGCCTAGGTAGCCCGGAACGTAGAAATGTCCATATCTTTCGCACTGTTTGCAATTATTCATTTTATACGATGGCAAAGCTGTTGTATTTATATTGTATTTTATGCTTCTGGCGTTGACATCTTAGGCCCTAACTATTCGATCTGGTGGAGCAATGCCTCAGAGATAAGTCTAGGATGCCCGAAACGCCGAAATGATCATTACAATCACACTGGTTGCAATTATTCCTGTTATACGATGGAAAAACTGTTGTATCTTTATTGTATTTTATGCTTCTGGCGTTGACTTCTAAGGCGCAAACTATTCCATCTGGTGGAGCAACGCCCTAGAGTGAAGCCTAGGCTGCCCGGAACGTAGAAATGACCATAACTTTCACTCTGGTTGCTATGATTCTCTGTATACGATGGAAAAACTGTTATATTTATATTGTATTTTATGCTTCTGGCGCTGACTTCTTAGGCCCTAACTATTCGATCTGGTGGAACAACGACCTAGAGTGAAGCCTAGGTTGCCTGGAACGTAGAAATGACCATTACTTTCACACTGTTTACAGTTATTCCTGTTATACCATGGAAAAACTTTTGCATCTTTATTGTATTTTATGCTTCTGGCGCTGACTTCTAATGCCCTAACTATTCGGTCTTGTGGAACAACGCCCTAGAGTGAAGCGTAGGTTGCCAGGAACGTAGAAATGACCATCACTTTCACACGGGTTGCAATTATTCCTGTTCTAGTATGGGAAGACTGTTGTATTTTTATTGTATTTTATGCTTCAGTCGTAGACTTCTAAGGCCGTAGCTATTCGATATGTTGGAGCACCGCCCCAGAGTGAAGCCTAGGTTGCTCGGAACGTAGAAATGACCACTACTTTCACACTGTTTGCAATTATTCATTTAATACGGTGGAAATGCTGTTGTATTGATATCGTATTTTATGCTTCTGGCGTTGACTTCTAAGGACCTAACTATTCGATCTGGTGGAGCAACGCCCTAGAGTGAAGCCTAGGTTGCTCGGAATGTAGAAATGACCATAACATTCACACTGGTTGCAATTATTCGTTTTGTACGATGGAAAAACTGTTGCATCTTTATCGTATTTCATGATTCTGGCGTTGACTTCTTAGGCCGTGTCTATTCGATCTGGTAGAGCAACGCCCTGGAGTGAAACCTAGGTTGCGCGGAACGTAGCAATGACCATAACTTTCACACTGGTACCAATTATTCGTTTTATACACAGGAAAAACTGTTCTATTTATTTTGTATTTAATGCTTCGGGCGTTGACTTCTAAGGCCCTAACTGTTTGATCTGGTGGAGCAACGCCCTAGAGTGAAGCCTAGGCTGCCCGGAACGTAGAAATGACCATAACTTTCACACTGGTTGCTATTATTCTCTTTATACGATGGAAAAACTGTTATATTTATATTGTATTTTATGCTTCTGGCGTTGACTTCTTAGGCCCTAACTATTCGATCTGGTGGAACAACGACCTAGAGTGAAGCCTAGGTTGCCTGGAACGTAGAAATGACCATTACTTTCACACTGTTTACAGTTATTCCTGTTATACGATGGAAAAACTTTTGCACCTTTATTGTATTTTATGCTTCTGGCGCTGACTTCTAAGGCCCTAGCCATTTGATTTCGTGGAGCAACGCCCGAGAGTGGAGCCTAGGTTGCCCGCTACGTAGAAATGACCATTACTTTCACACTGTTTGCAGATATACATTATATACGATGGAAAATCTATTGTATTTATGTTGTATTTTATGCTTCTGGCGTTGACTTCTTAGGCCCTAACTATTCGACCTGGTGGAGCAATGCCTCAGAGATAAGTCTAGGATGCACGAAACGCCGAAATGATCATTACTATCACGCTTGTTGCAATTATTCCTGTTATACGATGAAAAGACTGTTGTATTTTTATTGTATTTTATGCTTCAGTCGTAGACTTCTAAGGCCGTAGCTATTCGATATGTTGGAGCACCGCCCGAGAGTGAAGCCTAGGTTGCCCGGTACGTAGAAATGACCACTACTACCACACTAGTTGCAAATTATTCCTGCTATTCGATGGAAAAGCTGTTGCATCTTTATTGTATTGTATGCTTCTGGCGTTGACTTCTAAGGCCCTAACTATTCGATCAGGTGGAGCAACGCCCTAGAGTGAAGCCTAGGTTGCTCGGAATGTAGAAATGACCATAACTTTCACACTGTCTGCAATTGTTCCTTTTATACGATGGAAAAGCTGTTCTATTTATATCGTATTTTATGCTTCTGGCGTTGACTTCTAAGGACCTCACTATTCGATCTGGTGGCGCAACGCCCTAGAGTGAAGCCTAGGTTGCTCGGTATGTAGAAATGACCATTACTTTCACAATGTTTGCAATTATTCATTTTATACGATGGAAAAACTTTTGTACTTATATTGTATTTTATTCTTCTGGCGTTGACTTCTTAGGCCCTAACTATGCGATCTGGTGGAACAACGCCCTAGAGTGAAGACTAGGTTGCCCGGATCATGGAAATGACCATTACTTTCACACTGTATGCAAATATACATTATACACGATGCAAAAGCTGTTGTATTTATATTGTGTTTTATGCTTCTGGCGTTGACTTCTTAGGCCCTAACTATTTAATCTGGTAGAGCACAGCCCTAGAGTGAAGCATAGGTTGCCTGGAACGTAGAAATGACCATTACTTTCACACTGTTTACAGTTATTCCTGTTATACGATGGAAAAACTTTTGCATCTTTATTGTATTTTATGCTTCTGGCGAAGACTTCTAAGGCCCTAACTACTCGATCTGGTGGAGCAACGCCGTAGAGTGAAGCCCAGGTTGCCCGGAACGTAGAAATGACCATTACATTCACACTGGTTGCAATTATTCGTCTTATACGATAGAAATGCTGTTGTATTTATATCGTATTTTATGATTCTGGCGTTAACTTCTTAGGCCGTATCTATTCGATCTGGTGGAGCAACGCCCTGGAGTGAAACCTAGGTTGCGCGGAACGTAGCAATGACCATAACTTTCACACTGGTACCAATTATTCGTTTTATACACAGGAAAAACTGTTCTATTTATTTTGTATTTAATGCTTCGGGCGTTGACTTCTAAGGCCCTAACTGTTTGATCTGGTGGAGCAACGCCCTAGAGTGAAGCCTAGGCTGCCCGGAACGTAGAAATGACCATAACTTTCACACTGGTTGCTATTATTCTCTTTATACGATGGAAAAACTGTTATATTTATATTGTATTTTATGCTTCTGGCGTTGACTTCTTAGGCCCTAACTATTCGATCTGGTGGAACAACGACCTAGAGTGAAGCCTAGGTTGCCTGGAACGTAGAAATGACCATTACATTCACACTGTTTGCAGTTATTCCTGTTATACGATGGAAAAACTTTTGCATCTTTATTGTATTTTATGCTTCTGGCGCTGACTTCTAAGGCCCTAGCAATTTGATTTCGTGGAGCAACGCCCGAGAGTGGAGCCTAGGTTGCCCGCTACGTAGAAATGACCATTACTTTCACACTGTTTGCAGATATACATTATATACGATGGAAAATCAATTGTATTTATGTTGTATTTTATGCTTCTGGCGTTGACTTCTTAGGCCCTAACTATTCGACCTGGTGGAGCAATGCCTCAGAGATAAGTCTAGGATGCACGAAACGCCGAAATGATCATTACTATCACGCTTGTTGCAATTATTCCTGTTATACGATGAAAAGACTGTTGTATTTTTATTGTATTTTATGCTTCAGTCGTAGACTTCTAAGGCCGTAGCTATTCGATATGTTGGAGCACCGCCCCAGAGTGAAGCCTAGGTTGCTCGGAACGTAGAAATGACCACTACTTTCACACTGTTTGCAATTATTCATTTAATACGGTTGAAATGCTGTTGTATTTATATCGTATTTTATGCTTCTGGCGTTGACTTCTAAGGACCTAACTATTCGATCTGGTGGAGCAACGCCCTAGAGTGAAGCCTAGGTTGCTCGGAATGTAGAAATGACCATAACTTTCACACTGGTTGCAATTATTCGTTTTATACGGTGGAAAAGCTGTGGCATCTTTATTGTATTTTATCCATCTGGGGTTGACATCTAAGGCCCTAGCTATTAGGTGTGGTGGAGCAACGCCCTAGAGTGACGCCTAGGTTGCCCGGAACGTAGAAATGACCATTACTTTCACAATGTTTGCAATTATTCATTTTATACGATGGAAAAACTTTTGTACTTATATTGTATTTTATTCTTCTGGCGTTGACTTCTTAGGCCCTAACTATGCGATCTGGTGGAACAACGCCCTAGAGTGAAGACTAGGTTGCCCGGAACATGGAAATGACCATTACTTTCACACTGTATGCAAATATACATTATATACGATGGAAAAGCTGTTGTATTTATATTGTGTTTTATGCTTCTGGCGTTGACTTCTTAGGCCCTAACTATTTAATCTGGTAGAGCACCGCCCTAGCGTGAAGCATAGGTTGCCTGGAACGTAGAAATGACCATTACTTTCACACTGTTTACAGTTATTCCTGTTATACGATGGAAAAACTTTTGCATCTTTATTATATTTTATGCTTCTGGCGAAGACTTCTAAGGCCCTAACTACTCGATCTGGAGGAGCAACGCCGTAGAGTGAAGCCCAGGTTGCCCGGAACGTAGAAATGACCATTACATTCACACTGGTTGCAATTATTCGTCTTATACGATGGAAATGCTGTTGTATTTATATCGTATTTTATGCTTCTGGCGTTGACTTCTAAGGACCTAACTATTCGATCTGGTGGAGCAACGCCCTAGAGTGAAGCCTAGGTTGCTCGGAATGTAGAAATGACCATAACTTTCACACTGGTTGCAATTATTCGTTTTGTACGATGGAAAAACTGTTGCATCTTTATCGTATTTCACGATTCTGGCGTTGACTTCTTAGGCCGTATCTATTCGATCTGGTGGAGCAACGCCCTGGAGTGAAACCTAGGTTGCGCGGAACGTAGCAATGACCATAACTTTCACACTGGTACCAATTATTCGTTTTATACACAGGAAAAACTGTTCTAATTATTTTGTATTTAATGCTTCGGGCGTTGACTTCTAAGGCCCTAACTGTTTGATCTGGTGGAGCAACGCCCTAGAGTGAAGCCTAGGCTGCCCGGAACGTAGAAATGACCATAACTTTCACACTGGTTGCTATTATTCTCTTTATACGATGGAAAAACTGTTATATTTATATTGTATTTTATGCTTCTGGCGTTGACTTCTTACGCCTTAACTATTCGATCTGGTGGAACAACGACCTAGAGTGAAGCCTAGGTTCCCTGGAACGTAGAAATGACCATTACTTTCACACTGTTTACAGTTATTCCTGTTATACGATGGAAAAACTTTTGCATCTTTATTGTATTTTATGCTTCTGGCGCTGACTCCTAAGGCCCTAGCCATTTGATTTCGTAGAGCAACGCCCGAGAGTGGAGCCTAGGTTGCCCGCTACGTAGAAATGACCATTACTTTCACACTGTTTGCAGATATACATTATATGCGATGGAAAATCTATTGTATTTATGTTGTATTTTATGCTTCTGGCGTTGACTTCTTAGGCCCTAACTATTTGATCTGGTGGAGCAACAGCCTAGAGTGAAGCCTAGGTTGCTCGGAATGTAGAAATGACCATAACTTTCACACTGGTTGCAATTATTCATTTTATACGATGGAAAAACTGTTGTACTTATATTGTGTTTTATACTTATGGCGTTGAATTCTAAGTCCCTAGCTATTCGATCCGGTGGAGCAACGCGCTAGAGTGAGGCCTAGGTTGCTCGGAACGTAGAAATGACCATAACTTTCACACTGGTTGCTATTATTCTCTTTATACGATGGAAAAACTGTTATATTTATATTGTATTTTATGCTTCTGGCGTTGACTTCTGAGGCCGTTGCTATTCGATGTGGTGGAAGAACGCCATAGAGTGAAGCCTAGGTAGCCCGGAACGTAGAAATGTCCATATCCTTCGCACTGTTTGCAATTATTCATTTTATACGATGGCAAAACTGTTGTATTTATATTGTATTTTATGCTTCTGGCGTTGACTTCTTAGGCCCTAACTATTCGATCTGGTGGAGCAATGCTTCAGAGATAAGTCTAGGATGCCCGAAACGCCGAAATGATCATTACTATCACGCTTGTTGCAATTATTCCTGTTATACGATGAAAAGACTGTTGTATTTTTATTGTATTTTATGCTTCAGTCGTAGACTTCTAAGGCCGTAGCTATTCGATATGTTGGAGCACCGCCCTAGAGTGAAGCCTAGGTTGCTCGGAACGTAGAAATGACCACTACCTTCATACTGGTTGCAATTATTCGTTTTATACGATGGAAAAACTGTTGTATTTATATTGTATTTTATGCTTCTGGCGTTCACTTCTTAGGCCCTAACTATTCGATCTGGTGGAACGACGCCGTAGGGTGAAGCCTAGGTTGCCCGGAACGTAGAAATGACCATAACTTTCACACTGGTAGCAATTATTCGTTTTATACACAGGAAAAACTGTTCTATTTATTTTGTATTTAATGCTTCGGGCGTTGACTTCTAAGGCCCTAACTGTTTGATCTGGTGGAGCAACGCCCTAGAGTGAAGCCTATGTTGCCCGGAACGTAGAAATGACCATAACTTTCACACTGTCTGCAATTGTTCCCTTTATACGATGGAAAAGCTGTTGTATTTATATCTTATTTTATGCTTCTGGCGTTGACTTCTAAGGCCGTAGCTATTCGATATGTTGGAGCAACGCCCTAGAGTGAAGCCTATGTTGCCCGGAACGTAGAAATGACCATAACTTTCACACTGGTTGCAATTATTCGTTTTATACGATGGAAAAACTGTTGCATCTTTATTGTATTTTATGCTTCTGGCGTTGACTTCTAAGGCCGTAACCATTCGATCTGGTGGAGCAACGCCCTGGAGTGAAACCTAGGTTGCCCGGAACGTAGAAAAGACCATTACCGTCACACTGGTTGCAATTATTCCTGTTTTACGAAGAAAAAACTGTTGCATCTTTATTGTATATTATGCTTCTGGCGTTGATTTCTAAGGCCCTAACAATTCGATCTGGTGGAGCAACGCCATAGAGTGAAGCCTAGGTTGCCCGGAAAGTAGAAATGACCATTACTTTCACAATGTTTGCAATTATTCATTTTATACGATGGAAAAACTTTTGTACTTAAATTGTATTTTATTCTTCTGGCGTTGATTTCTTAGGCCCTAACTATTCGATCTGGTGGAACAACGCCCTAGAGTGAAGACTAGGTTGCCCGGAACATGGAAATGACCACTACTTTCACACTGTTTGCAAATATACATTATATACGATGGAAAAGCTGTTGTATTTATATTGTGTTTTATGCTTCTGGCGTTGACTTCTTAGGCCCTAACTATTTAATCTGGTAGAGCACCGCCCTAGAGTGAAGCATAGGTTACCCGGAACGTAGAAATGACCATAACTTTTACACTGGTAGCAATTATTCGTTTTATACAATGGAAAAACCGTTCTATATATTCTGTGTTTTATGCTTCGGGCGTTGACTTCTAAGGCCCTAACTGTTTGGTCTGGTGGAACAACGCCCTAGAGTGAAGCCTAGGTTGCCCGGAACGTAGAAATGACCACAACTTTCACACTGGTTGCTATTATTCGTTTTATACGATGGAAAAACTGTTATATTTATATTGTATTTTATGCTTCTGGCGTTGACCTCTGAGGCCGTTCCTATTCGATGTGGTGGAAGAACGCCATAGAGCGAAGCCTAGGTAGCCCGTAACGTAGAAATGTCCATATCTTTCGCACTGTTTGCAATTATCCATTTTATACGGTGGCAAAGCTGTTGTATTTATATTGTATTTTATGCTTCTGGCGTTGACTTCTTAGGCCCTAACTATTCGATCTGGTGGAGCAATGCCTCAGAGATATGTCTAGGATGCCCGACACGCCGAAATGATCGTTACAGTCACACTGGTTGCAATTATTCCTGTTATACGATGGAAAAACTGTTGCATCTTTATTGTATTTTATGCTTCTGGCGTTGACTTCTAACGCACAAACTATTCCATCTGGTGGAGCAACGCCCTAGAGTGAAGCCTAGGCTGCCCGGAACGTAGAAATGACCATAAATTTCACACTGGTTGCTATTATTCCTGTTATACGATGGAAAAACTTTTGCATCTTTATTGTATTTTATGCTTCTGGCGTTGACTTCTAAGGCCCTAGCTATTTGATTTGGTGGAGCAACGCCCGAGAGTGGAGCCTAGGTTGCCCGATATGTAGAAATGACCATTACTTTCACACTGTTTGCAGATATACATTATATACGATGGAAAATCTATTGTATTTATGTTGTATTTTATGCTTCTGGCGTGGACTTCTTAGGCCCTAACTATTTGATCTGGTGGAGCACCGCCCTAGAGTGAAGCCTAGGTTGCCCGGAACGTAGAAAAGACCATTACCTTCACACTGGTTGCAATTATTCCTGTTTTACGAAGAAAAAACTGTTGCAGCTTTATTGTATATTATGCTTCTGGCGTTGATTTCCAAGGCCCTAACAATTCGATCTGGTGGAGCAACGCCCTAGAGTGAAGCCTAGGTTGCCCGGAAAGTAGAAATGACCATTACTTTCACAATGTTTGTAATTATTCATTTTATACGATGAAAAAACTTTTGTACTTATATTGTATTTTATTCTTCTGGCGTTGACTTCTTAGGCCCTAACTATTCGATCTGGTGGAACAACGCCCTAGAGTGACGACTAGGTTGCCCGGAACATGGAAATTACCACTACTTTCACACTGTTTGCAAATATACATTATATACGATGGAAAAGCTGTTGTATTTATATTGTGTTTTATGCTTCTGGCGTTGACTTCTTAGGCCCTAACTATTTAATCTGGTAGAGCACAGCCCTAGAGTGAAGCATAGGTTGCCCGGAACGTAGAACATACCATTACCTTCACCCTGGTTGCAATTATTCCTGTTATACGATGGAAAAACTGTTGCATCTTTATTGTATTTTATGCTTCTAGCGTTGACTTCTAGGGCCCTAACTATTCGATCTGGTGGAGCAACGCCCTAGAGTGAAGTCTAGGATGCCCGGAACGTAGAAGTGACCATAAATTTCACACTGGTTGCTATCATTCGTTTTATACGATAGAAAAACTGTTATATTTATATTGTATTTTATGCTTCTGGCGTTGACTTCTTAGGCCCTAACTGTTCGGTCTGGTGGAACAACGACCTAGAGTGAAGCCTAGGTTGCCTGGAACGTAGAAATGACCATTACTTTCACACTGTTTACAGTTATTCCTGTTATACGATGGAAAAACTTTTGCATCTTTATTGTATTTTATGCTTCTGGCGCTGACTCCTAAGGCCCTAGCCATTTGATTTCGTAGAGCAACGCCCGAGAGTGGAGCCTAGGTTGCCCGCTACGTAGAAATGACCATTACTTTCACACTGTTTGCAGATATACATTATATGCGATGGAAAATCTATTGTATTTATGTTGTATTTTATGCTTCTGGCGTTGACTTCTTAGGCCCTAACTATTTGATCTGGTGGAGCAACAGCCTAGAGTGAAGCCTAGGTTGCTCGGAATGTAGAAATGACCATAACTTTCACACTGGTTGCAATTATTCATTTTATACGATGGAAAAACTGTTGTACTTATATTGTGTTTTATACTTATGGCGTTGAATTCTAAGTCCCTAGCTATTCGATCCGGTGGAGCAACGCGCTAGAGTGAGGCCTAGGTTGCTCGGAACGTAGAAATGACCATAACTTTCACACTGGTTGCTATTATTCTCTTTATACGATGGAAAAACTGTTATATTTATATTGTATTTTATGCTTCTGGCGTTGACTTCTGAGGCCGTTGCTATTCGATGTGGTGGAAGAACGCCATAGAGTGAAGCCTAGGTAGCCCGGAACGTAGAAATGTCCATATCTTTCGCACTGTTTGCAATTATTCATTTTATACGATGGCAAAACTGTTGTATTTATATTGTATTTTATGCTTCTGGCGTTGACTTCTTAGGCCCTAACTATTCGATCTGGTGGAGCAATGCTTCAGAGATAAGTCTAGGATGCCCGAAACGCCGAAATGATCATTACTATCACGCTTGTTGCAATTATTCCTGTTATACGATGAAAAGACTGTTGTATTTTTATTGTATTTTATGCTTCAGTCGTAGACTTCTAAGGCCGTAGCTATTCGATATGTTGGAGCACCGCCCTAGAGTGAAGCCTAGGTTGCTCGGAACGTAGAAATGACCACTACCTTCACACTGTTTGCAATTATTCATTTAATACGGTGGAAATGCTGTTGTATTTATATCGTATTTTATGCTTCTGGCGTTGACTTCTAAGGACCTAACTATTCGATCTTGTGGAACAACGCCCTAGAGTGAAGCCTAGGTTGCCTGGAACGTAGAAATGACCATCACTTTCACACGGGTTGCAATTATTCCTGTTCTAGGATGGAAAGACTGTTGTATTTTTATTGTATTTTATACTTCAGGCGTTGACTTCTGAGGCCGTAGCTATTCGATGTGGTGGAAGAACGCCATACAGTGAAGCCTAGGTTGCCCGGAACGTAGAAATGACCATAAGTTTCATACTGGTTGCAATTATTCGTTTTATACGATGGAAAAGCTGTTGTATTTATATTGTATTTTATGCTTCTGGCGTTCACTTCTTAGGCCCTAACTATTCGATCTGGTGGAACGACGCCGTAGGGTGAAGCCTAGGTTGCCCGGAACGTAGAAATGACCATAACTTTCACACTGGTAGCAATTATTCGTTTTATACACAGGAAAAACTGTTCTATTTATTTTGTATTTAATGCTTCGGGCGTTGACTTCTAAGGCCCTAACTGTTTGATCTGGTGGAGCAACGCCCTAGAGTGAAGCCTATGTTGCCCGGAACGTAGAAATGACCATAACTTTCACACTGTCTGCAATTGTTCCCTTTATACGATGGAAAAGCTGTTGTATTTATATCTTATTTTATGCTTCTGGCGTTGACTTCTAAGGCCGTAGCTATTCGATATGTTGGAGCACCGCCCTAGAGTGAAGCCTAGGTTGCTCGGAACGTAGAAATGACCACTACCTTCACACTGTTTGCAATTATTCATTTAATACGGTGGAAATGCTGTTGTATTTATATCGTATTTTATGCTTCTGGCGTTGACTTCTTAGGCCCTAACTATTCGATCAGGTGGTGCAACGCCCTAGAGTGAAGCCTAGGTTGCTCGGAATGTAGAAATGACCATAACTTTCACACTGTCTGCAATTGTTCCTTTTATACGATGGAAAAGCTGTTGTATTTATATCGTATTTTATGCTTCTGGCGTTGACTTCTAAGGACCTCACTATTCGATCTGGTGGAGCAACGCCCTAGAGTGAAGCCTAGGTTGCTCGGTATGTAGGAATGACCATAACTTTCACACTGGTTGCAATTATTCGTTTTATACGATGGAAAAACTGTTGGACTTATATTGTGTTTTATTCTTATGGCGTTGAATTCTAAATCCCTAGCTATTCGATCCGGTGGAGCAACGCCCTAGAGTGACGCCTAGGTTGCTCGGAACGTAGAAATGACCATAACTTTCACACTGGTTGCAATTATTCATTTAATACGGTGGAAATGCTGTTGTATTTATATCGTATTTTATGCTTCTGGCGTTGACTTCTAAGGAAATAACTATTCGATCTGGTGGAGCAACGCCCTAGAGTGAAGCCTAGGTTGCTCGGAATGTAGAAATGACCATAACTTTCACACTGATAGCAATTATTCGTTTTATACGATGGAAAAACTGTTGTATTTATATTGTATTTTATGCTTGTGGCGTTCACTTCTTAGGCCCTAACTATTCGATCTGGTGGAACGACGCCGCAGGGTGAAGCCTAGGTTGCCCGGAACGTAGAAATGACCATAACTTTCACACTGATAGCAATTATTCGTTTTATACACAGGAAAAACTGTTCTATTTATTTTGTATTTAATGCTTCGGGCGTTGAGTTCTAAGGACCTAACTGTTTGATCTGGTGGAGCAACGCCCTAGAGTGAAGCCTATGTTGCCCGGAACGTAGAAATGACCATAACTTTCACACTGGTTGCAATTATTCGTTTTATACGATGGAAAAACTGTTGCATCTTTATTGTATTTTATGCTTCTGGCGTTGACTTCTAAGGCCGTAACCATTCGATCTGGTGGAGCAACGCCCTGGAGTGAAACCTAGGTTGCCCGGAACGTAGAAAAGACCATTACCGTCACACTGGTTGCAATTATTCCTGTTTTACGAAGAAAAAACTGTTGCATCTTTATTGTATATTATGCTTCTGGCGTTGATTTCTAAGGCCCTAACAATTCGATCTGGTGGAGCAACGCCATAGAGTGAAGCCTAGGTTGCCCGGAAAGTAGAAATGACCATTACTTTCACAATGTTTGCAATTATTCATTTTATACGATGGAAAAACTTTTGTACTTAAATTGTATTTTATTCTTCTGGCGTTGATTTCTTAGGCCCTAACTATTCGATCTGGTGGAACAACGCCCTAGAGTGAAGACTAGGTTGCCCGGAACATGGAAATGACCACTACTTTCACACTGTTTGCAAATATACATTATATACGATGGAAAAGCTGTTGTATTTATATTGTGTTTTATGCTTCTGGCGTTGACTTCTTAGGCCCTAACTATTTAATCTGGTAGAGCACCGCCCTAGAGTGAAGCATAGGTTACCCGGAACGTAGAAATGACCATAACTTTTACACTGGTAGCAATTATTCGTTTTATACAATGGAAAAACCGTTCTATATATTCTGTGTTTTATGCTTCGGGCGTTGACTTCTAAGGCCCTAACTGTTTGGTCTGGTGGAACAACGCCCTAGAGTGAAGCCTAGGTTGCCCGGAACGTAGAAATGACCACAACTTTCACACTGGTTGCTATTATTCGTTTTATACGATGGAAAAACTGTTATATTTATATTGTATTTTATGCTTCTGGCGTTGACCTCTGAGGCCGTTCCTATTCGATGTGGTGGAAGAACGCCATAGAGCGAAGCCTAGGTAGCCCGGAACGTAGAAATGTCCATATCTTTCGCACTGTTTGCAATTATCCATTTTATACGGTGGCAAAGCTGTTGTATTTATATTGTATTTTATGCTTCTGGCGTTGACTTCTTAGGCCCTAACTATTCGATCTGGTGGAGCAATGCCTCAGAGATATGTCTAGGATGCCCGATACGCCGAAATGATCGTTACAGTCACACTGGTTGCAATTATTCCTGTTATACGATGAAAAGACTGTTGTATTTTTATTGTATTTTATGCTTCAGTCGTAGACTTCTAAGGCCGTAGCTATTCGATATGTTGGAGCACCGCCCTAGAGTGAAGCCTAGGTTGCTCGGAACGTAGAAATGACCACTACCTTCACACTGTTTGCAATTATTCATTTAATACGGTGGAAATGCTGTTGTATTTATATCGTATTTTATGCTCCTGGCGTTGACTTCTAAGGACCTAACTATTCGATCTTGTGGAACAACGCCCTAGAGTGAAGCCTAGGTTGCCTGGAACGTAGAAATGACCATCACTTTCACACGGGTTGCAATTATTCCTGTTCTAGGATGGAAAGACTGTTGTATTTTTATTGTATTTTATACTTCAGGCGTTGACTTCTGAGGCCGTAGCTATTCGATGTGGTGGAAGAACGCCATACAGTGAAGCCTAGGTTGCCCGGAACGTAGAAATGACCATAAGTTTCATACTGGTTGCAATTATTCGTTTTATACGATGGAAAAGCTGTTGTATTTATATTGTATTTTATGCTTCTGGCGTTCACTTCTTAGGCCCTAACTATTCGATCTGGTGGAACGACGCCGTAGGGTGAAGCCTAGGTTTCCCTGAACGTAGAAATGACCATAACTTTCACACTGGTAGCAATTATTCGTTTTATACACAGGAAAAACTGTTCTATTTATTTTGTATTTAATGCTTCGGGCGTTGACTTCTAAGGCCCTAACTGTTTGATCTGGTGGAGCAACGCCCTAGAGTGAAGCCTATGTTGCCCGGAACGTAGAAATGACCATAACTTTCACACTGTCTGCAATTGTTCCCTTTATACGATGGAAAAGCTGTTGTATTTATATCTTATTTTATGCTTCTGGCGTTGACTTCTAAGGCCGTAGCTATTCGATATGTTGGAGCACCGCCCTAGAGTGAAGCCTAGGTTGCTCGGAACGTAGAAATGACCACTACCTTCACACTGTTTGCAATTATTCATTTAATACGGTGGAAATGCTGTTGTATTTATATCGTATTTTATGCTTCTGGCGTTGACTTCTTAGGCCCTAACTATTCGATCAGGTGGTGCAACGCCCTAGAGTGAAGCCTAGGTTGCTCGGAATGTAGAAATGACCATAACTTTCACACTGTCTGCAATTGTTCCTTTTATACGATGGAAAAGCTGTTGTATTTATATCGTATTTTATGCTTCTGGCGTTGACTTCTAAGGACCTCACTATTCGATCTGGTGGAGCAACGCCCTAGAGTGAAGCCTAGGTTGCTCGGTATGTAGGAATGACCATAACTTTCACACTGGTTGCAATTATTCGTTTTATACGATGGAAAAACTGTTGGACTTATATTGTGTTTTATTCTTATGGCGTTGAATTCTAAATCCCTAGCTATTCGATCCGGTGGAGCAACGCCCTAGAGTGACGCCTAGGTTGCTCGGAACGTAGAAATGACCATAACTTTCACACTGGTTGCAATTATTCATTTAATACGGTGGAAATGCTGTTGTATTTATATCGTATTTTATGCTTCTGGCGTTGACTTCTAAGGAAATAACTATTCGATCTGGTGGAGCAACGCCCTAGAGTGAAGCCTAGGTTGCTCGGAATGTAGAAATGACCATAACTTTCACACTGATAGCAATTATTCGTTTTATACGATGGAAAAACTGTTGTATTTATATTGTATTTTATGCTTGTGGCGTTCACTTCTTAGGCCCTAACTATTCGATCTGGTGGAACGACGCCGCAGGGTGAAGCCTAGGTTGCCCGGAACGTAGAAATGACCATAACTTTCACACTGATAGCAATTATTCGTTTTATACACAGGAAAAACTGTTCTATTTATTTTGTATTTAATGCTTCGGGCGTTGAGTTCTAAGGACCTAACTGTTTGATCTGGTGGAGCAACGCCCTAGAGTGAAGCCTATGTTGCCCGGAACGTAGAAATGACCATAACTTTCACACTGGTTGCAATTATTCGTTTTATACGATGGAAAAACTGTTGCATCTTTATTGTATTTTATGCTTCTGGCGTTGACTTCTAAGGCCGTAACCATTCGATCTGGTGGAGCAACGCCCTGGAGTGAAACCTAGGTTGCCCGGAACGTAGAAAAGACCATTACCGTCACACTGGTTGCAATTATTCCTGTTTTACGAAGAAAAAACTGTTGCATCTTTATTGTATATTATGCTTCTGGCGTTGATTTCTAAGGCCCTAACAATTCGATCTGGTGGAGCAACGCCATAGAGTGAAGCCTAGGTTGCCCGGAAAGTAGAAATGACCATTACTTTCACAATGTTTGCAATTATTCATTTTATACGATGGAAAAACTTTTGTACTTAAATTGTATTTTATTCTTCTGGCGTTGATTTCTTAGGCCCTAACTATTCGATCTGGTGGAACAACGCCCTAGAGTGAAGACTAGGTTGCCCGGAACATGGAAATGACCACTACTTTCACACTGTTTGCAAATATACATTATATACGATGGAAAAGCTGTTGTATTTATATTGTGTTTTATGCTTCTGGCGTTGACTTCTTAGGCCCTAACTATTTAATCTGGTAGAGCACCGCCCTAGAGTGAAGCATAGGTTACCCGGAACGTAGAAATGACCATAACTTTTACACTGGTAGCAATTATTCGTTTTATACAATGGAAAAACCGTTCTATATATTCTGTGTTTTATGCTTCGGGCGTTGACTTCTAAGGCCCTAACTGTTTGGTCTGGTGGAACAACGCCCTAGAGTGAAGCCTAGGTTGCCCGGAACGTAGAAATGACCACAACTTTCACACTGGTTGCTATTATTCGTTTTATACGATGGAAAAACTGTTATATTTATATTGTATTTTATGCTTCTGGCGTTGACCTCTGAGGCCGTTCCTATTCGATGTGGTGGAAGAACGCCATAGAGCGAAGCCTAGGTAGCCCGGAACGTAGAAATGTCCATATCTTTCGCACTGTTTGCAATTATCCATTTTATACGGTGGCAAAGCTGTTGTATTTATATTGTATTTTATGCTTCTGGCGTTGACTTCTTAGGCCCTAACTATTCGATCTGGTGGAGCAATGCCTCAGAGATATGTCTAGGATGCCCGATACGCCGAAATGATCGTTACAGTCACACTGGTTGCAATTATTCCTGTTATACGATGGAAAAACTGTTGCATCTTTATTGTATTTTATGCTTCTGGCGTTGACTTCTAACGAACAAACTATTCCATCTGGTGGAGCAACGCCCTAGAGTGAAGCCTAGGCTGCCCGGAACGTAGAAATGACCATAAATTTCACACTGGTTGCTATTATTCCTGTTATACGATGGAAAAACTTTTGCATCTTTATTGTATTTTATGCTTCTGGCGTTGACTTCTAAGGCCCTAGCTATTTGATTTGGTGGAGCAACGCCCGAGAGTGGAGCCTAGGTTGCCCGATATGTAGAAATGACCATTACTTTCACACTGTTTGCAGATATACATTATATACGATGGAAAATCTATTGTATTTATGTTGTATTTTATGCTTCTGGCGTGGACTTCTTAGGCCCTAACTATTTGATCTGGTGGAGCACCGCCCTAGAGTGAAGCCTAGGTTGCACGGAACGTAGAAAAGACCATTACCTTCACACTGGTTGCAATTATTCCTGTTTTACGAAGAAAAAACTGTTGCAGCTTTATTGTATATTATGCTTCTGGCGTTGATTTCTAAGGCCCTAACAATTCGATCTGGTGGAGCAACGCCCTAGAGTGAAGCCTAGGTTGCCCGGAAGGTAGAAATGACCATTACTTTCACAATGTTTGTAATTATTCATTTTATACGATGAAAAAACTTTTGTACTTATATTGTATTTTATTCTTCTGGCGTTGACTTCTTAGGCCCTAACTATTCGATCTGGTGGAACAACGCCCTAGAGTGACGACTAGGTTGCCCGGAACATGGAAATTACCACTACTTTCACACTGTTTGCAAATATACATTATATACGATGGAAAAGCTGTTGTATTTATATTGTGTTTTATGCTTCTGGCGTTGACTTCTTAGGCCCTAACTATTTAATCTGGTAGAGCACAGCCCTAGAGTGAAGCATAGGTTGCCCGGAACGTAGAACATACCATTACCTTCACCCTGGTTGCAATTATTCCTGTTATACGATGGAAAAACTGTTGCATCTTTATTGTATTTTATGCTTCTAGCGTTGACTTCTAGGGCCCTAACTATTCGATCTGGTGGAGCAACGCCCTAGAGTGAAGTCTAGGATGCCCGGAACGTAGAAGTGACCATAAATTTCACACTGGTTGCTATCATTCGTTTTATACGATAGAAAAACTGTTATATTTATATTGTATTTTATGCTTCTGGCGTTGACTTCTTAGGCCCTAACTGTTCGGTCTGGTGGAACAACGCCCTAGGGTGAAGCCTAGGTTGCCCGGAAAGTAGAAATGACCATAACTTTCACACTGGTTGCAATTATTCGTTTTATACGATGGAAAAGCTGTGGCATCTGTATTGTATTTTATTCATCTGGGGTTGACTTCCAAGGCCGTAGCTATTAGGTGTGGCGGAGCAATGCCCTAGAGTGACGCCTAGGTTGCCCGGAACGTAGAAATGACCATTACTTTCACAATGTTTGCAATTATTCATTTTACACGATGGAAACACTTTTCTACTTATATAGTATTTTATTCTTCTGGCGTTGACTTCTCAGGCCAAAGCTATTCGATCCGGTGGAACAACGCCCTAGAGTGAAGACTAGGTTGCCCGGAACATGGAAATGACCATTACTTTCACACAGTATGCAAATATACATTATATACGATGGAAAAGCTGTTGTATTTATATTGTGTTTTATGCTTCTGGCGTTGACTTCTTAGGCCCTAACTATTTAATCTGGTAGAGCACCGCCCTAGAGTGAAGCATAGGTTGCCTGGAACGTAGAAATGACCATTACTTTCACACTGGTTGCAATTATGCCTGTTTTACGAAGAAAAAACTGTTGCATCTTTATTGTATATTATGCTTCTGGCGTTGATTTCTAAGGCCCTAACAATTCGATCTGGTGGAGCAACGCCCTAGAGTGAAGCCTAGGTTGCCCGGAAAGTAGAAATGACCTTTACTTTCACAATGTTTGCAATTATTCATTTTATACGAAGGAAAAACTTTTGTACTTATATTGTATTTTATTCTTCTGGCGTTGACTTCTTAGGCGCTAACTATTCGATCTGGTGGAACAACGCCCTAGAGTGAAGACTGGGTTGCCCGGAACATGGAAATGACCTCTACTTTCACACTGTTTGCAAATATACATTATATACGATGGAAAAGCTGTTGTATTTATATTGTGTTTTATGCTTCTGGCGTTGACTTCTTAGGCCCTAACTATTTAGTCTTGTAGAGCACCGCCCTAGAGTGAAGCATAGGTTGCCTGGAATGTAGAAATGACCATTACTTTCACACTGTTTACAGTTATTCCTGTTATACGATGGAAAAGCTTTTGCATCTTTATTGTATTTTATGCTTCTGGCGTTGACTTCTAAGGCCCTAACTGTTCGATCTGGTGGAACAACGCCCTAGGGTGAAGCCTAGGTTGCCCGGAAAGTAGAAATGACCATAACTTTCACACTGGTTGCAATTATTCGTTTTATACGATGGAAAAGCTGTGGCATCTTTATTGTATTTTATTCTTCTGGGGTTGACTTCTAAGGCCCTAGCTATTAAGTGTGGTGGAGCAACGCCCTAGAGTGACGCCTAGGTTGCCCGGAACGTAGAAATGACCATTACTCTCACAATGTTTGCAATTATTCATTTTATACGATGGAAAAACTTTTGTACTTATATCGTATTTTATGCTTCTGGCGTTCACTTCTTAGGCCCTAACTATTCGATCTGGTGGAACAACGCCCTAGGGTGAATCCTAGGTTGCCCGGAACGTAGAAATGACCATACCTTTTACGCTGGTAGCAATTATTCGTTTTATACAATGGAAAAACCGTTCTATATATTTTGTGTTTTATGCTTCGGGCGTTGACTTCTAAGGCCCTAACTGTTTGATCTGGTGGAACAACGCCCTAGAGTGAAGCCTAGGTTGCCGGGAACCTAGAAATGACCATAACTTTCACACTGGTTGCTATTATTCGTTCTATACGATGGAAAAACTGTTATATTTATATTGTATTTTATGCTTCTGGCGTTGACCTCTGAGGCCGTTGCTATTCGATGTGGTGGAAGAACCCCATAGAGTGAAGCCTAGGTAGCCCGGAACGTAGAAATGTCCATATCTTTCGCACTGTTTGCAATTATTCATTTTATACGATGGCAAAGCTGCTGTATTTATATTGTATTTTATGCTTCTGGCGTTGACATCTTAGGCCCTAACTATTCGATCTGGTGGAGCAATGCCTCAGAGATAAGTCTAGGATGCCCGAAACGCCGAAATGATCATTACAATCACACTGGTTGCAATTATTCCTGTTATACGATGGAAAAACTGTTGCACCTTTATTGTATTTTATTCATCTGCGGTTGACTTCTACGGCCGTAGCTATTAGATGTGGTGGAGCAACGCCCTAGAGTGACGCCTAGGTTGGCCGGAACGTAGAAATGACCATTGCTTTCACACTGGTTGCAATTATTCGTCTTATACGATGGAAAAGCTGTTGTATTTATATTGTATTTTATGCTTCTGGCGTTGACTTCTTAGGCCCTAACTATTCGATCTGGTGGAACAACGACCTAGAGTGAAGCCTAGGTTGCCTGGAACGTAGAAATGACCATTACTTTCACACTGTTTACAGTTATTCCTGTTATACGATGGAAAAACTTTTGCATCTTTATTGTATTTTATGCTTCTGGCGCTGACTTCTAAGGCCCTAGCCATTTGATTTCGTGGAGCAACGCCCGAGAGTGGAGCCTAGGTTGCCGGCTACGTAGAAATGACCATTACTTTCACACTGTTTGCAGATATACATTATATACGATGGAAAATCTATTGTATTTATGTTGTATTTTATGCTTCTGGCGTTGACTTCTTAGGCCCTAACTATTCGACCTGGTGGAGCAATGCCTCAGAGATAAGTCTAGGATGCACGAAACGCCGAAATGATCATTACTATCACGCTTGTTGCAAATTATTCCTGCTATACGATGGAAAAGCTGTTGCATCTTTATTGTATTTTATGCTTCTGGCGTTGACTTCTAAGGCCCTAACTATTCGATCAGGTGGAGCAACGCCCTAGAGTGAAGCCTAGGTTGCTCGGAATGTAGAAATGACCATAACTTTCACACTGTCTGCAATTGTTCCTTTTATACGATGGAAAAGCTGTTGTATTTATATCGTATTTTATGCTTCTGGCGTTGACTTCTAAGGACCTCACTATTCGATCTGGTGGAGCAACGCCCTAGAGTGAAGCCCAGGTTGCCCGGAACGTAGAAATGACCATTACATTCACACTGGTTGCAATTATTCGTCTTATACGATAGAAATGCTGTTGTATTTATATCGTATTTTATGCTTCTGGCGTTGACTTCTAAGAACCTAACTATTCGATCTGGAGGAGCAACGCCCTAGAGTGAAGCCTAGGTTGCTCGTAATGTAGAAATGACCATAACTTTCACACTGGTTGCAATTATTCGTTTTATACGATGGAAAAGCTGTGGCATCTTTATTGTATTTTATTCTTCTGGGGTTGACTTCTAAGGCCCTAGCTATTAAGTGTGGTGGAGCAACGCCCTAGAGTGATGCCTAGGTTGCCCGGAACGTACAAATGACCATTACTCTCACAATGTTTGCAATTATTCATTTTATACGATGGAAAAACTTTTGTACTTATATCGTATTTTATTCTTCTGGCGTTGACTTGTTAGGCCCTAACTATGCGATATGGTGGAACAACGCCCTAGAGTGAAGACTAGGTTGCCCGGAACATGGAAATGACCATTACTTTCACACTGTATGCATATAAACATTATATACGATGGAAAAACTGTTGTATTTATATTGTATTTTATGCTTCTGGCGTTCACTTCTTAGGCCCTAACTATTCGATTTGGTGGAACAACGCCCTAGGGTGAATCCTAGGTTGCCCGGAACGTAGAAATGACCATACCTTTTACGCTGGTAGCAATTATTCGTTTTATACAATGGAAAAACCGTTCTATATATTTTGTGTTTTATGCTTCGGGCGTTGACTTCTAAGGCCCTAACTGTTTGATCTGGTGGAACAACGCCCTAGAGTGAAGCCTAGGTTGCCGGGAACCTAGAAATGACCATAACTTTCACACTGGTTGCTATTATTCGTTCTATACGATGGAAAAACTGTTATATTTATATTGTATTTTATGCTTCTGGCGTTGACCTCTGAGGCCGTTGCTATTCGATGTGGTGGAAGAACCCCATAGAGTGAAGCCTAGGTAGCCCGCAACGTAGAAATGTCCATATCTTTCGCACTGTTTGCAATTATTCATTTTATACGATGGCAAAGCTGTTGTATTTATATTGTATTTTATGCTTCTGGCGTTGACATCTTAGGCCCTAACTATTCGATCTGGTGGAGCAATGCCTCAGAGATAAGTCTAGGATGCCCGAAACGCCGAAATGATCATTACAATCACACTGGTTGCAATTATTCCTGTTATACGATGGAAAAACTGTTGCACCTTTATTGTATTTTATTCATCTGCGGTTGACTTCTACGGCCGTAGCTATTATATGTGGTGGAGCAACGCCCTAGAGTGACGCCTAGGTTGGCCGGAACGTAGAAATGACCATTGCTTTCACACTGGTTGCAATTATTCGTCTTATACGATGGAAAAGCTGTTGTATTTATATTGTATTTTATGCTTCTGGCGTTGACTTCTTAGGCCCTAACTATTCGATCTGGTGGAACAACGACCTAGAGTGAAGCCTAGGTTGCCTGGAACGTAGAAATGACCATTACTTTCACACTGTTTACAGTTATTCCTGTTATACGATGGAAAAACTTTTGCATCTTTATTGTATTTTATGCTTCTGGCGCTGACTTCTAAGGCCCTAGCCATTTGATATCGTGGAGCAACGCCCGAGAGTGGAGCCTAGGTTGCCGGCTACGTAGAAATGACCATTACTTTCACACTGTTTGCAGATATACATTATATACGATGGAAAATCTATTGTATTTATGTTGTATTTTATGCTTCTGGCGTTGACTTCTTAGGCCCTAACTATTCGACCTGGTGGAGCAATGCCTCAGAGATAAGTCTAGGATGCACGAAACGCCGAAATGATCATTACTATCACGCTTGTTGCAAATTATTCCTGCTATACGATGGAAAAGCTGTTGCATCTTTATTGTATTTTATGCTTCTGGCGTTGACTTCTAAGGCCCTAACTATTCGATCAGGTGGAGCAACGCCCTAGAGTGAAGCCTAGGTTGCTCGGAATGTAGAAATGACCATAACTTTCACACTGTCTGCAATTGTTCCTTTTATACGATGGAAAAGCTGTTGTATTTATATCGTATTGTATGCTTCTGGCGTTGACTTCTAAGGACCTCACTATTCGATCTGGTGGAGCAACGCCCTAGAGTGAAGCCTAGGTTGCTCGGTATGTAGAAATGACCATTACTTTCACAATGTTTGCAATTATTCATTTTATACGATGGAAAAACTTTTGTACTTATATTGTATTTTATTCTTCTGGCGTTGACTTCTTAGGCCCTAACTATGCGATCTGGTGGAACAACGCCCTAGAGTGAAGACTAGGTTGCCCGGATCATGGAAATGACCATTACTTTCACACTGTATGCAAATATACATTACATACGATGGAAAAGCTGTTGTATTTATATTGTGTTTTATGCTTCTGGCGTTGACTTCTTAGGCCCTAACTATTTAATCTGGTAGAGCACCGCTCTAGAGTGAAGCATAGGTTGCCTGGAACGTAGAAATGACCATTACTTTCACACTGTTTACAGTTATTCCTGTTATACGATGGAAAAACTTTTGCTTCTTTATTGTATTTTATGCTTCTGGCGAAGACTTCTAAGGCCCTAACTACTCGATCTGGTGGAGCAACGCCGTAGAGTGAAGCCCAGGTTGCCCGGAACGTAGAAATGACCATTCCATTCACACTGGTTGCAATTATTCGTCTTATACGATAGAAATGCTGTTGTATTTATATCGTATTTTATGCTTCTGGCGTTGACTTCTAAGGACCTAACTATTCGATCTGGAGGAGCAACGCCCTAGAGTGAAGCCTAGGTTGCTCGTAATGTAGAAATGACCATAACTTTCACACTGGTTGCAATTATTCGTTTTATACGATGGAAAAGCTGTGGCATCTTTATTGTATTTTATTCTTCTGGGGTTGACTTCTAAGGCCCTAGCTATTAAGTGTGGTGGAGCAACGCCCTAGAGTGACGCCTAGGTTGCCCGGAACGTACAAATGACCATTACTCTCACAATGTTTGCAATTATTCATTTTATACGATGGAAAAACTTTTGTACTTATATCGTATTTTATTCTTCCGGCGTTGACTTGTTAGGCCCTAACTATGCGATATGGTGGAACAACGCCCTAGAGTGAAGACTAGGTTGCCCGGAACATGGAAATGACCATTACTTTCACACTGTATGCATATATACATTATATACGATGGAAAAACTGTTGTATTTATATTGTATTTTATGCTTCTGGCGTTCACTTCTTAGGCCCTAACTATTCGATCTGGTGGAACAACGCCCTAGGGTGAATCCTAGGTTGCCCGGAACGTAGAAATGACCATACCTTTTACGCTGGTAGCAATTATTCGTTTTATACAATGGAAAAACCGTTGTATATATTTTGTGTTTTATGCTTCGGGCGTTGACTTCTAAGGCCCTAACTGTTTGATCTGGTGGAACAACGCCCTAGAGTGAAGCCTAGGTTGCCGGGAACCTAGAAATGACCATAACTTTCACACTGGTTGCTATTATTCGTTCTATACGATGGAAAAACTGTTATATTTATATTGTATTTTATGCTTCTGGCGTTGACCTCTGAGGCCGTTGCTATTCGATGTGGTGGAAGAACCCCATAGAGTGAAGCCTAGGTAGCCCGGAACGTAGAAATGTCCATATCTTTCGCACTGTTTGCAATTATTCATTTTATACGATGGCAAAGCTGTTGTATTTATATTGTATTTTATGCTTCTGGCGTTGACATCTTAGGCCCTAACTATTCGATCTGGTGGAGCAATGCCTCACAGATAAGTCTAGGATGCCCGAAACGCCGAAATGATCATTACAATCACACTGGTTGCAATTATTCCTGTTATACGATGGAAAAACTGTTGCATCTTTATTGTATTTTATGCTTCTGGCGTTGACTTCTAAGGCGCAAACTATTCCATCTGGTGGAGCAACGCCCTAGAGTGAAGCCTAGGCTGCCCGGAACGTAGAAATGACCATAACTTTCACACTGGTTGCTATGATTCTCTGTATACGATGGAAAAACTGTTATATTTATATTGTATTTTATGCTTCTGGCGTTGACTTCTTAGGCCCTAACTATTCGATCTGGTGGAACAACGACCTAGAGTGAAGCCTAGGTTGCCTGGAACGTAGAAATGACCATTACTTTCACACTGTTTACAGTTATACCTGTTATACCATGATAAAACTTTTGCATCTTTATTGTATTTTATGCTTCTGGCGCTGACTTCTAATGCCCTAACTATTCGATCTTGTGGAACAACGCCCTAGAGTGAAGCCTAGGTTGCCTGGAACCTAGAAATGACCATCACTTTCACACGGGTTGCAATTATTCCTGTTCTAGTATGGAAAGACTGTTGTATTTTTATTGTATTTTATACTTCTGGGGTTGACTTCTGAGGCCGTTGCTATTCGATGTGGTGGAAGAACGCCATAGAGTGAAGCCTAGGTAGCCCGGAACGTAGAAATGTCCATATCTTTCGCACTGTTTGCAATTATTCATTTTATACGATGGCAATATCGTTGTATTTATATTGTATTTTATGCTTCTGGCGTTGACTTCTTAGGCCCTAACTATTCGATCTGGTGGAGCAATGCTTCAGAGATAAGTTTAGGATGCCCGAAACGCCGAAATGATCATTACTATCACGCTTGTTGCAATTATTCCTGTTATACGATGAAAAGACTGTTGTGTTTTTATTGTATTTTATGCTTCAGTCGTAGACTTCTAAGGCCGTAGCTATTCCTTATGTTGGAGCACCGCCCCATAGTGAAGCCTAGGTTGCTCGGAACGTAGAAATGACCACTACTTTCACACTGTTTGCAATTATTCATTTAATACGGTGGAAATGCTGTTGTATTTATATCGTATTTTATGCTTCTGGCGTTGACTTCTAAGGACCTAACTATTCGATCTGGTGGAGCAACGCCCTAGAGTGAAGCCTAGGTTGCTCGGAATGTAGAAATGACCATAACTTTCACACTGGTTGCAATTATTCGTTTTATACGGTGGAAAAGCTGTGGCATCTTTATTGTATTTTATCCATCTGGGGTTGACTTCTAAGGCCCTAGCTATTAGGTGTGGTGGAGCAACGCCCTAGAGTGACGCCTAGGCTGCCCGGAACGTAGAAATGACCATAACTTTCACACTGGTTGCTATTATTCTCTTTATACGATGGAAAAACTGTTATATTTATATTGTATTTTATGCTTCTGGCGTTGACTTCTTACGCCCTAACTATTCGATCTGGTGGAACAACGACCTAGAGTGAAGCCTAGGTTGCCTGGAACGTAGAAATGACCATTACTTTCACACTGTTTACAGTTATTCCTGTTATACGATGGAAAAACATTTGCATCTTTATTGTATTTTATGCTTCTGGCGCTGACTCCTAAGGCCCTAGCCATTTGATTTCGTGGAGCAACGCCCGAGAGTGGAGCCTAGGTTGCCCGCTACGTAGAAATGACCATTACTTTCACACTGTTTGCAGATATACATTATATACGATGGAAAATCTATTGTATTTATGTTGTATTTTATGCTTCTGGCGTTGACTTCTTAGGCCCTAACTATTCGACCTGGTGGAGCAATGCCTCAGAGATAAGTCTAGGATGCACGAAACGCCGAAATGATCATTACTATCACGCTTGTTGCAATTATTCCTGTTATACGATGAAAAGACTGTTGTATTTTTATTGTGTTTTATGCTTCAGTCGTAGACTTCTAAGGCCGTAGCTATTCGATATGTTGGAGCACCGCCCTAGAGTGAAGCCTAGGCTGCCCGGTACGTAGAAATGACCACTACTACCACACTGGTTGCAAATTATTCCTGCTATACGATGGAAAAGCTGTTGCATCTTTATTGTATTTTATGCTTCTGGCGTTGACTTCTAAGGCCCTAACTATTCGATCAGGTGGAGCAACGCCCTAGAGTGAAGCCTAGGTTGCTCGGAATGTAGAAATGACCATAACTTTCACACTGTCTGCAATTGTTCCTTTTATACGATGGAAAAGCTGTTGTATTTATATTGTGTTTTATTCTTATGGCGTTGAATTCTAAATCCCTAGCTAGTCGATCCGGTGGAGCAACGCCCTAGAGTGACGCCTAGGTTGCTCGGAACGTGGAAATGACCATAACTTTCACACTGGTTGCAATTATTCATTTTATACGATCGAAACACTTTTGTACTTATATTGTATTTTATTCTTCTGGCGTTGACTTCTCAGGCCCTAACTATTCGATCTGGTGGAACAACGCCCTAGAGTGAAGACTAGGTTGCCCGGAACATGGAAATGACCATTACATTCACACTGTATGCAAATATACATTATATACGATGTAAAAGCTGTTGTATTTATATTGTGTTTTATGCTTCTGGCGTTGACTTCTTAGGCCCTAACTATTTAATCTGGTAGAGCACCGCCCTAGAGTGAAGCATAGGTTGCCTGGAACGTAGAAATGACCATTACTTTCACACTGTTTACAGTTATTCCTGTTATACGATGGAAAAACTTTTGCATCTTTATTGTATTTTATGCTTCTGGCGTTGACTTCTAAGGCCCTAACTACTCGATCGGGTGGAGCAACACCGTAGAGTGAAGCCCAGGTTGCCCGGAACGTAGAAATGACCATTACATTCACACTGGTTGCAATTATTCGTCTTATACGATGGAAAAACTGTTCTATTTATTTTGTATTTAATGCTTCGGGCGTTGACTTCTAAGGCCCTAACTGTTCGACCTTGTGGAAGAACGCCCTAGAGTGAAGCCTAGGTTGCCTGGAACGTTAGAAATGACCATAACTTTCACACTGGTTGCAATTATTCATTTTATACGATGGAAAAACTGTTGTACTTATATTGTGTTTTATACTTATGGCGTTGAATTCTAAGTCCCTAGCTATTCGATCCGGTGGAGCAACGCCCTAGAGTGACGCCTAGGTTGCTCGGAACGTAGAAATGACCATAACTTTCACACTGGTTGCAATTATTCGTTTTATACGATGGAAAAACTGTTGCATCTTTATTGTATTTTATGCTTCTGGCGTTGACTTCTAAGGCCGTAACTATTCGATCTGGTGGAGCAACGCCCTGGAGTGAAACCTAGGTTGCGCGGAACGTAGCAATGACCATAACTTTCACACTGGTACCAATTATTCGTTTTATACACAGGAAAAACTGTTCTATTTATTTTGTATTTTATGCTTCTGGCGTTCACTTCTTAGGCCCTAACTATTCGATCTGGTGGAACAACGCCCTAGGGTGAAGCCTAGGGTGCCCGGAACGTAGAAATGACCACAACTTTCACACTGGCTGTTATTATTCGTTTTATACGATGGAAAAACTGTTATATTTATATTGTATTTTATGCTTCTGGCGTTGACCTCTGAGGCCGTTGCTATTCGATGTGGTGGAAGAACCCCATAGAGTGAAGCCTAGGTAGCCCGGAACGTAGAAATGTCCATATCTTTTGCACTGTTTGCAATTATTCATATTATACGATGGCAAAGCTGTTGTATTTATATTGTATTTTATGCTTCTGGCGTTGACTTCTTAGGCCCTAACTATTCGATCTGGTGGAGCAATGCCTCAGAGATAAGTGTAGGATGCCCGAAACGCCGAAATGATCATTACTATCACACTGGCTGCAATTATTCCTGTTATACGATGGAAAAACTGTTGCATCTTTATTGTATTGTATGCTTCTGGCGTTGACTTCTAAGGCGCAAACTATTCCATCTGGTGGAGCAACGTCCTAGAGTGAAGCCTAGGCTGCCCGGAACGTAGAAATGACCCTAACTTTCACACTGGTTGCTATTATTCTCCTTATACGATGGAAAAACTGTTATATTTATATTGTATTTTATGCTTCTGGCGTTGACTTCTTAGGTCCTAACTATTCGATCTGTTGGAACAACGACCTAGAGTGAAGCCTAGGTTGCCTGGAACGTAGAAATGACCATTACTTTCACACTGTTTACATTTATTCCTGTTATACGATGGAAAAACTTTTGCACCTTTATTGTATTTTATGCTTCTGGCGCTGACTTCTAAGGCCCTAGCTATTTGATTTGGTGGAGCAACGCCCGAGAGTGGAGCCTAGGTTGCCCGCTACGTAGAAATGACCATTACTTTCACACTGTTTGCAGATATACATTATATACGATGGAAAATCTATTGTACTTATGTTGTATTTTATGCTTCTGGCGTTGACTTCTTAGGCCCTAACTATTTGATATGGTGGAGCACCGCCCTAGAGTGAAGCCTAGGTTGCCCGGAACGTAGAAAAGACCATTACCTTCACACTGGTTGCAATTATTCCTGTTTTACGAAGAAAAAACTGTTGCACCTTTATTGTATATTTTGCTTCTGGCGTTGATTTCTAAGGCCCTAACAACTCGATCTGGTGGAGCAACGCCATAGAGTGAAGCCTAGGTTGCCCGGAAAGTAGAAAGGACCATTACTTTCACAATGTTTGCAATTATTCATTGTATACGATGGAAAAACTTTTGTACTTATATTGTATTTTATTCTTCTGGCGTTGACTTCTTAGGCCCTAACTATTCGATCTGGTGGAACAACGCCCTAGAGTGAAGACTAGGTTTCCCGGAACATGGAAATGACCACTACTTTCACACTGTTTGCAAATATACATTATATAGGATGGAAAAACTGTTGCATCTTTATTGTATTTTATGCTTCTGGCGTTGACTTCTAAGGCCCTAACTATTCGATCAGGTGGAGCAACGCACTAGAGTGAAGCCTAGGTTGCTCGGAATGTAGAAATGACCATAACTTTCACACTGGTTGCAATTATTCATTTTATACGATGGAAAAACTGTTGTACTTATATTGTGTTTTATACTTATGGCGTTGAATTCTAAGTCCCTAGCTATTCGATCCGGTGGAGCAACGCGCTAGAGTGACGCCTAGGTTGCTCGGAACGTAGAAATGACCATAACTTTCACACTGGTTGCTATTATTCTCTTTATACGATGGAAAAACTGTAATATTTATATTGTATTTTATGCTTCTGGCGTTGACTTCTGAGGCCGTTGCTATTCGATGTGGTGGAAGAACGCCATAGAGTGAAGCCTAGGTAGCCCGGAACGTAGAAATGTCCATATCTTTCCCACTGTTTGCAATTATTCATTTTATACGATGGCAAAACTGTTGTATTTATATTGTATTTTATGCTTCTGGCGTTGACTTCTTAGGCCCTAACTATCCGATCTGGTGGAGCAATGCTTCAGAGATAAGTCTAGGATGCCCGAAACGCCGAAATGATCATTATTATCACGCTTGTTGCAATTATTCCTGTTATACGATGAAAAGACTGTTGTATTATTATTGTATTTTATGCTTCAGTCGTAGACTTCTAAGGCCGTAGCTATTCGATATGTTGGAGCACCGCCCTAGAGTGAAGCCTAGGTTGCTCGAGACCTAGAAATGACCACTACCTTCACACTGTTTGCAATTATTCATTTAATACGGTGGAAATGCTGTTGTATTTATATCGTATTTTATGCTTCTGGCGTTGACTTCTAAGGACATAACTATTCGATCTGGTGGAGCAACGCCCTAGAGTGAAGCCTAGGTTGCTCGGAATGTAGAAATGACCATAACTTTCACACTGGTTGCAATTATTCGTTTTGTACGATGGAAAAACTGTTCTATTTATTTTGTATTTAATGCTTCTGGCCTTGACTTCTTAGGCACTAACTATTCGATCTGGTGGAGCGACGCCATAGAGTGAAAGGTAGGTTGCCCGGAACGTAGAAATGAACATTACTTTCACACTGGTTGTAATTATTCCTGTTATACGATGGAAAAACAGTTGTATTTTTATTGTATTTTATGCTTCTGGCGTTTAATTCTAAGTCCCTAGCTATTCGATCTGGTGGAGGATCGCCCTAGAGTGAAGCCTAGGTTGGCCGGAACGTAGAAATGACCATTACTTTCACACTGTTTGCAATTATTCGTTCTATACGATGGAAAAGCTGTTGCATCTTTATTGTATTTAATGCTTCTGGAGTTCACTTCTTAGGCCTTAACTATTCGATCTGGTGAACAACGCCCTAGGGTGAACCCTAGGTTATCCGGAACGTAGAAATGACCATAACTTTCTCACTGGTTGCAATTATTCGTTTTATACAATGGAACATCTGTCGTATTTGTATTGTATTTTATGCTTCTGGCGTTGACTTCTAAGGCCGTAGCTATTATATGTGGTGGAGCGACGCCCTAGTGTGACGCCTAGGTTGCCCGGAACGTAGAAATTACCATAACTTTCACACTGGTTGCAATTATTCGTTTTATACAATGGAAAACTGGTCTATTTATTTTGTATTTTATGCTCCGGGCGTTGACTTCTAAGGTCGTAGCTATTCGATCTCGTGGGGCAACGTCCAAGAGTGAAGCCTAGGTTGCCCGGAACGTAGAAATGGCCATCACTTTCAAACAGGTTGCAATTAATCCTGTTATACGATGGAAAAACTATTGTATTTTTATTGCATTTTATGCTTCGGGCGTTGACTTCTAAGCCCCTAACTATTCAATCTGTTGGATCAACGCCCTAGAGCGAAGCCTAGGTTGCCCGGAAAGTAGAAATGACCATAACCTTCATACTGGTTGCAATTATTCGTTTAATACGATGGAAAAACTGTTGTATTTATATTGTATTTTATGCTTCAGGCGTTGACTTCTAAGGCCGTAGCTATTCGATGTGGTGGTGCAACATCCTACAGTGAAGCCTTGGTTGCCCGGAACGTGGAAATGACCATAACCTTCACACAGGTTGCAATTATTCGTTTTATACGATGGAAAGACTGTTGTATTTATTTTGTAGTTTATGCTTCTGGCGTTGACTTTTAAGGCCCTAACTCTTCGATCTGGTGTAGCAACGCCTCAGAGTTAAGATTTGGATGCCCGAAACGCCGAAATGATCATTACCTTCGCACTGGTTGCAGTGATCCATGCTATACAATGGAAAAACAGTTCTATTTATATTGTATTTGGTGCTTCTGGCGTTGACTTCTTAGGCCGTAACTATTCGATCTGGTGGAGCAACGCCATAGAGTGAAACGTAGGTTGCCCGGAACATAGAAACGTCCATTACATTCACACTGGTTGCAATTATCCGTTTTATACAGTGGAAAAGCTGTTGTACTTATATTGTATTTTATTCTCCTGGCGTTGACTTCCTAGGTCCTAACTATTCGATCTGGTGGAACAACATCCTAGGGTGAAGCCTAGGTGGCCCGGAACGTAGAAATGACCATTACTTTCACACTGGTTGCAATTATTCATGCTATACGATGGAGAAACTGTTGTATTTTTATTGTATTTTATGTTTCAGGTGTTGACTTCTAAGGTCGTAGCTATTCGATCTCGTGGGGCAACGTCCAATAGTTAAGCGTATGTTGCCCGAAGCGTAGAAATGACCATTACTTTCAGACTGGTTGCAATTATTCTTTTTATACGATGGAAAGACTGTTGAATTTTTATTGTATTTTATGCTTCTGGCGTTGAATTGTAGGTCCCTAACTATTCGATCTGGTGGAGCAACGCCCTAGACTGAAGTCTAGGTTCCCCGGGACGTAGAAATGACCATTACTTTCACACTGGTTGCAATTATTCCTGTTATACTATGGAAAGATTGTGTATTTTTATTGTATTTTTTGCTTCGGGCAGTGACTTCTCAGGCGCTAGCTATTCGATCTGGTGGCACAACGCACTAGAGTGAAGCCTAGTTTGCCCGTATCGTAGAAATGACCATAACTTTCATACTGGTTGCAAATATTCGTTTTATACGCTGGAAAAACTGTTGTATTTATATTGTATTTTATGCTTCTGGCGTTGACTTCTAAGGCCCTAACTATTCGATCTGGTGGAGCAACGCCCTAGGGTGAAGCCTAGGTTGTCCGGAAGGTAGAAATGACCATCTCTTTCACACCGGTTACTATTATTTGTTTTTTACGATGGAAAGACTGTTGTATTTATATTGTGTTTTATGCCCCTGGAGTTGACTTCTTAGGCCCTAACTTTTCGATCTGGTGTAACAACGCCCTAGAGTGAAGCCTAGGTTGCCCGGAACGTAGAAATGACAATGACTTTCACACTGGCTGCAATTATTCCTGTTACACGATGGAAAAACTGTTGTATCTTTACTGTATTTTAGGCTTCGGGCGTTGACTTCTATGTCCCTACCTATTCCATCTGGTGGAGCAACGCCCTAGAGTCAAGTCTAGGTTGCCCGCAACATAGAAATGACCATTACTTTCACACTGTTTACAATTATTCATTCTATACGAGGGAAGAAGTGTTGTATTTTATTGTATTTTATGCCTCTGGCGTTGACTTCTAAGGCCGTAGCTATTCGATGTGGTGGAGCAACGCCATAGAGTGAAGCCTAGGTTTGCCCGGAACATAGAAATGACCATAACTTTCACACTGGTTGCAATTATTCGTTTTATACAATGGAAAAACTGTTCTTTTTATTTCGTATTTTATGCTTCCGGCGTTGTCTTCTAAGGCCATACCTATTCGATCTGGTGGAGCAACGCCCTAGAGTGAAGCCTAGGTTGCCCGGAACGTAGAAATGACCATATCCTTCACACAGGTTGCAATTATTCCTGTTACACGATGGAAAAACTGTTGTATTTTTATTGTATTTTATGCCTCTGGCGTTGACTTCTTAGGCCCTAACTATTCGATCTGGTGGAGCAACGCCCTAGAGTGAAGCCTAGGTTGCCCAGAAAGTAGAAATGACCATAACTTTCACACTGGTTGCAATTATTCGTTTTATACAATGGAAAAACTGTTCTTTTTATTTTGTATTTTATGCTTCGGGCGTTGACTTCTAAGGCCATACCTATTCAATCTGGCGGAGCAACGACCTATAGTGAAGCCTAGGTTGCCCGGAACGTAGAAATGACCATATCCTTCACACTGGTTGCAATTACTCGTGTTATACGATGGAAAAACTGTTGCATTTTTATCTTATTATATGCTTCGTGCGTAGCCTTCTAAGTCCCTAACTATTCGATCTGGTGGAGCAACGCCCTAGAGTGAAGCCTAGGTAGCCCGAAACGTAGGAATGACCATTACCTTCACACTCGTTGCAATTATTCATTTTATACGATGGAAAAACTGTTGTATTTTTATTGTACTTTATGCTCCGGGCGTAGACTTCTAAGGCCCTAACTATTCGATCTGGTGGAGCAACGCCCTAGAGTGTAGGCTAGGTTGCCCGGAAGGTAGAAATGACCATCTCTTTCACACCGGTTACTATTATTTGTTTTTTACGATGGAAAGATTGTTGTATTTATATTGTGTTTTATGCCTCTGGAGTTGACTTCTTAGGCCCTAACTTTTCGATCTGGTGTAACAACGCCCTAGAGTGAAGCCTAGGTTGCCCGGAACGTAGAAATGACAATGACTTTCACACTGGCTGCAATTATTCCTGTTACACGATGGAAAAACTGTTGTATCTTTACTGTATTTTAGGCTTCGGGCGTTGACTTCTATGTCCCTACCTATTCCATCTGGTGGAGCAACGCCCTAGAGTCAAGTCTAGGTTGCCCGCAACATAGAAATGACCATTACTTTCACACTGTTTACAATTATTCATTCTATACGAGGGAAGAAGTGTTGTATTTTATTGTATTTTATGCCTCTGGCGTTGACTTCTAAGGCCGTAGCTATTCGATGTGGTGGAGCAACGCCATAGAGTGAAGCCTAGGTTTGCCCGGAACATAGAAATGACCATAACTTTCACACTGGTTGCAATTATTCGTTTTATACAATGGAAAAACTGTTCTTTTTATTTCGTATTTTATGCTTCCGGCGTTGTCTTCTAAGGCCATACCTATTCGATCTGGTGGAGCAACGCCCTAGAGTGAAGGCTAGGTTGCCCGGAACGTAGAAATGACCATATCCTTCACACAGGTTGCAATTATTCCTGTTACACGATGGAAAAACTGTTGTATTTTTATTGTATTTTATGCCTCTGGCGTTGACTTCTTAGGCCCTAACTATTCGATCTGGTGGAGCAACGCCCTAGAGTGAAGCCTAGGTTGCCCGGAACGTAGAAATGACCATATCCTTCACGCTGGTTGCAATTACTCGTGTTATACGATGGAAAAACTGTTGCATTTTTATCTTATTATATGCTTCGTGCGTAGCCTTCTAATTCCCTAACTATTCGATCTGGTGGAGCAACGCCCTAGAGTGAAGCCTAGGTAGCCTGGAACGTAGAAATGACTCTATCTTTCAAACGAGTTTCAATTATCCGTTTTATACGATGGAAAAACTGTTGTATTTATTTTGTATTTTATGCTTCTGGCGATGACTTCTAAGGCCCTAACTATTCGATCTGGTGAAGTAACGCCCTAGAGTGAAGCCTAGGTTGCCCGAAACGTAGGAATGACCATTACCTTCACAGTGGTTGCAATAACTGCTGTTATACGATGCAAAAACTGTTGCATTTATATTGTATTTTATGCTTCTGGCGTTGACTTCTAAGGCGGTAGCTATTCGAGCTGGCGGAGCAACGCCCTAGAGTGAAGCCTAGGTTGCCCGGAACGTAGAAATGACCAGTACCTTCACACAGGTTGCAGTTATTCCTGTTATACGATGGAAAAGCTGCTGTATTTATACTGTATTTTAAGCTTTGGGCGTTGACTTCTAAGGCCCTAACTATTCGATCTGGTTGGGCAACGCGCTAGGGTGATGTCTAGGTTGCCCGGCATGTAGAAATGACCATAACTTTCACACTGGTTGCAATTATTCGTTCTATACGATGGAAAAGCTGTTGTATTTATATTATATTTTATGCTTCTGTGGTTGACTTCTTAGGCCCTAACTATTCGATCTGGTTGAGCAACGCCCTAGAGTGAAGCCCAGGTTGCCCAAAATGTGGAAATGACCATTACCATCACACTCGTTGCAATTATTCATTTTATACGATGGAAAAACTGTTGTATTTTTATTGTACTTTATACTCCGGGCGTAGACTTCTAAGGCCCTAACTATTCGATCTGGTGGAGCAACGCCCTAGAGTGTAGGCTAGGTTGCCCGGAAGGTAGAAATGACCATCTCTTTCACACCGGTTACTATTATTTGTTTTTTACGATGGAAAGACTGTTGTATTTATATTGTGTTTTATGCCTCTGGAGTTGACTTCTTAGGCCCTAACTTTTCGATCTGGTGTAACAACGCCCTAGAGTGAAGCCTAGGTTGCCCGGAACGTAGAAATGACCATGACTTTCACACTGGCTGCAATTATTCCTGTTACACGATGGAAAAACTGTTGTATCTTTACTGTATTTTAGGCTTCGGGCGTTGACTTCTATGTCCCTACCTATTCCATCTGGTGGAGCAACGCCCTAGAGTCAAGCCTAGGTTGCCCGGAACGTACGTATGACCATAACATTCACACTGGATGCAATAATTCGTTTTATACGATGGAAAAACTGTTGTATATATATTGTATTTTATGCTTCTGGCGTTCACTTCTTAGGCTCTAAGTATTCGATCTGGTGTAACAACGCCCTAGAGCCAAACCTAGGTTGCCCGGAACGTAGAAATGACCATACCTTTCACACTCGTTGCAATTATTTGTCTTATACGATGGAAAAACTGTTGTATTTATTTTGTATTTTATGCTTCTGGCGTTGACTTCTTAGGCCCTAACTATTCGCTCTTGTGGACCAACGCCCCAGAGTGAAGCCTACGTCGCCCGGATCCTAGAAATGACCATCACCTTCACTCTGGTTGCAATTACTCCTGTTATACGATGGAAAAACTGTTGTTTTTTTATTGTATTTTATGCTTCGGGCGTTGACTTCTAAGGCCCTAGATATTCGATTTGGTGGAGCAACGCCCTAGGGTGAAGTCTAGGATGCCCGGAACGTAGAAATGACCATAGCTATCATACTGGTTTCAATTATTCGTTTTATACAATGGAAAAACTGTTCTTTTTATTTTGTATTTTATGCTTCCGGCGTTGACTTCGAGGGCCACACCTATTCGATCTGGTGGAGCAACGCCCTAGAGTGAAGCCTAGGTTGCCCGTAACGTACAAATGACCATATCCTCCACACAGGCTGCAATTATTCCTGTTACACGATGGAAAAACTGTTGTATTTTTATTGTATTTTATGCCTCTGGCGTTGACTTCTTAGGCCCTAACTATTCGATCTGGTGGAGCAACGCCCTAGAGTGAAGCCTAGGTTTGCCCGGAACATGGATATGACCATAATCTTCACACCGGTTGCAAATATTCGTTTTATACGATGGAAAAACTGTTTTATTTATATTGTGTTTTGTGCCTCTGGAGTTGACTTCTTAGGCCCTAACTATTCGATCTGGTGGAGCAACGCCATAGAGTGTAGCCTAGGTTGTCCGGAACGTAGAAATAACCATAACTTTCACACTGGTTGCAATTATTCGTTTTATACGGTGGAAAAGCTGTTGTATTTATATTGTATTTTATGCTTCTGGCGTTGACTTCTAAGTCCCTAGCTATACGATCTGGTGGAGCAGCGCCCTAGAGTGAAGCCTAGGTTTCCCGGAACGTAGAAATGACCATTACCATCACGCTGGTTGCAATTAATCATTTTATACGATGGAAAAACTGTTGTATTTTTATTGTATTTTATGCTCCGGGCATAGACTTCTAAGGCCCTGGCTATTCGATCTGGAGGAGCAACGCCCTTGAGTGAAGCCTAGGTTGCCCGGAACGTAGAAATGACCCTAACTTTCAAACCAGTTTCAATTATCCGTTTTATACAATGGAAACACTGTTGTATTTATTTTGTATTTTATGCTACTGGCGTTGACTTCTAAGGCCGACTCTATTGGATCTGGTGGAGTAACGCCCAAGAGTGAAGCCTAGGTTGCCCGGAACGTACAAATGACCATTACCTTCACACTGGTTGCAATTACTACTGTTACACGATGCAAAAGCTGCTGTATCTATATTGTATTTTATGCTTCGGGCATTGACTCCTAAGGCCCTAACTATTCGATGTGGTGGAGCAACGCCCTAGAGCGAAATCTAGGTTGCCAGGAAGGTAGAAATGACCATATCGTTCACACTGGTTGCAATTATTCTTGTTACACGATGGAAAAACTGTTGCATTTTTATTGTATTTTATGCCTCTGGCGTTGACTTCTAAGTCCCTAGCTGTACGATCTGGTGGAGCAGCACCCTAGAGTGAAGCCTAGGTTGGCGGGAACGTAGAAATGACCATTACCTTCACACAGGTTTCAGTTATTCATTCTATACGAGTGAAGAACTGTTGCATTTTACTGTATTTTATGCTTCTGGCGTTGACTTCTAAGGCCGTAGCTATTCGATGTGGTGGAGCAACGCCCTAGAGTGGAGCCTAGGTTGCCCGGAACGTAGAAATGACCATATCTTTCACACCGGTTTCAATTATTCGTTTTTTACGATGGAAAAGCTGTTTTATTTATTTTGTATTTGGTGCTTCTGGCCTTGACTTCCTATGCCCTAACTATTCGATCTGGTGGAACAACTCCGTAGAGTGAGGCAGACGTTGCCCGGATCGTAGAAATGACTATCACTTTCACACTGGTTGCAATTATTCATTTTATACGATGGAAAAACTGTTGTATTTTTATTGTACTTTATGCTCCGGGTGTAGACTTCTAAGGCCCTAACTTTTCGATCTGGTGGAGCAACGCCCTAGAGTGTAGGCTAGGTTGCCCGGAAGGTAGAAATGACCATCTCTTTCACACCGGTTACTATTATTTGTTTTTTACGATGGAAAGACTCTTGTATTTATATTGTGTGTTATGCCTCTGGAGATGACTTCTTAGGCCCTAACTTTTCGATCTGGTGTAACAACGGCCTAGAGTGAAGCCTAGGTTGCCCGGAACGTAGAAATGACCATGACTTTCACACTGGCTGCAATTATTCCTGTTACACGATGGAAAAACTGTTGTATCTTTACTGTATTTTAGGCTTCGCGCGTTGACATCTATGGCCCTACCTATTCCATCTGGTGGAGCAACGCCCTAGAGTTAAGTCTAGGTTGCCCGCAACATAGAAATGACCATTACTTTCACACTGTTTGCAATTATTTATTCTATACGAGGGAAGAACTGTTGTATTTTATTGTAATTTATGCTTCTGGCGTTGACTTCTAAGGCCGTAGCTATTCGATGTGGTGGAGCAACGCCCTAGGGTGGAGCCTAGGTTGCCCGGAACGTGGAAACGGCCATATCTTTCACACTGGTTGCAATTATTCCTGTTACACGATGGAAAAGCTGTTGTATATTTATTGTATTTTATGCCTCTGGCGTTGACTTCTTAGGCCCTAACTATTCGATCTGGTGGAGCAACGCCCTAAAGTGAAGCCTAGGTTTGTCCGGAACATTGAAATGACCATATCCTTCACACTGGTTGCAATTATTCCTGTTACACGATGGAAAAGCTGTTGTATTTTTATTGTACTTTATGCCTCTGGCGTTGACTTCATAGGCCCTAACTATTCGATCTGGTGGAGCAATGCCCTAGACTGAAGCTTAGGTTTGCCCGGAACATAGAAATGACCATAACTTTCACACCGGTTGCAAATATTCGTCTTATACGATGGAAAAACTCTTTTATTTTTATTGTGTTTTATGCCTCTGGAGTTGACTTCTTAGGCCCGAACTATTCGGTCTGGTGGAGAAACGCCATAGAGTGTAGCCTAGGTTGCCGGGAACGTAGAAATGACCATAACTTACACACCGGTTGCAAATATTCGTTTTATACGATAGAAAAACTGTTGTATTTATTTTGTATTTTATGCTCCTGGAGTTGACTTCTAAGTCCGTAGCCATTCGATATGGTGGAGCAACGCCCTAGAGTGAAGCCTATGTTGCCGGGAACGTAGAAATGACCATAACTTTCATACTGGTGCAGTTATTCGTTTTATACAATGGAAAAACAGTTCTATTTATTTTGTATTTTTTGATTCGAGCGTTGACTTCTAAGGCCCAAACTATTCTATCTGGTGGCGCAACGTCCAAGAGTCAATCCTATGTCGCCCGGAACGTAGAAATGACCATAACTTTCACACTGGTTGCAATTATTCGTTTTATACAATGGAAAAGCTGTTGTATTTATATTGTATTTTATGCTCCGGGCATAGACTTCTAAGGCCCTGGCTATTCGATCTGGAGGAGCAACGCCCTTGAGTGAACCCTAGGTTGCCCGGAAGGTAGAAATGACCCTAACTTTCAAACCAGTTTCAATTATCCGTTTTATACGATGGAAAAACTGTTGTATTTATTTTGTATTTTATGCTTCTGGCGTTGACTTCTTAGGCCCTAACTATTCGATCTGGTGGAACAACGCCCTAGAGTGTAGGCTAGGTTGCCCGGAAGGTAGAAATGACCATCTCTTTCACACCGGTTACTATTATTTGTTTTTTACGATGGAAAGACTGTTGTATTTATATTGTGTTTTATGCCTCTGGAGTTGACTTCTTAGGCCCTAACTTTTCGATCTGGTGTAACAACTGCCTAGAGTGAAGCCTAGGTTGCCCGGAACGTAGAAATGACCATGACTTTCACACTGGCTGCAATTATTCCTGTTACACGATGGAAAAACTGTTGTATCTTTACTGTATTTTAGGCTTCGGGCGTTGACATCTATGGCCCTACCTATTCCATCTGGTGGAGCAACGCCCTAGATTTAAGTCTAGGTTGCCCGCAACATAGAAATGACCATTACTTTCACACTGTTTGCAATTATTCATTCTATACGAGGGAAGAACTGTTGTATTTTATTGTAATTTATGCTTCTGGCGTTGACTTCTAAGGCCGTAGCTATTCGATGTGGTGGAGCAACGGCCTAGGGTGGAGCCTAGGTTGCCCGGAACGTAGAAATGGCCATATCTTTCACACTGGTTGCAATTATTCCTGTTACACGATGGAAAAGCTGTTGTATATTTATTGTATTTTATGCCTCTGGCGTTGACTTCTTAGGCCCTGACTATTCGATCTGGTGGAGGAACGCCCTAGAGTGAAGCCTAGGTTTGCCCGGAACATTGAAATGACCATATCCTTCACACTGGTTGCAATTATTCCTGTTACACGATGGAAAAATTGTTGTATTTTTATTGTACTTTATGCTTCTGGCGCTGACCTCCTAGTCCCTAGCTATTCGATCGGGTGGAGCAACATCCTAGAGGGAAGCCTAGGTTGCCCGGAACGTAGAAGTGACCATTACTTTCACACTGGTTGCAATTATTCCTGTTATGCGATTGAAGGACTGTTGTATTTTTAGAATATTTTATGCTTCTGGCGTCGAATTCTAAGTCCCTAACTATTCGATCTGGTGGAGCAACGCCCTAGAGTAAAGCCTAGTTTGCCCGGTACGTAGAAATGGCCATTCCTTTCACACTGTTTGAAAATATTCGTTTTATACAATGGAAAAACTGGTGTATCTATATCGTATTTTATGCTCCTGGCGTTGACTTCTAAGGCCCTAACTATTCGATCTAGTGGAGCAACGCCCTAGAATGAAGCCTAGGTTGTCCGGAACGTAGAAATGACCATAACTTTAACACTGGTTGCAATTATTCGTGTTATACGATGGACAACCTGTTGGATTTATATTGTACTTTACGCTCCTGGATTCGACGTCTAAGGCCCTGTGTATACGATCTGGTGGAGCAATGCCTCAGAGTTAAGTGTAGGATGCCCGAAACGTAGAAATGACATAACTTTCATTCTGATTGCAATTATTCGTTTTATACGATGGGTAAGGTGTTGTATTTATATTGTTTTTTATGCTTCTGGCGTTGACTTCTTAGGCCCTAACTATTCGATCTGTTGGAACAACGCCCTAGAATTAAGCCTAGGTTGCCCGGAACGTAGAAATTACCATAACTTTCACACTGGTTGCAATTATTCCTGTTATACGATGGAAGGGCTGTTGTATTTTTATAGCATTTAATGCTTCTGGCGTTGACTTCTTAGGCCCTAACTGTTCGCTCTGGTGGAGCAACGCCCTAGAGTGTATCCTAGGTTACCCGGAACGTAGTAATTACCATTACTTTCAACTGGTTGCAATTATTCCTGTTATACGATGGAAAGACTGTTGTATTTTTATAGTATTTTATGCCCTTGGCGTTGACCTTCAGGTCCCTAGCTATTCGATCTGGTGGAGCAACGCCCTAGGGCGAAGCCTAGGGTGCCCGGAACGTAGAAATGACCATTACGTTCACACTGGTTGCAATTATTCTTTTTATACGATGGAAAAACTGTTTTACTTTTATTGTATTTTATGCTTTGGGCGTCGACTTCTAAGGCCCTAGCTATTCGATTTGGTGGGGAAACGCCCTAGAGTGAAGTCTAGGTTGCCCGAAACGAAGAAATGACCAGTACTTTCACACTGGTTGCAGTCATTCCTGTTATACGATGGAAAAACTGTTGCACTTTTATAGTATTTTATGTTTCTGGCGTTGACTTCTAAGGTCCTAGCTATTCGATCTCGTGGGGCAACGTTCAAGAGTGAAGCGTATGTTGCCCAAAACGTAGAAATGACCATTACTTTCACACTGGTTACAATTATTCTTCTTATACGATGGAAAAACTGTTATACTTTTATTGTATTTTATGCTTTGGGCGTTGACTTCTAAGGCCCTAGCTATTCGAGTTGGTGGGGAAACGCACTAGAGTGAAGTCTAGGTTGCCCGAAACGTAGAAATGACCAGTACTTTCACACTGGTTGCAATTATTCCTGTTATACGATGGAAAAACTGTTGCACATTTATAGTATTTTATGTTTCTGGCGTTGACCTCCAAGTCTCTAGCTATTCGATCTGGTGGAGCAACGCCCTAGAGTAAAGCCTAGGTTGCCCGAAACGTAGAAATGACCATTACTTTCACACTGGTTGCAATTATTCCTGTTATACGATGGAAAAACTGTTGCATATTTATTGTACTTTATGCTTCTGGCGTTGACTTCTAAGGCCCTAACTATTCGATCTGGTGGAGCAACGCCCTAGGCTGAAGCCTATGTTGCCCGGAACGTAGAAATGACCATAACTATCACACCAGTTGCAATTATTCGTTTTATACGACGGAAAAGCTGTTGTATTTATATTGTATTTTATGCTTCAGGCGTTGACTTCTAAGGTCGTAGCAATTCGATGTGGTGGAGCAACGCCCTAGCGTGAAGCCTAGGCTGCCCGGAACGTAGAAATGACCATTACTTTCACAGTGTTTGCAATATTCCTGTTATACGATGGACAAACTGTTGGATTGTTCTGTACTTTATACTTCTGGCTTTGACTACTAAGGCCCTTTGTATTCGATCTGGTGGAGCAATGCCTCACAGTTAAGTCTAGGATGCCGAAACGATGAAATGACTATTACTGTCACACTGGTTGCAATTATTCATACTATACGATGGAAAAGCTGTTGCATTTTTATTGTACTCTATGCTTCTGGCGTTGAATTCTTAGGCCCTAACTATTCGATCCCGGGGGCAGCGTCCAAGAGTGAAGCGTATGTTGCCCGAAACGTAGAAATGACCATTATATTCGCACTGGTTGCAATTATTCGTTTTATACGATGGAAAAGCTGTTGTCCTTATTTTGTATTTTATGCTTCTGGCGTTGGCTTCCAAGGCCCTAACTATTCGATCCAGTGGAGCAACGCCCTAGTGTGAAGCATAGGTTGCCCGGAACGTAGAAATGACCATAACTTTCACTCCGGTTGCAATTATTCGTTTTATACAATGGAAAAGCTGTTCTTTTTATTTTGTATTTTACGCTTCGGGCGTCGACTTGCAATGCCCTAACTATTCGATCTGGTGGAGCAACGCCCTAGAGTGAAGCCTAGGTTGCCCGGAACGTAGAAATTACCTTAACTTTCAAACTGGTTGCTATTATTCGTTTTATACGATGGAAAAACTGTTGCATTTATATTCTATTTTATGCTTCTGGCGCAGACTTCTCAGGCCCTAACTATTCGATCTGGCGCAGCAACGCCCTACAGTGAAGCCTAGGTTGCCCGAAACGTAGAAATGACTATCGCTTTCACACTGGTTGCAATTATTCCTGTTATACGATGGACAAACTGTTGCATTTTTATTGTACTTTATGCTTCTGGCGTTGACTTCCAAGGCCCTACGTATTCGATCTGGTGGAGCAATGCCTCAGAGTTAAATCTAGGATGCCCGAAACGTCGAAATGATCATTACTTTCACACTGATTGCAATTATTCATTCTATATGATGGAAAAACTGTTCCATTTTCATTGTATTTTATGCTTCTGGCGTTGACTTCTTAGGCCCTAACTATTCGATCTGGTGGAACAACGCCCTAGAGTGAAGCCTGTGTTGCCCGGAACGTAGAAATGGCCTTTACTTTCACACTGGTTGCAATTATTCGTTTTATACGATGGAAAAACTGTTGTATCGAAATGGTATTTTATGCTTCTGGCGTTGACTTCTAAGGCTCTAACTATTCGATCTAGTGGAGCAACGCCCTAGAATGAAGCCTAGGTTGCCCTCAACGTAGAAATGACCATAACCTTAACACTGGTTGCAATTATTCCTGTTATACGATGGAAAAACTGTTGTAGTTTTATTGTATTTTATGCTTCAGGCGTTGAATTCATAGGCCCTAACTATTCGACCTGGTGGAGCAACGCCCTAGAGTGAAGCCTCGGTTGCCCGGAACGTAGAAAAGACCATAACTTTCACACTGGTTGCAATTAGTCGTTTTATACGATGGAAAAGCTGTTGTCCTTATTTTGTATTTTATGCCTCAGTCGTTGACTTCTAAGGTCGTAGCTATTCGATGTGGTGGAGCAACGCCCTAGCGTGAAGCCTAGGCTGCCCGGAACGTAGAAATGACCATTACTTTCACAGTGTTTGCAATATTCCTGTTATACGATGGACAAACTGTTGGTTTGTTCTGTACTTTATACTTCTGGCTCTGTCTACTAAGGCCCTTTGTATTCGATCTGGTGGAGCAATGCCTCACAGTTAAGTCTAGGATGCCGAAACGATGAAATGATTATTACTGTCACACTGGTTGCAATTACTCATGCTATACGATGGAAAAACTGTTGCATTTTTATTGTACTCTATGCTTCTGGCGTTGACTTCTTAGGCCCTAACTATTCGATCCCGGGGACAGGGTCCACGAGAGAAGCGTATGTTGCCCGAAACGTAGAAATGACCATTACATTCGCACTGGTTGCAATTATTCTTTTTATACGATGGAAAGACTGTTGTATCTATAGAGTATTTTATGCTTCTGGCGTTGACTTCTAAGGCCCTAACTATTCGATCTAGTGGAGCAACGCCCCAGAATGAAGCCTAGGTTGCCCGGAACGTAGAAATGACCATAACCTTACCACTGGTTGCAATTATTCCTGTAATACGATGGAAAAGGTGTTGTATTTATATTGTATTTTATGCTTCTGGCGTTGGCTTCCAAGGCCCTAACTATACGATCCAGTGGAGCAACGCCCTAGTGTGAAGCCTAGGTTGCCCGGAACTTAGAAATGACCATAACTTTCACTCCGGTTGCAATTATTCGTTTTATACAACGGAAAAACTGTTCTCTTTATTTTGTATTTTATGCTTCGGGCGTGGACTTCCAATGCCCTAACTATTCGATCTGGTGGAGCAACGCCCTAGAGTGAAGCCTAGGTTGTCCAGAACGTAGATATTACCTTAACTTTCAAACTGGTTGCTATTATTCGTTTTATACGACGGAAAAACTGTTGCATTTATATTCTATTTTATGCTTCTGGCGCTGACTTCTCAGGCCCCAACTATTCGATCTGGCGGAGCAACGCCCTACAGTGAAGCCTAGGTTGCCCGAAACGTAGAAATGACTATCACTTTCACACTGGTTGCAATTATTCCTGTTATACGATGGACAAACAGTTGCATTTTTATTGTACTTTATGCTTCTGGCGTTGACTTCCAAGACCCTACGTATTCGATCTGGTGGAGCAATGCCTCAGAGTTAAATCTAGGATGCCCGAAACGTCGAAATGACCATAACCTTAACACTGGTTGCAATTATCCCTTTTATACGATGGAAAAACTGTTGTAGTTTTATTGTATTTTATGCTTCAGGCGTTGAATTCATAGGCCCTAACTATTCGATCTGGTGGAGCAACGCCCTAGAGTGAAGCCTCGGTTGCCCGGAACGTAGATGTGACCATTACTTTCTCACTGTTTGCAATTATTCATTCTTTACGTTGGATAAGCTGTTGTATTTATATTGTATTTTATGCTTCTGGCGTTGACTGCTAAGGTCGTAGCTATTAGATGTGGTGGAGCAACGCCCTAGAGTCAAGCCTAGGTTGCCCGGAACGTAGATATGACCATAACTTTCACAGCGGTTGCAATTATTCATGCTATACGGTAGAAATACTGTTGCATTTTTATTGTATTTTCTGCTTCTGGCTTTGACTCCTAAGGTCCTAGCTATTCCATCTGGTGGGGCAACATCCAATGGTGTAGCCTATGTTGCCCGGAACGTAGAAATGACCATCACTTTCACACTGATAGCAATTATTCGTTTTATTCAATGGAAAAACTGTTGTATTTATATTGTACTTTATGCTTCTGGCGTTTACTTCTAAGGCCGCAGCTATTCGATGTAGTTGAGCAACGCCCTAGACTGAAGCCTAGGTTGCCCGGAACGTAGAAATGACCATTACCTTCACACTGGTTGCAATTATTCGTTTTATACGATGGAAAAACTGTTGTATTTATTTTGCATTTGGTGCTTCTGGCGCTGACTTCTTAGGCCCTAACTATTGGATTTGGTGGACCAACACCCTAGAGTGGAGCCTAGGTTGCCCGGAACGTAGAAATGACCATCACCTTCACTCTGGTTGCAAATATTCCTGTTATTCGATGGAAAAACAGTTGTACCTTTATTGTATTTTATGCTTCGGGCGTTGACTTCTAAGACCCTAACTATTCGATCTGGTGGAGCAGCGCCCTAGAGTAAAGCCTAGGTTGCCCGAAACGTAGAAATGACCATTTCCTTCACGCTTGTTGCAATTATTCCTGCTATACGATGGAAAAACTGTTGTATCTTTATTGTATTTTATGCTTCGGGCGTTAACTTCCAAGACCCTAGCCATTCGATCTGGTGGAGCAACGCCCTAGAGTCAAGCTGAGGTTGCCCGGAACGTGGATATGACCATCACTTTCACAGTGGTTGCAATTTTTCGTTTTATGCGATGGAAAGAATGTTGTTTTATTTTGTATTTTATGCTTCTGGCGTTGACTTCTGAGGCCCTAACTCTTCGATCTGGTGGATCAATGCCTCAGAGTTAATTCTAGGATGCCTGAAACGTCGAAATGTTCATTACTTTCACACTGGTTGCAATTATTCATGTTATACGGTAGAGATACTGTTGCATTTTTTTTTATTTTCTGCTTCCGGCTTTGACTTCTAAGGTCCTAGCTATTGGGTCTGGTGGGGCAACGTCCAAGAGTGAAGCCTCTGTTTCCCGGAACGTAGAAATGACAATTACTTTCACACTGATTGCAATTATTCGTTTTATTCAATAGAAAAACTGTTGTATTTATATTGTATTGTATGCTTCTGGCGTCGACTTCTAAGGCCCTAGCTACTCAATATGGTGGGGTAACGTCCAAGAGTGAACCCTATGTTGCCCGGAAAGTAGAAATGCCCACAACTTTCACACTGGTTGCAATTATCCGTTTTATAAAATGGAAAAACTGTTGTATTTATTGTGTATTTTATGCCTCTGGCGTTGACTTCTAAGGCCGTGGCTATTCGATCTGGTGGAGCAACGCCCTAGAGCGGAGCCTAGGTTGACCGGGACCTAGAAATGACTATCACTTTCACACTGGGTGCAATTATTCCTGTTATACGATGGACAAACTGTTGCATTTTTATTGTACTTTATGCTTCTGGCGTTGACTTCCAAGGCCCTACGTATTCGATCTGGTGGAGCAATGCCTCAGAGTTAAATCTAGGATGCCCGAAACGTCGAAATGATCATTGCTTTCACACTGATTGCAATTATTCATTCTATATGATGGAAAAACTGTTCCATTTTTATTGTATTTTATGCTTCTGGCGTTGACTTCTTAGGCCCTAACTATTCGATCTGGTGGAACAACGCCCTAGAGTGAAGCCTGTGTTGCCCGGAACGTAGAAATGGCCTTTACTTTCACACTGGTTGCAATTATTCGTTTTATACGGTGGAAAAACTGTTGTATCTAAATGGTATTTTATGCTTCTGGCGTTGACTTCTAAGGCCCTAACTATTCGATCTAGTGGAGCAACGCCCTAGAATGAAGCCTAGGTTGCCCTGAACGTAGAAATGACCATAACATTAACACTGGTTGCAATAATTCCTGTTATACGATGGAAAAACTGTTGTAGTTTTATTGTATTTTATGCTTCAGGCGTTGAATTCATAGGCCCTAACTATTCGACCTGGTGGAGCAACGCCCTAGAGTGAAGCCTCGGTTGCCCGGATCGGAGAAAAGACCATAACTTTCACACTGGTTGCAATTATTCGTTCTATACGATGGAAAAGCTGTTGTCCTTATTATGTATTTTATGCCTCAGTCGTTGACTTCTATGGTCGTAGCTATTCGATGTGGTGGAGCAACGCCCTAGCGTGAAGCCTAGGCTGCCCGGAACGTAGAAATGACCATTACTTTCACAGTGTTTGCAATATTCCTGTTATACGATGGACAAACTGTTGGTTTGTTCTGTACTTTATACTTCTGGCTTTGACTACTAAGGCCCTTTGTATTCGATCTGGTGGAGCAATGCCTCACAGTTAAGTCTAGGATGCCGAAACAATGAAATGATTATTACTGTCACACTGGTTGCAATTATTCATGCTATACGATGGACAAACTGTTGCACTTTTATTGTACTTTATGCTTCTGGCGTTGACATCCAAGGCCCTACGTATTCGATCTGGTGGAGCAATGCCTCAGAGTTAAATCTAGGATGCCCGAAACGTCGAAATGATCATTGCTTTCACACTGATTGCAATTATTCATTCTATATGATGGAAAAACTGTTCCATTTTTATTGTATTTTATGCTTCTGGCGTTGACTTCTTAGGCCCTAACTATTCGATCTGGTGGAACAACGCCCTAGAGTGAAGCCTGTGTTGCCCGGAACGTAGAAATGGCCTTTACTTTCACACTGGTTGCAATTATTCGTTTTATACGGTGGAAAAACTGTTGTATCTAAATGGTATTTTATGCTTCTGGCGTTGACTTCTAAAGCCCTAACTATTCGATCTAGCGGAGCAACGCCCTAGAATGAAGCCTAGGTTGCCCTGAACGTAGAAATGACCATAACCTTAACACTGGTTGCAATTATTCCTGTTATACGATGGAAAAACTGTTGTAGTTTTATTGTATTTTATGCTTCAGGCGTTGAATTCATAGGCCCTAACTATTCGACCTGGTGGAGCAACGCCCTAGAGTGAAGCCTCGGTTGCCCGGATCGGAGAAAAGACCATAACTTTCACACTGGTTGCAATTATTCGTTCTATACGATGGAAAAGCTGTTGTCCTTATTTTGTATTTTATGCCTCAGTCGTTGACTTCTAAGGTCGTAGCTATTCGATGTGGTGGAGCAACGCCCTAGCGTGAAGCCTAGGCTGCCCGGAACGTAGAAATGACCATAACTTTCACTCCGGTTGCAATTATTCGTTTTATACAACGGAAAAACTGTTCTCTTTATTTTGTATTTTATGCTTCGGGCGTGGACTTCCAATGCCCTAACTATTCGATCTGGTGGAGCAACGCCCTAGAGTGAAGCCTAGGTTGCCCGGAACGTTGAAATGACCATTACTTTCTCACTGTTTGCAATTATTCATTCTTTACGTTGGAAAAGCTGTTGTATTTATATTGTATTTTATGCTTCTGGCGTTGACTTCTAAGGTCGTAGCTATTAGATGTGGTGGAGCAACGCCCTAGAGTCAAGCCTAGGTTGCCCGGAACGTAGATATGACCATAACTTTCACAGTGGTTGCAATTATTCATGCTATACGGTAGAAATACTGTTGTAGTTTTATTGTATTTTATGCTTCAGGCGTTGAATTCATAGGCCCTAACTATTCGATCTGGTGCAGCAACGCCCTAGAGTGAAGCCTCGGTTGCCCGGAACGTAGAAAAGACCATAACTTTCACACTGGTTGCAATTATTCGTTTTATACAATGGAAAAGCTGTTGTCCTTATTTTGTATTTTATGCTTCAGTCGTTGACTTCTAAGGTCGTAGCAATTCGATGTGGTGGAGCAACGCCCTAGCGTGAAGCCTAGGCTGCCCGGAACGTAGAAATGACCATTACTTTCACAGTGTTTGCAATATTCCTGTTATACGATGGACAAACTGTTGGATTGTTCTGTACTTTATACTTCTGGCTTTGACTACTAAGGCCCTTTGTATTCGATCTGGTGGAGGAATGCCTCACAGTTAAGTCTAGGATGCCGAAACGATGAAATGACTATTACTGTCACACTGGTTGCAATTATTCATGCTATACGATGGAAAAACTGTTGCATTTTTATTGTACTCTATGCTTCTGGCGTTGAATTCTTAGGCCCTAACTATTCGATCCCGGGGGCAGCGTCCAAGAGTGAAGCGTATGTTGCCCGAAACGTAGAAATGACCATTACATTCGCACTGGTTGCAATTATTCGTTTTATACGATGGAAAAGCTGTTGTCCTTATTTTGTATTTTATGCTTCTGGCGTTGGCTTCCAAGGCCCTAACTATTCGATCCAGTGGTGCAACGCCCTAGTGTGAAGCATAGGTTGCCCGGAACGTAGAAATGACCATAACTTTCACTCCGGTTGCAATTATTCGTTTTATACAATGGAAAAACTGTTCTTTTTATTTTGTATTTTATGCTTCGGGCGTCGACTTCCAATGCCATAACTATTCGATCTGGTGGAGCAACGCCCTAGAGTGAAGCCTAGGTTGCCCGGAACGTAGAAATTACCTTAACTTTCAAACTGGTTGCTATTATTCGTTTTATACGATGGAAAAACTGTTGCATTTATATTCTATTTTATGCTTCTGGCGCTGACTTCTCAGGCCCCAACTATTCGATCTGGCGGAGCAACGCCCTACAGTGAAGCCTAGGTTGCCCGAAACGTAGAAATGACTATCACTTTCACACTGGTTGCAATTATTCCTGTTATACGATGGACAAACTGTTGCATTTTTATTGTACTTTATGCTTCTGGCGTTGACTTCCAAGGCCCTACGTATTCGATCTGGTGGAGCAATGCCTCAGAGTTAAATCTAGGATGCCCGAAACGTCGAAATGGTCATTACTTTCACACTGATTGCAATTATTCATTCTATATGATGGAAAAACAGTTCCATTTTTATTGTATTTTATGCTTCTGGCGTTGACTTCTTAGGCCTTAACTATTCGATCTGGTGGAACAACGCCCTAGAGTGAAGCCTGTGTTGCCCGGAACGTAGAAATGACCATAACCTTAACACTGGTTGCAATTATCCCTTTTATACGATGGAAAAACTGTTGTAGTTTTATTGTATTTTATGCTTCAGGCGTTGAATTCATAGGCCCTAACCATTCGATCTGGTGGAGCAACGCCCTAGAGTGAAGCCTCGGTTGCCCGGAACGTAGATGTGACCATTACTTTCTCACTGTTTGCAATTATTCATTCTTTACGTTGGATAAGCTGTTGTATTTATATTGTATTTTATGCTTCTGGCGTTGACTGCTAAGGTCGTAGCTATTAGATGTGGTGGAGCAACGCCCTAGAGTCAAGCCTAGGTTGCCCGGAACGTAGATATGACCATAACTTTCACAGTGGTTGCAATTATTCATGCTATACGGTAGAAATACTGTTGCATTTTTATTGTATTTTCTGCTTCTGGGTTTGACTTCTAAGGTCCTAGCTATTCCATCTGGTGGGGCAACATCCAAGGGTGTAGCCTATGTTGCCCGGAACGTAGAAATGACCATCACTTTCACACTGATAGCAATTATTCGTTTTATTCAATGAAAAAACTGTTGTATTTATATTGTACTTTATGCTTCTGGCGTTGACTTCTAAGGCCGCAGCTATTCGATGTAGTTGAGCAACGCCCTAGACTGAAGCCTAGGTTTCCCGGAACGTAGAAATGACCATTACCTTCACACTGGTTGCAATTATTCGTTTTATACGATGGAAAAACTGTTGTATTTATTTTGCATTTGGTGCTTCTGGCGCTGACTTCTTAGGCCGAACTATTGGATTTGGTGGACCAACACCCTAGAGTGGAGCCTAGGTTGCCCGGAACGTAGAAATGACCATCACCTTCACTCTGGTTGCAAATATTCCTGCTATTCGATGGCAAAACTGTTGTACCTTTATTGTATTTTACGCTTCGGGCGTTGACTTCTAAGACCCTAACTATTCGATCTGGTGGAGCAGCGCCCTAGAGTAAAGCCTAGGTTGCCCGAAACGTATAAATGACCATTTCCTTCACGCTTGTTGCAATTATTCCTGCTATGCGATGGAAAAACTGTTGTATCTTTATTGTATTTTATGCTTCGGGCGTTGACTTCTAAGACCCTAGCCATTCGATCTGGTGGAGCAACGCCCTAGAGTCAAGCTGAGGTTGCCCGGAACGTGGATATGACCATCACTTTCACAGTGGTTGCAATTTTTCGTTTTATACGATGGAAAGAATGTTGTTTTATTTTGTTTTTTATGCTTCTGGCGTTGACTTCTGAGGCCCTAACTCTTCGATCTGGTGGATCAATGCCTCAGAGTTAAGTCTAGGATGCCTGAAACGTCGAAATGTTCATTACTTTCACACTGGTTGCAATTATTCATGCTATACGGTAGAGATACTGTTGCATTTTTATTTTATTTTCTGCTTCTGGCTTTGACTTCTAAGGTCCTAGCTATTCGGTCTGGTGGGGCAACGTCCAAGAGTGAAGCCTATGTTTCCCGGAACGTAGAAACGACAATTACTTTCACACTGATTGCAATTATTCGTTTTATTCAATGGAAAAACTGTTGTATTTATATTGTATTGTATGCTTCTGGCGTCGACTTCTAAGGCCCTAGCTACTCAATATGGTGGGGTAACGTCCAAGAGTGAACCCTATGTTGCCCGGAACGTAGTAATGACCACAACTTTCACACTGGTTGCAATTATCCGTTTTATAAAATGGAAAAACTGTTTTATTTATTTTGTATTTTATGCTTCGGGCGTTGACTTCTAAGGCCCCAGCTATTCTATCTGTTCGAGCAACGCCCTAGAGTGAAGCCTAGGTTGCCCGGAACGTAGAAATGACCATAACTTCCACACTGGTTGCAATTATTCGTTTTATACGATGGAAAAGCTGTTGTATTTATATCGTATTTTATGCTTCTGGCGTTGACTTCTTAGGCCCTAACTATTCCATCTGGTGGAACAACGCCCTAGGGTGAAACGTAGGTTGCGCGGAACGTAGAAATGACCATAACTTTCACACTGGTAGCAATTATTCGTATTATACGATGGAAATACTGTTATATTTATATTGTATTTGATGCATCTGGCGTTGACTTCTTAGGCCCTAACTATTCCAACTGGTGGAACAACGTCCTAGGGTGAAGCCTAGGTTGCCCGGAAGGTAGAAATTACCATAACTTTCACACTGGTAGCAATTATTCGTTTTATACGATGGAAAAACTGTTGTATTTATTTTGTATTTTATGCTTCGGGCGTTGACTTCTAAGGCCCCAGCTATTCTATCTGTTCGAGCAACGCCCTAGAGTGAAGCCTAGGTTGCCCGGAACGTAGAAATGACCATAACTTCCACACTGGTTGCAATTATTCGTTTTATACGATGGAAAAGCTGTTGTATTTATATCGTATTTTATGCTTCTGGCGTTGACTTCTTAGGCCCTAACTATTCCATCTGGTGGAACAACGCCCTAGGGTGAAGCGTAGGTTACGCGGAACGTAGAAATGACCATAACTTTCACACTGGTAGCAATTATTCGTATTATACGATGGAAAAACTGTTATATTTATATTGTATTTGATGCTTCTGGCGTTGACTTCTTAGGCCCTAACTGTTCGATCAGGTGGAACAACGCCCTAGGGTGAAGCCTAGGTTGCCCGGAAAGTAGAAATGACCATAACATTCACACTGGTTGCAATTATTCGTTTTATACGATGGAAAAGCTGTGGCACCTTTATTGTATTTTATTCATCTGCGGTTGACTTCTAAGGCCGTACCTATTAGATGTGGTGGAGCAACGCCCTAGAGTGACGCCTAGGTTGGCCGGAACGTAGAAATGACCATTACTTTCACAATGTTTGCAATTATTCATGTTATACGATGGAAAAGCTTTTGTACTTATATTGTATTTTATTCTTCTGGCGTTGACTTCTTAGGGCCTAACTATTCGATCTGGTGGAAGAACGCCCTAGAGTGAAGACTTGGTTGCCCGGAACATGGAAATGACCATTACTTTCACACTGTTTGCAGATATTCCTGTTATACGATGGAAAAACTTTTGCACCTTTATTGTATTTTATGCTTCTGGCGTTGACTTCTAAGGCCCTAACTATTCGATTTGCAGGAGCAACGCCCGAGAGTGGAGCCTAGGTTGCCCGGTACGTAGAAATGACCATTACTTTCACACTGTTTGCAAATATACAATATACGATGGAAAAACTGTAATATTTATATTGTATTTGATGCTTCTGGCGTTGACTTCTTAGGCCCTAACTGTTCGATCAGGTGGAACAACGCCCTAGGGTGAAGCCTAGGTTGCCCGGAAAGTAGAAATGACCATAACATTCACACTGGTTGCAATTATTCGTTTTATACGATGGAAAAGCTGTGGCACCTTTATTGTATTTTATTCATCTGCGGTTGACTTCTAAGGCCGTAGCTATTAGATGTGGTGGAGCAACGCCCTAGAGTGACGCCTAGGTTGGCCGGAACGTAGAAATGACCATTACTTTCACAATGTTTGCAATTATTCATGTTATACGATGGAAAAGCTTTTGTACTTATATTGTATTTTATTCTTCTGGCGTTGACTTCTAAGGCCCTAACTATTCGATTTGCAGGAGCAACGCCCGAGAGTGGAGCCTAGGTTGCCCGGTACGTAGAAATGACCATTACTTTCACACTGTTTGCAAATATACAATATACGATGGAAAAGCTGTTGAATTTATATCGTATTTTATGCTTCTGGCGTTGACTTCTTAGGCCCTAACTATTCCATCTGGTGGAACAACGCCCTAGGGTGAAGCCTAGGTTGCCCGGAACGTAGAAATGACCAGTACTTTCACACTGGTTGCAGTTATTCGTTTTATACGATGGAAAAACTGTTCTATTTATTTTGCATTTTACGCTTCGGGCGTTGACTTCTAAGGCGCTAACTATTCAATCTGTTCGAGCAACGCACTAGGGTGTATCCTAGGTTGCCCGGAAAGTAGAAATGACCATAACTTTCATACTGGTTGCAATTACTCGTTTTATATGATGGAAAAACTGTTGTATTTATATTGTATTTTATGCTTCTGGCGTTCACTTCTTAGGCCCTAACTATTCGATCTGGTCGAACAGCGGCCTATGGTGAAGCCTAGGTTGCCCGCAACGTAGAAATGGCCATAACTTTTACACTGGTAGCAATTATTCGTTTTATACAATGGAAAAACTGTTCTATTTATTTTGTATTTGATGCTTCGGGCGTTGGCTTCTAAGGCCCTAACTGTTTGATCTGGTGGAGCAACGCCCTAGAGTGAAGCCTAGGTTTCCTGGAACGTAGAAATGACCATAACTTTCACACCGGTTGCTATTATTCGTTTTATACGATGGAAAAACTGTTATATTTATATTGTATTTTATGTTTCAGGCGTTGACTTCTGAGGCCGTAGCTATTCGATGTGGTGGAAGAACGCCATAGAGTGAAGCCTAGGTTGCCCTGTACGTAGAAATGTCCATATCTTTCACACTGGTTGCAATTATTCGTTTTTTACGGTGGAAAAGCTGTTGTATTTATATTGTATTTTATGACTCTGGCGTTGACTTCTAAGGCCCTAGCTATTCGATCTAGTGGAGCAACGCCCTAGAGTGAAGCCTAGGTTGCCCGGAACGTAGAAATGACCATTACTTGCACAGTGTTTGCAGTTATTCATTTTATACGATGGAAAAGCTGTTGTATTTATATTGTACTTTATGCTCCTGGCGTTGACTTCTAAGGCCGTAGCTATTAGACGTGGTGGAGCAACGCCCTAGAGTGACGCCTAGGTTGCCCGGAACGTAGAACATACCATTACCTTCACACTGGTTGCATTTATTCCTGTTATACGATGGAAAAACTGTTGCACCTTTATTGTATTTTATGCTTCTGGCGTTGACTTCATAGGCCCTAACTACTCGATCTGGCGGAGCAACGTCCTAGAGTGAAGCCTAGGTTGACCGGAACGTATAAATGACCATAACTTTCACACTGGTTACCATTATTCGTTTTATACGATGGAAAAGCTGTTGAATTTATATCGTATTTTATGCTTCTGGCGTTGACTTCTTAGGCCCTAACTATTCCATCTGGTGGAACAACGCCCTAGGGTGAAGCCTAGGTTGCCCGGAACATAGAAATGACCAGTACTTTCACACTGGTTGCAGTTATTCGTTTTATACGATGGAAAAACTGTTCTATTTATTTTGCATTTTACGCTTCGGGCGTTGACTTCTAAGGCGCTAACTATTCAATCAGTTGGAGCAACGCCCTAGGGTGTATCCTAGGTTGCCCGGAAAGTAGAAATGACCATAACTTTCATACTGGTTGCAATTACTCGTTTTATAGGATGGAAAAACTGTTGTATTTATATTGTATTTTATGCTTCTGGCGTTCACTTCTTAGGCCCTAACTATTCGATCTGGTTGAACAACGGCCCAAGGTGAAGCCTAGGTTGCCCGCAACGTAGAAATGGCCATAACTTTTACACTGGTAGCAATTATTCGTTTTATACAATGGAAAAACTGTTCTATTTATTTTGTATTTGATGCTTCGGGCGTTGGCTTCTAAGGCCCTAACTGTTTGATCTGGTGGAGCAACGCCCTAGAGTGAAGCCTAGGTTGCCTGGAACGTAGAAATGACCATAACTTTCACACCGGTTGCTATTATTCGTTTTATACGATGGAAAAACTGTTATATTTATATTGTATTTTATGTTTCAGGCGTTGACTTCTGAGGCCGTAGCTATTCGATGTGGTGGAAGAACGCCATAGAGTGAAGCCTAGGTTGCCCTGTACGTAGAAATGTCCATATCTTTCACACTGGTTGCAATTATTCGTTTTTTACGGTGGAAAAGCTGCTGTATTTATTTTGCATTTTACGCTTCGGGCGTTGACTTCTAAGGCGCTAACTATTCAATCTGTTGGAGCAACGCCCTAGGGTGTATTCTAGGTTGCCCGGAAAGTAGAAATGACCATAACTTTCATACTGGTTGCAATTATTCGTTTTATATGATGGAAAAACTGTTGTATTTATATCGTATTTTATGCTTCTGGCGTTCACTTCTTAGGCCCTAACTATTCGATCTGGTGGAACAACGGCCTAAGGTGAAGCCTAGGTTGCCCGCAACGTAGAAATGGCCATAACATTTACACTGGTAGCAATTATTCGTTTTATACAATGGAAAAATTGTTCTTTTTATTTTGTATTTTACGCTTCGGGCGTTGACTTCTAAGGCCCTAACTGTTTCATCTGGTGGAGCAACGCCCTAGGGTGAAGCCTAGGTTGCCCGGAACGTAGAAATGACCATTCCTTTCACACTGTTTGCAATTATTCCTTTTATACGATGGAAAAACTGTTGTATTTATATTGCATTTAATGCTTCTGGCGTTCACTTCTTAGGCCCTAAATATTCGATCTGGTGGAACAACGCCCTAGGGTGAAGCCTAGGTTGCCCGGAACGTAGAAATGACCATAACTTTTACACTGGTAGCAATTATTCGTTTTATACAATGGAAAAACTGTTGTATTTATATTGTATTTTATGCTTCTGGCGTTGACTTCTTAGGCCCTAACTATTCGATCTGGTGGAGCAATGCCTCAGAGTTAAGTCTAGGATGCCCGAAACGCCGAAATGATCATTACTTTCACGCTTGTTGCAATTATTCCTGTTTTACGATGAAAAGACCGTTGTATTTTTATTGTATTTTATGCTTCAGGCGTAGGCTTCTAAGGCAGTAGCTATCCGATATGGTGGAGCACCGCCCTAGGGTGAAGCCTAGGTTGCCCGGAACGTAGAAATGACCATAACATTTACACTGGTAGCAATTATTCGTTTTATACAATGGAAAAACTGTTGTATTTATATAGGATTTTATGCTTCTGGCGTTCACTTCTTAGGCCCTAACTATTCGATCTGGTGGAACAGCGCCCTAGGGTGATGCCTAGGTTGCCCGGAACGTAGAAATGACCATAACTTTTACACTGGTAGTAATTACTCGTTTTATACAGTGGAAAAACTGTTCTATTTATTTTGTATTTTATGCTTCGGGCGTTGACTTCTAAGGCCCTAACTGTTTCATCTGGTGGAGCAACGCCCTAGGGTGAAGCCTAGGTTGCCCGGAACGTAGAAATGACCATTACTTTCACACTGTTTGCAATTATTCCTTTTATACGATGGAAAAGCTGTTGTATTTATATCGTATTTTATGCTACGGGCGTTGACTTCTTAGGCCCTAACACTTCGATCTGGTGGAGCAACGCCCTACAGTGAAGCCTAGGTTGCCCGGAACGTAGATATGACCATAACCTTCACACAGGTTGCAATTATTCGTTTTATACGGTGTAAAGGCTGTTGTATTTATTTTGTATTTTATTCTTCTGGTGTTGAATTCTTAGGCCCGAACCATTCGATCTGGTGGAACAACGCCGTAGAGTGAAGCCTAGGTTACCCGGAACGCAGAAATGACCATTACTTTCACACTGTTTGCAATTATTCCTGTTATACGATGAAAAGACCGTTGTATTTCTATTGTATTTTATGCTTCAGGCGTAGGCTTCTAAGGCCGTAGCCATTCGATATGGTGGAGCACCGCCCTAGAGTGAAGCCTAGGTTGCTCGGAATGTAGAAATGACCATAGCTTTCACACTGGTTGCAATTATTCGTTTTATACGATGGAAAAACTGTTGTATTTATTTTGTATTTTATGCTTCTGGCGTTCACTTCCTAGGCCCTAACTATTCGATCTGGTGGAACAACGCACTAGGGTGAAGCCTAGGTTGCCCGGAACGTAGAAATGACCATAACTTTTACACTGGTAGCAATTATTCGTTTTATACGATGGAAAAACTGTTGTATTTATATTGTATTTAATGCTTGTGGCGTTCACTTCTTAGGCCCTAACTGTTTGATCTGGTGAAGCAACGCCCTAGAGTGCAGCCTAGGTTGCCCGGTACGTAGAAATGACCATAAGTTTCATACTGGTTGCAATTAATCGTTTTATACGATGGAAAAACTGTTGTATTTATATTGTATTTTATGCTTGTGGCGTTGACTTCTAAAGCCCTAATTATTCGAATTGGTGGAGCAATGCCTCAGAGTTAAGTCTAGGATCCCCGAAACGCCGAAATGATCATTACCTTCACGCTTGTTGCAATTATTCCTGTTATACCATGATAAGACTGTTGTATTTTTATTGTATTTTATGCTTCAGGCGTGACTTCTAAGGCTGTAGCTATTCGATCTGGTGGAGCAACGCCCTAGAGTGATGCCTAGGTTGCCTGGAACGTAGAAATGTCCATCACTTTCACACTGTTTGCAAATATTCCTTTTATACGATGGAAAAGCTGTTGTATTTATATCGTATTTTATGCTTCTGGCGTTGACTTCTAAGGCCCTCGCTATTCGATCTAGTGGAGTAACGCCCTAGAGTGATGCCTAGGTTGCCTGGAACGTAGAAATGTCCATCACTTTCACACGGGTTGCAATTATTCCTGTTATAGGATGGAAAGACTGTTGTATTTATATCGTATTTTATGCTTCTGGCGTTGACTTCTGAGGCCCTAACTATTCGGTCAGGTGGAGCGATGCCTCAGAGTTAAGTCTAGGATGCCCGAAACGCCGAAATGATCATTACTTTCACGCTTGTTGTAATTATTCCTGTTATAGGATGGAAAGACTGTTGTATATTTATTGTATTTTATACTTCAGGCGTTGACTTCTGAGGCCGTAGCTATTCGATGTGGTGGAAGAGCGCCATACAGTGAAGCCTAGATTGCCCGAAACGTAGAAATGACCATTACTTTCACACTGTTTGCAATTATTCCTTTTATACGATGGAAAAGCTGTTGTATTTATATCGTATTTTATGCTTCTGGCGTTGACTTCTAAGGACCTAACTATTCGATCTGGTGGAACAACGCCCTAGGGTGAAGCCTAGGTTGCTCGGAATACAGAAATCACCATAACTTTCACACTGGTTGCAATTATTCGTTTTCTACGATGGAAAAACTGTTGTATTTATATTGTATTTTAGGCTTCAGCGTTCACTTCTTAAGGCCTAACTATTCGATCTGATGGAACAATGCCCTAGGGTGAAGCCTAGGTTGCCCGGAACGTAGAAATGACCATCACTTTCAAACTGGTTGCAATTAATCCTGTTATACGATGGAAAAACTGTTGTATTTTTATTGCATTTTATGCTCCGGGCGTTGAATTATAAGGCCCTGACTATTCAATCTGTTGGAGCAACGCCCTAGAGTGAAGCCTAGGTTGCTCGGAATGTAGAAATGACCATAGCTTTCACACTGGTTGCAATTATTCGTTTTATACGATGGAAAAACTGTTGTATTTATTTTGTATTTTATGCTTCTGGCGTTCACTTCCTAGGCCCTAACTATTCGATCTGGTGGAACAACGCCCTAGGGTGAAGCCTAGGTTGCCCGGAACGTAGAAATGACCATAACTTTTACACTGGTAGCAATTATTCGTTTTATACGATGGAAAAACTGTTGTATTTATATTGTATTTAATGCTTGTGGCGTTCACTTCTTAGGCCCTAACTGTTTGATCTGGTGAAGCAACGCCCTAGAGTGCAGCCTAGGTTGCCCGGTACGTAGAAATGACCATAAGTTTCATACTGGTTGCAATTAATCGTTTTATACGATGGAAAAACTGTTGTATTTATATTGTATTTTATGCTTGTGGCGTTGACTTCTAAGGCCCTAATTATTCGAATTGGTGGAGCAATGCCTCAGAGTTAAGTCTAGGATCCCCGAAACGCCGAAATGATCATTACCTTCACGCTTGTTGCAATTATTCCTGTTATACGATGATAAGACTGTTGTATTTTTATTGTATTTTATGCTTCAGGCGTGGACTTCTGAGGCCGTAGCTATTCGATGTGGTGGAGCAACGCCCTAGGGTGAAGCCTAGGTTGCCCGGAACGTAGAAATGACCATTATTTTCACACTGTTTGCAAATATTCCTTTTATACGATGGAAAAGCTGTTGTATTTATATCGTATTTTATGCTTCTGGCGTTGACTTCTAAGGCCCTAGCTATTCGATCTAGTGGAGTAACGCCCTAGAGTGAAGCATAGGTTTCCCGGAACGTAGAAATGACCATCACTTTCAAGCTGGTTGCAATTAATCCTGTTATATGATGGAAAAATCTTTGTATTTTTATTGCATTTTTTGCTTCGGGCGTTGACTTCTAAGGCCCTGACTATACAATCTGTTGGAGCAACTCCCTAGAGTGAAGCCTAGGTTGCTCGGAATGTAGAAATGACCATAGCTTTCACACTGGTTGCAATTATTCGTTTTATACGATGGAAAAACTGTTGTATTTATATTGTATTTTATGCTTCTGGCGTTCACTTCTTAGGCCCTAACTATTCGATCTGGTGGAACAACGCCCTAGGGTGAAGCCTAGGTGGCCCGGAACGTAGAAATGACCATAACTTTTACACTGGTAACAATTATTCGTTTTATACAATGGAAAAACTGTTCTATTTATTTTGTATTTTATGCTTCGGGCGTTGACTTCTAAGGCCCTGACTATTCAATCTGTTGGAGCAACGCCCTAGAGTGAAGCCTAGGTTGCTCGGAATGTAGAAATGACCATAGCTTTCACACTGGTTGCAATTATTCGTTTTATACGATGGAAAAACTGTTGTATTTATATTGTATTTTATGCTTCTGGCGTTCACTTCTTAGGCCCTAACTATTCGATCTGGTGGAACAACGCCCTAGTGTGAAGCCTAGGTTGCTCGGAATACAGAAATGACCATAACTTTCACACTGGTTGCAATTATTCGTTTTCTACGATGGAAAAACTGTTGTATTTATATTGTATTTTAGGCTTCAGCGTTCACTTCTTAAGGCCTAACTATTCGATCTGATGGAACAATGCCCTAGGGTGAAGCCTAGGTTGCCCGGAACGTAGAAATGACCATCACTTTCAAACTGGTTGCAATTATTCGTTTTATACGATGGAAAAACTGTTGTATTTATATTGTATTTAATGCTTGTGGCGTTCACTTCTTAGGCCCTAACTGTTTGATCTGGTGAAGCAACGCCCTAGAGTGAAGCCTAGGTTGCCCGGAACGTAGAAGTGACAATTACTTTCACACTGTTTGCAATTATTCCTTTTATACGATGCAAAAGCTGTTGTATTTATATCGTACTTTATGCTTCTGGCGTTGACTTCTAAGGCCCTGACTATTCAACCTGTTGGAGCAACGCCCTAGAGTGAAGCCTAGGATGCTCGGAATGTAGAAATGACCATAGCTTTCACACTGGTTGCAATTATTCGTTTTATACGATGGAAAAGCTGTTGTATTTATATTGTATTTTATGCTTCTGGCGTTCACTTCTTAGGCCCTAGCTATTCGATCTAGTGGAGCAACGCCCTAGAGTGAAGACTAGGTTGCCTGGAACGTAGAAATGTCCATCACTTTCACACGGGTTGCAATTATTCCTGTTATAGGATGGAAAGACTGTTGTATTTATATCGTATTTTATGCTTCTGGCGTTGACTTCTGAGGCCCTAACTATTCGGTCAGGTGGAGCGATGCCTCAGAGTTAAGTCTAGGATGCCCGAAACGCCGAAATGATCATTACTTTCACGCTTGTTGTAATTATTCCTGTTATAGGATGGAAAGACTGTTGTATATTTATTGTATTTTATACTTCAGGCGTTGACTTCTGAGGCCGTAGCTATTCGATGTGGTGGAAGAGCGCCATACAGTGAAGCCTAGATTGCCCGAAACGTAGAAATGACCATTACTTTCACACTGTTTGCAATTATTCCTTTTATACGATGGAAAAGCTGTTGTATTTATATCGTATTTTATGCTTCTGGCGTTGACTTCTAAGGACCTAACTATTCGATCTGGTGGAACAACGCCCTAGGGTGAAGCCTAGGTTGCTCGGAATACAGAAATCACCATAACTTTCACACTGGTTGCAATTATTCGTTTTCTACGATGGAAAAACTGTTGTATTTATATTGTATTTTAGGCTTCAGCGTTCACTTCTTAAGGCCTAACTATTCGATCTGATGGAACAATGCCCTAGGGTGAAGCCTAGGTTGCCCGGAACGTAGAAATGACCATCACTTTCAAACTGGTTGCAATTAATCCTGTTATACGATGGAAAAACTGTTGTATTTTTATTGCATTTTATGCTCCGGGCGTTGAATTATAAGGCCCTGACTATTCAATCTGTTGGAGCAACGCCCAAGAGTGAAGCCTAGGTTGCTCGGAATGTAGAAATGACCATAGCTTTCACACTGGTTGCAATTATTCGTTTTATACGATGGAAAAACTGTTGTATTTATTCTGTATTTTATGCTTCTGGCGTTCACTTCCTAGGCCCTAACTATTCGATCTGGTGGAACAACGCCCTAGGGTGAAGCCTAGGTTGCCCGGAACGTAGAAATGACCATAACTTTTACACTGGTAGCAATTATTCGTTTTATACGATGGAAAAACTGTTGTATTTATATTGTATTTAATGCTTGTGGCGTTCACTTCTTAGGCCCTAACTGATTGATCTGGTGAAGCAACGCCCTAGAGTGCAGCCTAGGTTGCCCGGTACGTAGAAATGACCATAAGTTTCATACTGGTTGCAATTAATCGTTTTATACGATGGAAAAACTGTTGTATTTATATTGTATTTTATGCTTGTGGCGTTGACTTCTAAGGCCCTAATTATTCGAATTGGTGGAGCAATGCCTCAGAGTTAAGTCTAGGATCCCCGAAACGCCGAAATGATCATTACCTTCACGCTTGTTGCAATTATTCCTGTTATACGATGATAAGACTGTTGTATTTTTATTGTATTTTATGCTTCAGGCGTGGACTTCTGAGGCCGTAGCTGTTCGATGTGGTGGAGCAACGCCCTAGGGTGAAGCCTAGGTTGCCCGGAACGTAGAAATGACCATTATTTTCACACTGTTTGCAAATATTCCTTTTATACGATGGAAAAGCTGTTGTATTTATATCGTATTTTATGCTTCTGGCGTTGACTTCTAAGGCCCTAGCTATTCGATCTAGTGGAGTAACGCCCTAGAGTGAAGCATAGGTTTCCCGGAACGTAGAAATGACCATCACTTTCAAGCTGGTTGCAATTAATCCTGTTATATGATGGAAAAATCTTTGTATTTTTATTGCATTTTTTGCTTCGGGCGTTGACTTCTAAGGCCCTGACTATACAATCTGTTGGAGCAACTCCCTAGAGTGAAGCCTAGGTTGCTCGGAATGTAGAAATGACCATAGCTTTCACACTGGTTGCAATTATTCGTTTTATACGATGGAAAAACTGTTGCATTTTTATTGTACTCTATGCTTCTGGCGTTGACTTCTTAGGCCCTAACTATTCGATCTGGTGGAACAACGCCCTAGGGTGAAGCCTAGGTGGCCCGGAACGTAGAAATGACCATAACTTTTACACTGGTAACAATTATTCGTTTTATACAATGGAAAAACTGTTCTATTTATTTTGTATTTTATGCTTCGGGCGTTGACTTCTAAGGCCCTGACTATTCAATCTGTTGGAGCAACGATCTAGAGTGAAGCCTAGGTTGCTCGGAATGTAGAAATGACCATAGCTTTCACACTGGTTGCAATTATTCGTTTTATACGATGGAAAAACTGTTGTATTTATATTGTATTTTATGCTTCTGGCGTTCACTTCTTAGGCCCTAACTATTCGATCTGGTGGAACAACGCCCTAGTGTGAAGCCTAGGTTGCTCGGAATACAGAAATGACCATAACTTTCACACTGGTTGCAATTATTCGTTTTCTACGATGGAAAAACTGTTGTATTTATATTGTATTTTAGGCTTCAGCGTTCACTTCTTAAGGCCTAACTATTCGATCTGATGGAACAATGCCCTAGGGTGAAGCCTAGGTTGCCCGGAACGTAGAAATGACCATCACTTTCAAACTGGTTGCAATTATTCGTTTTATACGATGGAAAAACTGTTGTATTTATATTGTATTTAATGCTTGTGGCGTTCACTTCTTAGGCCCTAACTGTTTGATCTGGTGAAGCAACGCCCTAGAGTGAAGCCTACGTTGCCCGGAACGTAGAAGTGACAATTACTTTCACACTGTTTGCAATTATTCCTTTTATACGATGCAAAAGCTGTTGTATTTATATCGTACTTTATGCTTCTGGCGTTGACTTCTAAGGCCCTGACTATTCAACCTGTTGGAGCAACGCCCTAGAGTGAAGCCTAGGATGCTCGGAATGTAGAAATGACCATAGCTTTCACACTGGTTGCAATTATTCGTTTTATACGATGGAAAAGCTGTTGTATTTATATTGTATTTTATGCTTCTGGCGTTCACTTCTTAGGCCCTAGCTATTCGATCTAGTGGAGCAACGCCCTAGAGTGAAGACTAGGTTGCCCGGAACGTAGAAATGACCATCACTTTCAAACTTTTTGCAATTAATCCCGTTATATGATGGAAAAACTGTTGTATTTTTATTGCATTTTATGCTTCGGGCGTTGACTTCTAAGGCCCTGACTATACAATCTGTTGGAGCAACGCCCTAGAGTGAAGCCTAGGTTGCTCGGAATGTAGAAATGACCATAGCTTTCACACTGGTTGCAATTATTCGTTTTATACGATGGAAAAACTGTTGTATTTATATTGTATTTTATGCTTCTGGCGTTCACTTCTTAGGCCCTAACTATTCGATCTGGTGGAACAACGCCCTAGGGTGAAGCCTAGGTGGCCCGGAACGTAGAAATGACCATAACTTTTACAGTGGTAACAACTATTCGTTTTATACAATGGAAAAACTGTTCTATTTATTTTGTATTTTATGCTTCGGGCGTTGACTTCTAAGGCCCTGACTATTCAATCTGTTGGAGCAACGCCCTAGAGTGAAGCCTAGGTTGCTCGGAATGTAGAAATGACCATAGCTTTCACACTGGTTGCAATTATTCGTTTTATACGATGGAAAAACTGTTGTATTTATATTGTATTTTATGCTTCTGGCGTTCACTTCTTAGGCCCTAACTATTCGATCTGCTGGAACAACGCCCTTGGGTGAAGCCTAGGTTGCCCGGAACGTAGAAATGACCATAACTTTTACACTGGTAGCAATTATTCGTTTTATACGATGGAAAAACTGTTGTATTTATATTGTATTTTATGCCTCTGGCGTTGACTTCTTAGGTCCTAACTATTCGATCTGGTGGAGCAATGCCTCAGAGTTAAGTCTAGGATGCCCGAAACGCCGAAATGATCATTACTTTCACGCTTGTTGCAATTATTCCTGTTATACGATGAAAAGACCGTTGTATTTTTATTGTATTTTATGCTTCAGGCGTAGGCTTCTAAGGCCGTAGCTATTCGATATGGTGGAGCACCGCCCTAGAGTGAAGCCTAGGTTGCTCGGAATACAGAAATGACCATAACTTTCACACTGGTTGCAATTATTCGTTTTCTACGATGGAAAAACTGTTGTATTTATATTGTATTTTAGGCTTCCGGCGTTCACTTCTAACGCCGTAGCTATCAGATGTGGAGCAGCAACGCCCTAGAGTGACGCGTAGGTTGCCAGGCACGCAGAAATGACCATTACATTCACAATGTTCGCAATCATTCATTTTATACGATGGAAAAACTGTTGTACTTATATCGTATTTTATTCTTCTGGCGTTGACTTCTTAGGCCCTAACTATTTCATCTGGTGGAGCACCGCCCTCGAGTGAAGCCTAGGTTGCCCGTAACGTAGAAATGACCATAACTTTCACACTGGTTGCTATTATCCGTTGTAAACGATGGAAAAGCTGTTCTATTTATATTGCATTTTATGCTCCTGGCATTGAATTCTAAGTCCCTAGCTATTCGATCGGGTGGACCAACGCCCTAGAGTGAAGCCTAGGTTGCCCGGAACGTAGAAATGACCATCACTTTCAAACTTTTTGCAATTAATCCCGTTATATGATGGAAAAACTGTTGTATTTTTATTGCATTTTATGCTTCGGGCGTTGACTTCTAAGGCCCTGACTATACAATCTGTTGGAGCAACGCCCTAGAGTGAAGCCTAGGTTGCTCGGAATGTAGAAATGACCATAGCTTTCACACTGGTTGCAATTATTCGTTTTATACGATGGAAAAACTGTTGTATTTATATTGTATTTTATGCTTCTGGCGTTCACTTCTTAGGCCCTAACTATTCGATCTGGTGGAGCAACGCCCTAGGGTGAAGCCTAGGTGGCCCGGAACGTAGAAATGACCATAACTTTTACACTGGTAACAATTATTCGTTTTATACAATGGAAAAACTGTTCTATTTATTTTGTATTTTAAGCTTCGGGCGTTGACTTCTAAGGCCCTGACTATTCAATCTGTTGGAGCAACGCCCTAGAGTGAAGCCTAGGTTGCTCGGAATGTAGAAATGACCATAGCTTTCACACTGGTTGCAATTATTCGTTTTATACGATGGAAAAGCTGTTGTATTTATATTGTATTTTATGCTTCTGGCGTTCACTTCTTAGGCCCTAACTATTCGATCTGGTGGAACAACGCCCTTGGGTGAAGCCTAGGTTGCCCGGAACGTAGAAATGACCATAACTTTTGCACTGGTAGCAATTATTCGTCTTATACGATGGAAAAACTGTTGTATTTATATTGTATTTTATGCTTCTGGCGTTGACTTCTTAGGTCCTTACTATTCGATCTGGTGGAGCAATGCCTCAGAGTTAAGTCTAGGGTGCCCGAAACGCCGAAATGATCATTACTTTCACTCTTGTTGCAATTATTCCTGTTATACGATGAAAAGACCGTTGTATTTTTATTGTATTTAATGCTTCAGGCGTAGGCTTCTAAGGCCGTAGCTATTCGATATGGTGGAGCACCGCCCTAGAGTGAAGCCTAGGTTGCTCGGAATACAGAAATGACCATAACTTTCACACTGGTTGCAATTATTCGTTTTCTACGATGGAAAAACTGTTGTATTTATATTGTATTTTAGGCTTCAGCGTTCACTTCTTAAGGCCTAACTATTCGATCTGATGGAACAATGCCCTAGGGTGAAGCCTAGGTTGCCCGGAACGTAAAAATGACCATAACTTTTACACTGGTACCAATTATTCGTTTTATACAATGGAAAAACTGTTCTATTTATTTTGTATTTTATGCTTCGGGCGTTGACATCTTTGGCCCTAACAATTCGATCTGGTGGAGCAACGCCCTAGAGTGAAGCCTAGGTTCCCTGGAACGTACAAGTGACCATCACTTTCACACGGGTTGCAATTATTCCTGTTATACGATGGAAAGTCTGTTGTATTTTTATTGCATTTTATGCTTCGGGCGTTGACTTCTAAGGCCCTAACTATTCAATCTGTTGGAGCTACGCCCTAGAGTGAAGCCTAGGTTGTTCGGAATGTAGAAATGACCATAACTTTCACACTGGTTGCAATTATTCGTTTTATACGATGGAAAAACTGTTGTATTTATATTGTATTTTATGCTTCTGGCGTTCACTTCTTAGGCCCTAACTATTCGTTCTGGTGGAACAACGCCCTACGGTGAAGCCTAGGTTGCCCGGAACGTAGAAATGACCATAGCTTTTACACTGGTAGCAATTATTCGTTTTATACGATGGAAAAACTGTTCTATTTATTTTATACTTTATGCTTCGGGCGTTGACTTCTATGGCCCTAACTATTCGATCTGGTAGAGCAACGCCCTAGAGTGAAGCCTAGGTTGCCCGGAACGCAGAAATGACCATTACTTGCACAGTGTTTGCAATTATTCATTTTATACGATGGCGAAGCTGTTGTATTTATATTGTATTTTATGCTTCCGGCGTTCACTTCTAACGCCGTAGCTATCAGATGTGGAGCAGCAACGCCCTAGAGTGACGCGTATATTGCCAGGCACGCAGAAATGACCATTACATTCACAATGTTCGCAATCATTCATTTTATACGATGGAAAAACTGTTGTACTTATATCGTATATTATTCTTCTGGCGTTAACTTCTTAGGCCCTAACTATTTCATCTGGTGGAGCACCGCCCTAGAGTGAAGCCAAGGTTGCCCGGAACGTAGAACATACCATCACCTTCACACTGGTGGTAAATATTCCTGTTATGCGATGGAAAAACTCTTGCATCTTTATTGGATTTTATGCTTCGGGTGTTGACCTCTAAGGCCCTAACTATTCGATCTGGTGGAGCAACGCCCTCGAGTGAAGCCTAGGTTGCCCGTAACGTAGAAATGACCATAACTTTCACACTGGTTGCTATTATCCGTTGTAAACGATGGAAAAGCTGTTCTATTTATATTGCATTTTATGCTCCTGGCATTGAATTCTAAGTCCCTAGCTATTCGATCGGGTGGACCAACGCCCTAGAGTGAAGCCTAGGTTGCCCGAAACGTAGAAATGACCATTACTTGCACAGTGTTTGCAATTATTCCTTTTATACGATGGAAAAGCTGTTGTATTTACATTGTATTTTATGCTTCTGTCGTTCACTTCTTAGGCCCTAACTATTCGATCTGGTGGAACAACGCCCTAGGGTGAAGCCTAGGTTGCCCGGAACGTAGAAATGACCATCACTTTCAAACTGGTTGCAATTAATCCTGTTATACGATGGAAAAACTGTTGTATTTTTATTGCATTTTATGCTTCGGGCGTTGACTTCTAAGCCCCAAACTATTCAATCTGTTGGAGCAACGCCCTAGAGTGAAGCCTAGGTTGCTCGGAATGTAGAAATGACCATAACTTTCACACTGGTTGCAATTATTCGTTTTATACGACGGAAAAACTGTTGTATTTATATTGTATTTTATGCTTCTGGCTTTCACTTCTTAGGCCCTAACTATTCGATCTGGTGGAACAACGCCCTAGGGTGAAGCCTAGGTTGCCCGGAACGTAGAAATGACCATAACTTTTACACTGGTAGCAATTATTCGTTTTATACCATGGAAAAACTGTTCTATTTATTTTGTATTTTATGCTTCAGGCGTTGACTTCTAACGCCCTAACTGTTTGATCTGGTGGAGCAACGCCCTAGAGTGAAGCCTAGATTGCCCGGAACGTAGAAATGACCATTACTTTCACACTGTTTGCAACTATTCCTTTTATACGATGGAAAATCTGTTGTATTTATATTGTATTTTATGCTTCTGGCGTTCACTTCTTAGGCCCTAACTATTCGATCTGGTCGAACAACGCCCTAGGGTGAAGTCTAGGTTGCCCGGAACGTAGAAATGACCATCACTTTCAAACTGGTTGCAATTAATCCTGTTATACGATGGAAAAACTGTTGTATTTTTATTGCATTTTATGCTTCGGGCGTTGACTTCTAAGCCCCAAACTATTCAATCTGTTGGAGCAACGCCCTAGAGTGAAGCCTAGGTTGCTCGGAATGTAGAAATGGCCATAACTTTCACACTGGTTGCAATTATTCGTTTTATACGACGGAAAAACTGTTGTATTTATATTGTATTTTATGCTTCTGGCTTTCACTTCTTAGGCCCTAACTATTCGATCTGGTGGAACAACGCCCTAGGGTGAAGCCTAGGTTGCCCGGAACGTAGAAATGACCATCACTTTCAAACTGGTTGCAATTATTCGTTTTATACGATGGAAAAACTGTTGGATTTATATTGTATTTTATGCTTCTGGCGTTGACTTCTAAGGACCTAACTATTCTATCTGGTGGAACAACGCCCTAGTGTGAAGCCTAGGTTGCTCGGAATACAGAAATGACCATAACTTTCACACTGGTTGCAATTATTCGTTTTCTACGATGGAAAAACTGTTGTATTTATATTGTATTTTAGGCTTCAGCGTTCACTTCTTAAGGCCTAACTATTCGATCTGATGGAACAATGCCCTAGGGTGAAGCCTAGGTTGCCCGGAACGTAGAAATGACCATCACTTTCAAACTGGTTGCAATTATTCGTTTTATACGATGGAAAAACTGTTGTATTTATATTGTATTTAATGCTTGTGGCGTTCACTTCTTAGGCCCTAACTGTTTGATCTGGTGAAGCAACGCCCTAGAGTGAAGCCTAGGTTGCCCGGAACGTAGAAGTGACAATTACTTTCACACTGTTTGCAATTATTCCTTTTATACGATGCAAAAGCTGTTGTATTTATATCGTACTTTATGCTTCTGGCGTTGACTTCTAAGGCCCTGACTATTCAACCTGTTGGAGCAACGCCCTAGAGTGAAGCCTAGGATGCTCGGAATGTAGAAATGACCATAGCTTTCACACTGGTTGCAATTATTCGTTTTATACGATGGAAAAGCTGTTGTATTTATATTGTATTTTATGCTTCTGGCGTTCACTTCTTAGGCCCTAGCTATTCGATCTAGTGGAGCAACGCCCTAGAGTGAAGACTAGGTTGCCCGGAACGTAGAAATGACCATCACTTTCAAACTTTTTGCAATTAATCCCGTTATATGATGGAAAAACTGTTGTATTTTTATTGCATTTTATGCTTCGGGCGTTGACTTCTAAGGCCCTGACTATACAATCTGTTGGAGCAACGCCCTAGAGTGAAGCCTAGGTTGCTCGGAATGTAGAAATGACCATAGCTTTCACACTGGTTGCAATTATTCGTTTTATACGATGGAAAAACTGTTGTATTTATATTGTATTTTATGCTTCTGGCGTTCACTTCTTAGGCCCTAACTATTCGATCTGGTGGAACAACGCCCTAGGGTGAAGCCTAGGTGGCCCGGAACGTAGAAATGACCATAACTTTTACAGTGGTAACAACTATTCGTTTTATACAATGGAAAAACTGTTCTATTTATTTTGTATTTTATGCTTCGGGCGTTGACTTCTAAGGCCCTGACTATTCAATCTGTTGGAGCAACGCCCTAGAGTGAAGCCTAGGTTGCTCGGAATGTAGAAATGACCATAGCTTTCACACTGGTTGCAATTATTCGTTTTATACGATGGAAAAACTGTTGTATTTATATTGTATTTTATGCTTCTGGCGTTCACTTCTTAGGCCCTAACTATTCGATCTGCTGGAACAACGCCCTTTGGTGAAGCCTAGGTTGCCCGGAACGTAGAAATGACCATAACTTTTACACTGGTAGCAATTATTCGTTTTATACGATGGAAAAACTGTTGTATTTATATTGTATTTTATGCTTCTGGCGTTGACTTCTTAGGTCCTAACTATTCGATCTGGTGGAGCAATGCCTCAGAGTTAAGTCTAGGATGCCCGAAACGCCGAAATGATCATTACTTTCACGCTTGTTGCAATTATTCCTGTTATACGATGAAAAGACCGTTGTATTTTTATTGTATTTTATGCTTCAGGCGTAGGCTTCTAAGGCCGTAGCTATTCGATATGGTGGAGCACCGCCCTAGAGTGAAGCCTAGGTTGCTCGGAATACAGAAATGACCATAACTTTCACACTGGTTGCAATTATTCGTTTTCTACGATGGAAAAACTGTTGTATTTATATTGTATTTTAGGCTTCCGGCGTTCACTTCTAACGCCGTAGCTATCAGATGTGGAGCAGCAACGCCCTAGAGTGACGCGTAGGTTGCCAGGCACGCAGAAATGACCATTACATTCACAATGTTCGCAATCATTCATTTTATACGATGGAAAAACTGTTGTACTTATATCGTATTTTATTCTTCTGGCGTTGACTTCTTAGGCCCTAACTATTTCATCTGGTCTAGCACCGCCCTCGAGTGAAGCCTAGGTTGCCCGTAACGTAGAAATGACCATAACTTTCACACTGGTTGCTATTATCCGTTGTAAACGATGGAAAAGCTGTTCTATTTATATTGCATTTTATGCTCCTGGCATTGAATTCTAAGTCCCTAGCTATTCGATCGGGTGGACCAACGCCCTAGAGTGAAGCCTAGGTTGCCCGGAACGTAGAAATGACCATCACTTTCAAACTTTTTGCAATTAATCCCGTTATATGATGGAAAAACTGTTGTATTTTTATTGCATTTTATGCTTCGGGCGTTGACTTCTAAGGCCCTGACTATACAATCTGTTGGAGCAACGCCCTAGAGTGAAGCCTAGGTTGCTCGGAATGTAGAAATGACCATAGCTTTCACACTGGTTGCAATTATTCGTTTTATACGATGGAAAAACTGTTGTATTTATATTGTATTTTATGCTTCTGGCGTTCACTTCTTAGGCCCTAACTATTCGATCTGGTGGAGCAACGCCCTAGGGTGAAGCCTAGGTGGCCCGGAACGTAGAAATGACCATAACTTTTACACTGGTAACAATTATTCGTTTTATACAATGGAAAAACTGTTCTATTTATTTTGTATTTTAAGCTTCGGGCGTTGACTTCTAAGGCCCTGACTATTCAATCTGTTGGAGCAACGCCCTAGAGTGAAGTATAGGTTGCTCGGAATGTAGAAATGACCATAGCTTTCACACTGGTTGCAATTATTCGTTTTATACGATGGAAAAGCTGTTGTATTTATATTGTATTTTATGCTTCTGGCGTTCACTTCTTAGGCCCTAACTATTCGATCTGGTGGAACAACGCCCTTGGGTGAAGCCTAGGTTGCCCGGAACGTAGAAATGACCATAACTTTTGCACTGGTAGCAATTATTCGTCTTATACGATGGAAAAACTGTTGTATTTATATTGTATTTTATGCTTCTGGCGTTGACTTCTTAGGTCCTTACTATTCGATCTGGTGGAGCAATGCCTCAGAGTTAAGTCTAGGGTGCCCGAAACGCCGAAATGATCATTACTTTCACTCTTGTTGCAATTATTCCTGTTATACGATGAAAAGACCGTTGTATTTTTATTGTATTTAATGCTTCAGGCGTAGGCTTCTAAGGCCGTAGCTATTCGATATGGTGGAGCACCGCCCTAGAGTGAAGCCTAGGTTGCTCGGAATACAGAAATGACCATAACTTTCACACTGGTTGCAATTATTCGTTTTCTACGATGGAAAAACTGTTGTATTTATATTGTATTTTAGGCTTCAGCGTTCACTTCTTAAGGCCTAACTATTCGATCTGATGGAACAATGCCCTAGGGTGAAGCCTAGGTTGCCCGGAACGTAAAAATGACCATAACTTTTACACTGGTACCAATTATTCGTTTTATACAATGGAAAAACTGTTCTATTTATTTTGTATTTTATGCTTCGGGCGTTGACATCTTTGGCCCTAACAATTCGATCTGGTGGAGCAACGCCCTAGAGTGAAGCCTAGGTTCCCTGGAACGTACAAGTGACCATCACTTTCACACGGGTTGCAATTATTCCTGTTATACGATGGAAAGTCTGTTGTATTTTTATTGCATTTTATGCTTCGGGCGTTGACTTCTAAGGCCCTAACTATTCAATCTGTTGGAGCTACGCCCTAGAGTGAAGCCTAGGTTGTTCGGAATGTAGAAATGACCATAACTTTCACACTGGTTGCAATTATTCGTTTTATACGATGGAAAAACTGTTGTATTTATATTGTATTTTATGCTTCTGGCGTTCACTTCTTAGGCCCTAACTATTCGTTCTGGTGGAACAACGCCCTACGGTGAAGCCTAGGTTGCCCGGAACGTAGAAATGACCATAACTTTTACACTGGTACCAACTATTCGTTTTATACAATGGAAAAACTGTTGTATTTATATTGTATTTTATGCTTCTGGCGTTGACTTCTTAGGCCCTAACTATTCCATCTGGTGGAACAACGCCCTAGGGTGAAGTCTAGGTTGCCCGGAAAGTAGAAATGACCATAACTTTCACACTGGTAGCAATTATTCGTTTTATACGATGGAAAAACTGTTCTATTTATTTTATACTTTATGCTTCGGGCGTTGACTTCTATGGCCCTAACTATTCGATCTGGTAGAGCAACGCCCTAGAGTGAAGCCTAGGTTGCCCGGAACGCAGAAATGACCATTACTTGCACAGTGTTTGCAATTATTCATTTTATACGATGGCGAAGCTGTTGTATTTATATTGTATTTTATGCTTCCGGCGTTCACTTCTAACGCCGTAGCTATCAGATGTGGAGCAGCAACGCCCTAGAGTGACGCGTATATTGCCAGGCACGCAGAAATGACCATTACATTCACAATGTTCGCAATCATTCATTTTATACGATGGAAAAACTGTTGTACTTATATCGTATATTATTCTTCTGGCGTTAACTTCTTAGGCCCTAACTATTTCATCTGGTGGAGCACCGCCCTAGAGTGAAGCCAAGGTTGCCCGGAACGTAGAACATACCATCACCTTCACACTGGTGGTAAATATTCCTGTTATGCGATGGAAAAACTCTTGCATCTTTATTGTATTTTATGCTTCGGGTGTTGACCTCTAAGGCCCTAACTATTCGATCGGGTGGACCAACGCCCTAGAGTGAAGCCTAGGTTGCCCGAAACGTAGAAATGACCATTACTTGCACAGTGTTTGCAATTATTCCTTTTATACGATGGAAAAGCTGTTGTATTTACATTGTATTTTATGCTTCTGTCGTTCACTTCTTAGGCCCTAACTATTCGATCTGGTGGAACAACGCCCTAGGGTGAAGCCTAGGTTGCCCGGAACCTAGAAATGACCATCACTTTCAAACTGGTTGCAATTAATCCTGTTATACGATGGAAAAACTGTTGTATTTTTATTGCATTTTATGCTTCGGGCGTTGACTTCTAAGCCCCAAACTATTCAATCTGTTGGAGCAACGCCCTAGAGTGAAGCCTAGGTTGCTCGGAATGTAGAAATGACCATAACTTTCACACTGGTTGCAATTATTCGTTTTATACGACGGAAAAACTGTTGTATTTATATTGTATTTTATGCTTCTGGCTTTCACTTCTTAGGCCCTAACTATTCGATCTGGTGGAACAACGCCCTAGGGTGAAGCCTAGGTTGCCCGGAACGTAGAAATGACCATAACTTTTACACTGGTAGCAATTATTCGTTTTATACCATGGAAAAACTGTTCTATTTATTTTGTATTTTATGCTTCAGGCGTTGACTTCTAACGCCCTAACTGTTTGATCTGGTGGAGCAACGCCCTAGAGTGAAGCCTAGATTGCCCGGAACGTAGAAATGACCATTACTTTCACACTGTTTGCAACTATTCCTTTTATACGATGGAAAATCTGTTGTATTTATATTGTATTTTATGCTTCTGGCGTTCACTTCTTAGGCCCTAACTATTCGATCTGGTCGAACAACGCCCTAGGGTGAAGTCTAGGTTGCCCGGAACGTAGAAATGACCATCACTTTCAAACTGGTTGCAATTAATCCTGTTATACGATGGAAAAACTGTTGTATTTTTATTGCATTTTATGCTTCGGGCGTTGACTTCTAAGCCCCAAACTATTCAATCTGTTGGAGCAACGCCCTAGAGTGAAGCCTAGGTTGCTCGGAATGTAGAAATGGCCATAACTTTCACACTGGTTGCAATTATTCGTTTTATACGACGGAAAAACTGTTGTATTTATATTGTATTTTATGCTTCTGGCTTTCACTTCTTAGGCCCTAACTATTCGATCTGGTGGAACAACGCCCTAGGGTGAAGCCTAGGTTGCCCGGAACGTAGAAATGACCATCACTTTCAAACTGGTTGCAATTATTCGTTTTATACGATGGAAAAACTGTTGGATTTATATTGTATTTTATGCTTCTGGCGTTGACTTCTAAGGACCTAACTATTCTATCTGGTGGAGCAACGCCCTACAGTGACGCCTAGGTTGCCCGGAACGTAGAAATGACCATAACTTTTACACAGGTAGCAACTATTCGTTTTATACAATGGAAAAACTGTTGTATTTATATTGTATTTTATGCTTCTGGCGTTGACTTCTTAGGCCCTAACTATTCCATCTGGTGGAACAACGCCCTAGGGTGAAGCCTAGGTTCCCCGGAACGTAGAAATGACCATAACTTTTACACTGGTAGCAATTATTCGTTTTATACAATGGAAAAACTGTTCTATTTATTTTGTATTTTATGCTTCGGGCGTTGACTTCTTTGCCCCTAACAATTCGATCTGGTGGAGCAACGCCCTAGGGTAAAGTCTAGGTTCCCTGGAACGTACAAATGACCATCACTTTCACACAGGTTGCAATTATTCCTGTTATAGGATGGAAAGACTGTTGTATTTTTATTGCATTTTATGCTTCTGGCGTTCACTTCTTAGGCCCTGACTATTCGATCTGGTGGAACAACGCCCTAGGGTGAAGCCTAGTTGCCCGGAACGTAGAAATGACCACAACTTTTACACTGGTAGCAATTATTCGTTTTATACAATGGAAAATCTGTTCTATTTATTTTGTATTTTATGCTTCGGGCGCTGATTTCTAAGGCCCTAACTATTTGATCTGGTGGAGCAACGCCCTAGAGTGAAGCCTAGGTTGCCCGGAACGTAGAAATGACCATCACTTTCAAACTGGTTGCAATTAATCCTGTTATACGATGGAAAACCTGTTGTATTTTTATTGCATTTTATGCTTCTGGCGTTCGCTTCTTAGGCGCTAACTATTCGATCTGGTGGAACAACGCCCTAGGGTAAAGCCTAGGTTGCTCGGAACGTAGAAATGACCATAACTTTTACACTGGTAGCAATTATTCGTATTATACAATGGAAAAACTGTTGTCTTTATATTGTATTTTATGCTTCTGGCGTTGACTTCTTAGGCCCTAACTATTCTATCTGGTGGAGCAATGCCTCAGAGTTAAGTCTAGGATGCCCGAAACGCCGAAATGATCATTACCTTCACGCGTGTTGCAATTATTCCTGTTATACGATGAAAAGACCGTTGTATTTTTATTGTATTTTATGCTTCAGGCGTAGGCTTCTAAGGCCGTAGCTATTGGATATGGTGGAGCACCGCCCTAGAGTGAAGCCTAGGTGCTCGGAATATAGAAATGACCATAACTTTCACACTGGTTGCAATTATTCGTTTTCTACGATGGAAAAACTGGTGTATTTATATTGTATTTTATGCTTCTGGCGTTCACTTCTTAGGGCCTAACTATTCGATCTGATGGAACAATGCCCTAGGGTGAAGCCTAGGTTGCCCGGAACGTAAAAATGACCATAACTTTTACACTGGTAGCAATTATTCGTTTTATACAATGGAAAAACTGTTCTATTTATTTTGTATTTTATGCTTCGGGCGTTGACTTCTTCGGCCCTAACAATTCGATGTGGTGGAGCAACGCCCTAGAGTGAAGCATAGGTTCCCTGGAACGTACAAATGACCATCACTTTCACACGGGTTGCAATTATTCCTGTTATAGGATGGAAAGACTGTTGCATTTTTATTGCATTTTATGCTTCTGGCGTTCACTTCTTAGGCACTGACTATTCGACCTGGTGGAACAACGCCCTAGGGTGAAGCCTAGGTTGCCCGGAACGTAGAAATGACCATAACTTTTACACTGGTATCAATTATTCGTTTTATACAATGGAAAAACCGTTCCATTTATTTTGTATTTTATGCTTCGTGCGTTGACTTCTAAGGCCCTAACTGTTTGATCTGGTGGAGCAACGCCCTAGAGTGAAGCATAGATTGCCCGGAACGTAGAAATGACAATTACTTTCACACTGCTTGCAATTATTCCTTTTATACGATGCAAAAGCTGTTGTATTTATATCGTATTTTATGCTTCTGGCGTTGACTTCTAAGGACCTAACTATTCGATCTGGTGGAGCAACGCCCTAGAGTGAAGCCTAGGTTGCTCGGAATGTAGAAATAACCATAACTTTCACACTGGTTGCAATTATTCGTTTTTTACGATGGAAAAGCTGTTGTATTTATATTGTATTTTATGCCTCTGGCGTTGACTTCTAAGGCCCTAGCTATTCGATCTAGTGGAGCAACGCCCTACAGTGAAGCCTAGGTTGCCCGGAACGTAGAAATGACCATCACTTTCAAACTGGTTGCAATTAATCCTGTTATACGATTGATAAACTGTTGTATTTTTATTGCATTTTATGCTTCGGACGTTGACTTCTAAGGCCCTGACTATTCAATCTGTTGGAGCAACGCCCTAGAGTGAAGCCTAGGTTGCTCGGAATGTAGAAATGACCATAACTTTCACACTGGTTGCAATTATTCGTTTTATATGATGGAAAAACTGTTGTATTTATATTGTATTTTATGCTTCTGGCGTTCACTTCTTAGGCCCTAACTACTCGATCTGGTGGAACAACGCCCCAGGGTGAGGCCTACGTTGCCCGGACCGTAGAAATGACCATAACTTTTACACTGGTAGCAATTATTCGTTTTATACAATGGAAAAACTGTTCTATTTATTTTGTATTTTATGCTTCGGGCGTTGACTTCTAAGGCCCTAACTGTTTGATCTGGTGGAGCAACGCCCTAGGGTGAAGCCTAGGTTGCCCGGAACGTAGAAATGACCATTACTTTCACACTGTTTGCGATTATTCCTTTTATACGATGGAAAAGCTGTTGTATTTATATCGTATTTTATGCTTCTGGCGTTGACTTCTATGGCCCTAGCTATTCGATCTAGTGGAGCAACGCCCTAGGGTGAAGCCTAGGTTGCCCGGAACGTAGAAATGACCATCACCTTCAAACTGGTTGCAATTAATCCTGTTATACGATGGAAAACCTGTTGTATTTTTATTGCATTTTATGCTTCTGGCGTTCACTTCTTAGGCCCTAACTTTTCGATCTGGTGGAACAACGCCCTAGGGTGAAGCCTAGGTTGCCCGGAACGTAGAAATGACCATAACTTTTACACTGGTAGCAATTATACGTTTTATACAATGGAAAAACTGTTGTATTTATATTGTATTTTATGCTTCTGGCGTTGACTTCTTAGGCCCTAACTATTCGATCTGGTGGAGCAATGCCTCAGAGTTAAGTCTAGGATGCCCGAAACGCCGAAATGATCATTACTTTCACGCTTGTTGCAATTATTCCTGTTATACGATGAAAAGACAGTTGTATTTTTATTGTATTTTATGCTTCAGGCGTAGGCTTCTAAGGCCGTAGCTATTGGATATGGTGGAGCACCGCCCTAGAGTGAAGCCTAGGTTGCTCGGAATATAGAAATGACCATAACTTTCACACTGGTAGCAATTATTCGTTTTCTACGATGGAAAAACTCGTGTATTTATATTGTATTTATGCTTCTGGCGTTCACTTCTTAGGGCCTAACTATTCGATCTGATGGAACAATGCCCTAGGGTGAAGCCTAGGTTGCCCGGAACGAAAAAATGACCATAACTTTTACACTGGTAGCAATTATTCGTTTTATACAATGGAAAAACTGTTCTATTTATTTTGTATTTTATGCTTCGGGCGTTGACTTCTTTGGACCTAACAATTCGATCTGGTGGAGCAACGCCCTAGAGTGAAGCCTAGGTTCCCTGGAACGTACAAGTGACCATCACTTTCACACGGGTTGCAATTATTCCTGTTATACGATGGAAAGTCTGTTGTATTTTTATTGCATTTTATGCTTCTGGCGTTCACTTCCTAGGCCCTGACTATTCGATCTGGTGGAACAACGCCCTAGGGTGAAGCCTAGGTTGCCCGGAACGTAGAAATGACCATAACTTTTACACTGGTAGCAATTATTCGTTTTATACAATGGAAAAACTGTTCTATTTATTTTGTATTTTATGCTTCGGGCGTTGACTTCTAAGGCCCTAACTGTTTGATCTGGTGAAGCAACGCCCTAGAGTGAAGCCTGGGTTGCCCGGAACGTAGAAATGACCATAACTTTTACACTGGTAGCAATTATTCGTTTTATACGATGGAAAAACTGTTTTACTTATATTGTATTTAATGCTTCTGGCGTTCACTTCCTAGGCCCTGCCTATTCGATCTGGTGGACAACGCCCTAGGGTGAAGCCTAGGTTGCCGGAGCGTAGAAATGACCATAACATTCACACTGGTTGAAATTATTCGTTTTATATGATGGAAATGGTGTTGCATCTTTATTGTATTTTATGCTTCTGGCGTTGACTTCTAAGGCCCAAACTATTCAATCTGTTGGAGCAACGCCCTAGAGTGAAGCCTAGGTAGCTCGGAATGTAGAAATGACCATAACTTTCACACTGGTTGCAATTATTCCTTTTATACGATGGAAAAGCTGTTGTATTTATATCGTATTTTATGCTTCGGGCGTTGACTTCTTTGGCCCTAACAATTCGATCTGGTGGAGCAACGCCCTAGAGTGAAGCATAGGTTCCCTGGAACGTCCAAATGACCATCACTTTCACACGGGTTGCAATTATTCCTGTTATAGGATGGAAAGACTGTTGCATTTTTATTGCATTTTATGCTTCTGGCGTTCACTTCTTAGGCCCTGACTATTCGATGTGGTGGAACAACGCTCTAGGGTGAAGCCTAGGTTGCCTGGAACGTAGAAATGACCATAACTTTTACACTGGTAGCAATTATCCGTTTTATACAATGGAAAAACTGTTCTATTTATTTTGTATTTTATGCTTCGGGCGTTGACTTCTAAGGCCCTAACTGTTTGATCTGGTGGAGCAACGCCCTAGAGTGAAGCCTAGGTTGCCCGGAACGTAGAAATGACCATCACTTTCAAACTGGTTGCAATTATTCGTTTTATACGATGGAAAAACTGTTGTACTTATATTGTATTTTATGCTTCTGGCGTTGACTTCGAAGGCCCTAGCTATTCGATCTAGTGGAGCAACGCCCTAGAGTGAAGCCTAGGTTGCCCGGAACGTAGAAATGACCATCACTTTCAAACTGGTTGCAATTATTCGTTTTATACGATGGAAAAACTGTTGTATTTATATTGTATTTTATGCTTCTGGCGTTGACTTCTAAGGACCTAACTATTCGATCTGGTGGAGCAACGCCCTACAGTGACGCCTAGGTTGCCCGGAACGTAGATATGACCATAACCTTCACACTGGTTGCAAATTATTCCTGCTATACGATGGAAAAGCTGTTGTATTTTTATTGCATTTTATGCTTCGGGCATTGACTCCTAAGGCCCTAACTATGCAATCTGTTGGAGCAACGCCCTAGGGGGAAGCCTAGGTTGCCCGGAACGTAGAAATGATCATAACTTTCACACTGGTTGCAATTATTCGTTTTATACGATGGTAAAGCTGTTGTATTTATATCGTATTTTATGCTTCTGGCGTTGACTTCTTAGGCCGTAACTATTCCATCTGGTGGAACAACGCCCTAGGGTGAAGTCTAGGTTGCCCGGAAAGTAGAAATGACCATAACTTTCACACTGGTAGCAATTATTCGTTTTATACGATGGAAAAACTGTTCTATTTATTTTATACTTTATGCTTCGGGCGTTGACTTCTAAGGCCCTAACTATTCGATCGGGTGGAGCAACGCCCTAGAGTGATGCCTAGGTTGCCCGGTACGTAGAAATGACCATCACTATCAAACTGGTTGCAATTATTTGTTTTATAGGATGGAAAAGCGGTTGTATTTATATCGTATTTTATGCTTCTGGCGTTGACTTCTTAGGCCCTAACTATTCCATCTGGTGGAACGACGCCCTAGGGTAAAGCCAAGATTGCGCGGAACGTAGAAATGACCATAACTTTCACACTGGTAGCAATTATTCGTTTTATACTATGGAAAAACTGTTCTATTTATTTTGTATTTTATGCTTCGGGCGTTGACTTCTAAGGCCCTAACTATTCGATCTGGTAGAGCAACGCCCTAGAGTGAAGCCTAGGTTGCCCGGAACGTAGAAATGACCATTACTTGCACAGTGTTTGCAGTTATTCATTTTATACGATGTAAAAACTGTTCTATTTATTTTGCATTTTATGCTTCGGGCGTTGACTTCTAAGGCCCTAGCTATTCCATCTGGTGGAGCAACACCCTAGCGTGAAGCCTAGGTTGCCCGGAACGTAGAAATGACAATTACTTCCACACTGTTTGCAAATATACATTTTATACGTTGGCAAAGCTGTTGCATTTATATTGTATTTTATGCTTCTGGCGTTGACTCCTTAGGCCCTAACTATTCGATCTAGTGGAGCAATGCCTCAGAGTTAAGTCTAGGATGCCCGAAACGCCGAAATGATCATTACTTTCACGCATGTTACAATTACTCCTGTTATACGATGAAAAGACTGTTGTATTTTTATTGTATTTTATGCATCAGGCGTAGGCTTCTAAGGCCGTAGCTATTCGATATGGTGGAGCACCGCCCTAGAGTGAAGCCTAGGTTGCTCGGAACGCAGAAACGGCCACTACTTTCACACTGTTTGCAATTATTCATTTAATACGATGGAAAAGCTGTTGTATTTATATCGTCTTTTATGCTTCGGGCGTTGACTTCTTAGGCCCTAACACTTCGATCTGGTGGAGCAACGCCCTACAGTGAAGCCTAGGTTGCCCGGAACGTAGATATGACCATAACCTTCACACAGGTTGCAATTATTCGTTTTATACGGTGTAAAGGCTGTTGTATTTATTTTGTATTTTATTCTTCTGGTGTTGACTTCTTAGGCCCTAACTATGCGACCTGGTGGAACAACGCCGTCGCGTGATGCCTAGGTTGCCCGGAACGTAGAAATGACCATTACTTTCACACTGTTTGCAATTATTCCTTTTATACCATGGAAATCTGTTGTATTTATATCGTTTTTTATGCTTCTGGCGTTTACTTCTCAGGACCTAACTATTCGATCTGGTGGAGCAACGCCCTAGAGTGAAGCCTAGGTTGCTCGGAATATAGAAATGACCATAACTTTCACACTGGTTGCTATTATTCGTTTACTAGGATGGAAAACTGTTGTATTTATATTGTATTTTATGCTTCTGGCGTTCACTTCTTAGGGCCTAACTATGCGATCTGATGGAACAATGCCCTAGGGTGAAGCCTAGGTTCCCCGGAACGTAGAAATGACCATAACTTTTACACTGGTAGCAATTATTCGTTTTATACAATGGAAAAACTGTTCTATTTATTTTGTATTTTATGCTTCGGGCGTTGACTTCTTTGCCCCTAACAATTCGATCTGGTGGAGCAACGCCCTAGGGTGAAGTCTAGGTTCCCTGGAACGTACAAATGACCATCACTTTCACACAGGTTGCAATTATTCCTGTTATAGGATGGAAAGACTGTTGTATTTTTATTGCATTTTATGCTTCTGGCGTTCACTTCTTAGGCCCTGACTATTCGATCTGGTGGAACAACGCCCTAGGGTGAAGCCTAGTTGCCCGGAACGTAGAAATGACCACAACTTTTACACTGGTAGCAATTATTCGTTTTATACAATGGAAAATCTGTTCTATTTATTTTGTATTTTATGCTTCAGGCGTTGACTTCTATCGCCCTAACTGTTTGATCTGGTGGAGCAACGCCCTAGAGTGAAGCCTAGGTTGCCCGGAACGTAGAAATGACCATTACTTTCACACTGTTTGCAATTATTCCTTTTATACGATGGAAAATCTGTTGTATTTATATTGTATTTTATGCTTCTGGCGTTCACTTCTTAGGCCCTAACTATTCCATCTGGTGGAACAACGGCCTAAGGTGAAGCCTAGGTTGCCCGCAACGTAGAAATGGCCATAACTTTTACACATGTAGCAATTATTCGTTTTATACAATGGAAAAACTGTTCTATTTATTTTGTATTTAATGCTTCGGGCGTTGGCTTCTAAGGCCCTAACTGTTTGATCTGGTGGACCAACGCCTTAGAGTGAAGCCTAGGTTGCCCGGAACGTAGAAATGACCATAGCTTTCACACTGGTTGCTATTATTCGTTTTATACGATGGAAAAACTGTTATATTGATATTGTATTTTATGCTTCAGTCGTTGACATCTGAGGCCGTAGCTATTCGATGTGGTGGAAGAACGCCATAGAGTGAAGCCTAGGTTGCCCGGAACGTAGAAATGTCCATATCTTTCACACTGTTTGCAATTATTCATTTTATACGGGGGCAAAGCTGTTGCATTTATATTGTATTTTATGCTTCTGGCGTTGACTCCTTAGGCCCTAACCATTCGATCTGGTGGAGCAATGCCTCAGAGTTAAGTCTAGGGTGCCCGAAACGCCGAAATGATCATTACTTTCACGCAGGTTGCAATTATTCCTGTTATACGATGAAAAGACTGTTGTATTTTTATTGTATTTTATGCTTCAGTCGTAGGCTTCTAAGGCCGTGGCTATTCGATATGGTAGAGCACCGCCCTAGAGTGAAGCCTAGGTTTCTCGGAACGCAGAAATGACCACTACTTTCACACTGTTTGCAATTATTCATTTAATACGATGGAAAAGCTGTTGTATTTATATCGTATTTTATGCTTCGGGCGTTGACTTCTAAGGCCCTAGCTATTCGATCTAGTGGAGCAACGCCCTAGGGGGTAGCCTAGGTTGCCCGGAACGTAGAAATGACCATAGCTTTCACACTGGTTGCGATTATTCCTTTTATACGATGGAAAAGCTGTTGTATTTATATCGTATTTTATGCTTCGGGCGTTGACTTCTTTGTCCCTAACAATTCGATCTGGTGGAGCAACGCCCTAGAGTGAAGCATAGGTTCCCTGGAACGTACAAATGACCATCACTTTCACACGGGTTGCAATTATTCCTGTTTATAACAGGATGGAAAGACTGTTGCATTTTTATAGCATTTTATGCTTCTGGCATTCACTTCTTAGGCCCTGACTATTCGATCTGGTGGAACAACGCCCTAGGGTGAAGCCTAGGTTGCCCGGAACGTAGAAATGACCATAACTTTTACACTGGTAGCAATTATTCGTTTTATACAATGGAAAAACTGTTCTATTTATTATGTATTTTATGCTTCGTGCGTTGACTTCTAAGGCCCTAACTGTTTGATCTGGTGTTGCAACGCCCTAGAGTGAAGCCTAGATTGCCCGGAACGTAGAAATGACAATTACTTTCTAACTGTTTGCAATTATACCTTTTATACGATGCAAAAGCTGTTGTATTTATATCGTATTTTATGCTTCTGGCGTTGACTTCTAAGGACCTAACTATTCGATCTGGTGGAGCAACGCCCTAGAGTGAAGCCTAGGTTGCTCGGAATGTAGTAATAACCATAACTTTCACACTGGTTGCAATTATTCGTTTTTTACGATGCAAAAGCTGTTGTATTTATATTGTATTTTATGCTTCTGGCGTTCACTTTTTAGGCCCTAACTACTCGATCTGGTGGAACAACGTACCAGGGTGAAGCCTAGGTTGCCCGGAACGTAGAAATGACCATAACTTTTACACTGGTAGCAATTATTCGTTTTATACAATGGAAAAACTGTTCTATTTATTTTGTATTTTATGCTTCGGGCGTTGACTTCTAAGGCCCTAACTGTTTGGTCTGGTGGAGCAACGCCCTAGGGTGAAGCCTAGGTTGCCCGGAACGTAGAAATGACCATTACTTTCACACTGTTTGCGATTATTCCTTTTATACGATGGAAAAGCTGTTGTATTTATATCGTATTTTATGCTTCTGGCGTTGACTTCTATGGCCCTAGCTATTCGATCTAGTGGAGCAACGCCCTAGAGTGAAGCCTAGGTTGCCCGGAACGTAGAAATGACCATCACTTTCAAACTGGTTGCAATTAATCCTGTTATACGATGGCAAACCTGTTGTATTTTTATTGCATTTTATGCTTCTTGCGTTCACTTCTTAGGCCCTAACTATTCGATCTGGTGGAACAACGCCCTAGGGTGAAGCCTAGGTTGCCCGGAACGTAGAAATGACCATAACTTTTACACTGGTAGCAATTATACGTTTTATACAATGGAAAAACTGTTGTATTTGTATTGTATGTTATGCTTCTGGCGTTGACTTCTTAGGCCCTAACTATTCGATCTGTTGGAGCAATGCCTCAGAATTAAGTCTAGGATGCCCGAAACGCCGAAATGATCATTACTTTCACGCTTGTTGCAATTATTCCTGTTATACGATGAAAAGACCGTTGTGTTTTTATTGTATTTTATGCTTCAGGCGTAGGCTTCTAAGGCCGTAGCTATTGGATATGGTGCAGAACCGCCCTAGAGTGAAGCCTAGGTTGCTCGGAATATAGAAATGACCATAACTTTCACACTGGTTGCAATTATTCGTTTTCTACGATGGAAAAACTGTTGTATTTATATTGTATTTTATGCTTCTGGCGTCCACTTCTTAGGGCCTAACTATTCGATCTGATGGAACAATGCCCTAGGGTGAAGCCTAGGTTGCCCGGAACGTAAAAATGACCATAACTTTTACACTGGTAGCAATTATTCGTTTTATACAATGGAAAAACTGTTCTATTTATTTTGTATTTAATGCTTCGGGCGTTGACTTCTAAGGCCCTAGCTATTCAATCTGTTGGAGCAAAGCCCTAGGGTGAAGCCTAGGTTGCTCGGAAAGTAGAAATGACCATAAGTTTCATACTGGTTGCAATTATTTGTTTTATACGATGGAAAAACTGTTGTATTTATATTGTATTTTATGCTTCTGGCGTTGACTTCTCAGGCCCTAATTATTCGATCTGGTGGAGCAATGCCTCAGAGTTAAGTCTAGGATGTCCGAAACGCCGAAATGATCATTACTTTCACGCTTGTTGTAATTATTCCTGTTATGCGATGAAAAGACTGTTGTATTTTTATTGTATTTTATGCTTCAGGCGTGGACTTCTGAGGCCGTAGCTATTCGATGTGGTGGAAGAACGCCATACAGTGAAGCCTAGGTTGCCCGAACGCAGAAATGACCATTACTTTCACACTGTTTGCAATTATTCCTTTTATACGATGGAAAAGCTGTTGTACTTATATCGTATTTTATGCTTCTGGCGTTGACTTCTAAGGACCTAACTATTCGATCTGGTGGAGCAACGCCCTAGAGTGAAGCCTAGGTTGCCCGGAACGTAGCATAGACCATATCTTTCACACTGGTTGCTATTATTCGTTTTATACGACGGAAAAACTGTTGTATTTATATTGTATTTTATGCTTCTGGCGTTCACTTCTTATGCCCTAACTATTCGATCTGGTGGAACAACGACCTAGGGTGAAGCCTAGGTTGACCGGAACGTAGAAATGACCATAGCTTTTACACTGGTAGCAATTATTCGTTTTATACAATGGAAAAACCGTTCTATTTATTTTGTATTTTATGCTTCGGGCGTTGACTTCTAAGGCCCTAGCTATTCAATCTGTTGGAGCAACGCCCTAGGGTGAAGCCTAGGTTGCTCGGAAAGTAGGAATGACCATAACTTTCACACTGGTTGCTATCATTCGTTTTATATGGTGGAAAATCTGTTGTATTTATATTGTATTTAATGCTTCGGGAGTTGACTTCTAAGGCCCTAACTGTTTGATCTGGTGGAGCAACGCCCTAGAGTGATGCCTAGGTTGCCTGGAACGTAGAAATGTCCATCACTTTCACACGGGTTGCAATTATTCCTGTTATAGGATGGAAAGACTGTTGTATTTATATCGTATTTTATACTTCTGGCGTTGACTTCTGAGGCCCTAACTATTCGATCAGGTGGAGCGATGCCTCAGAGTTAAGTCTAGGATGCCCGAAACGCCGAAATGATCATTACTTTCACGCTTGTTGTAATTATTCCTGTTATAGGATGGAAAGACTGTTGTATATTTATTGTATTTTATACTTCAGGCGTTGACTTCTGAGGCCGTAGCTATTCGATGTGGTGGAAGAACGCCATACAGTGAAGCCTAGATTGCCCGAAACGTAGAAATGACCATCACTTTCAAACTGGTTGCAATTAATCCTGTTATACGAAGGATAAACTGTTGTATTTTTATTGCATTTTATGCTTCGGGCGTTGACTTCTAAGGCCCTGACTACTCAATCTGTTGGAGCAACGTCCTAGAGTGAAGCCTAGGTTGCACGGAATGTAGAAATGACCATAGCTTTCACACTGGTTGCAATTATTGGTTTTATATGATGGAAAAACTGTTGTATTTATATTGTATTTTATGCTTCTGGCGTTCACTTCTTAGGCCCTAACTATTCGATCTGGTGGAACAACGGCCTAAGGTGAAGCCTAGGTTGCCCGCAACGTAGAAATGGCCATAACTTTTACACAGGTAGCAATTATTCGTTTTATACAATGGAAAAACTGTTCTATTTATTTTGTATTTAATGCTTCGGGCGTTGGCTTCTAAGGCCCTAACTGTTTGATCTGGTGGACCAACGCCCTAGAGTGAAGCCTAGGTTGCCCGGAACGTAGAAATGACCATAACTTTCACACTGGTTGCTATTATTCGTTTTCTACGATGGAAAAACTGTTGTATTTATATTGTATTTTATGCTTCTGGCGTTCACTTCTTAGGGCCTAACTATTCGATCTGATGGAACAATGCCCTAGGGTGAATTCTAGGTTGCCTGGAACGTAAAAATGACCATAACCTTTACACTGGTAGCAATTATTCGTTTTATACAATGTAAAAACTGTTCTATTTATTTTGTATTTTATTCTTCGGGCGTTGACTTCTAAGGCCCTAACTATTCAATCTGTTGGAGCAAAGCCCTAGGGTGAAGCCTACGTTGCTCGGAAAGTAGAAATGACCATAAGTTTCATACTGGTTGCAATTATTTGTTTTATACGATGGAAAAACTGTTGTATTTATATTGTATTTTATGCTTCTGGCGCTGACTTCTCAGGCCCTAATTATTCGATCTGGTGGAGCAATGCCTCAGAGTTAAGTCTAGGATGTCCGAAACGCCGAAATGATCGTTACTTTCACGCTTGTTGTAATTATTCCTGTTATGCGATGAAAAGACTGTTGTATTTTTATTGTATTTTATGCTTCAGGCGTGGACTTCTGAGGCCGTAGCTATTCGATGAGGTGGAAGAACGCCATACAGTGAAGCCTAGGTTGTCCGAACGTAGAAATGACCAGTACTTTCACACTGTTTGCAATTATTCCTTTTATACGATGGAAAAGCTGTTGCATTTATATCGTATTTTATGCTTCTGGCGTTGACTTCTAAGGACCTAACTATTCGATCTGGTGCAGCAACGCCCTAGAGTGAAGCCTAGGTTGCCCGGAACGTAGGATAGACCATATCTTTCACACTGGTTGCTATTATTCGTTTTATACGATGGAAAAACTGTTGTATCTATATCGTCTTTTATGCTTCGGGCGTTGACGTCTTAGGCCCTAACACTTCGATCTGGTAGAGCAAAGCCCTAGGGTGAAGCCTAGGTTCCCCGGAACGTAGAAATGACCATAACTTTTACACTGGTAGCAATTATTCGTTCTATACCATGGAAAAACTGTTCTATTTATTTTGTATTTTATGCTTCAGGCGTTGACTTCTATCGCCCTAACTGTTTGATCTGGTGGAGCAACGCCCTAGAGTGAAGCCTAGGTTGCCCGGAACGTAGAAATGACCATTACTTTCACACTGTTTGCAATTATTCCTTTTATACGATGGAAAATCTGTTGTATTTATATTGTATTTTATGCTTCTGGCGTTCACTTCTTAGGCCCTAACTATTCGATCTGGTGGAACAACGGCCTAAGGTGAAGCCTAGGTTGCCCGGTACGTAGAAATGGCCATAACTTTTACACATGTAGCAATTATTCGTTTTATACAATGGAAAAACTGTTCTATTTATTTTGTATTTAATGCTTCGGGCGTTGGCTTCTAAGGCCCTAACTGTTTGATCTGGTGGACCAACGCCATAGAGTGAAGCCTAGGTTGCCCGGAACGTAGAAATGACCATAACTTTCACACTGGTTGCTATTATTCGTTTTATACGATGGAAAAACTGTTATATTGATATTGTATTTTATGCTTCAGTCGTTGACATCTGAGGCCGTAGCTATTCGATGTGGTGGAAGAACGCCATAGAGTGGAGCCTAGGTTGCCCGGAACGTAGAAATGTCCATATCTTTCACACTGTTTGCAATTATTCATTTTATACGGGGGCAAAGCTGTTGCATTTATATTGTATTTTATGCTTCTGGCGTTGATTCCTTAGGCCCTAACCATTCGATCTGGTGGAGCAATGCCTCAGAGTTAAGTCTAGGGTGCCCGAAACGCCGAAATGATCATTACTTTCACGCAGGTTGCAATTATTCCTGTTATACGATGAAAAGACTGTTGTATTTTTATTGTATTTTATGCTTCAGTCGTAGGCTTCTAAGGCCGTGGCTATTCGATATGGTAGAGCACCGCCCTAGAGTGAAGCCTAGGTTTCTCGGAACGCAGAAATGACCACTACTTTCACACTGTTTGCAATTATTCATTTAATACGATGGAAAAGCTGTTGTATTTATATCGTATTTTATGCTTCGGGCGTTGACTTCTAAGGCCCTAGCTATTCGATCTAGTGGAGCAACGCCCCAGAGGGTAGCCTAGGTTGCCCGGAACGTAGAAATGACCATAGCTTTCACACTGGTTGCGATTATTCCTTTTATACGATGGAAAAGCTGTTGTATTTATATCGTATTTTATGCTTCGGGCGTTGACTTCTTTGGCCCTAACAATTCGATCTGGTGGAGCAACGCCCTAGAGTGAAGCATAGGTTCCCTGGAACGTACAAATGACCATCACTTTCACACGGGTTGCAATTATTCCTGTTTATAACAGGATGGAAAGACTGTTGCATTTTTATAGCATTTTATGCTTCTGGCATTCACTTCTTAGGCCCTGACTATTCGATCTGGTGGAAGATCGCCATAGAGTGAAGCCTAGGTTGCCCGGAACGTAGAAATGTCCATATCTTTCACACTGTTTGCAATAATTCATTTTATACGGTGGCAAAGCTGTTGCATTTATATTGTATTTTATGCTTCCGGCGTTGACTCCTTAGGCCCTAACTATTGGATCTGGTGGAGCAATGCCTCAGAGTTAAGTCTAGGATGCCCGAAACGCCGAAATGATCATTACTTTCACGCTTGTTGCAATTATTCCTGTTGTACGATGAAAAGACCGTTGTATTTTTATTGTATTTTATGCTTCAGGCGTAGGCTTCTAAGGCCGTAGCTATTGGATATGGTGGAGCACCGCCGTAGAGTGAAGCCTAGGTTGCTCGGAATATAGAAATGACCATAACTTTCACACTGGTTGCAATTATTCGTTTTCTACGATGGACAAACTGTTGTATTTATATTGTATTTTATGCTTCTGGCGTTCACTTCTTAGGGCCTAACTATTCGATCTGATGGAACAATGCCCTAGGGTGAAGCCTAGGTTGCCCGGAACGTAAAAATGACCATAACCTTTACACTGGTAGCAATTATTCGTTTTATACAATGTAAAAACTGTTCTATTTATTTTGTATTTTATGCTTCGGGCGTTGACTTCTTTGGCCCTGACAATTCGATCTGGTGGAGGAACGCCCTAGAGTGAAGCATAGGTTCCCTGGAACGTACAAATGACCATCACTTTCACACGGGTTGCAATTATTCCTGTTATAGGATCGAAAGACTGTTGCATTTTTATTGCATTTTATGCTTCTGGCGCTCACTTCTTAGGCCCTGACTATTCGATCTGGTGGAACAACGCCCAAGGGTGATGCCTAGGTTGCCCGGAACGTAGAAATGACCATAACGTTTACACTGGTAGCAATTATTCGTTTTATACAATGGAAAAGCTGTTCTATTTATTTTGTATTTTATGCTTCGTGCGTTGACTTCTAAGGCCCTAGCTGTTTGATCTGGTGGAGCAACGCCCTAGAGTGAAGCCTAGATTGCCCGGAACGTAGAAATGACAATTACTTTCACACTGTCTGCAATTATTCCTTTTATACGATGCAAAAGCTGTTGTATTTATATCGTATTTTATGCTTCTGGCGTTGACTTCTAAGGGCCTAACTATTCGATGTGATGGAGCGACGCCCTAGAGTGAAGCCTAGGTTGCTCGGAACGTAAAAATGACCATAACGTTTACACTGGTAGCAATTATTCGTTTTATACAATGGAAAAGCTGTTCTATTTATTTTGTATTTTATGCTTCGTGCGTTGACTTCTAAGGCCCTAGCTGTTTGATCTGGTGGAGCAACGCCCTAGAGTGAAGCCTAGATTGCCCGGAACGTAGAAATGACAATTACTTTCACACTGTCTGCAATTATTCCTTTTATACGATGCAAAAGCTGTTGTATTTATGTCGTATTTTATGCTTCAGGCGTTGACTTCTAAGGCCCTGACTATTCAATCTGTTGGAGCAACGCCCTAGAGTGAAGCCTAGGTTGCTCGGAATGTAGAAATGACCATAGCTTTCACACTGGTTGCAATTATTCGTTTTATATGATGGAAAAACTGTTGTATTTATATTGTATTTTATGCTTCTGGCGTTCACTTCTTAGGCCCTAACTATTCGATCTGGTGGAACAACGGCCTAAGGTGAAGCCTAGGTTGCCCGCAACGTAGAAATGGCCATAACTTTTACACATGTAGCAATTATTCGTTTTATACAATGGAAAAACTGTTCTATTTATTTTGTATTTAATGCTTCGGGCGTTGGCTTCTAAGGCCCTAACTGTTTGATCTGGTGGACCAACGCCATAGAGTGAAGCCTAGGTTGCCCGGTACGTAGAAATGACCATAACTTTCACACTGGTTGCTATTATTCGTTTTATACGATGGAAAAACTGTTATATTGATATTGTATTTTATGCTTCAGGCGTTGACTTCTGAGGCTGTAGCTATTCGATGTGGTGGAAGAACGCCATAGAGTGAAGACCAGGTTGCCCGAAACGTAGAAATGTCCATAGCTTTCACACTGGTTGCAATTATTCGTTTTATATGATGGAAAAACTGTTGTATTTATATCGTATTTTATGCTTCTGGCGTTGACTTCTAAGGACCTAACTATTCGATCTGGTGGAGCAACGCAATAGAGTGAAGCCTAGGTTGCTCGGAATGTAGAAATAACCATAACTTTCACACTGGTTGCAATTATTCGTTTTTTACGATGCAAAAGCTGTTGTATTTATATTGTATTTTATGCTTCTGGCGTTCACTTTTTAGGCCCTAACTACTCGATCTGGTGGAACAACGTACCAGGGTGAAGCCTAGGTTGCCCGGAACGTAGAAATGACCATAACTTTTACACTGGTAGCAATTATTCGTTTTATACAATGGAAAAACTGTTCTATTTATTTTGTGTTTTATGCTTCGGGCGTTGACTTCTAAGGCCCTAACTGTTTGGTCTGGTGGAGCAACGCCCTAGAGTGAAGCCTAGGTTGCCCGGAACGTAGAAATGACCATCACTTTCAAACTGGTTGCAATTAATCCTGTTATACGATGGCAAACCTGTTGTATTTTTATTGCATTTTATGCTTCTTGCGTTCACTTCTTAGGCCCTAACTATTCGATCTGGTGGAACAACGCCCTAGGGTGAAGCCCAGGTTGCCCGGAACGTAGAAATGACCATAACTTTTACACTGGTAGCAATTATACGTTTTATACAATGGAAAAACTGTTGTATTTGTATTGTATGTTATGCTTCTGGCGTTGACTTCTTAGGCCCTAACTATTCGATCTGGTGGAGCAATGCCTCAGAATTAAGTCTAGGATGTCCGAAACGCCGAAATGATCATTACTTTCACGCTTGTTGTAATTATTCCTGTTATGCGATGAAAAGACTGTTGTATTTTTATTGTATTTTATGCTTCAGGCGTGGACTTCTGAGGCCGTAGCTATTCGATGTGGTGGAAGAACGCCATACAGTGAAGCCTAGGTTGCCCGAACGTAGAAATGACCAGTACTTTCACACTGTTTGCAATTATTCCTTTTATACGATGGAAAAGCTGTTGCATTTATATCGTATTTTATGCTTCTGGCGTTGACTTCTAAGGACCTAACTATTCGATCTGGTGCAGCAACGCCCTAGAGTGAAGCCTAGGTTGCCCGGAACGTAGGATAGACCATATCTTTCACACTGGTTGCTATTATTCGTTTTATACGACGGAAAAACTGTTGTATTTATATTGTATTTTATGCTTCTGGCGTTCACTTCTTATGCCCTAACTATTCGATCTGGTGGAACAACGACCTAGGGTGAAGCCTAGGTTGACCGGAACGTAGAAATGACCATAGCTTTTACACTGGTAGCAATTATCCGTTTTATACAATGGAAAAATCGTTCTATTTATTTTGTATTTTATGCTTCGGGCGTTGACTTCTAAGGCCCTAGCTATTCAACCTGTTGGAGCAACGCCCTAGGGTGAAGCCTAGGTTGCTCGGAAAGTAGAAATGACCATAAGTTTCATACTGGTTGCAATTAATCGTTTTATACGATGGAAAAACTGTTGTATTTATATTGTATTTTATGCTTGTGGCGTTGACTTCTAAGGCCCTAATTATTCGAATTGGTGGAGCAATGCCTCAGAGTTAAGTCTAGGATCCCCGAAACGCCGAAATGATCATTACCTTCACGCTTGATGCAATTATTCCTGTTATACGATGATAAGACTGTTGTATTTTTATTGTATTTTATGCTTCAGGCGTGGACTTCTGAGGCCGTAGCTATTCGATGTGGTGGAGGAACGCCATACAGTGAAGCCTAGGTTGCCCGGAACGTAGAAATGACCATAACTGTCACACTGGTTGCAATTATTTGTTTTATACGATGGAAAAGCTGTTGTATTTATATCGTATTTTATGCTTCTGGCGTTGACTCCTTAGGCCCTAACTATTCGATCAGGTGGAGCAACGCCCTAGAGTGAAGCCTAGGTTGCTCGAAATGTAGAAATGACCATAACTTTCACACTGGTTGCTATCATTCGTTTTATATGATGGAAAATCTGTTGTATTTATATTGTATTTAATGCTTCGGGAGTTGACTTCTAAGGCCCTAACTGTTTGATCTGGTGGAGCAACGCCCTAGAGTGATGCCTAGGTTGCCTGGAACGTAGAAATGTCCATCACTTTCACACGGGTTGCAATTATTCCTGTTATAGGATGGAAAGACTGTTGTATTTATATCGTATTTTATGCTTCTGGCGTTGACTTCTGAGGCCCTAACTATTCGATCAGGTGGAGCGATGCCTCAGAGTTATGTCTAGGATGCCCGAAACGCCGAAATGATCATTACTTTCACGCTTGTTGTAATTATTCCTGTTATAGGATGGAAAGACTGTTGTATATTTATTGTATTTTATACTTCAGGCGTTGACTTCTGAGACCGTAGATATTCGATGTGGTGGAAGAACGCCATACAGTGAAGCCTAGATTGCCCGAAACGTAGAAATGACCATTACTTTCACACTGTTTGCAATTATTCCTTTTATACGATGGAAAAGCTGTTGTATTTATATCGTATTTTATGCTTCTGGCGTTGACTTCTAAGGACCTAACTATTCGGTCTGGTGGAGCAACGCCCTAGAATGAAGCCTAGGTTGCTCGGAATGTAGAAATGACCATAACTTTCACACTGGTTGCAATTATTCGTTTTATACGATGGAAAAACTGTTGCATCTTTATCGTATTTTGTGCTTCTGGCGTTGACTTCTTAGGCCGTAACTATTCGATCTGGTGGAGCACCGCCCTGGAGTGAAACCTAGGTTGCCCGGAACGTAGAAATGACCACTACTATCACACTGGTTGCAAATTATTCCTGCTATACGATGGAAAAGCTGTTGTATTTTTATTGCAGTTTATGCTCCGGGCATTGAATTCTAAGGCCCTAACTATTCAATCTGTTGGAGCAACGCCCAAGCGTGAAGCCTAGGTTGCCCGGAACGTAGAAATGACCATAACTTTCACACTGGTTGCAATTATTTGTTTTATACGATGGAAAAGCTGTTGTATTTATATCGTATTTTATGCTTCTGGCGTTGACTTCTTAGGCCCTAACTGTTCCATCTGGTGGAACAACGCCCTAGGGTGAAGCCTAGGTTGCGCGGAAAGTAGAAATGACCATAACTTTCATACTGGTAGCAATTATTCGTTTTATACAATGGAAAAACCGTTCTATTTATTTTGTACTTTATGCTTAGGGCGTTGACTTCTAACGCCCTAACTGTTTGATCTGGTGAAGCATCGCCGTAGAGTGAAGCCTAGGTTGCCCGGAACGTAGAAATGACCATAACTTTCACACTGGTTGCTATTATTCGTTTTATACGATGGAAAGACTGTTGTATTTATATCGTATTTTATGCTTCTGGCGTTGACTTCTGAGGCCCTAACTATTCGATCAGGTGGAGCGATGCCCCAGAGTTAAGTCTAGGATGCCCGAAACGCCGAAATGATCATTACTTTCACGCTTGTTGTAATTATTCCTGTTATAGGATGGAAAGACTGTTGTATATTTATTGTATTTTATACTTCAGGCGTTGACTTCTGAGGCCGTAGCTATTCGATGTGGTGGAAGAACTCCATACAGTGAAGCCTAGATTGCCCGAAACGTAGAAATGACCATCACTTTCAAACTGGTTGCAATTAATCCTGTTATACGAAGGATAAACTGTTGTATTTTTATTGCATTTTATGCTTCGGGCGTTGACTTCTAAGGCCCTGACTATTCAATCTGTTGGAGCAACGTCCTAGAGTGAAGCCTAGGTTGCTCGGAATGTAGAAATGACCATAGCTTTCACACTGGTTGCAATTATTGGTTTTATATAATGGAAAAACTGTTGTATTTATATTGTATTTTATGCTTCTGGCGTTCACTTCTTAGGCCCTAACTATTCGATCTGGTGGAACAACGGCCTAACGTGAAGCCTAGGTTGCCCGCAACGTAGAAATGGCCATAACTTTTACACAGGTAGCAATTATTCGTTTTATACAATGGAAAAACTGTTCTATTTATTTTGTATTTAATGCTTCGGGCGTTGGCTTCTAAGGCCCTAGCTATTCAATCTGTTGGATCAACGCCCTAGGGTGAAGCCTAGGTTGCTCGGAAAGTAGAAATGACCATAAGTTTCATACTGGTTGCAATTAATCGTTTTATACGATGGAAAAACTGTTGTATTTATATTGTATTTTATGCTTGTGGCGTTGACTTCTAAGGCCCTAATTATTCGAATTGGTGGAGCAATGCCTCAGAGTTAAGTCTAGGATCCCCGAAACGCCGAAATGATCATTACCTTCACGCTTGTTGCAATTATTCCTGTTATACGATGATAAGACTGTTGTATTTTTATTGTATTTTATGCTTCAGGCGTGGACTTCTGAGGCCGTAGCTATTCGATGTGGTGGAGGAACGCCATACAGTGAAGCCCAGGTTGCCCGGAACGTAGAAATGACCATAACTGTCACACTGGTTGCAATTATTTGTTTTATACGATGGAAAAGCTGTTGTATTTATATCGTATTTTATGCTTCTGGCGTTGACTCCTTAGGCCCTAACTATTCGATCAGGTGGAGCAACGCCCTAGAGTGAAGCCTAGGTTGCTCGAAATGTAGAAATGACCATAACTTTCACACTGGTTGCTATCATTCGTTTTATATGATGGAAAATCTGTTGTATTTATATTGTATTTAATGCTTCGGGAGTTGACTTCTAAGGCCCTAACTGTTTGATCTGGTGGAGCAACGCCCTAGAGTGATGCCTAGGTTGCCTGGAACGTAGAAATGTCCATCACTTTCACACGGGTTGCAATTATTCCTGTTATAGGATGGAAAGACTGTTGTATTTATATCGTATTTTATGCTTCTGGCGTTGACTTCTGAGGCCCTAACTATTCGATCAGGTGGAGCGATGCCTCAGAGTTAAGTCTAGGATGCCCGAAACGCCGAAATGATCATTACTTTCACGCTTGTTGTAATTATCCCTGTTATAGGATGGAAAGACTGTTGTATATTTATTGTATTTTATACTTCAGGCGTTGACTTCTGAGGCCGTAGCTATTCGATGTGGTGGAAGAACGCCATACAGTGAAGCCTAGATTGCCCGAAACGTAGAAATGACCATTACTTTCACACTGTTTGCAATTATTCCTTTTATACGATGGAAAAGCTGTTGTATTTATATCGTATTTTATGCTTCTGGCGTTGACTTCTAAGGACCTAACTATTCGGTCTGGTGGAGCAACGCCCTAGAATGAAGCCTAGGTTGCTCGGAATGTAGAAATGACCATAACTTTCACACTGGTTGCAATTATTCGTTTTATACGATGGAAAAACTGTTGCATCTTTATCGTATTTTGTGCTTCTGGCGTTGACTTCTTAGGCCGTAACTATTCGATCTGGTGGAGCACCGCCCTGGAGTGAAACCTAGGTTGCCCGGAACGTAGAAATGACCACTACTATCACACTGGTTGCAAATTATTCCTGCTATACGATGGAAAAGCTGTTGTATTTTTATTGCAGTTTATGCTCCGGGCATTGAATTCTAAGGCCCTAACTATTCAATCTGTTGGAGCAACGCCCAAGCGTGAAGCCTAGGTTGCCCGGAACGTAGAAATGACCATAACTTTCACACTGGTTGCAATTATTTGTTTTATAGGATGGAAAAGCTGTTGTATTTATATCGTATTTTATGCTTCTGGCGTTGACTTCTTAGGCCCTAACTGTTCCATCTGGTGGAACAACGCCCTAGGGTGAAGCCTAGGTTGCCCGGAAAGTAGAAATGACCATAACTTTCATACTGGTAGCAGTTATTCGTTTTATACAATGGAAAAACCGTTCTATTTATTTTGTGCTTTATGTTTAGGGCGTTGACTTCTAACGCCCTAACTGTTTGATCTGGTGGAGCATCGCCGTAGAGTGAAGCCTAGGTTGCCCGGAACGTAGAAATGACCATAACTTTCACACTGGTTGCTATTATTCGTTTTATACGATGGAAAAACTGTTATATTTATATTGTATTTAAGCTTCTGGTGTTGACTTCTGAGGCCGCTGCTATTCGATGTGGTGGGAGAACGCCATAGAGTGAAGCCTAGGTAGCCCGGATCGTAGAAATGTCCATATCTTTCACACTGTTTGCAATTTTTCGTTTTATACGATGGAAAAACGGTTTTATTTATTTTGTATTTTATGCTTCGGGCGTTGACTCCTTAGGCCCTAACTATTCGATCAGGTGGAGCAACGCCCTAGAGTGAAGCCTAGGTTGCTCGAAATGTAGAAATGACCATAACTTTCACACTGGTTGCTATCATTCGTTTTATATGATGGAAAATCTGTTGTATTTATATTGTATTTAATGCTTCGGGAGTTGACTTCTAAGGCCCTAACTGTTTGATCTGGTGGAGCAACGCTCTAGAGTGATGCCTAGGTTGCCTGGAACGTAGAAATGTCCATCACTTTCACACGGGTTGCAATTATTCCTGTTATAGGATGGAAAGACTGTTGTATTTATATCGTATTTTATGCTTCTGGTGTTGACTTCTGAGGCCCTAACTATTCGATCAGGTGGAGCGATGCCTCAGAGTTAAGTCTAGGATGCCCGAAACGCCGAAATGATCATTACTTTCACGCTTGTTGTAATTATTCCTGTTATAGGATGGAAAGACTGTTGTATATTTATTGTATTTTATACTTCAGGCGTTGACTTCTGAGGCCGTAGCTATTCGATGTGGTGGAAGAACGCCATACAGTGAAGCCTAGATTGCCCGAAACGTAGAAATGACCATCACTTTCAAACTGGTTGCAATTAATCCTGTTATACGAAGGATAAACTGTTGTATTTTTATTGCATTTTATGCTTCGGGCGTTGACTTCTAAGGCCCTGACTATTCAATCTGTTGGAGCAACGTCCTAGAGTGAAGCCTAGGTTGCTCGGAATGTAGAAATGACCATAGCTTTCACACTGGTTGCAATTATTGGTTTTACATAATGGAAAAACTGTTGTATTTATATTGTATTTTATGCTTCTGGCGTTCACTTCTTAGGCCCTAACCATTCGATCTGGTGGAACAACGGCCTAACGTGAAGCCTAGGTTGCCCGCAACGTAGAAATGGCCATAACTTTTACACAGGTAGCAATTATTCGTTTTATACAATGGAAAAACTGTTCTATTTATTTTGTATTTAATGCTTCGGGCGTTGGCTTCTAAGGCCCTAACTGTGTGATCTGGTGGACCAACGCCCTAGAGTGAAGCCTATGTTGCCCGGAACGTAGAACTGACCATAACTTTCACACGGGTTGCTATTATTCGTTTTCTACGATGGAAAAACTGTTCTATTTATTTTGTATTTTATGCTTCGGGCGTTGACTTCTAAGGCCCTAACTATTCCATCTGGTGGAGCAACGCCCTAGAGTGCAGCCTAGGTTGACCGGAACGTAGAAATGACCATAACTTTTACACTGGTAGCAATTATTCGTTTTATACAATGGAAAAACTGTTCTATTTATTTTGTATTTAATGCTTCGGGCGTTGACTTCTAAGGCCCTAACTATTCAATCTGTTGGAGCAAAGCCCTAGGGTGAAGCCTAGGTTGCTCGGAAAGTAGAAATGACCATAAGTTTCATACTGGTTGCAATTATTCGTTTTATACGATGGAAAAGCTGTTGTATTTATATCGTATTTTATGCTTCTGGCGTTGACTTCGTAGGCCCTAACTATTCGATCAGGTGGAGCGATGCCTCAGAGTTAAGTCTAGGATGCCCGAAACGCCGAAATGATCATTACTTTCACGCTTGTTGTAATTATTCCTGTTATAGGATGGAAAGACTGTTGTATATTTATTGTATTTTATACTTCAGGCGTTGACTTCTGAGGCCGTAGCTATTCGATGTGGTGGAAGAACGCCATACAGTGAAGCCTAGGTTGCCCGAAACGTAGAAATGACCATTACTTTCACACTGTTTGCAATTATTCCTTTTATACGATGGAAAAGCTGTTGTATTTATATCGTATTTTATGCTTCTGGCGTTGACTTCTAAGGACCTAACTATTCGGTCTGGTGGAGCAACGCCCTAGAATGAAGCCTAGGTTGCTCGGAATGTAGAAATGACCATATCTTTCACACTGGTTGCAATTATTCGCTTTATACGATGGAAAAACTGTTGCATCTTTATCGTATTTTGTGCTTCTGGCGTTGACTTCTTAGGCCGTAACTATTCGATCTGGTGGAGCACCGCCCTGGAGTGAAACCTAGGTTGCCTGGAACGTAGAAATGACCACTACTATCACACTGGTTGCAAATTATTCCTGCTATACGATGGAAAAGCTGTTGTATTTTTATTGCAGTTTATGCTTCGAGCATTGAATTCTAAGCCCCTAACTATTCAATCTGTTGGAGCAACGCCCAAGCCTGAAGCCTAGGCTGCCCGGAACGTAGAAATGACCATAACTTTCACACTGGTTGCAATTATTTGTTTTATACGATGGAAAATCTGTTGTATTTATATCGTATTTTATGCTTCTGGCGTTGACTTCTTAGGCCCTAACTGTTCCATCTGGTGGAACAACGCCCTAGGGTGAAGCCTAGTTTGCCCAGAACGTAGAAATGACCATAACTTTCACACTGGTTGCAATTATTCGTTTTATACGATGGAAAAACTGTTGCATCTTTATCGTATTTTGTGCTTCTGGCGTTGACTTCTTAGGCCGTAACTGTTCGATCTGGTGGAGCAACGCCTTGGAGTGAAACCTAGGTTGCCCGGAACGTAGAAATGACCATTACTTTCACACTGTTTGCAATTACTCCTTTTATACGATGGAAAAGCGGTTGTATTTATATTGTATTTTATGCTTCTGGCGTTGACTTCTTAGGCCCTAACTATTCGATCTGGTGGTACAACGCCCTAGGGTGAAGCCTAGGTTGCCCGGAACGTAGAACTGACCATAACTTTTACACTGTCAGCAATTATTCGTTTTATACAATGGAAAAACCGTTCTATTTATTTTGTACTTCATGCTTCGGGCGTTGACTTCTAAGGCCCTAACTGTTTGATCTGGTGGAGCATCGCCGTAGAGTGAAGCCTAGGTTGCCCGGAACGTAGAAATGACAATAACTTTCACACTGGTTGCTATTATTCGTTTTATACGATGGAAAAACTGTTATATTTATATTGTATTTAAGCTTCTGGCGTTGACTTCTGAGGCCGCTGCTATTCGATGTGGTGGAAGAACGCCATAGAGTGAAGCCTAGGTAGCCCGGATCGTAGAAATGTCCATATCTTTCACACTGTTTGCAATTTTTCGTTTTATACGATGGAAAAACTGTTTTATTTATTTTGTATTATATGCTTCGGGCGTTGGCTTCTAAGGCCCTAACTATTCGATCTGGTGGTACAACGTCCTAGAGTGAAGCCCAGGTTGCACGGATCGTAGAAATGACCATATCTTTCACACTGGTTACAATTATTCCCGTTATACGATGGAAAAGCTGTTGTATTTTTATTGTATTTTCTGCTTCTGGCTTTGACTTCTATGGTCCTAGCTATTCGATCTGGTAGGAAAACGTCCAAGAGTGAAGCCTATGTTGGCCGGAACGTAGAAATGACCATTAGTTTCACACCGTTTGCAATTATTACTGTTATACGGTGGAAGGACTGTTGTATATTTATTGTATTTTATGCTTCTGGCGTTTACTTCCTAGGCCCTAACTATTCGACCTGGTGGAACAACGCCCTAGAGTGAAGCCTAGGTTGCACGGATCGTAGAAATGACCACATCTTTCACACTGGTTGCAATTAATCCTGTTATACGATGGAAAAACCTTTGTATTTATTTTGTATTTGGTGCTCCTGGCGTTGACTTCTTAGGCGCTAACTATTGCGTCTGGTGGACCAGCGCCCTAGAGTGAAGCCTAGGTTTCCCGGAACGTAGTAATGACCATCTCTTTCACAATTGTTGCAATTATTCCCGTTATACGATGGAAAGGCTGTTGTATTTATGCTGCATTTTATGCTTCTGGCGTTGACTTCTTAGGCCCTAACTATTCGTTCTGGTGGAACAACGCCCTGGAGGGCATCCTAGGTTGCCCGGAACGTAGAAATGACAATATCTTTCACATTGGTTGCAATTATTCCTGTTATACGATGTACAAGCCGTTGCATTTTTATTGTACTTTATGCTTCTCGCGTTGACTTCTAAGGCCCTATGTATTCGATCTGTTGGAGCAATAGCTCAGAGTTAAGTCTAGGATGCCCGCAGCGTAGAAATGGCCATTACTTTCACACTGGTTGCAATTATTCCTGTTATACGAGGGAAGGACTGTTGTATTTTATGCTTCTGGCGTTTACTTCTTAGGCTCTGACTATTCGATCTGGTGGAGAAACGCCCTAGAGTGAAGCCTACGTTGCCCGGAAGGTAGAAATGACCGTTACTTTCACAATGTATGAATTATTCATTTTATACGGTGGAAAAACTGTTTTACTTATATTGTATTTTATACTTCTGGCGTTGACATCGAAGGCCGTAGCTATTGGATGTGGTGGAGCAACGCCCCAGAGTAAAACCTAGGTTGCCCGGAACGTAGAAAAGACCATAAATTTCACACTGGTAGCAATTATTCATTTCAAGCGATGGAAAACATGTTATATTTATATTGTATTTTATGCTTCTGGCGTTGACTTCTAAGGCCGTAGCTATTCGATCTGGTGGACCAACGCCCTAGAGTGAAGCCTAGGTTGCACGGATCGTAGAAATGACCATATCCTTCACACTGGTTACAATTATTCCCGTTATACGATGGAAAAGCTGTTGTATTTTTATTGTATTTTCTGCTTCTGGCTTTGACTTCTATGGTCCTAACTATTCGATCTGGTGGAGCACCGCCCTGGAGTGAAACCTAGGTTGCCTGGAACGTAGAAATGACCACTACTATCACACTGGTTGCAAATTATTCCTGCTATACGATGGAAAAGCTGTTGTATTTTTATTGCAGTTTATGCTTCGAGCATTGAATTCTAAGCCCCTAACTATTCAATCTGTTGGAGCAACGCCCAAGCCTGAAGCCTAGGCTGCCCGGAACGTAGAAATGACCATAACTTTCACACTGGTTGCAATTATTTGTTTTATACGATGGAAAATCTGTTGTATTTATATCGTATTTTATGCTTCTGGCGTTGACTTCTTAGGCCCTAACTGTTCCATCTGGTGGAACAACGCCCTAGGGTGAAGCCTAGTTTGCCCAGAACGTAGAAATGACCATAACTTTCACACTGGTTGCAATTATTCGTTTTATACGATGGAAAAACTGTTGCATCTTTATCGTATTTTGTGCTTCTGGCGTTGACTTCTTAGGCCGTAACTGTTCGATCTGGTGGAGCAACGCCTTGGAGTGAAACCTAGGTTGCCCGGAACGTAGAAATGACCATTACTTTCACACTGTTTGCAATTACTCCTTTTATACGATGGAAAAGCGGTTGTATTTATATTGTATTTTATGCTTCTGGCGTTGACTTCTTAGGCCCTAACTATTCGATCTGGTGGTACAACGCCCTAGGGTGAAGCCTAGGTTGCCCGGAACGTAGAACTGACCATAACTTTTACACTGTCAGCAATTATTCGTTTTATACAATGGAAAAACCGTTCTATTTATTTTGTACTTCATGCTTCGGGCGTTGACTTCTAAGGCCCTAACTGTTTGATCTGGTGGAGCATCGCCGTAGAGTGAAGCCTAGGTTGCCCGGAACGTAGAAATGACAATAACTTTCACACTGGTTGCTATTATTCGTTTTATACGATGGAAAAACTGTTATATTTATATTGTATTTAAGCTTCTGGCGTTGACTTCTGAGGCCGCTGCTATTCGATGTGGTGGAAGAACGCCATAGAGTGAAGCCTAGGTAGCCCGGATCGTAGAAATGTCCATATCTTTCACACTGTTTGCAATTTTTCGTTTTATACGATGGAAAAACTGTTTTATTTATTTTGTATTATATGCTTCGGGCGTTGGCTTCTAAGGCCCTAACTATTCGATCTGGTGGTACAACGTCCTAGAGTGAAGCCCAGGTTGCACGGATCGTAGAAATGACCATATCTTTCACACTGGTTACAATTATTCCCGTTATACGATGGAAAAGCTGTTGTATTTTTATTGTATTTTCTGCTTCTGGCTTTGACTTCTATGGTCCTAGCTATTCGATCTGGTAGGAAAACGTCCAAGAGTGAAGCCTATGTTGGCCGGAACGTAGAAATGACCATTAGTTTCACACCGTTTGCAATTATTACTGTTATACGGTGGAAGGACTGTTGTATATTTATTGTATTTTATGCTTCTGGCGTTTACTTCCTAGGCCCTAACTATTCGACCTGGTGGAACAACGCCCTAGAGTGAAGCCTAGGTTGCACGGATCGTAGAAATGACCACATCTTTCACACTGGTTGCAATTAATCCTGTTATACGATGGAAAAACCTTTGTATTTATTTTGTATTTGGTGCTCCTGGCGTTGACTTCTTAGGCGCTAACTATTGCGTCTGGTGGACCAGCGCCCTAGAGTGAAGCCTAGGTTTCCCGGAACGTAGTAATGACCATCTCTTTCACAATTGTTGCAATTATTCCCGTTATACGATGGAAAGGCTGTTGTATTTATGCTGCATTTTATGCTTCTGGCGTTGACTTCTTAGGCCCTAACTATTCGTTCTGGTGGAACAACGCCCTGGAGGGCATCCTAGGTTGCCCGGAACGTAGAAATGACAATATCTTTCACATTGGTTGCAATTATTCCTGTTATACGATGTACAAGCCGTTGCATTTTTATTGTACTTTATGCTTCTCGCGTTGACTTCTAAGGCCCTATGTATTCGATCTGTTGGAGCAATAGCTCAGAGTTAAGTCTAGGATGCCCGCAGCGTAGAAATGGCCATTACTTTCACACTGGTTGCAATTATTCCTGTTATACGAGGGAAGGACTGTTGTATTTTATGCTTCTGGCGTTTACTTCTTAGGCTCTGACTATTCGATCTGGTGGAGAAACGCCCTAGAGTGAAGCCTACGTTGCCCGGAAGGTAGAAATGACCGTTACTTTCACAATGTATGAATTATTCATTTTATACGGTGGAAAAACTGTTTTACTTATATTGTATTTTATACTTCTGGCGTTGACATCGAAGGCCGTAGCTATTGGATGTGGTGGAGCAACGCCCCAGAGTAAAACCTAGGTTGCCCGGAACGTAGAAAAGACCATAAATTTCACACTGGTAGCAATTATTCATTTCAAGCGATGGAAAACATGTTATATTTATATTGTATTTTATGCTTCTGGCGTTGACTTCTAAGGCCGTAGCTATTCGATCTGGTGGACCAACGCCCTAGAGTGAAGCCTAGGTTGCACGGATCGTAGAAATGACCATATCCTTCACACTGGTTACAATTATTCCCGTTATACGATGGAAAAGCTGTTGTATTTTTATTGTATTTTCTGCTTCTGGCTTTGACTTCTATGGTCCTAACTATTCGATCTGGTAGGGCAACGTCCAAGAGTGAAGCCTATGTTGGCCGGAACGTAAAAATGACCATTAGTTTCACACCGGTTGCAATTATTCCTGTTATACGATGGAAGGACTGTTGTATTTTTATTGTATTTTATGCTTCTGGCGTTGTCCTCGTAGGCCCTAACTATTCGATCTGGTGGAGCAACGCCCTAGAGTGAAGCCTAGGTTGCACGGAACATAGAAATGGCCATTACTTTCACACTGTTTGCAAATATACATTATATACGACGGTCAAGCTGTTGTATTTATTTTGTATTTTATGCTTCTGACGTAGGCTTCTTAGGACCTAACTATTCGATCTGGTGAATCAACGCCCTAGAGTGATGCCTAGATTGCCGGAACGTAGAAATGACCATTACCTTCACGCTTGTTGCAATTATTCCTGTTATACGATGAGAAAACTGTTGTATTTTTATTGTATTTTATGCTTCAGGCGTGACTTCTAAGGCTGTAGCTATTCGATCTGGTGGAGCAACGCCCTACAGTGAAGCCCAGGTTGCCCGGAACGTAGAAATGACCATAACTTTCACACTGGTTGCAATTATTCGTTTTATAAGACGGAAAAACTGTTGTATTTATATTGTATTTTATGCTTCTGGCGTTGACTTCTACGGCCGTAGCTATTCAATGTGGTCGAGTAACGCCCTAGAGAGAAACCTGGGTTGCCCGGGTCGTAGAAATGACCATCACTTTCACACTGGTTGCAATTATTACTGCTATACGATGGAAAAACTGTTCCGTCTTCATGTATTTTATGCTTCGGGCGTTGACTTCTAAGGCCCTAACTATTCGATCTGGTGGAGCAACGCCCTAGGGTGAAGCCTATGTTGCTCGGAACGTAGAAATGACCATTACCTTCACGCTTGCTGCAATTAGTCCTGTTATACGATTGACAAACTGTTGGATTTTTATTGTACTTTATGCTTCTGGCGTTGACTTCTAAGGCCCTATGTATTCGATCTGGTGGAGCAATGGCTAAGAGTTAAGTCTAGGATGCCCGCAGCGTAGGAATGGCCATTACTTTCACACTGGTTGGAATTATTCCTGTTATGCGATGGAATGACTGTTGTATTTTATGCTTCTGGCGTTGACTTCTTAGGCCCTAGCTATTCGATCTGGTCGAACAACGCCCTAGAGTGAAGCCTAGCTTGCCCGGATCCTAGGAATGACCACCACTTTCACACTGGTTGCAATTATTCCCGTTATAAGATGGAAAAGCTGTTGTATTTTATTGTATTTTCTGCTTCTGGCTTTGACTTCTATTGTCCTAGCTATTCGATCTGGTAGGACAACGTCCAAGAGTGAAGCCTATGTTGGCCGGAACGTAGAAATGACCATTAGTTTCACACTGGTTGCAATTATTCCTGTTATACGATGGAAGAACTGTTGTATTTTTATTGTATTTTATGCTTCTGGTGTTGACTTCTTAGGCACTAACTATTCTATCTGGTGGAGCAACCCCCTAGAGCGAAGCCTAAGTCGCCCGGAACGTAGAAACGGCCATAACTTTCACACTGGTTGCTATTATTCGTTTTATACGATGGAAATGCTGTTGTATTTATATTGTATTTTATGCTTCTGGCGTTGACTTCTTACGCCCTAACTATTCGATCTGGTGGAACAACGCCCTAGAGTGAAGCCTAGGTTGCACGGATCGTAGAAATGACCACATCTTTCACACTGGTTGCAATTATTCCTGTTATACGAGGGAAGGACTGTTGTATTTTATGCTTCTGGCGTTTACTTCTTAGGCCCTGACTATTCGATCTGGTGGAGAAACGCCCTAGAGTGAAGCCTACGTTGCCCGGAAGGTAGAAATGACCGTTACTTTCACAATGTATGAATTATTCATTTTATATGGTGGAAAAACTGTTTTACTTATATTGTATTTTATACTTCTGGCGTTGACTTCGAGGGCCGTAGCTATTGGATGTGGTGGAGCAACGCCCGAGAGTAAAACCTAGGTTGCCCGGAACATAGAAAAGACCATAAATTTCACACTGGTAGCAATTATTCATTTTAAGCGATTTAAAAGATGTTGTATTTATATTGTATTTTATGCTTCTGGCGTTGACTTCTAAGGCCGTAGCTATTCGATCTGGTGGACCAACGCCCTAGAGTGAAGCCTAGCTTGCCCGGAACGTAGAAATGACCACCACTTTCACACTGGTTGCAATTATTCCTGTTATACGATGGAAAAACTGTTGTATTTTTATTGTATTTTATGCTTCTGGCGTTGACTTCTTAGGCCCTAACTATTCGATCTGGTGGAACAACGCCCTAGAGTGAAGCCTAGGTTGCACGGATCGTAGAAATGACCACATCTTTCACACTGGTTGCAATTATTCCTGTTATATGATGGAAAAACTGTTGTATTTATTTTGTATTTGGTGCTCCTGGCGTTGACTTCTTAGGCGCTAACTATTGCGTCTGGTGGACCAGCGCCCTAGAGTGAAGCCTAGGTTTCCCGGAACGTAGTAATGACCATCTCTTTCACAATTGTTGCAATTATTCCCGTTATACGATGGAAAGGCTGTTGTATTTTTATTGTACTTTCTACTTCTGGCTTTGACTTCTATGGTCCTGGCTATTCGATCTGGTAGGGCAACGTCTAAGAGTGAAGCCTATGTTGGCTGGATCGTAGAAATGACAAGTACCTTCACAATGGTTGCAGTTATTCCTGTCATACGATGGAAAAGCTGTTGTATTTATATTGTGTTTTATGCTTCTGACGTTGACTTCTTAGGCCGTAGCTATTCGATCTGGTGGAGCAACGCCCTAGAGTGAAGCCTAGGTTGTCTGAACGTAGAAATGACAAGTACCGTCACAATAGCTGCAGTCATTCCTGTTATACGATGGGAAAGCTGTTGTATTTATATTGTATTTTATGCTCCTGGCGTTGACTTCTTAGTCCCTATCTATTCGATCTGGTGGAGCAACGCCCTAGAGTGAAGCCTAGGTTGCCTGGATCACAGAAATGACCATTAATTTCACACTTTTTGGAATTATTCATTTTATACGATGGAAAAACTGTTGTACTTATAATGTATTTTGTTATTCTGGCGTTGAATTCTCAGTCCCTAGCTATTCGACCTGGTGGAGCAACGCCCTAGAGTGAAGCCTAGGTTGCCTGGATCATAGAAATGACCATTAATTTCACACTTTTTGGAATTATTCATTTTATACGATGGAAAAACTGTTGTACTTACAATGTATTTTGTTATTCTGGCGTAGAATTCTCACTCCCTAGCTATTCGATCTGGTGGAGCATCGCCCCAGAGTGATGCCTAGGTTGCCCGGGACGTAGAAATGACCATTACTTTCACACTGTTTACAAATATACATTATATACGAAAGTCAAACTGTTGTATTTATATTGTATTTTATGCTTCGGGCGTTGACTTCTATAGCCCTACCTATTCGATCTGGTGGAGCAACGCCCTAGAGTCTAGCCTAGGTTGCCCGGAACGGAGATATGACCAAAACCGTGACAGTGGTTGCAATTATTCGTTTTATACGATGGAAAAACTGTTGTATTTTTATTGTATTTTATGCGTCTGGCGTTATGTTGTTAGGCGCTATCTATTCGATCTGGTGGAGCAACGCCCTAGCGTCAAGCCTATGTTGGCCGGAACGTAGAAATGACAATTACTTTCACACTGGTTGCAATTATTCCTGTTATACTATGGAAAAACTGTTGTATTTTTATTGTAGTTTATGCTTCTGGTGTTGAATTCTAAGTCCCTAGCTATTCCACCTGGTAGAGCAACGCCCTAGAGTGAAGCCTAGGTTGCCCGAAACGTAGAAATGGCCATTACTTTCACACTGGTTGCGATTATTCATGCTATACGATGGAAAAACTGTTGTACTTTTATTGTATTGTATGCTTCTGGCGTTGACTTCTAAGGCCATAACTGTTCGATCTGGTGGAGCAATGCCTCAGAGTTAAGTCTAGAATGCCCGAAACGTCGAAATGATCATTACCTTCACACACGTTGCAATTACTCATACTATACGATGAAAAAACTGTTGCATTTTTATTGTATTTTATGCGTCTGGCGTTGGTTTCTAAGGCCCTAACTATTCGACCTGGTGTAGTAACGCCGGAGAGTGAGGCCTAGGTTGCACGGAACGTAGAAATGGCCATTACTTTCACAATAGCTGCAATTACTCCTGTTATGCGATGGAAAAACTGTTGTAATTTTATTTTATTTTATGCTTCTGGCGTTGACTTCTTAGGCCCTATCTTTTCTATCTGGTTGTGCGACGCCCTAGAGTGAAGCCTAGGTTGCCCAGAACGTAGAAATGACCATGACCTTCACACTTCTTGCAATTATTCCTGATGTACGATGGAAAAACTGTTGTATCTTTATTGTATTTTATGCTTCAGGCGTTGACTTCCATGGCCCTACGTATTCGATCTGGTGGAGACACGCCCTAGAGTCTAGCCTAGGTTGCCGGGAACGTAGATAGGACCATAGCTTTGACACTGGTTGCAATTATTCGTTTTATAGGATGGAAAACCTGTTGTATTTTTATTGTACTTTATGCTTCTGGTGTTGAATTCTAAGTCCCTAGCTATTCCACCTGGTGGAGCAACGCCCTAGAGTGAAGCCTAGGTTGCCCGAAACGTAGAAATGACCATTACCTTCACACTGGTTGCAATTATCCGTGATATACGATGGAAAAACTGTTGCACCTTTATTGTATTTTATGCTTCTGGCACTGACTGCTAAAGCCCTAACTATTGGATCTGGTAGAGCAACGCCCTAGAGAGAAGCCTAGGTTGCCCGGAACCTAGAAATGACCATTACTTTCACACTGTTTGCAATTATTCATTTTATACTATTAAAAAAGTGTTGTACTTATATTTCATTTTATTCTTCTGGCGTTGACTTCTAAGGTCGTAGCTATTAGATGTAGTGGAGCAACGCGCTGCAGTGACGCCTAGGTTGCCCAGAACATAGAAATGATCATTACTTTCACACTGGTTGCAATTATTCCTGTTGTACAATGGAAAAACTGTTGCATTTATATTGCATTTTATGCTTCTAGCGTTGATTTCTAAGTCCCTAACTATTCGATCTCGTGGAGCAACGCCCCAGAGTGAACCCTAGCTCGCTCGGAACGTAGAAATGTCCATCACCTTTACTCTGGTTGCAATTATTCATGTTATACGATGGAAAAACTCTAGTATCTTTATTGTATTTTATGCTTCGGGCATTGACTTCTATGGCCCTACCCATTCGATCTGGTGGAGGAACGCCATAGAGTGAAGCCTAGGCTGCGGGGAACGCACAAACGACCGTTACTTTCGCAATGTTCGCAATTATTCATTCTATACGATTGAAAAACTGTTGTATTTGTATTGTATTCAATGCTTCTGACGTTGACTTCTAAGGCCGTAGCTATTCGATGTGGTGGAGCAACGCCCTAGAGTGAAGCCTAGGTAGCCCGGAACGTAGAAATGACCATCATCTTCACACTGTTTGCAATTATTCATTTTATACGATGGAAGAGCTGTTGTATTTATATTGTATTTTATGTATCGGGCGTTGACTTCTATGGCCCTACCTCTTCGGCCTGGTGTAGCAACGCCCTAGAGTGAAGCCTAGGTTGCCCGGAACCTAGAAATGACCATTACTTTCACACTGTTTGCAATTATTCATTTTATACTATTAAAAAAGTGTTGTACTTATATTTCATTTTATTCTTCTGGCGTTGACTTCTAAGATCGTAGCTATTAGATGTAGTGGAGCAACGCGCTGCAGTGACGCCTAGGTTGCCCGGAACATAGAAATGACCATATCTTTCACACTGGTTACAATTATTCCCGTTATACGATGGAAAAGCTGTTGTATTTTTATTGTATTTTCTGCTTCTGGCTTTCACTTCTATGGTCCTAGCTATTCGATCTGGTAGGAAAACGTCCAAGAGTGAAGCCTATGTTGGCCGGAACGTAGAAATGACCATTAGTTTCACACCGTTTGCAATTATTACTGTTATACGGTGGAAGGACTGTTGTATTTTTATTGTATTTTATGCTTCTGGCGTTTACTTCCTAGGCCCTAACTATTCGACCTGGTGGAACAACGCCCTAGAGTGAAGCCTAGGTTGCACGGATCGTAGAAATGACCACATCTTTCACACTGGTTGCAATTAATCCTGTTATACGATGGAAAAACCTTTGTATTTATTTTGTATTTGGTGCTCCTGGCGTTGACTTCTTAGGCGCTAACTATTGCGTCTGGTGGACCAGCGCCCTAGAGTGAAGCCTAGGTTTCCCGGAACGTAGTAATGACCATCTCTTTCACAATTGTTGCAATTATTCCCGTTATACGATGGAAAGGCTGTTGTATTTATGCTGCATTTTATGCTTCTGGCGTTGACTTCTTAGGCCCTAACTATTCGTTCTGGTGGAACAACGCCCTGGAGGGCATCCTAGGTTGCCCGGAACGTAGAAATGACAATATCTTTCACACTGGTTGCAATTATTCCTGTTATACGATGTACAAGCCGTTGCATTTTAATTGTACTTTATGCTTCTCGCGTTGACTTCTAACGCCCTATGTATTCGATCTGGTGGAGCAATAGCTCAGAGTTAAGTCTAGGATGCCCGCAGCGTAGAAATGGCCATTACTTTCACACTGGTTGCAATTATTCCTGTTATACGAGGGAAGGACTGTTGTATTTTATGCTTCTGGCGTTTACTTCTTAGGCTCTGACTATTCGATCTGGTGGAGAAACGCCCTAGAGTGAAGCCTACGTTGCCCGGAAGGTAGAAATGACCGTTACTTTCACAATGTATGAATTATTCATTTTATACGGTGGAAAAACTGTTTTACTTATATTGTATTTTATACTTCTGGCGTTGACATCGAAGGCCGTAGCTATTGGATGTGGTGGAGCAACGCCCCAGAGTAAAACCTAGGTTGCCCGGAACGTAGAAAAGACCATAAATTTCACACTGGTAGCAATTATTCATTTTCAGCGATTTAAAAGATGTTGTATTTATATTGTATTTTATGCTTCTGGCGTTGACTTCTAAGGCCGTAGCTATTCGATCTGGTGGACCAACGCCCTAGAGTGGAGCCTAGCTTGCCCGGAACGTAGAAATGACCACCACTTTCACACTGGTTGCAATTATTCCTGTTATACGATGGAAAAACTGTTGTATTTATTTTGTATTTGGTGCTCCTGGCGTTGACTTCTTAGGCGCTAACTATTGCGTCTGGTGGACCAGCGCCCTAGAGTGAAGCCTAGCTTGCCCGGAACGTAGAAATGACCACCACTTTCACACTGGTTGCAGTTATTCCTGTCATACGATGGAAAAGCTGTTGTATTTATATTGTGTTTTATGCTTCTGACGTTGACTTCTTAGGCCGTAGCTATTCGACCTGGTGGAGCAACGCCCTAGAGTGAAGCCTAGGTTGCCTGGATCATAGAAATGACCATTAATTTCACACTTTTTGGAATTATTCATTTTATACGATGGAAAAACTGTTGTACTTACAATGTATTTTGTTATTCTGGCGTAGAATTCTCACTCCCTAGCTATTCGATCTGGTGGAGCATCGCCCTAGAGTGATGCCTAGGTTGCCCGGGACGTAGAAATGACCATTACTTTCACACTGTTTACAAATATACATTATATACGAAGGTCAAACTGTTGTATTTATATTGTATTTTATGCTTCGGGCGTTGACTTCTATAGCCCTACCTATTCGATCTGGTGGAGCAACGCCCTAGAGTCTAGCCTAGGTTGCCCGGAACGGGGATATGACCAAAACCGTGACACTGGTTGCAATTATTCATTTTATACTATTAAAAAAGTGTTGTACTTATATTTCATTTTATTCTTCTGGCGTTGACTTCTAAGGTCGTAGCTATCAGATGTAGTGGAGCAACGCGCTGCAGTGACGCCTAGGTTGCCCGGAACATAGAAATGGTCATTACTTTCACACTGGTTGCAATTATTCCTGTTGTACAATGGAAAAACTGTTGCATTTATATTGCATTTTATGCTTCTAGCGTTGATTTCTAAGTCCCTAACTATTCGATCTCGTGGAGCAACGCCCCAGAGTGAACCCTAGCTCGCTCGGAACGTAGAAATGTCCATCACCTTTACTCTGGTTGCAATTATTCATGTTATACGATGGAAAAACTCTAGTATCTTTATTGTATCTTATGCTTCGGGCATTGACTTCTATGGCCCTACCCATTCGATCTGGTGGAGGAACGCCATAGAGTGAAGCCTAGGCTGCCGGGAACGCACAAACGACCGTTACTTTCACAATGTTCGCAATTATTCATTCTATACGATTGAAAAACTGTTGTATTTGTATTGTATTCAATGCTTCTGACGTTGACTTCTAAGGCCGTAGCTATTCGATGTGGTGGAGCAACGCCCTAGAGTGAAGCCTAGGTAGCCCGGAACGTAGAAATGACCATCATCTTCACACTGTTTGCAATTATTCATTTTATACGATGGAAGAGCTGTTGTATTTATATGGTATTTTATGTATCGGGCGTTGACTTCTATGGCCCTACCTCTTCAACCTGGTGTAGCAACGCCCTAGAGTGAAGCCTAGGTTGCCCGGAAGGTAGAAATGACCATTACTTTCACACTGTTTGCAATTATTCATTCTATACGATGGAAATACTGCTGTATTTTTATTGTATTTTATGATTCTAGCGTTGAATTCTAAGTCCCTAACTATTCGATCTCTTGGAGCAACTCCCTAGAGTGAAGCCTAGGTCGCTCGGAACGTAGAAATGACCATCACTTTTACTCTGGTTGCAATTATTCCTGTGATACGATGGAAAGACTGTTGTATTTATATTGTATTTTATGCTTCTGGCGTTGACTTCTCAGGCCCTAATTATTTGATCTGGTGGAGCACCGCCCTAGAGTGAAGCCTAGGTTGCCCGGAACGTAGAACATACCATTACCTTCACACTGGTTGCAATTATTCCTGTTATACGATGAAAATACTGTTGCATCTTTATTGTATTTTATGCTCCTGGCGTTGACTTCTAAGGCCCTAACTATTCGATCTGGTGGAGGAACGCCATAGAGTGAATCCTAGCATGCCCGGAACGTAGAAATGACCATTACTTTCACACTGGTTGCAATTATTCCTGTTATACGATGGAAAAACTGATGTATTTTTACTGTATTTTGTGCTTTTGGCGTTGACTTCTTAGGCCCTAACTATTCGATCTGGTGGAGCAACATCCTAGAGTGGAGCCATGTTTCCCTGAATGTAGAAATGACCATAACTTTCACACTGGTTGCCATTATTCGTTCTATACATGGAAAAACTGTTATATTTAGATTGCATTTTATGCATCTGGCGTTGACTTCTTAGGCCCTAACTATTGGATCTGGTGGAGCACCGCCATAGTGTGAAGCCTAGGTTGCCCGGAACGTTGGACATACCATTACTTTCACACTGGTTGCAATTATTCGTTTTATACGATGGAAAAACTGTTGCATTTTTATTGTATTTTCTGCTTATGGCGTTAACTTCTAAGGCCGTGATTATTCGATCTGGTGGAGCGATGCCCTAGAGTGACGTCTAGGTTGCTCGGAACGTAGAAATGACTATTACTTTCACACTGTTTGCAATTATACATTTTATACGATGGCAAAGCTTTTGTATTTATATTGTATTTTATGCTCCTGGCGTTGACTTCTAAGACCCTAGCTATTGAATCTGGTGGAACAACGCCCTAGAGTGAAGCCTAGGTTGCCGGGAACGTAGAAATGACCATAACATTCACACTGGTTGCAATTACTCCATTTATACGATGGAAAAGCCGTTGTATTTATATTGTATTTTATGCTTCTGGCGTTGACTTGTTAGGCCCTAGCTATTCGATCTGGTGCAGCTACGCCCTAGAGTGAAGCCTAGGTTGCCCGGAACGTAGAAATGACCATAACTTTCACAATGTTTCTAATTATTCATTTTATACGATGGAAAAACTGTTGTACTTAAATTGTATTTTATGATTCTGGTGTTGACTTCATAGGCCTTAACTGTTCGATCTGGTGGAACGACGCCCTACAGAGAAGCCTATGTTGCTCCTAATGTTGAAATGACCATGACTTTCACACTGGTTGCAATTATTCCTGTTATACAATGGAAAAACTGTTGTATTTTTATTGTATTTTATGATTCTGGCGTTTAATTCTATGTCCCTAGCTATTCGATCTGGTGGAGCAACGCCCTACAGTGAAGCCTAGGTTGCTCGGAACGTAGAAATGACCATTACTTTCACACTGTTTCCAAATATACATGATATACGATGGAAAAGCTGTTGTATTTATATTGTATTTTATGGTGCTGGCGTTGACTTCTTAGGCCCTAACTATTGGATCTGGTGGAGCACCGCCCTAGAGTAAAGCCTAGGTTGCCCCGAACGTTGAACATACCATTACTTTCACACTGGTTGCAATTATTGGTTTTATACGATGGAAAAATTGTTGTATTTTTATTGTATTTTATGATTCTGGCGTCTAATTCTAAGTCCCTAGCTATTCCATCTGGTGTAGCAACGCCCTACAGTTCAGCTTAGGTTGCTCGGAATGTAGAAATGACCATTACTTTCACGCTGTTTGCAATTATTCATTTTATTCGATGGAAACTCTGTTGTATTTATACTGTATTTTATGCTCCTGGCGTTGGCTTCTAAGGTCGTAGCTATTAGATGTAGTGGAGCAACGCCATAGAGTGACGCCAAGGTTACCCGGAACGTAGAAATGACCATTACTTTCACACTGGTTGCAATTATTCCTGTTGTACAATGGAAAAACTGTTGCATTTATATTGTATTTTATGCTTCGGTCGTTGTCTTCTTAGGCTGTATTCCGTCATATAACGGGAATAATTGCAACCAGTGTGAAACTAATGGTCATTTCAACGTTCCGAGCAACCTAGGTCTCACTCTAGGGCGTTGCTCCACCAGATCGAATAGCTGGAGCCGTAGAAGTCAACGCCAGAGGCATAAAATACAATATAAATGCAACAGTTTTTCAATCGTATAAAATGAATAATAGCAACCAGTGTGAAAGTTATGGTCATTTCTACGGTCCGGGCCACCTAGGCTTCACTCTAGGGCGTTGCTCCGCCAGATCGAATAGTTAGGGCCTCAGAAGGCAACGCCAGAAGCATAAAATACAATATAAATGCAACAGTTTTTCCATGGTGTAAAACGGATAATAACAACCAGTGTGAAAGTAATGATCATTTCGACGTTTCGGGCATCCTAGACGTAACTCTGAGGCATTGCTGCACAAGATCGAAGACTTAGGGCCTTAGAAGTCAACGCCAGAAGCATAAATTACAAAATAAATTCAACAGTTTTTCCATCGTATAAAACGAATAATTGCAACCAGTGTGAAAGCTATAGTCATTTCTACGTTCCGTGCAACCTAGGCTTCACTCTAGGGCGTTGGTCCACCAGATCGAATATATAGGGCCTAAGAAGTCAACGCCAGAAGCATAAAATACAATATAAATACAACAGTTTTTCCATTGTATAAAACGAATAATTGCAACCAGTATGAACGTTATGGTCATTTCTACGCACCGGGCAACCTAGACTTCACCAAAGGATGTGGCTCCACCATATCGAATAGTTAGGGGCTTAGAAGTCAACACCCGAAGCATAAAATACAATAAAAATACAACAGTTTTTCCACCGTATAACAGGAATAATTGCAAACAGTGTGAAGATACTGGTCATTTCTACGTTCCGTGCAACCTTGGCTTCACTCTAGGGCGTTGGTCCACCAGATCGAATAGTTAGGGCCTCAGAAGTCAACGCCCGAGGCATAAAATGCAAAATAAATAGAACAGTCTTTCCAGTGTATAAAACGAATAATTGCAGCCAGTGTGAAAGTGATGGACATTTCAACGCTTCGGGCAGCCTAGGCTTCACTCTAGGGCGTTGCTCCACCAGAAGAATAGATAGGACCTAAGAAGTCAACGCTGGAAGCATAAAATACAATGTAAATACAACAGTTTTTCCATGGTGTAAAACGGATAATAACAACCAGTGTGAAAGTAATGATCATTTCGACGTTTCGGGCATCCTAGACTTAACTCTGAGGCATTGCTGCACCAGATCGAAGACTTAGGGCCTTAGAAGTCAACGCCAGAAGCAAAAAATACAAAATAAATTCAACAGTTTTTCCATCGTATAAAACGAATAATTGCAACCAGTGTGAAAGCTATAGTCATTTCTACGTTCCGTGCAACCTAGGCTTCACTCTTGGGCGTTGTTCCACCAGATCGAATAGTTAGGGCCTATGAAGGCAATGCCAGAAGCATAAAATACAATATAAATACAACAGCTTTTCCATCGTGTAAAACGGGTAATTGCAACCAGTGTGGAAGTACTGGTCATTTCTACGTTCCGGGCAGCCTAGGCTTCGCTCTAGGGCGTTGTTCCACTAGTTCGAATAGCTAGGGACTTAGAAGTCAACGCCAGAAGCATAAAACACAATCAAAATACAACAGGTTTTCCATCGTATAACAGGATTAATTGCAACCAGTGTGAAAGTGATGGTCATTTCTACGTTCCGGGCAACCTAGGCATCACTCTAGGGCCCTGCTCCACCAGATCGAATAGCTAGGGCCTTAGATGTCAACGCCAGTAGAATAAAATACATTACAAATACAAGAGATTTTCCATCGTATACAATGAATAACTGCAACCAGTGTGAAAGTGATAGTCATTTCTACGTTCCTGGCAACCTAGGCTTCACTCTAGGGCGTCGCTCCACCAGATCGAATAGCTACGACCTTAGAAGTCAACGCCAGAAGCATAAAATACAATATAAACACAACAGTATTTCCGTCGTATAAAACGAATAATTGCACCAACTGTGAAAGTTATGATCATTTCGACGTTCCGGGCAATCTAGGCCTGACTCTAGGGCGTTGCTCCACCAGATCGAATAGTTAGGGCCTCAGAAGTCAACGCCCGAGGCATAAAATACAAAATAAATAGAACAGTTTTACCATTGTATATAACGAATTATTTCAACCAGTGTGAACGTTATGGTCATTTCTACGTTTTGTGCAACTTAGGCTTCACTCTAGGGCGTCGCTCCACCAGATCGAATAGCTACGACCTTAGAAGTCAACGCCAGAAGCATAAAATACAATATAAATACAACAGCATTTCCATCGTATAAAATGAATAATTGCAATCAGTGTGAATGTAATGGTCATTTCTACGCTCCGATCAACCTAGGCTTCACTCTAGGGCGTTGCTCCACGAGATCGAAGAGATAGGGCCTTAGAAGACAACGCCCGAAGCATAAAATACAAAATAAATAGAACAGTCTTTCCATCGTATAAAACAAATAATTGCAGCCAGTGTGAAAGTTATGGTCATTTCTACGTTCCGTGCAACGTAGGCTTCAATCTAGGGCGTTGCTCCACCAGATTGAATCGTTATGGCCTAAGAAGTCAACGCCAGAAGCATAAAATACGATATAAGTACAACAGTTTTTCCATTGTATAAAACGTATAATTGCAACCAGTATGAACGTTATGGTCATTTCTACGTTCCGGGCCACCTAGGCTTCACCATAGGACGTGGCTCCACCATATCGAATAGTTAGGGCCTAAGAAGTCAACGCCAGAAGCATAAAATACAATATAAATACAACAGCGTTTCCATTATATAAAACGAATAATTGCAACCAGTGTGAATGTAATGGTCACTTCTTCGTTTCGGGCAGCCTAGGCTTCACTCTAGGTCGTTGCTCCACCAGAAGAATAGATAGGGCCTAAGAAGTCAACGCTAGAAGCATAAAATACAATATAAATACAACAGATTTTATATCGTATAAATCGAATAATGGCAACCAGTGTGAAAGTTATGGTCATTTCTACGGTCCGGGGCACCTAGGCTTCACTCTAGGGCGTTGCTCCGACGGATCGAATAGTTAGGGCCTCATAAGGCAACGCCAGAAGCATAAAATACAATATAAATACAACAGTTTTTCCATTGTATAAAACGAATAATTGCAACCAGTATGAACGTTATGGTCATTTCTACGTACCGGGCAACCTAGACTTCACCCAAGGATGTGGCTCCACCATATCGAATAGTTAGGGGCTTAGAAGTCAACACCCGAAGCATAAAATACAATAAAAGTACAACAGTTTTTCCACCGTATAAAACGAATAATTGCAACCAGTGTGAAAGCTATAGTCATTTCTACGTTCCGTGCAACCTAGGCTTCACTCTTGGGCGTTGTTCCACCAGATCGAATAGTTAGGGCCTATGAAGACAATGACAGAAGCATAAAATACAATATAAATACAACAGCTTTTCCATCGTGTAAAACGGGTAATTGCAACCAGTGTGAAAGTACTGGTCATTTCTACGTTCCGGGCAGCCTAGGCTTCGCTCTAGGGCGTTGTTCCACTAGTTCGAATAGCTAGGGACTTAGAAGTCAACGCCAGAAGCATAAAACACAATCAAAATACAACAGCTTTTCCATCGTATAACAGGATTAATTGCAACCAGTGTAAAAGTATTGGTCATTTCTATGTTCCGGGCAACCTAGGCTTGACTCTAGGGCGTTGCTCCACCAGATCGAATAGCTACGACCTTAGAAGTCAACGCCAGAAGCATAAAATACAAAATAAATAGAACAGTCTTTCCATCGTATAAAACGAATAATTGCAGCCAGTATGAAAGTGATGGACATTTCTACGTTGCGGGCAGCCTAGGCTTCACTCTAGGGCGTTGCTCCACCAGAAGAATAGATAGGGCCTAAGAAGTCAACGCTAGAAGCATAAAATACAATATAAATACAACAGATTTTCCATCGTATAAAATGAATAATTGCAACCAGTGTGAAAGTAATGACCATTTCTACGTTCCGTACAACCGAGGCTCCTCTCTAGGGCGTTGCTCCACCAGATCGAATAGTTAGGGCCTAAGAAGTCAACGCCAGAAGCACAAAGTACAATAAAAATGAAACAATTTTTCCATCGTATAGCATGAATAATTGAAACCAGTGAGAAAGTAATGGGCATCTCCACGTTCCGTGCAAGCTAGGCTTCACTCTAGGGCGTTGCACCACCTGGTCGAATAGTTACGGCCTTAGAAAACAACTCCAGACTCATAAAGTACAATAAAAATCCAACAGTTTTTCCATCGTATAACAGGAATAATTGCAACCAATGTGAAAGTGATGGTCTTTTCTACGCTCCGGGCAACCTAGGCTTCACTCTGGGGCGTTGCTCCACCAGATCGAAGAGTTAGGGCCTTAGAAGACAACGCCCGAAGCATAAAATACAAAATAAATAGAACAGTCTTTCCATCGTATAAAACGAATAATTGCAGCCAGTGTGAAAGTGATGGACATTTCTACGTTTCGGGCAGCCTAGGCTTCACTCTAGGGCGTTGCTCCACCAGAAGAATAGATAGGGCCTAAGAAGTCAACGCTGGAAGCATAAAATACAAAATAAATACAACAGATTTTCCATCGTATAAAATGAATAATAGCAACCAGTGTGAAAGTTATGGTCATTTCTACGGTCCGGGCCACCTAGGCTTCACTCTAGGGCGTTGCTCCGCCAGATCGAATAGTTAGGGCCTCAGAAGGCAACGCCAGAAGCATAAAATACAATATAAATGCAACAGTTTTTCCATGGTGTAAAACGGATAATAACAACCAGTGTGAAAGTAATGATCATTTCGACGTTTCGGGCATCCTAGACTTAACTCTGAGGCATTGCTGCACCAGATCGAAGACTTAGGGCCTTAGAAGTCAACGCCAGAAGCATAAAATACAAAATAAATTCAACAGTTTTTCCATCGTATAAAACGAATAATTGCAACCAGTGTGAAAGCTATAGTCATTTCTACGTTCCGGGCCACCTAGGCTTCACCCTAGGACGTGGCTCCACCATATCGAATAGTTAGGGCCTAAGAAGTCAACGCCAGAAGCATAAAATGCAATATAAATACAACAGACTTTCCATTATATAAAACGTATAATCGCAACCAGTGTGAAAGTGATGGTCATTTCTACGTTTCGGGCAGCCTAGGCTTCACTCTAGGGCGTTGCTCAACCAGAAGAATATATAGGGCCTAAGAAGTCAACGCTAGAAGTATAAAATACAATATAAATACAACAGATTTTCCATCGTATAAATCGAATAATGGCAACCAGTGTGAAAGTTATGGTCATTTCTACCGTCCGGGCCACCTAGGCTTTACTCTAGGGCGTTGCTCCGACAGATCGAATAGTTAGAGCCTCATAAGGCAACGCCCGAGGCATAAAATACAAAATAAATAGAACAGTTTTTCCATTGTATAAAACGAATTATTGCAACCAGTGTGAAAGTTATGGTCATTTCTACGTACCGGGCAATCTAGGCTTCACCCTAGGACGTGGTTCCACCATATCGAATAGTTAGGGCCTTAGAAGTCAACGCCCGAAGCATAAAATACAATAAAAATACAACAGTTTTTCCATCGTATAACAGGAATAATTGCAACCAGTGTGAAAGTGATGGTCATTTCTGCGTTCCGGGCATCCTAGGCTTCACTCTAGGGAGTTGGTCCACCAGATCGAATAGTTAGGGCCTCAGAAGTCAGCGCACGAGGCATAAAATACAAATTAAATAGAACAGTTTTTCGTTTGTATAAAACGAATTATTGCAACCAGTGTGAAACTTATTGTCATTTCTACGTTCCGTGCAACGTAGGCTTCACTCTAGGGCGTTGCTCCACCAGATCGATTGGGTAGGGCCTTAGAAGTCAACGCCAGAAGCATAAAGTACAATAAAAATCCAACAGTTTTTACATCGTATAACAGGAATAATTGCAACCAATGTGAGAGTGATGGTCTTTTCTACGCTCCGGGCAACCTAGGCTTCACTCTGGGGCGTTGCTCCACCAGATCGATGAGTTAGGGCCTTAGAAGACAACGCCCGAAGCATAAAATACAAAATAAATAGAACAGTCTTTCCATCGTATAAAACGAATAATTGCAGCCAGTGTGAAAGTGATGGACATTTCTACGTTTCGGGCAGCCTAGGCTTCACTCTAGGGCGTTGCTCCACCAGAAGAATAGATAGGGCCTAAGAAGTCAACGCTGGAAGCATAAAATACAAAATAAATACAACAGATTTTCGATCGTATAAAATGAATAATAGCAACCAGTGTGAAAGTTATGGTCATTTCTACGGTCCGGGCGACCTAGGCTTCACTCTAGGGCGTTGGTACACCAGATCGAATATATAGGGCCTAAGGAGTCAACGCCAGAAGCATAAAATACAATATAAATACAACAGTTTTTCCATTGTATAAAACGAATAATTGCAACCAGTATGAACGTTATTGTCATTTCTACGTACCGGGCAACCTAGACTTCACCCAAGGATGTGGCTCCACCATATCGAATAATTAGGGGCTCAGAAGTCAACACCCGAAGCATAAAATACAATAAAAATACAACAGTTTTTCCACCGTATAAAAGGAATAATTGCAAACAGTGTGAAGATAATGGTCATTCCTACGTTCCGTGCAACCTAGGCTTCACTCTAGGGCGTTGGTCCACCAGATCGAATAGTTAGGGCCTCAGAAGTCAACGCCCGAGGCATAAAATACAATATAAGTACAACAGTTTTTCCATTGTATAAAACGTATAATTGCAACCAGTATGAACGTTATGGTCATTTCTACGTTCCGGGCCATCTAGGCTTCACCCTAGGACGTGGCTCCACCATATCGAATAGTTAGGGCCTAAGAAGTCAACGCCAGAAGCATAAAATGCAATATAAATACAACAGACTTTCCATTATATAAAACGTATAATCGCAACCAGTGTGAAAGTGATGGTCATTTCTACGTTTCGGGCAGCCTAGGCTTAACTCTAGGGCGTTGCTCAACCAGAAGAATAGATAGGGCCTATGAAGTCAACGCTAGAAGTATAAAATACAATATAAATACAACAGATTTTCCATCGTATAAATCGAATAATGGCAACCAGTGTGAAAGTTATGGTCATTTCTACGGTCCGGGCCACCTAGGCTTTACTCTAGGGCGTTGCTCCACCAGAAGAATAGATAGGGCCTAAGAAGTCAACGCTAGAAGCATAAAATACAATATAAATACAACAGATTTTCCATCGTATAAAATGTATAATTGCAACCAGTGTGAAAGTGATGGTCATTTCTGCGTTCCGGGCATCCTAGGCTTCACTCTAGGGAGTTGGTCCACCAGATCGAATAGTTATGGCCTCAGAAGTCAACGCCCGAGGCATAAAATACAAAATAAATAGAACAGTTTTTCCTTTGTATAAAACGAATTATTGCAACCAGTGTGAAACTTATGGTCATTTCTACGTTCCGTGCAACGTAGGCTTCACTCTAGGGCGTTGCTCGACCAGATCGATTGGGAAGGGCCTTAGAAGTCAACGCCAGAAGCATAAAGTACAATAAAAATCCCACAGTTTTTCCATCGTATAACAGGAATAATTGCAACCAATGTGAAAGTGATGGTCTTTTCTACGCTCCAGGCAACCTAGGCTTCACTCTGGGGCGTTGCTCCACCAGACCGAAGAGTTAGGGCCTTAGAAGACAACGCCCGAAGCATAATATACAAAATAAATAGAACAGTCTTTCCATCGTATAAAACGAATAATTGCAGCCAATGTGAAAGTGATGGACATTTCTACGTTTCGGGCAGCCTAGGCTTCACTCTAGGGCGTTGCTCCACCAGAAGAATAGATAGGGCCTAAGAAGTCAACGCTGGAAGCATAAAATACAAAATAAATACAACAGATTTTCCATCGTATAAAATGAATAATAGCAACCAGTGTGAAAGTTATGGTCATTTCTACGGTCCGGGCCACCTAGGCTTCACTCTAGGGCGTTGCTCCGCCAGATCGAATAGTTAGGGCATCAGAAGGCAACGCCAGAAGCATAAAATACAATATAAATGCAACAGTATTTCAATGGTGTAAAACGGATAATAACAACCAGTGTGAAAGTAATGATCATTTCGACGTTTCGGGCATCCCAGACTTAACTCTGAGGCATTGCTGCAGCAGATCGAAGACTTAGGGCCTTAGAAGTCAACGCCAGAATCATAAAATACAATATAAATACAACAGATTTTCCATCGTATAAAATGTATAATTGCAACCAGTGTGAAAGTGATGGTCATTTCTGCGTTCCGGGCATCCTAGGCTTCACTCTAGGGAGTTGGTCCACCAGATCGAATAGTCAGGGCCTCAGAAGTCTACGCCCGAGGCATAAAATACAAAATAAATAGAACAGTTTTTCCTTTGTATAAAACGAATTATTGCAACCAGTGTGAAACTTATGGTCATTTCTACGTTCCGTTCAACCTAGGCTTCACTCTCGGGCGTTGCTCGACCAGATCGATTGGGTAGGGCCTTAGAAGTCAACGCCAGAAGCATAAAGTACAATAAAAATCCAACAGTTTTTCCATCGTATAACAGGAATAATTGCAACCAATGTGAAAGTGATGGTCTTTTCTACGCTCCGGGCAACCTAGGCTTCACTCTGGGGCGTTGCTCCACCAGATCGAAGAGTTAGGGCCTTAGAAGACAGCGCCCGAAGCATAAAATACAAAATAAATAGAACAGTCTTTCCATCGTATAAAACGGATAATTGCAGCCAGTGTGAAAGTGATGGACATTTCTACGTTTCGGGCAGCCTAGGCTTCACTCTAGGGCGTTGCTCCAACAGAAGAATAGATAGGGCCTAAGAAGTCAACGCTGGAAGCATAAAATACAAAATAAATACAACAGATTTTCCATCGTATAAAATGAATAATAGCAACCAGTGTGAAAGTTATGGTCATTTCTACGGTCCGGGCCACCTAGGCTTCACTCTAGGGCGTTGCTCCGCCAGATCGAATAGTTAGGGCCTCAGAAGGCAACGCCAGAAGCATAAAATACAATATAAATGCAACAGTTTTTCCATGGTGTAAAACGGATAATAACAACCAGTGTGAAAGTAATGATCATTTCGACGTTTCGGGCATCCTAGACTTAACTCTGATGCATTGCTGCACCAGATCGAAGACTTAGGGCCTTAGAAGTCAACGCCAGAAGCATAAATTACAAAATAAATTCAACAGTTTTTCCATCGTATAAAACGAATAATTGCAACCAGTGTGAAACTTATGGTCATTTCTACGTTCCGTGCAACGTAGGCTTCACTCTAGGGCGTTGCTCGACCAGATCGATTGGGTAGGGCCTTAGAAGTGAACGCCAGAAGCATAAAGTACAATAAAAATCCAACAGTTTTTCCATCGTATAACAGGAATAATTGCAACCAATGTGAAAGTGATGGTCTTTTCTACGCTCCGGGCAACCTAGGCTTCACTCTGGGGCGTTGCTCCACCAGATCGAAGAGTTAGGGCCTTAGAAGACAACGCCCGAAGCATAAAATACAAAATAAATAGAACAGTCTTTCCATCGTATAAAACGAATAATTGCAGCCAGTGTGAAAGTGATGGACATTTCTACGTTTCGGGCAGCCTAGGCTTCACTCTAGGGCGTTGCTCCACCAGAAGAATAGATAGGGCCTAAGAAGTCAACGCTGGAAGCATAAAATACAAAATAAATACAACAGATTTTCCATCGTATAAAATGAATAATAGCAACCAGTGTGAAAGTTATGGTCATTTCTACGGTCCGGGCCACCTAGGCTTCACTCTAGGGCGTTGCTCCGCCAGATCGAATAGTTAGGGCCTCAGAAGGCAACGCCAGAAGCATAAAATACAATATAAATTCAACAGTTTTTCCATCGTATAAAACGAACAATTGCAACCAGTGTGAAAGCTATAGTCATTTCTACGTTCCGTGCAACCTAGGCTTCACTCTAGGGCGTTGGTACACCAGATCGAATATATAGGGCCTAAGAAGTCAACGCCAGAAGCATAAAATACAATATAAATACAAAAGTTTTTCCATTGTATAAAACGAATAATTGCAACCAGTATGAACGTTATGGTCATTTCTACGTACCGGGCAGCCTAGACTTCACCCAAGGATGTGGCTCCACCATATCGAATAATTAGGGGCTCAGAAGTCAACACCCGAAGCATAAAATACAATAAAAATACAACAGTTTTTCCACCGTATAACAGGAATAATTGCAAACAGTGTGAAGATAATGGTCATTTCTACGTTCCGTGCAACCTAGGCTTCACTCTAGGGCGTTGGTCCACCAGATCGAATAGTTAGGGCCTCAGAAGTCAACGCCCGAGGCATAAAATACAATATAAGTACAACAGTTTTTCCATTGTATAAAACGTATAATTGCAACCAGTATGAACGTTATGGTCACTTCTACGTTCCGGGCCACCTAGGCTTCACCCTAGGACGTGGCTCCACCATATCGAATAGTTAGGGCCTAAGAAGTCAACGCTAGAAGCATAAAATGCAATATAAATACAACAGACTTTCCATTATATAAAACGTATAATCGCAACCAGTGTGAAAGTGATGGTCATTTCTACGTTTCGGGCAGCCTAGGCTTCACTCTCGGGCGTTGCTCCACCAGAAGAATAGATAGGGCCTAAGAAGTCAACGCTAGAAGTATAAAATACAATATAAATACAACAGATTTTCCATCGTATAAATCGAATAATGGCAACCAGTGCGAAAGTTATGATCATTTCTACGGTCCGGGCCACCTAGGCTTTACTCTAGGGCGTTGCTCCACCAGAAGAATAGATAGGGCCTAAGAAGTCAACGCTAGAAGCATAAAATACAATATAAATACAACAGATTTTCCATCGTATAAAATGTATAATTGCAACCAGTGTGAAAGTGATGGTCATTTCTGCGTTCCGGGCATCCTAGGCTTCACTCTAGGGAGTTGGTCCACCAGATCGAATAGTTATGGCCTCAGAAGTCAACGCCCGAGGCATAAAATACAAAATAAATAGAACAGTTTTTCCTTTGTATAAAACGAATTATTGCAACCAGTGTGAAACTTATGGTCATTTCTACGTTCCGTGCAACGTAGGCTTCACTCTAGGGCGTTGCTCGACCAGATCGATTGGGAAGGGCCTTAGAAGTCAACGCCAGAAGCATAAAGTACAATAAAAATCCCACAGTTTTTCCATCGTATAACAGGAATAATTGCAACCAATGTGAAAGTGATGGTCTTTTCTACGCTCCAGGCAACCTAGGCTTCACTCTGGGGCGTTGCTCCACCAGACCGAAGAGTTAGGGCCTTAGAAGACAACGCCCGAAGCATAATATACAAAATAAATAGAACAGTCTTTCCATCGTATAAAACGAATAATTGCAGCCAATGTGAAAGTGATGGACATTTCTACGTTTCGGGCAGCCTAGGCTTCACTCTAGGGCGTTGCTCCACCAGAAGAATAGATAGGGCCTAAGAAGTCAACGCTGGAAGCATAAAATACAAAATAAATACAACAGATTTTCCATCGTATAAAATGAATAATAGCAACCAGTGTGAAAGTTATGGTCATTTCTACGGTCCGGGCCACCTAGGCTTCACTCTAGGGCGTTGCTCCGCCAGATCGAATAGTTAGGGCCTCAGAAGGCAACGCCAGAAGCATAAAATACAATATAAATGCAACAGTTTTTCCATGGTGTAAAACGGATAATAACAACCAGTGTGAAAGTAATGATCATTTCGACGTTTCGGGCATCCTAGACTTAACTCTGAGGCATTGCTGCACCAGATCGAAGACTTAGGGCCTTAGAAGTCAACGCCAGAAGCATAAAATACAAAATAAATTCAACAGTTTTTCCATCGTATAAAACGAATAATTGCAACCAGTGTGAAAGCTATAGTCATTTCTACGTTCCGGGCCACCTAGGCTTCACCCTAGGACGTGGCTCCACCATATCGAATAGTTAGGGCCTAAGAAGTCAACGCCAGAAGCATAAAATGCAATATAAATACAACAGACTTTCCATTATATAAAACGTATAATCGCAACCAGTGTGAAAGTGATGGTCATTTCTACGTTTCGGGCAGCCTAGGCTTCACTCTAGGGCGTTGCTCAACCAGAAGAATATATAGGGCCTAAGAAGTCAACGCTAGAAGTATAAAATACAATATAAATACAACAGATTTTCCATCGTATAAATCGAATAATGGCAACCAGTGTGAAAGTTATGGTCATTTCTACCGTCCGGGCCACCTAGGCTTTACTCTAGGGCGTTGCTCCGACAGATCGAATAGTTAGAGCCTCATAAGGCAACGCCCGAGGCATAAAATACAAAATAAATAGAACAGTTTTTCCATTGTATAAAACGAATTATTGCAACCAGTGTGAAAGTTATGGTCATTTCTACGTACCGGGCAATCTAGGCTTCACCCTAGGACGTGGTTCCACCATATTGAATAGTTAGGGCCTTAGAAGTCAACGCCCGAAGCATAAAATACAATAAAAATACAACAGTTTTTCCATCGTATAACAGGAATAATTGCAACCAGTGTGAAAGTGATGGTCATTTCTGCGTTCCGGGCATCCTAGGCTTCACTCTAGGGAGTTGGTCCACCAGATCGAATAGTTAGGGCCTCAGAAGTCAGCGCACGAGGCATAAAATACAAATTAAATAGAACAGTTTTTCGTTTGTATAAAACGAATTATTGCAACCAGTGTGAAACTTATTGTCATTTCTACGTTCCGTGCAACGTAGGCTTCACTCTAGGGCGTTGCTCCACCAGATCGATTGGGTAGGGCCTTAGAAGTCAACGCCAGAAGCATAAAGTACAATAAAAATCCAACAGTTTTTACATCGTATAACAGGAATAATTGCAACCAATGTGAGAGTGATGGTCTTTTCTACGCTCCGGGCAACCTAGGCTTCACTCTGGGGCGTTGCTCCACCAGATCGATGAGTTAGGGCCTTAGAAGACAACGCCCGAAGCATAAAATACAAAATAAATAGAACAGTCTTTCCATCGTATAAAACGAATAATTGCAGCCAGTGTGAAAGTGATGGACATTTCTACGTTTCGGGCAGCCTAGGCTTCACTCTAGGGCGTTGCTCCACCAGAAGAATAGATAGGGCCTAAGAAGTCAACGCTGGAAGCATAAAATACAAAATAAATACAACAGATTTTCGATCGTATAAAATGAATAATAGCAACCAGTGTGAAAGTTATGGTCATTTCTACGGTCCGGGCGACCTAGGCTTCACTCTAGGGCGTTGGTACACCAGATCGAATATATAGGGCCTAAGGAGTCAACGCCAGAAGCATAAAATACAATATAAATACAACAGTTTTTCCATTGTATAAAACGAATAATTGCAACCAGTATGAACGTTATTGTCATTTCTACGTACCGGGCAACCTAGACTTCACCCAAGGATGTGGCTCCACCATATCGAATAATTAGGGGCTCAGAAGTCAACACCCGAAGCATAAAATACAATAAAAATACAACAGTTTTTCCACCGTATAAAAGGAATAATTGCAAACAGTGTGAAGATAATGGTCATTCCTACGTTCCGTGCAACCTAGGCTTCACTCTAGGGCGTTGGTCCACCAGATCGAATAGTTAGGGCCTCAGAAGTCAACGCCCGAGGCATAAAATACAATATAAGTACAACAGTTTTTCCATTGTATAAAACGTATAATTGCAACCAGTATGAACGTTATGGTCATTTCTACGTTCCGGGCCATCTAGGCTTCACCCTAGGACGTGGCTCCACCATATCGAATAGTTAGGGCCTAAGAAGTCAACGCCAGAAGCATAAAATGCAATATAAATACAACAGACTTTCCATTATATAAAACGTATAATCGCAACCAGTGTGAAAGTGATGGTCATTTCTACGTTTCGGGCAGCCTAGGCTTAACTCTAGGGCGTTGCTCAACCAGAAGAATAGATAGGGCCTATGAAGTCAACGCTAGAAGTATAAAATACAATATAAATACAACAGATTTTCCATCGTATAAATCGAATAATGGCAACCAGTGTGAAAGTTATGGTCATTTCTACGGTCCGGGCCACCTAGGCTTTACTCTAGGGCGTTGCTCCACCAGAAGAATAGATAGGGCCTAAGAAGTCAACGCTAGAAGCATAAAATACAATATAAATACAACAGATTTTCCATCGTATAAAATGTATAATTGCAACCAGTGTGAAAGTGATGGTCATTTCTGCGTTCCGGGCATCCTAGGCTTCACTCTAGGGAGTTGGTCCACCAGATCGAATAGTTATGGCCTCAGAAGTCAACGCCCGAGGCATAAAATACAAAATAAATAGAACAGTTTTTCCTTTGTATAAAACGAATTATTGCAACCAGTGTGAAACTTATGGTCATTTCTACGTTCCGTGCAACGTAGGCTTCACTCTAGGGCGTTGCTCGACCAGATCGATTGGGAAGGGCCTTAGAAGTCAACGCCAGAAGCATAAAGTACAATAAAAATCCCACAGTTTTTCCATCGTATAACAGGAATAATTGCAACCAATGTGAAAGTGATGGTCTTTTCTACGCTCCAGGCAACCTAGGCTTCACTCTGGGGCGTTGCTCCACCAGACCGAAGAGTTAGGGCCTTAGAAGACAACGCCCGAAGCATAATATACAAAATAAATAGAACAGTCTTTCCATCGTATAAAACGAATAATTGCAGCCAATGTGAAAGTGATGGACATTTCTACGTTTCGGGCAGCCTAGGCTTCACTCTAGGGCGTTGCTCCACCAGAAGAATAGATAGGGCCTAAGAAGTCAACGCTGGAAGCATAAAATACAAAATAAATACAACAGATTTTCCATCGTATAAAATGAATAATAGCAACCAGTGTGAAAGTTATGGTCATTTCTACGGTCCGGGCCACCTAGGCTTCACTCTAGGGCGTTGCTCCGCCAGATCGAATAGTTAGGGCATCAGAAGGCAACGCCAGAAGCATAAAATACAATATAAATGCAACAGTATTTCAATGGTGTAAAACGGATAATAACAACCAGTGTGAAAGTAATGATCAGTTCGACGTTTCGGGCATCCCAGACTTAACTCTGAGGCATTGCTGCAGCAGATCGAAGACTTAGGGCCTTAGAAGTCAACGCCAGAATCATAAAATACAATATAAATACAACAGATTTTCCATCGTATAAAATGTATAATTGCAACCAGTGTGAAAGTGATGGTCATTTCTGCGTTCCGGGCATCCTAGGCTTCACTCTAGGGAGTTGGTCCACCAGATCGAATAGTCAGGGCCTCAGAAGTCTACGCCCGAGGCATAAAATACAAAATAAATAGAACAGTTTTTCCTTTGTATAAAACGAATTATTGCAACCAGTGTGAAACTTATGGTCATTTCTACGTTCCGTTCAACCTAGGCTTCACTCTCGGGCGTTGCTCGACCAGATCGATTGGGTAGGGCCTTAGAAGTCAACGCCAGAAGCATAAAGTACAATAAAAATCCAACAGTTTTTCCATCGTATAACAGGAATAATTGCAACCAATGTGAAAGTGATGGTCTTTTCTACGCTCCGGGCAACCTAGGCTTCACTCTGGGGCGTTGCTCCACCAGATCGAAGAGTTAGGGCCTTAGAAGACAGCGCCCGAAGCATAAAATACAAAATAAATAGAACAGTCTTTCCATCGTATAAAACGGATAATTGCAGCCAGTGTGAAAGTGATGGACATTTCTACGTTTCGGGCAGCCTAGGCTTCACTCTAGGGCGTTGCTCCAACAGAAGAATAGATAGGGCCTAAGAAGTCAACGCTGGAAGCATAAAATACAAAATAAATACAACAGATTTTCCATCGTATAAAATGAATAATAGCAACCAGTGTGAAAGTTATGGTCATTTCTACGGTCCGGGCCACCTAGGCTTCACTCTAGGGCGTTGCTCCGCCAGATCGAATAGTTAGGGCCTCAGAAGGCAACGCCAGAAGCATAAAATACAATATAAATGCAACAGTTTTTCCATGGTGTAAAACGGATAATAACAACCAGTGTGAAAGTAATGATCATTTCGACGTTTCGGGCATCCTAGACTTAACTCTGATGCATTGCTGCACCAGATCGAAGACTTAGGGCCTTAGAAGTCAACGCCAGAAGCATAAATTACAAAATAAATTCAACAGTTTTTCCATCGTATAAAACGAATAATTGCAACCAGTGTGAAACTTATGGTCATTTCTACGTTCCGTGCAACGTAGGCTTCACTCTAGGGCGTTGCTCGACCAGATCGATTGGGTAGGGCCTTAGAAGTGAACGCCAGAAGCATAAAGTACAATAAAAATCCAACAGTTTTTCCATCGTATAACAGGAATAATTGCAACCAATGTGAAAGTGATGGTCTTTTCTACGCTCCGGGCAACCTAGGCTTCACTCTGGGGCGTTGCTCCACCAGATCGAAGAGTTAGGGCCTTAGAAGACAACGCCCGAAGCATAAAATACAAAATAAATAGAACAGTCTTTCCATCGTATAAAACGAATAATTGCAGCCAGTGTGAAAGTGATGGACATTTCTACGTTTCGGGCAGCCTAGGCTTCACTCTAGGGCGTTGCTCCACCAGAAGAATAGATAGGGCCTAAGAAGTCAACGCTGGAAGCATAAAATACAAAATAAATACAACAGATTTTCCATCGTATAAAATGAATAATAGCAACCAGTGTGAAAGTTATGGTCATTTCTACGGTCCGGGCCACCTAGGCTTCACTCTAGGGCGTTGCTCCGCCAGATCGAATAGTTAGGGCCTCAGAAGGCAACGCCAGAAGCATAAAATACAATATAAATTCAACAGTTTTTCCATCGTATAAAACGAACAATTGCAACCAGTGTGAAAGCTATAGTCATTTCTACGTTCCGTGCAACCTAGGCTTCACTCTAGGGCGTTGGTACACCAGATCGAATATATAGGGCCTAAGAAGTCAACGCCAGAAGCATAAAATACAATATAAATACAAAAGTTTTTCCATTGTATAAAACGAATAATTGCAACCAGTATGAACGTTATGGTCATTTCTACGTACCGGGCAGCCTAGACTTCACCCAAGGATGTGGCTCCACCATATCGAATAATTAGGGGCTCAGAAGTCAACACCCGAAGCATAAAATACAATAAAAATACAACAGTTTTTCCACCGTATAACAGGAATAATTGCAAACAGTGTGAAGATAATGGTCATTTCTACGTTCCGTGCAACCTAGGCTTCACTCTAGGGCGTTGGTCCACCAGATCGAATAGTTAGGGCCTCAGAAGTCAACGCCCGAGGCATAAAATACAATATAAGTACAACAGTTTTTCCATTGTATAAAACGTATAATTGCAACCAGTATGAACGTTATGGTCACTTCTACGTTCCGGGCCACCTAGGCTTCACCCTAGGACGTGGCTCCACCATATCGAATAGTTAGGGCCTAAGAAGTCAACGCTAGAAGCATAAAATGCAATATAAATACAACAGACTTTCCATTATATAAAACGTATAATCGCAACCAGTGTGAAAGTGATGGTCATTTCTACGTTTCGGGCAGCCTAGGCTTCACTCTCGGGCGTTGCTCCACCAGAAGAATAGATAGGGCCTAAGAAGTCAACGCTAGAAGTATAAAATACAATATAAATACAACAGATTTTCCATCGTATAAATCGAATAATGGCAACCAGTGCGAAAGTTATGATCATTTCTACGGTCCGGGCCACCTAGGCTTTACTCTAGGGCGTTGCTCCACCAGAAGAATAGATAGGGCCTAAGAAGTCAACGCTAGAAGCATAAAATACAATATAAATACAACAGATTTTCCATCGTATAAAATGTATAATTGCAACCAGTGTGAAAGTGATGGTCATTTCTGCGTTCCGGGCATCCTAGGCTTCACTCTAGGGAGTTGGTCCACCAGATCGAATAGTTATGGCCTCAGAAGTCAACGCCCGAGGCATAAAATACAAAATAAATAGAACAGTTTTTCCTTTGTATAAAACGAATTATTGCAACCAGTGTGAAACTTATGGTCATTTCTACGTTCCGTGCAACGTAGGCTTCACTCTAGGGCGTTGCTCGACCAGATCGATTGGGAAGGGCCTTAGAAGTCAACGCCAGAAGCATAAAGTACAATAAAAATCCCACAGTTTTTCCATCGTATAACAGGAATAATTGCAACCAATGTGAAAGTGATGGTCTTTTCTACGCTCCAGGCAACCTAGGCTTCACTCTGGGGCGTTGCTCCACCAGACCGAAGAGTTAGGGCCTTAGAAGACAACGCCCGAAGCATAATATACAAAATAAATAGAACAGTCTTTCCATCGTATAAAACGAATAATTGCAGCCAATGTGAAAGTGATGGACATTTCTACGTTTCGGGCAGCCTAGGCTTCACTCTAGGGCGTTGCTCCACCAGAAGAATAGATAGGGCCTAAGAAGTCAACGCTGGAAGCATAAAATACAAAATAAATACAACAGATTTTCCATCGTATAAAATGAATAATAGCAACCAGTGTGAAAGTTATGGTCATTTCTACGGTCCGGGCCACCTAGGCTTCACTCTAGGGCGTTGCTCCGCCAGATCGAATAGTTAGGGCATCAGAAGGCAACGCCAGAAGCATAAAATACAATATAAATGCAACAGTATTTCAATGGTGTAAAACGGATAATAACAACCAGTGTGAAAGTAATGATCATTTCGACGTTTCGGGCATCCCAGACTTAACTCTGAGGCATTGCTGCAGCAGATCGAAGACTTAGGGCCTTAGAAGTCAACGCCAGAATCATAAAATACAATATAAATACAACAGATTTTCCATCGTATAAAATGTATAATTGCAACCAGTGTGAAAGTGATGGTCATTTCTGCGTTCCGGGCATCCTAGGCTTCACTCTAGGGAGTTGGTCCACCAGATCGAATAGTCAGGGCCTCAGAAGTCTACGCCCGAGGCATAAAATACAAAATAAATAGAACAGTTTTTCCTTTGTATAAAACGAATTATTGCAACCAGTGTGAAACTTATGGTCATTTCTACGTTCCGTTCAACCTAGGCTTCACTCTCGGGCGTTGCTCGACCAGATCGATTGGGTAGGGCCTTAGAAGTCAACGCCAGAAGCATAAAGTACAATAAAAATCCAACAGTTTTTCCATCGTATAACAGGAATAATTGCAACCAATGTGAAAGTGATGGTCTTTTCTACGCTCCGGGCAACCTAGGCTTCACTCTGGGGCGTTGCTCCACCAGATCGAAGAGTTAGGGCCTTAGAAGACAGCGCCCGAAGCATAAAATACAAAATAAATAGAACAGTCTTTCCATCGTATAAAACGGATAATTGCAGCCAGTGTGAAAGTGATGGACATTTCTACGTTTCGGGCAGCCTAGGCTTCACTCTAGGGCGTTGCTCCAACAGAAGAATAGATAGGGCCTAAGAAGTCAACGCTGGAAGCATAAAATACAAAATAAATACAACAGATTTTCCATCGTATAAAATGAATAATAGCAACCAGTGTGAAAGTTATGGTCATTTCTACGGTCCGGGCCACCTAGGCTTCACTCTAGGGCGTTGCTCCGCCAGATCGAATAGTTAGGGCCTCAGAAGGCAACGCCAGAAGCATAAAATACAATATAAATGCAACAGTTTTTCCATGGTGTAAAACGGATAATAACAACCAGTGTGAAAGTAATGATCATTTCGACGTTTCGGGCATCCTAGACTTAACTCTGATGCATTGCTGCACCAGATCGAAGACTTAGGGCCTTAGAAGTCAACGCCAGAAGCATAAATTACAAAATAAATTCAACAGTTTTTCCATCGTATAAAACGAATAATTGCAACCAGTGTGAAACTTATGGTCATTTCTACGTTCCGTGCAACGTAGGCTTCACTCTAGGGCGTTGCTCGACCAGATCGATTGGGTAGGGCCTTAGAAGTGAACGCCAGAAGCATAAAGTACAATAAAAATCCAACAGTTTTTCCATCGTATAACAGGAATAATTGCAACCAATGTGAAAGTGATGGTCTTTTCTACGCTCCGGGCAACCTAGGCTTCACTCTGGGGCGTTGCTCCACCAGATCGAAGAGTTAGGGCCTTAGAAGACAACGCCCGAAGCATAAAATACAAAATAAATAGAACAGTCTTTCCATCGTATAAAACGAATAATTGCAGCCAGTGTGAAAGTGATGGACATTTCTACGTTTCGGGCAGCCTAGGCTTCACTCTAGGGCGTTGCTCCACCAGAAGAATAGATAGGGCCTAAGAAGTCAACGCTGGAAGCATAAAATACAAAATAAATACAACAGATTTTCCATCGTATAAAATGAATAATAGCAACCAGTGTGAAAGTTATGGTCATTTCTACGGTCCGGGCCACCTAGGCTTCACTCTAGGGCGTTGCTCCGCCAGATCGAATAGTTAGGGCCTCAGAAGGCAACGCCAGAAGCATAAAATACAATATAAATTCAACAGTTTTTCCATCGTATAAAACGAACAATTGCAACCAGTGTGAAAGCTATAGTCATTTCTACGTTCCGTGCAACCTAGGCTTCACTCTAGGGCGTTGGTACACCAGATCGAATATATAGGGCCTAAGAAGTCAACGCCAGAAGCATAAAATACAATATAAATACAAAAGTTTTTCCATTGTATAAAACGAATAATTGCAACCAGTATGAACGTTATGGTCATTTCTACGTACCGGGCAGCCTAGACTTCACCCAAGGATGTGGCTCCACCATATCGAATAATTAGGGGCTCAGAAGTCAACACCCGAAGCATAAAATACAATAAAAATACAACAGTTTTTCCACCGTATAACAGGAATAATTGCAAACAGTGTGAAGATAATGGTCATTTCTACGTTCCGTGCAACCTAGGCTTCACTCTAGGGCGTTGGTCCACCAGATCGAATAGTTAGGGCCTCAGAAGTCAACGCCCGAGGCATAAAATACAATATAAGTACAACAGTTTTTCCATTGTATAAAACGTATAATTGCAACCAGTATGAACGTTATGGTCACTTCTACGTTCCGGGCCACCTAGGCTTCACCCTAGGACGTGGCTCCACCATATCGAATAGTTAGGGCCTAAGAAGTCAACGCTAGAAGCATAAAATGCAATATAAATACAACAGACTTTCCATTATATAAAACGTATAATCGCAACCAGTGTGAAAGTGATGGTCATTTCTACGTTTCGGGCAGCCTAGGCTTCACTCTAGGGCGTTGCTCAACCAGAAGAATAGATAGGGCCTATGAAGTCAACGCTAGAAGTATAAAATACAATATAAATACAACAGATTTTCCATCGTATAAATCGAATAATGGCAACCAGTGTGAAAGTTATGGTCATTTCTACGTTCCGTGCAACGTAGGCTTCTCTGTAGGGCGTTGCTCGACCAGATCGATTGGGTAGGGCCTTAGAAGTCAACGCCAGAAGCATAAAGTACAATAAAAATCCAACAGTTTTTCCATCGTATAACAGGAATAATTGCAAACAGTGTGAAGATAATGGTCATTTCTACGTTCCGTGCAACCTAGGCTTCACTCTAGGGCGTTGGTCCACCAGATCGAATAGTTAGGGCCTCAGAAGTCAACGCCCGAGGCATAAAATACAATATAAGTACAACAGTTTTTCCATTGTATAAAACGTATAATTGCAACCAGTATGAACGTTATGGTCATTTCTACGTTCCGGGCCACCTAGGCTTCACCCTGGGACGTGGATCCACCATTTCGAATAGTTAGGGCCTAAGAAGTCAACGCCAGAAGCATAAAATGCAATATAAATACAACAGACTTTCCATTATATAAAACGTATAATCGCAACCAGTGTGAAAGTGATGGTCATTTCTACGTTTCGGGCATCCTAGGCTTCACTCTCGGGCGTTACTCCACCAGAAGAATAGATAGGGCCTAAGAAGTCAACGCTAGAAGTATAAAATACAATATAAATACAACAGATTTTCCATCGTATAAATCGAATAATGGCAACCAGTGTGAAAGTTATGATCATTTCTACGGTCCGGGCCACCTAGGCTTTACTCTAGGGCGTTGCTCCACCAGAAGAATAGATAGGGCCTAAGAAGTCAACGCTAGAAGCATAAAATACAATATAAATACAACAGATTTTCCATCGTATAAAATGTATAATTGCAACCAGTGTGAAAGTGATGGTCATTTCTGCGTTCCGGGCATCCTAGGCTTCACTCTAGGTCGTTGGCCCACCAGATCGAATAGTTAGGGCCTCAGAAGTCAACGCCCGAGGCATAAAATACAAAATAAATAGAACAGTTTTTCCTTTGTATAAAACGAATTATTGCAACCAGTGTGAAACTTATGGTCATTTCTACGTTCCGTGCAACCTAGGCTTCACTCTCGGGCGTTGCTCGACCAGATCGATTGGGTAGGGCCTTAGAAGTCAACGCCAGAAGCATAAAGTACAATAAAAATCCAACAGTTTTTCCATCGTATAACAGGAATAATTGCAACCAATGTGAAAGTGATGGTCTTTTCTACGCTCCGGGCAACGTAGGCTTCACTCTGGGGCGTTGCTCCACCAGATCGAAGAGTTAGGGCCTTAGAAGACAACGCCCGAAGCATAAAATACAAAATAAATAGAACAGTCTTTCCATCGTATAAAACGAATAATTGCAGCCAGTGTGAAAGTGATGGACGTTTCTACGTTTCGGGCAGCCTAGGCTTCACTCTAGGGCGTTGCTCCACCAGAAGAATAGATAGGGCCTAAGAAGTCAACGCTGGAACCATAAAATACAAAATAAATACAACAGATTTTCCATCGTATAAAATGAATAATAGCAACCAGTGTGAAAGTTATGGTCATTTCTACGGTCCGGGCCACCTAGGCTTCACTCTAGGGCGTTGATCCGCCAGATCGAATAGTTAGGGCCTCAGAAGGCAGCGCCAGAAGCATAAAATACAATATAAATGCAACAGTTTTTCCATGGTGTAAGACGGATAATAACAACCAGTGTGAAAGGAATGATCATTTCGACGTTTCGGGCATCCTAGACTTAACTCTGAGGCATTGTTGCACCAGATCGAAGACTTAGGGCCTTAGAAGTCAACGCCAGAAGCATAAAATACAAAATAAATTCAACAGTTTTTCCATCGTATAAAACGGATAATTGAAACCAGTGTGAAAGCTATAGTCATTTCTACGTTCCGTGCAACCTAGGCTTCACTCTAGGGCGTTGGTCCACCAGATCGAATAGTTAGGGCCTCAGAAGTCAACGCCCGAGGCATAAAATACAAAATAAATAGAACAGTTTTTCCTTTGTATAAAACGAATTATTGCAACCAGTGTGAAAGTTATGGTCATTTCTACGTTCCGTGCAACCTAGGCTTCACTCTAGGGCGTTGCTCGACCAGATCGAATGGGTAGGGCCTTAGAAGTCAACGCCAGAAGCATAAAGTACAATAAAAATCCAACAGTTTTTCCATCGTGTAAAATGAATAATTGCAATCAGTGTGAATGTAATGGTCATTTCTACGTTCCGTGCAACCTTGGCTTCAATATAGGTTGTCGCTCCACCACATCGAATAGCTATGGCCTAAGAAGTCAACGCCAGAAGCATAAAATACGATATAAATAGAACAGTTTTTCCATTGTATAAAACGAATAATTGCAACCAGTATGAGCGTTATGGTCATTTCTACGTTCCGGGACACCTAGGCTTCACCCTAGGACGTGGCTCCACCATATCGAATAGTTAGGGCCTAAGAAGTCAACGCCAGAAGCATAAAATACAAAATAAATTCAACAGTTTTTCCATCGTATAAAACGAATAATTGCAACCAGTGTGAAAGTTATGGTCATTTCTACGTCTCAGGCAGCCTAGGCTTCACTCTAGGGCGTTGCTCCACCAGAAGAATAGATAGGGCCTAAGAAGTCAACGCTAGAAGCATAAAATACAATATAAATACAACAGATTTTCCATCGTATAAAATGAATAATTGCAACCAGTGTGAAAGTAATGGCCATTTCTACATTCCGAGCAACCTAGGCTTCACTCTATGGCGTTGTTCCACCAGATCCAATTGTTAGGGCCTTAGAAGTCAACGCCAGAAGTATAAAATACAAAACAAATACAACAGTTTTTCCATCGTATAAAACGAATAATTGCAACCATTGTGACAGTTATGATCATTTCTACGTTCCGGGCTACCTAGGCTTCACTATAGGGCGTTGCTCCACCACATCGTATAGCTAAGGAGTTAGAAGTCAACGCCAGAAGCATAAAATACAATATAAGTACAACAACTTTTCCATCGTATAAAATGAATAAATGCATACGGTGTGAAAGTAATTGTCATTTCTACGTTCCGGGCAACCTAGGCTTCTCTCTATGGCGTTGTTCCACCAGATCGAATTCTTAGGCCCTAAGAAGTCAACGCCAGGGGCATAAAATACAATATAAATACAACAGTTTTTCCATCGTATAAAACGAATAATTGCAACCAGTGTGGTAATGGCCGTTTCTACGTCCCGGGCAGCCTAGGCTACACTCTAGCGCGCTGCTCCACCAGATCAAATAGTTAGGCCCTAAGAAGTCAACGCCAGAGGCATAAAATACAATATAAATACAACAGTCTTTCCATCGTATAAAACGAATAATAGCAACCAGTGTGGAGGTAATAGTCTTTTCTACATTCCGGGCAACCCAGGCTACACTCCAGGGCGCTGCCCCACCAGATCAAATAGTTAGGGCCTAAGAAGTCAACGCCAGAAGCATAAATTACAATAAAAATACAACGGCTTTTTCCATCGTATAAAACGAATAATTGCAACCAGTGTGAAGGTAATGGTCTTTTCTACGTTCCGGGCAACCTAGGCTTCAGTCGAGGTCGTTGTTCCACCAGATCGAACAGTTAGGGCCTAAGAAGTCAACGCCAGAAGCATAAAATACACTAAAAATACAACAGTTTTTCCGTCGTATAACAGGAATAACTACAACCAGTGTGAAAGTGATGGTCATTTCTACGTTCCGGGCAACCTAGACTTCACTCCGTTGCGTTGGTCCACCAGATCGAATTGTTAGGGCCTTAGAAATCAACGGAGTAGCATAAAATACAAAATAAATACAACAGTTTTACCATCGTATAAAACGAATAATTGCAACCAGTGTGGTAATGGCCGTTTCTACGTGCCGGGCAGCCTAGGCTACACTCTAGCGCGCTGGTCCACCACATCAAATAGTTAGGCCCTAAGAAGTCAACGCCAGAGGCATAAAATACAATATAAATACAACAGTCTTTCCATCGTATAAAACGAATAATAGCAACCAGTGTGGAGGTAATAGTCTTTTCTACGTTCCGGGCAACCCACGCTACACTCTAGGGCGGTGCCCCACCAGATCAAATAGTTAGGGCCTAAGAAGTCAACGCCAGAAGCATAAAATACAATAAAAATACAACGGTTTTTCCATCGTATAAAACGAATAATTGCATCCAGTGTGAAAGTAATGGTCTTTTCTACGTTCCGGGCAACCCAGGCTACACTCTAGGGCGGTGCTCCACCAGATCAAATAGTTAGGGCCTAAGAAGTCAACGGCAGAAGCATAAAATACAATAAAAATACAACGGTTTTTGCATCGTATAAAACGAATAATTGCAACCAGTGTGAAGGTAATGGTCTTTTCTACGCTCCGGACAACCTAGACTACACTCTGGGGCGGTGCTCGACCAGATCAAATAGTTAGGGCCTAAGAAGTCAACGCCAGAAGGATAAAATGCAATATAAGTACAACAGTTTTTTCATCGTATAAAATGAATAATTACAGACATTGTGAAAGTAATGGTCATTCCTACGTTCCGGGAAACCTAGGCTTCACTCTAGGGCGTTGCTCAACCAGATCGAATAGTTAGGGCGTAAGAAGTCAACGCCAGAAACATAAAAAACAATATAAATACAACAGCTTTTCCATTGTATAAAACGAATAATTGCAACCAGTGTTAAAGTTATGGTCATTTCTACATTCCGGGCTATCTAGGCTTCACTCTAGGGCGTTGCTCCACCATATAGAATAGTTAGGGCCTAAGAAGTCAACACCAGGAGCATAAAACACTATATAAATACAACAGCTTTTCCATCGTCTAAAACGAATAATTGCAAGCAGTATGAAACTTATGGTCATTTCTACTTTCCGGGCAACCTAGGCTTCACCCTAGGGCGTTGCTCCAACAGATTGAATAGGTAGGGCCTCAGAAGTCAACGCCCGAAGCATAAAATGCAATAAAAATACAACAGTTTTTCCATCGTATAACAGGATTAATTGCAACCAGTATGAAAGTGATGGTCATTTCTACGTTCCGGTTAACCTTGGTTTCACTCTAGGGCGTTGCTCCACCAGATCGAATAGCTAGGGACTTAGAATTCAACGCCATAAGAATTAAAAATACAATATAAGTACAACAGTTTTTCCATCGTATAAAATGAATAATTGCAACCAGTGTGAAAGTTAGGTCATTTCTACATTCCGAGCAACCTAGGCTTCACTCTAGGTCTTTGCTCCAAAAGATCGAATAGCTAGGGCGTTAGAAGTCAATTGCCGAAGCATAGAATACAATAAAGATACAACAGTTCTGCCATCGTATAACAGGAACAATTGCAGCCAGTGTGAAAGTGATGGTCATTTCTACGTTCCGGGCAACCTAGACTTCACTCTAGGGCGTTTCTCCAACAGATCGAATCGTTAGGGCCTTAGAAGTCAACGCCCGAAGCATAAAATACAAAATAAATAGAACAGCTTCCCATCGTATGAGACGAATGTTTGCAGATATTGTGAAAGTAACGGTCATTTCTATTTTCCGGGCAACCTAGGCCTCACTCTAGGGCGTTGCTCCACCAGATCGAATAGTTAGGGCCTAAGAAGTCAACGCCAGAAGCATAAGATACAAAAATACAACAGTCTTTCCATCGTACGACAGGAATAACTACAACCAGTGTGAAGGTAATAGCCATTTCTACGTTCCGGGCAACCTAGGCTTCACTCTAGGGCGTTGGTCCACCGGATCGAATAGTTAGGGCCTAAGAAGTCAACGCCAGAAGCATAAAATATAATAAAAATACAACAGTTTTTCCATCGTATAAAATGAATAATTGCATCCAGTGTGAAAGTAATGGCCATTTCTACGTTCCGGCAACCTAGGCTTCACTCTAGGACGTTGCTCCACCAGATCGAATAGTTAGGGCCTTTGAAGTCAACGCCCGAAGCATGAAATACAATATAAATACAACAGTTTTTCCATCGTATAAAACGAATAATTGCATCCAGTGTGAAAGTAATGGCCATTTCTACATTCCGAGCAACCTAGGCTTCACTCTATGGCGTTGTTCCACCAGATGCAATTGTTAGGGCCTTAGAAGTCAACGCCAGAAGTATAAAATACAAAACAAATACAACAGTTTTTCCATCGTATAAAACGAATAATTGCAACCAGTGTGACAGTTATGGTCATTTCTACGTTCCGGGCTACCTAGGCTTCACTATAGGGCGTTGCTCCACCACATCGAATAGCTAAGGAGTTAGAAGTCAACGCCAGAAGCATAAAATACAAAATAAGTACAACATCTTTTCCATCGTATAAAATGAATAAATGCATCCAGTGTGAAAGTAATGGCCATTTCTACGTTCCGGGCAACCTAGGCTTCACTCTAGGACGATGCTCCACCAGATCGAATAGTTAGGGCCTTTGAAGTCATCGCCCGAAGCATGAAATACAATATAAGTACAACAGTTTTTCCATCGTATAAAACGAAAAATTGCATCCAGTGTGAAAGTAATGGCAATTTCTGCGTTCCGGGCAACCTAGGCTTCACTCTAGGGCGTTGCTCCACCAGATCGAATACCTAGGGACTTAGAAGTCAACGCCAGAAGCATAAAATGCAATAAAAGTGCAACAGTTTTTCATCGTATAACGGGAATAATTGCAAGCAGCCTGAAAGTAATGGTCATTTCTACATTCCGTGCAACCTAGGCTCCACTCTAGGGCGTTGCTCCACCAGATCGAATAGTTAGGGCCTAAGAAGTCAACGCCAGAAGCATAAAATACACTAAAGATACAACAGTTTTTCCGTCGTATAACAGGAATAATTGCAACCAGTGTGAAGGTAATGGTCACTTCTACGTTCCGGGCAATCAGGGCTTCACTCTAGGGCGTTGCTCCACCAGATCGAATACCTAGGGACTTAGAAGTCAACGCCAGAAGCATAAAATGCAATAAAGATACAACAGTTTTTCCATCGTATGACAGGAATAACTGCAACCAGTGTGAAAGTCATGGTCATTTCTACGTTCCGGGCAACTTAGGCTTGACTCTAGGGCGTTGCTCCACCAGATCGAATAGTCAGGGCTTTAGAAGTCAACGCCAGAAGCATAAAATACAATATAAATACAACAGTTTTTCCATCGTATAAAACGAATAATTGCACCCAGTGTGAAAGTTATGGTCATTTCTACGTTCCGGGGTACCTAGGCTTCAGCCTATGGCGTTGTTCCACCAGATCGAATTGTTAGGCCCTAAGATGTCAACGCCAGGGGCATAAAATACAATATAAATACAACAGTTTTTCCATCGTGTAAAACGAATAATTGCATCCAGTGTGAAAGTAATGGCCACTTCTACGTTCCGGGCAACCTAGGCTTCACTCTAGGACGTTGCTCCACCAGATCGAATAGTTAGGGCCTTTGAAGTCAACGCCCGAAGCATGAAATACAATATAAATACAACAGTTTTTCCATCGTATAAAACGAATAATTGCATCCAGTGTGAAAGTAATGGCCATTTCTACATTCCGAGCAACCTAGGCTTCACTCTATGGCGTTGTTCCACCAGATCCAATTGTTAGGGCCTTAGAAGTCAACGCCAGAAGTATAAAATACAAAACAAATACAACAGTTTTTCCATCGTATAAAACGAATAATTGCAACCATTGTGACAGTTATGATCATTTCTACGTTCCGGGCTACCTAGGCTTCACTATAGGGCGTCGCTCCACCACATCGAATAGCTAAGGAGTTAGAAGTCAACGCCAGAAGCATAAAATACAATATAAGTACAACAACTTTTCCATCGTATAAAATGAATAAATGCATACAGTGTGAAAGTAATTGTCATTTCTACGTTCCGGGCAACCTAGGCTTCTCTCTATGGCGTTGTTCCACCAGATCGAATTCTTAGGCCCTAAGAAGTCAACGCCAGGGGCATAAAATACAATATAAATACAACAGTTTTTCCATCGTATAAAACGAATAATTGCAACCAGTGTGGTAATGGCCGTTTCTACGTCCCGGGCAGCCTAGGCTACACTCTAGCGCGCTGCTCCACCAGATCAAATAGTTAGGCCCTAAGAAGTCAACGCCAGAGGCATAAAATACAATATAAATACAACAGTCTTTCCATCGTATAAAACGAATAATAGCAACCAGTGTGGAGGTAATAGTCTTTTCTACATTCCGGGCAACCCAGGCTACACTCCAGGGCGGTGCCCCACCAGATCAAATAGTTAGGGCCTAAGAAGTCAACGCCAGAAGCATAAATTACAATAAAAATACAACGGCTTTTTCCATCGTATAAAACGAATAATTGCAACCAGTGTGAAGGTAATAGTCTTTTCTACGTTCCGGGCAACCTAGGCTTCAGTCGAGGTCGTTGTTCCACCAGATCGAACAGTTAGGGCCTAAGAAGTCAACGCCAGAAGCATAAAATACACTAAAAATACAACAGTTTTTCCGTCGTATAACAGGAATAACTACAACCAGTGTGAAAGTGATGGTCATTTCTACGTTCCGGGCAACCTAGACTTCACTCCGTTGCGTTGGTCCACCAGATCGAATTGTTAGGGCCTTAGAAATCAACGGAGTAGCATAAAATACAAAATAAATACAACAGTTTTACCATCGTATAAAAGGAATAATTGCAACCAGTGTGGTAATGGCCGTTTCTACGTGCCGGGCAGCCTAGGCTACACTCTAGCGCGCTGGTCCACCACATCAAATAGTTAGGCCCTAAGAAGTCAACGCCAGAGGCATAAAATACAATATAAATACAACAGTCTTTCCATCGTATAAAACGAATAATAGCAACCAGTGTGGAGGTAATAGTCTTTTCTACGTTCCGGGCAACCCACGCTACACTCTAGGGCGGTGCCCCACCAGATCAAATAGTTAGGGCCTTAGAAGTCAACGCCAGAAGCATAAAATACAATAAAAATACAACGGTTTTTCCATCGTATAAAACGAATAATTGCATCCAGTGTGAAAGTAATGGTCTTTTCTACGTTCCGGGCAACCCAGGCTACACTCTAGGGCGGTGCTCCACCAGATCAAATAGTTAGGGCCTAAGAAGTCAACGGCAGAAGCATAAAATACAATAAAAATACAACGGTTTTTGCATCGTATAAAACGAATAATTGCAACCAGTGTGAAGGTAATGGTCTTTTCTACGCTCCGGACAACCTAGACTACACTCTGGGCGGTGCTCGACAAGATCAAATAGTTAGGGCCTAAGAAGTCAACGCCAGAAGCATGAAATACGATATAAATACAACAGCTTTTCCATCGTATTAAACGAATAATTGCAACCAGTGTGAAAGTAATGGTCATTTGTACGTTCCGGGCAACCTAGGCTTCACTCTAGGGCGTTGCTCCATCAGATCGAATAGCTAGGGCCTAAGAAGTCAACGCCAGAAGTATAAAATACGATATAAATGCAACAGCTTTTCCATCGTATAACAGGAATAATTGCATCCAGTTTGAAACTGATGGTCATTTCTACGTTCCGGGCAATCTGCGCTTCACTGTAGGGCGTTGCTCCACCAGATCGAACAGGTAGGGCCATAGAGGTCAACACACGAAGTATATTATACAATAGAGATACAAGAGTTTTTCCACCGTATAAGAGGAGTAATTGCAAACAGTTGGAAGGTAGTGGTCTTTGCTACGTTCCGGGCAACCTAGGCTTCACACTGTGGCGGTGCTCCACCAGATCAAATAGATAGGGCCTAAGAAGTCAACGCCAGAAGAATTAAATACATCATAAATACAACAGCTTTTCCAGCGTATAAAATGAATAATTGCAAACAGTGTGAATGTAATGGCCATTTCGACGTTCCGGGCAGCCTAGGCTTCACTCTAGGGCGTTGCTCCGCCAGATGGAATAGTTACGGCCTAAGAAGTCAACGCCAGAAGCACCAAATACAAAATAAATACACCAGTTTTTCCATCGTATAAAACGAATAATTGCAGCCACTGTGAAAGTAATGGTCGTTTCTACGTTCCGGGCAACCTAGACTTAACTCTAGGGCGTTGCTCCACCACATCGAATAGCTAGGGCCTTAGAAGTTAACACCTGAAGCATAAAATACCATAAAAATACAACAGTTTTATCTTCGTATAACAGGAGTAATTGCAACAAGCGTGAAGGTAATGGTCATTTCTACGTTCCGGGCAACCTAGGCTTCACCCTACGGCGTTGTTCCACAAGTTCGAATAGTGAGGGCCAATGCAGTGAACGCCAGAAGCATAAGATACAATATAAATACAACAGTTTTTCCATCGTATAAAACGAATAATTGCATCCAGTATGAAAGTTATGGTCATTTATACTTTCCGGGCAGCCTAGGCTTCACTCTAGGGCGCTGCACCACCAGATCGAATAGCTAGGGACTTAGAATTCAACGCTAGAAGCATAAAATACAATACAAATACAACAGTTTTATCTTCGTATAACAGGAATAATTGGAAACAGTGTGAAAGTAATGGTCATTTCTACGTTACGGGCAACCTAGGCTTCACTCTAGCAAGTTGCTCCACCACATCTAATAGCTACGGCCTTAGAAGTCAAAGCCAGAAGCATAGAATACAATATAACTACAACAGCTTTGCCATCGTATAAAATGAATAATTGCAAACAGTATGAAAGTAATGGTCATTTCCGCGTTCCGAGCAATCTTGGCTTCACTCTAGGGCGTTGCTCCACCAGATCGCACAGTTAGGGCCTTAGAAGTCAACGCCCGAAGCATAAAATACAAAATAAGTAGAACAGTTTTTCCATTGTATAAAACGAATAATTGGTACCAGTGTGAAAGTTATGGTCATTTCTACGTTCAGGTCAACCTAGGCTTCACCGTAGGGCGTTGTTCCACCACATGGAATACTTAGGGCCTAAGAAGTCAATGCCAGAATCATAAAATACCATATAAATACAACAGCGTTTCCATCGTATAAAACGAATAATTGCAACCAGTGTGAAAGTTATGGCTACTTCTACGTTCCGGACAACCTAGGCTTCACTCTAGGGCGTTGCTCCACCAGATCGAATAGTTAGGGCCTAAGAAGTCAACGCCAGAAGCATAAAATACAATATAAATACAACAGCTTTTCCATCGTATAAAACGAATAATTGCAAACATTGTGAAAGTAATGGTCATTTCTATGTTCCGGGCAACCTAGGCGTCACTCTAGGGCGTTGCTCTACCAGATCGAATAGTTAGGGCCTTAGAAGTAAACGCCAGAAGCGTAAAATACAATATAAATACCACAGGTTTTCCATCACATATAGTGTATATTTGCAAACAGTGTGAAAGTTATGGTTACTTTTACGTTCCGGACAACCTAGGCTTCACTCTAGGGCGTTGCTCCACCAGATCGAATAGTTAGGGACTTAGAATTCAACGCCACAAGGATAAAATACAATATAAGTACAACAGTTTTTTCATCGTATAAAATGAATAATTGCAAACATTGTGAAAGTTATGGTCATTTCTACCTTCTGGGCAACCTATGCTTCACCCTAGGGCGTTGCTCCACCAGATTGAATAGTTAGGGCCTCAGAACTCAACTCCCGATGCATAAAATGCACTAAAAATACAACAGCTTTTCCATCGTATAACATGAGTAATTCCAATCAGTTTGAAAGTGATGGTCATTTCTACGTTCCGGGCAGCCTAGGCTTCACTCTAGGGCGTTGTTACACCAGTCCGAATAGTTAGGGCCTAAGAAGTCAACGCCAGAAGAATAAAATACAACATAAGTACAACAGTTTTTCCATCGTATAAAATGAATAATTGCAGACATTGTGAAAGTAATGGTCATTTCTACGTTCCGGGCTACCTAGGCTTCACTCTTGGGCGTTCCTCCACCAGATCGAATAGCTACGACCTTAGAAGTCAAAGCCAGAAGCTGAAAATACAATAAAAATGCAACAGTTTTTCCATCGTATAGAATGACTAATTTCAACCAGTGCGAAAGTAATGATCATTTCGACGTTTCGCGCATCCTAGACTTAACTCTGAGGCGTTGCTCCACTATCTCGAATAGCTACGGACTTAGAAGTCAACGCCTGAAGCAGAAAGTACAATTAAAGTGCAACAGTTTTTCCATCGTATAGCATGACTAATTGCAACCAGAGCGAAAGTAATGACCATTTCGACGTATCGGCCATCCTAAACTTAACTCTGAGGCGTTGCTCCACCAGATCGAGGAGTTAGGGCCTAAGAAGTCAACGCCAGAATCATAAAATACGATTTAAATATAACAGTTTTTTCATCGTATAAAACGAATAATAACAACCAGTGTGAAGGTTATGGTCATTTCTACGTTCCGGGCAACCTAGGCTCCACTCTAGGGCGTTGCTCCACCAGATCGAATAGCTACGACCTTAGAAGTCAAAGCCAGAAGCTGAAAATACAATAAAAATGCAACAGTTTTTCCATCGTGTAGAATGACTAATTTCAACCAGTGCGAAAGTAATGAACATTTCGACGTTTCGGACATCCTAGACTTAACTCTGAGGCGTTGCTCCACTATCTCGAATAGCTACGGACTTAGAAGTCAACGCCTGAAGCATAAAATACAATAAAAATACAACAGTTTTTTCATCGTATAACAGGAATAACAGCAACAAGCGTGATGGTAATGGTCATTTCAACGTTCCGGGCAATCTAGGCTTCACCCTAGGGCGTTGCTCCACCAGATCGAATAGCTAGGGACTTAGAATTCAACGCCAGAAGGATAAAATACAATATAAGTACAACAGTTTTTTCATCGTATAAAATGAATAATTACAGGCATTGTGAAAGTAATGGTCATTCCTACGTTCCGGGAAACCTAGGCTTCACTCTAGGGCGTTGCTCCACCAGATCGAATAGCTAGGGACTTAGAATTCAACGCCAGAAGGATAAAATACAATATAAGTACAACAGTTTTTCCATCGTATAAAATGAATAATTGCAACCAGTGTGAAAGTTATGGTCATTTCTACATTCCGAGCAACCTAGGCTTCACTCTAGGACTTTGCTCCAAAAGATCGAATAGCTAGGGCGTTAGAAGTCAATTGCCGAAGCATAGAATACAATAAAGATACAACAGTTTTGCCATCGTATAACAGGAACAATTGCAGCCAGTGTGAAAGTGATGGTCATTTCTACGTTCCGGGCAACCTAGACTTCACTCTAGGGCGTTTCTCCAACAGATCGAATCGTTAGGGCCTTAGAAGTCAACGCCCGAAACATAAAATACAAAATAAATAGAACAGCTTCCCATCGTATGAGACGAATGTTTGCAGATATTGTGAAAGTAACGGTCATTTCTATTTTCCGGGCAACCTAGGCCTCACTCTAGGGCGTTGCTCCACCAGATCGAATAGTTAGGGCCTAAGAAGTCAACGCCAGAAGCATAAGATACAAAAATACAACAGTCTTTCCATCGTACGACAGGAATAACTACAACCAGTGTGAAGGTAATAGCCATTTCTACGTTCCGGGCAACCTAGGCTTCACTCTAGGGCGTTGGTCCACCAGATCGAATAGTTAGGGCCTAAGAAGTCAACGCCAGAAGCATAAAATATAATAAAAATACAACAGTTTTTTCATCGTATAAAATGAATAATTGCAACCAGTGTGATGGTAATGGTCATTCCTACGTTCCGGGAAACCTAGGCTTCACTCTAGGGCGTTGCTCCACCAGATCGAATAGCTAGGGCCTAAGAAGTCAACGCCAGAAGCACAAAATACAATATAAATACAACGGTTTTTCCATCGTATATAATGTATATTTGCAAACAGTGTGAAAGTAACTGTCGTTTCTACGTTCCGGGCAACCTAGGCTTCACTCTAGGGCGTAGCTCCACCACATCTAATAACTGCGGCCTTAGAAGTCAACGCCAGGAGCATAAAATACAATACAAATACTACAGCTTTGCCACCGTATAAAATGAATAATTGCAAACAGTGTGAAAGTAATGGTCATTTCTACGTTCCGAGCAACCTAGGTTTCACTCTAGGGCGTTGCTCCACCAGATCGAATAGCCAGGGCCTTAGAAGTCAACGCCAGAAGCATAAAATACGATAAAGATGCAACAGTTTTTCCATTGTATAAAACGAATAATTGCAACCAGTGTGAAAGTTATGGTCATTTCTTCATTCCGAGCAACCTAGGCTTCACTCTAAGGCGTTGCTCCAACAGATCGAATAGTTAGGGCATTAGAAGTCAACGCCAGAAGCATAAAATACAATATAAATACAACAGCTTTTCCATCGTATAAAACGAGTAATTGCAACCAGTGTGAAAGTTATGGTCATTTCTACGTTCCGGGCAACCTAGGCGTCATTCTAGGGCGTGGCTCCACCAGATCGAATAGCTAGGGACTTAAAATTCAACGCCAAAATCTTAAAATACAATAAAAATACAACAGTTTTTCCATCGTATAACAGGAATAATTGCAACCAGTGTGAAAGTAATTGTCATTTCTACGTTCGGTGCAACCTAGATTTCAACCTAGGGCGTTGATCCACCAGATCCAATAGTTCCGGCATTAGAAGTCAACGCCTGAACCATAAAATACGATAAAAATACAACAGTTTTGTCATCGTATAACAGGAATAATTGCAACAAGCGTGCAGGTAATGGTGATTTCTACGTTCCGGGCAACCTAGGCTTCACTCTAGGGAGTTGTTCCACCAGATCGAATAGTTAGGGCCTAGGAAGTAAACGCCAGAAGCATAAAATACAATATAAATACAACAGTTTTTCCATCGTATAACAGGAATAATTAAAACCAGTTTGAAAGTGATGGTCATTTCTACGTTCCGGGCAACCTAGGCTTCACTCTAGGGCGTAGCTCCACCACATCGAATAGCTCCGGCCTTAGAAGTCAACGCCTGAAGCATAAAATACCATAAAAATACAACAGTTTTTCCATCGTATAAAACGAATAATTGCAACCAGTGTGAAAGTTATTGTTATTTCTACGTTCCGGGCAACCTAGGCTTCATCCTAGGGCGTTTCTCCACCAGATCGAATAGTTAGGGCCTTAGAATTCAACGCCAGAAGCATAAAATACAATAAAGATGCAACAGTTTTTCCATCGTATAACAGGAATAACTACAACCAGTGTGAAAGTACTGGTCATTTCTACGTTCCGGGTAACCTGGGTTTCACTCTAGGGCGTTGCTCCACCATATCGAATAGTTAGGGCCTAAGAAGTCAACGCCAGAAGAATAAAATACAATATAAGTACAACGGTTTTTCCATCGTATATAATGTATATTTGCAAACAGTGTGAAAGTAATGGTCACTTCTACGTTCCGGGCAAACTAGGCGTCTCTCTAGGGCGTTGCTCCACCACACCTAATAGCTAAGGCCTTAGAAGTCAACGCCAGAAGCATAAGATACAATATAAATACAACAGCATTTCCATCGTATAAAATTGATAATTGCAAACAGAGTGAACGTAAGGGTCATTTCTACGTTCCGGGTAACCTAGGCTTCACTCTAGGGCGTGTCTCCACCAGATCGAATTGCTAGGGACTTAGAATTCAATGCCAAAAGCGTAAAATACAATAAAAATACAACAGTTTTTCCATCGTATAACAGGAATAATTGCACAAGCGTGAAGGTAAAGGTCATTTCTACCTTCCGGGTAACCTGGCTTTCAATCTAGGGCGTTGCTCCACCGTATCGAATAGTTAGGGCCTTAGATGTCAACGCCAGAAGCATAAAATACAATAGAAATGCAACAGCTATTCCACCGTATATAATGCATATTTGCAAACAGTGTGAAAGTAATGGTTATTTCTACGTTCAGGGTAACCTAGGCTTCACTCTAGGGCGTAGCTCCACCACATCGAATAGCTGCGGCCTTAGAAGTCAACGCCAGAAGCATAAAATCCAATATAACTACAACAGCTTTCCCATCGTATAAAATGAATAATTGCAAACAGTGTGAAAGTAATGGTCATTTCTACGTTCCGAGCAACCTAGGCTTCACTCTAGGGCGTTGCTCCACCAGATCGCACAGTTAGGGCCTTAGAAGTCAACACCAGAAGTATAAAGTACAATAAAAATCCTACAGTTTGTCCATCGTATAACAGGAATAATTGCAACCAGTGTGAAGGTAATGGTATGTTCTACGTTCCGGGCAACCTATGCTTCACTCTAGGGCGGTGCTCCACCAGATCAAATAGTTATGGCCTAAGAAGTCAACGCCAGAAGCATAAAATACATTATAAATACAACAGCTTTTCCATCGTATAAAATGAATAATTGGAAACAGTGTGAAAGTAATGGTCATTTCTACGTTCCGGGCAACCTAGGCTTCACTCTAGGAAGTTGCTCCACCACATCTAATAGCTACGGCCTTAGAAGTCAAAGCCAGAAGCATAAAACACAATATAACTACAACAGCTTTGCCATCGTATAAAATGAATAATTGCAAACAGTATGAGAGTAATGGTCATTTCTACGTTCCGAGCAACCTAGGCTTCACTCTAGGGCGTTGCTCCACCAGATCGAATAGTTAGGGCCTAAGAAGTCAACGCCACAAGCATAAAATACAATATAAATACAACAGATTTTCCATCGTATAAAACGAATAATTGCAACCAGTGTGAAAGTTATGGACATTTCTACATTCCGAGCAACCTAGGCTTCACTCTAAGGCGTTGCTCCACCAGATTGAATAGTTAGGGCCTCAGAACTCAACTCCCGATGCATAGAATGCACTAAAAATACAACAGCTTTTCCATCGTATAACATGAGTAATTCCAATCTGTTTGAAAGTGATGGTCATTTCTACGTTCCGGGCAGCCTAGGCTTCACTCTAGGGCGTTGTTACACCAGTCCGAATAGTTAGGGCCTAAGAAGTCAACGCCAGAAGAATAAAATACAACATAAGTACAACAGTTTTTCCATCGTATAAAACGAATAATTGCAGACATTGTGAAAGTAATGGTCATTTCTACGTTCCGGGCAACCTATGTTTCACTCTAGGGCGTTGCTCCACGAGATCCAATAGTTAGGGCCTAAGAATGCAACGCCAGAAGCATATAATACGATTTAAATACAACAGCTTTTCCACCGTATAAAACGAATAATTGCAACCAGTGTGAAGGTAATGGTCATTTCTACGTTCCGCGGAAACCTAGGCTTCACTCTAGGGCGTTGCTCCACCAGATCGAATAGCTAGGGTCTTAGAATTCATCGCCAAAAGCATAAAATACAATAAAAATGCAACAGTTTTACCATCGTATAACAGGAATAATTGCAACCAGTGTGAAGGTGATGGTATGTCCTACGTTCCGGGCAACCTACGCTTCACTCTAGGGCGTTGCTCCACCAGATCGAATAGCTGCGACCTTAGAAGTCAAAGCCAGAAGCTGAAAATACAATAAAAATGCAACAGTTTTTCCATCGTATAGAATGACTAATTTCAACCAGTGCGAAAGTAATGATCATTTCGACGTATCGGCCATCCTAAACTTAACTCTGAGGCGTTGCTCCACCAGACCGAAGAGTTACCGCCTTAGATGTCAACGCCAGAAGCATAAAATACAATATAAATATAACAGTTTTTTCATCGTATAAAACGAATAATAACAACCAGAGTGAAGGTTATGGTCGTTTCTACGTTCCGCGCAAGCTAGGCTTCACTCTAGGGCGTTGGTCCACCAGATCAAATAGTTAGGGCCTAAGAAGTCAACGCCAGAAGCATTAAATACAACATAAATACAACAGCTTTTCCATCGTATAAAATGAATAATTGCAAACAGTATGAAAGTAATGGTCATTTCTACGTTCCGAGCAATCTTGGCTTCACTCTAGGGCGTTGCTCCACCAGATCGCACAGTTAGGGCCTTAGAAGTCAACGCCCGAAGCATAAAATACAAAATAAGTAGAACAGTTTTTCCATTGTATAAAACGAATAATTGGTACCAGTGTGAAAGTTATGGTCATTTCTACGTTCAGGGCAACCTAGGCTTCACCGTAGGGCGTTGTTCCACCACATGGAATACTTAGGGCCTAAGAAGTCAATGCCAGAATCATAAAATACCATATAAATACAACAGCTTTTCCATCGTATAAAACGAATAATTGCAACCAGTGTGAAAGTTATGGCTACTTCTACGTTCCGGACAACCTAGGCTTCACTCTAGGGCGTTGCTCCACCAGATCGAATAGTTAGGGCCTAAGAAGTCAACGCCAGAAGCATAAAATACAATATAAATACAACAGCTTTTCCATCGTATAAAACGAATAATTGCAAACATTGTGAAAGTAATGGTCATTTCTATGTTCCGGGCAACCTAGGCGTCACTCTAGGGCGTTGCTCTACCAGATCGAATAGTTAGGGCCTTAGAAGTAAACGCCAGAAGCGTAAAATACAATATAAATACCACAGGTTTTCCATCACATATAGTGTATATTTGCAAACAGTGTGAAAGTTATGGTTACTTTTACGTTCCGGACAACCTAGGCTTCACTCTAGGGCGTTGCTCCACCAGATCGAATAGTTAGGGCCTTAGAAGTAAACGCCAGAAGCGTAATATAAAATATAAATACAACAGCTTTTCCATCGTATATAATGTATATTTGCAAACAGTGTGAACGTAATGGTCACAACTACCTTCCGGTCAACCTAGGCTTCACTCTAGGGCGTTGCTCCACCAGATCGAATAGATAGGGCCTTAGAAGTAAACGCCAGAAGCGTAAAATACAATATAAATACCACAGCTTTTCCATCATATATAGTGTATATTTGCAAACAGTGTGAAAGTTATGGTTACTTTTACGTTCCGGACAACCTAGGCTTCACTCTAGGGCGTTGCTCCACCAGATCGAATAGTTAGGGCCTTAGAAGTCAACGCCAGAAGCATAAAATACAATATAAATACAACAGCTTTTCCATCGTATAAAACGAATAATTGCAAACATTGTGAAAGTAATGGTCATTTCTATGTTCCGGGCAACCTAGGCGTCACTCTAGGGCGTTGCTCTACCAGATCGAATAGTTAGGGCCTTAGAAGTAAACGCCAGAAGCGTAAAATACAATATAAATATCACAGCTTTTCCATCATATATAGTGTATATTTGCAAACAGTGTGAAAGTTATGGTTACTTTTACGTTCCGGACAACCTAGGCTTCACTCTAGGGCGTTGCTCCACCAGATCGAATAGTTAGGGCCTTAGAAGTCAACGCCAGAAGCGTAAAATACAATATAAATACAACAGCTTTTCCATCGTATATAATGTATATTTGCAAACAGTGTGAACGTAATGGTCATAACTACCTTCCGGTCAACCTAGGCTTCACTCAAGGTCGTTGCTCCACCAGATCAAACAGTTAGGGCCTTAGAAGCCAACGCTCGAAGCATTAAATACCAAATAAATAGAACAGTTTTTCCATTGTATAAAACGATTAATTGCTACCAGTGAAAAAGTTATGGTCATTTCTCCTTTCCGGGCAACCTAGGCTTCACTCTAGGGCGTTGCTCCACTAGATCGAATAGCTAGGGCCTTAGAAGTCGACGCCAGAAGCTTAAAATACAATATAAATACAACAGCTTTTCCATCGTATAAAACGAATTATAGCAACCAGTGTGAAACTGATGGTCATTTCTACGATACGGGCAATCTAGGCTTCACTCTAGGGCGTTGCTCCACCAGATCGAATAGATAGGGCCTAAGAAGTCAACGCCAGAAGCACAAAATACAATATAAATACAACGGTTTTTCCATCGTATATAATGTATATTTGCAAACAGTGTGAAAGTAACGGTCGTTTCTACGTTCCGGGCAACCTAGGCTTCACTCTAGGGCGTAGCTCCACCACATCGAATAGTTCCGGCCTTAGAAGTCAACGCCTGAAGCATAAAATACAATAAAGGTACAACAGCTTTTCCATCGTGTATCAGAAGTAATTGCAACCAGTGTGAAAGTAATGGCCATTTCTACTTTCCGGGCAACCTAGGCGTCACTCTAGGGCGTTGCTCCACCACATCTAATAACTGCGGCCTTAGAAGTCAACGCCAGGAGCATAAAATACAATACAAATACTACAGCTTTGCCACCGTATAAAATGAATAATTGCAAACAGTGTGAAAGTAATGGTCATTTCTACGTTCCGAGCAACCTAGGTTTCACTCTAGGGCGTTGCTCCACCAGATCGAATAGCCAGGGCCTTAGAAGTCAACGCCAGAAGCATAAAATACGATAAAGATGCAACAGTTTTTCCATTGTATAAAACGAATAATTGCAACCAGTGTGAAAGTTATGGTCATTTCTTCATTCCGAGCAACCTAGGCTTCACTCTAAGGCGTTGCTCCAACAGATCGAATAGTTAGGGCATTAGAAGTCAACGCCAGAAGCATAAAATACAATATAAATACAACAGCTTTTCCATCGTATAAAACGAGTAATTGCAACCAGTGTGAAAGTTATGGTCATTTCTACGTTCCGAGCACCCTATGCGTCACTCTGGGGCGTTGTTCCACCACATCTAATAGCTACGGCCTTTGAAGTCAACCCCAGATGAATAAAATACAGTAAAGGTGCTACAGCTTTTCCATCGTACAAAACGAATAATTGCAACCAGTGTGAAAGTTATTGTCATTTCTACTTTCCGGGCAACCTAGGCTTCACCCTAGGGCGTCGCTCCAACAGATTGAATAGTTAGGAGCTTAGAAGTCAATGCCCGAAGCATAAAATGCAATAAAAATACAACAGTTTTTCCATCATATAACAGGAATATTTGCAAACAGATTGAAAGTGAAGGTCATTTCTACGTTCCGGGCAACCTAGGCTTCACTCTAGGGCGTTGCTCCACCAGATCAAACAGTTAGGGTCTTAGAAGCCCACGCCCGAAGCATTAAATACAAAATAAATAGAACAGTTTTTCCATCGTATAAAACGAATAATTGCAACCAGTATGAAAGTTAACGTCATTTCTACTTCCCGGGCAACATAGGCTTCACCCTAGGGCGTTGTTCCACCAGATCGAATAGTTAGGGCCTAAGAAGTCAACGCCAGAAGCATAAAATACAATAAAGATGCAACAGTTGTTCCATCGCATAACAGGAATAACTGCAAACAGTGTGAAGGTACAGGTCATTTCTACGTTCCTGTCAACCTAGGTTTCACTCTAGGGCGTTGCTCCACCAAATCGAACAGCTAGGGCCTTAGAAGTCAACGCCAGAAGCATAAAATACAATAAAGATGCAAAAGTTTTTCCATCGTATAACAGGAATAACTACAAACAGTATGAAAGCACTTGTCATTTCTACGTACCGGGTAACCTAGGTTTCACCCTAGGGCGTTGTTCCACCAGATCGAATAGCTAGGGACTTAAAATTCAACGCCAAAATCTTAAAATACAATAAAAATACAACAGTTTTTCCATCGTATAACAGGAATAATTGCAACCAGTGTGAAAGTAATTGTCATTTCTACGTTCGGTGCAACCTAGATTTCAACCTAGGGCGTTGATCCACCAGATCGAATAGTTCCGGCATTAGAAGTCAACGCCTGAACCATAAAATACGATAAAAATACAACAGTTTTGTCATCGTATAACAGGAATAATTGCAACAAGCGTGCAGGTAATGGTGATTTCTACGTTCCGGGCAACCTAGGCTTCACTCTAGGGAGTTGTTCCACCAGATCGAATAGTTAGGGCCTAGGAAGTAAACGCCAGAAGCATAAAATACAATATAAATACAACAGTTTTTCCATCGTATAACAGGAATAATTAAAACCAGTTTGAAAGTGATGGTCATTTCTACGTTCCGGGCAACCTAGGCTTCACTCTAGGGCGTAGCTCCACCACATCGAATAGCTCCGGCCTTAGAAGTCAACGCCTGAAGCATAAAATACCATAAAAATACAACAGTTTTTCCATCGTATAAAACGAATAATTGCAACCAGTGTGAAAGTTATTGTTATTTCTACGTTCCGGGCAACCTAGGCTTCATCCTAGGGCGTTTCTCCACCAGATCGAATAGTTAGGGCCTTAGAATTCAACGCCAGAAGCATAAAATACAATAAAGATGCAACAGTTTTTCCATCGTATAACAGGAATAACTACAACCAGTGTGAAAGTACTGGTCATTTCTACGTTCCGGGTAACCTGGGTTTCACTCTAGGGCGTTGCTCCACCATATCGAATAGTTAGGGCCTAAGAAGTCAACGCCAGAAGAATAAAATACAATATAAGTACAACGGTTTTTCCATCGTATATAATGTATATTTGCAAACAGTGTGAAAGTAATGGTCACTTCTACGTTCCGGGCAAACTAGGCGTCTCTCTAGGGCGTTGCTCCACCACACCTAATAGCTAAGGCCTTAGAAGTCAACGCCAGAAGCATAAGATACAATATAAATACAACAGCATTTCCATCGTATAAAATTGATAATTGCAAACAGAGTGAACGTAAGGGTCATTTCTACGTTCCGGGTAACCTAGGCTTCACTCTAGGGCGTGTCTCCACCAGATCGAATTGCTAGGGACTTAGAATTCAACGCCAAAAGCGTAAAATACAATAAAAATACAACAGTTTTTCCATCGTATAACAGGAATAATTGCACAAGCGTGAAGGTAAAGGTCATTTCTACCTTCCGGGTAACCTGGCTTTCAATCTAGGGCGTTGCTCCACCGTATCGAATAGTTAGGGCCTTAGATGTCAACGCCAGAAGCATAAAATACCATAGAAATGCAACAGCTATTCCACCGTATATAATGCATATTTGCAAACAGTGTGAAAGTAATGGTTATTTCTACGTTCAGGGTAACCTAGGCTTCACTCTAGGGCGTAGCTCCACCACATCGAATAGCTGCGGCCTTAGAAGTCAACGCCAGAAGCATAAAATCCAATATAACTACAACAGCTTTCCCATCGTATAAAATGAATAATTGCAAACAGTGTGAAAGTAATGGTCATTTCTACGTTCCGAGCAACCTAGGCTTCACTCTAGGGCGTTGCTCCACCAGATCGCACAGTTAGGGCCTTAGAAGTCAACACCAGAAGTATAAAGTACAATAAAAATCCTACAGTTTGTCCATCGTATAACAGGAATAATTGCAACCAGTGTGAAGGTAATGGTATGTTCTACGTTCCGGGCAACCTATGCTTCACTCTAGGGCGGTCCTCCACCAGATCAAATAGTTATGGCCTAAGAAGTCAACGCCAGAAGCATAAAATACATTATAAATACAACAGCTTTTCCATCGTATAAAATGAATAATTGGAAACAGTGTGAAAGTAATGGTCATTTCTACGTTCCGGGCAACCTAGGCTTCACTCTAGGAAGTTGCTCCACCACATCTAATAGCTACGGCCTTAGAAGTCAAAGCCAGAAGCATAAAACACAATATAACTACAACAGCTTTGCCATCGTATAAAATGAATAATTGCAAACAGTATGAGAGTAATGGTCATTTCTACGTTCCGAGCAACCTAGGCTTCACTCTAGGGCGTTGCTCCACCAGATCGAATAGTTAGGGCCTAAGAAGTCAACGCCACAAGCATAAAATACAATATAAATACAACAGATTTTCCATCGTATAAAACGAATAATTGCAACCAGTGTGAAAGTTATGGACATTTCTACATTCCGAGCAACCTAGGCTTCACTCTAAGGCGTTGCTCCACCAGATTGAATAGTTAGGGCCTCAGAACTCAACTCCCGATGCATAGAATGCACTAAAAATACAACAGCTTTTCCATCGTATAACATGAGTAATTCCAATCTGTTTGAAAGTGATGGTCATTTCTACGTTCCGGGCAGCCTAGGCTTCACTCTAGGGCGTTGTTACACCAGTCCGAATAGTTAGGGCCTAAGAAGTCAACGTCAGAAGAATAAAATACAACATAAGTACAACAGTTTTTCCATCGTATAAAACGAATAATTGCAGACATTGTGAAAGTAATGGTCATTTCTACGTTCCGGGCAACCTATGTTTCACTCTAGGGCGTTGCTCCACGAGATCCAATAGTTAGGGCCTAAGAATGCAACGCCAGAAGCATATAATACGATTTAAATACAACAGCTTTTCCACCGTATAAAACGAATAATTGCAACCAGTGTGAAGGTAATGGTCATTTCTACGTTCCGCGGAAACCTAGGCTTCACTCTAGGGCGTTGCTCCACCAGATCGAATAGCTAGGGTCTTAGAATTCATCGCCAAAAGCATAAAATACAATAAAAATGCAACAGTTTTACCATCGTATAACAGGAATAATTGCAACCAGTGTGAAGGTGATGGTATGTCCTACGTTCCGGGCAACCTACGCTTCACTCTAGGGCGTTGCTCCACCAGATCGAATAGCTGCGACCTTAGAAGTCAAAGCCAGAAGCTGAAAATACAATAAAAATGCAACAGTTTTTCCATCGTATAGAATGACTAATTTCAACCAGTGCGAAAGTAATGATCATTTCGACGTATCGGCCATCCTAAACTTCACTCTGAGGCGTTGCTCCACCAGACCGAAGAGTTACCGCCTTAGATGTCAACGCCAGAAGCATAAAATACAATATAAATATAACAGTTTTTTCATCGTATAAAACGAATAATAACAACCAGAGTGAAGGTTATGGTCGTTTCTACGTTCCGCGCAAGCTAGGCTTCACTCTAGGGCGTTGGTCCACCAGATCAAATAGTTAGGGCCTAAGAAGTCAACGCCAGAAGCATTAAATACAACATAAATACAACAGCTTTTCCATCGTATAAAATGAATAATTGCAAACAGTATGAAAGTAATGGTCATTTCTACGTTCCGAGCAATCTTGGCTTCACTCTAGGGCGTTGCTCCACCAGATCGCACAGTTAGGGCCTTAGAAGTCAACGCCCGAAGCATAAAAAACAAAATAAGTAGAACAGTTTTTCCATTGTATAAAACGAATAATTGGTACCAGTGTGAAAGTTATGGTCATTTCTACGTTCAGGGCAACCTAGGCTTCACCGTAGGGCGTTGTTCCACCACATGGAATACTTAGGGCCTAAGAAGTCAATGCCAGAATCATAAAATACCATATAAATACAACAGCTTTTCCATCGTATAAAACGAATAATTGCAACCAGTGTGAAAGTTATGGCTACTTCTACGTTCCGGACAACCTAGGCTTCACTCTAGGGCGTTGCTCCACCAGATCGAATAGTTAGGGCCTAAGAAGTCAACGCCAGAAGCATAAAATACAATATAAATACAACAGCTTTTCCATCGTATAAAACGAATAATTGCAAACATTGTGAAAGTAATGGTCATTTCTATGTTCCGGGCAACCTAGGCGTCACTCTAGGGCGTTGCTCTACCAGATCGAATAGTTAGGGCCTTAGAAGTAAACGCCAGAAGCGTAAAATACAATATAAATACCACAGGTTTTCCATCACATATAGTGTATATTTGCAAACAGTGTGAAAGTTATGGTTACTTTTACGTTCCGGACAACCTAGGCTTCACTCTAGGGCGTTGCTCCACCAGATCGAATAGTTAGGGCCTTAGAAGTAAACGCCAGAAGCGTAAAATAAAATATAAATACAACAGCTTTTCCATCGTATATAATGTATATTTGCAAACAGTGTGAACGTAATGGTCACAACTACCTTCCGGTCAACCTAGGCTTCACTCTAGGGCGTTGCTCCACCAGATCGAATAGATAGGGCCTTAGAAGTAAACGCCAGAAGCGTAAAATACAATATAAATACCACAGCTTTCCCATCATATATAGTGTATATTTGCAAACAGTGTGAAAGTTATGGTTACTTTTACGTTCCGGACAACCTAGGCTTCACTCTAGGGCGTTGCTCCACCAGATCGAATAGTTAGGGCCTTAGAAGTCAACGCCAGAAGCATAAAATACAATATAAATACAACAGCTTTTCCATCGTATAAAACGAATAATTGCAAACATTGTGAAAGTAATGGTCATTTCTATGTTCCGGGCAACCTAGGCGTCACTCTAGGGCGTTGCTCTACCAGATCGAATAGTTAGGGCCTTAGAAGTAAACGCCAGAAGCGTAAAATACAATATAAATATCACAGCTTTTCCATCATATATAGTGTATATTTGCAAACAGTGTGAAAGTTATGGTTACTTTTACGTTCCGGACAACCTAGGCTTCACTCTAGGGCGTTGCTCCACCAGATCGAATAGTTAGGGCCTTAGAAGTCAACGCCAGAAGCGTAAAATACAATATAAATACAACAGCTTTTCCATCGTATATAATGTATATTTGCAAACAGTGTGAACGTAATGGTCATAACTACCTTCCGGTCAACCTAGGCTTCACTCAAGGTCGTTGCTCCACCAGATCAAACAGTTAGGGCCTTAGAAGCCAACGCTCGAAGCATTAAATACCAAATAAATAGAACAGTTTTTCCATTGTATAAAACGATTAATTGCTACCAGTGAAAAAGTTATGGTCATTTCTCCTTTCCGGGCAACCTAGGCTTCACTCTAGGGCGTTGCTCCACTAGATCGAATAGCTAGGGCCTTAGAAGTCGACGCCAGAAGCTTAAAATACAATATAAATACAACAGCTTTTCCATCGTATAAAACGAATTATAGCAACCAGTGTGAAACTGATGGTCATTTCTACGATACGGGCAATCTAGGCTTCACTCTAGGGCGTTGCTCCACCAGATCGAATAGATAGGGCCTAAGAAGTCAACGCCAGAAGCACAAAATACAATATAAATACAACGGTTTTTCCATCGTATATAATGTATATTTGCAAACAGTGTGAAAGTAACGGTCGTTTCTACGTTCCGGGCAACCTAGGCTTCACTCTAGGGCGTAGCTCCACCACATCGAATAGTTCCGGCCTTAGAAGTCAACGCCTGAAGCATAAAATACAATAAAGGTACAACAGCTTTTCCATCGTGTATCAGAAGTAATTGCAACCAGTGTGAAAGTAATGGCCATTTCTACTTTCCGGGCAACCTAGGCGTCACTCTAGGGCGTTGCTCCACCACATCTAATAACTGCGGCCTTAGAAGTCAACGCCAGGAGCATAAAATACAATACAAATACTACAGCTTTGCCACCGTATAAAATGAATAATTGCAAACAGTGTGAAAGTAATGGTCATTTCTACGTTCCGAGCAACCTAGGTTTCACTCTAGGGCGTTGCTCCACCAGATCGAATAGCCAGGGCCTTAGAAGTCAACGCCAGAAGCATAAAATACGATAAAGATGCAACAGTTTTTCCATTGTATAAAACGAATAATTGCAACCAGTGTGAAAGTTATGGTCATTTCTTCATTCCGAGCAACCTAGGCTTCACTCTAAGGCGTTGCTCCAACAGATCGAATAGTTAGGGCATTAGAAGTCAACGCCAGAAGCATAAAATACAATATAAATACAACAGCTTTTCCATCGTATAAAACGAGTAATTGCAACCAGTGTGAAAGTTATGGTCATTTCTACGTTCCGAGCACCCTATGCGTCACTCTGGGGCGTTGTTCCACCACATCTAATAGCTACGGCCTTTGAAGTCAACCCCAGATGAATAAAATACAGTAAAGGTGCTACAGCTTTTCCATCGTACAAAACGAATAATTGCAACCAGTGTGAAAGTTATTGTCATTTCTACTTTCCGGGCAACCTAGGCTTCACCCTAGGGCGTCGCTCCAACAAATTGAATAGTTAGGAGCTTAGAAGTCAATGCCCGAAGCATAAAATGCAATAAAAATACAACAGTTTTTCCATCATATAACAGGAATATTTGCAAACAGATTGAAAGTGATGGTCATTTCTACGTTCCGGGCAACCTAGGCTTCACTCTAGGGCGTTGCTCCACCAGATCAAACAGTTAGGGTCTTAGAAGCCCACGCCCGAAGCATTAAATACAAAATAAATAGAACAGTTTTTCCATCGTATAAAACGAATAATTGCAACCAGTATGAAAGTTAACGTCATTTCTACTTCCCGGGCAACATAGGCTTCACCCTAGGGCGTTGTTCCACCAGATCGAATAGTTAGGGCCTAAGAAGTCAACGCCAGAAGCATAAAATACAATAAAGATGCAACAGTTGTTCCATCGCATAACAGGAATAACTGCAAACAGTGTGAAGGTACAGGTCATTTCTACGTTCCTGTCAACCTAGGTTTCACTCTAGGGCGTTGCTCCACCAAATCGAACAGCTAGGGCCTTAGAAGTCAACGCCAGAAGCATAAAATACAATAAAGATGCAAAAGTTTTTCCATCGTATAACAGGAATAACTACAAACAGTATGAAAGCACTTGTCATTTCTACGTACCGGGTAACCTAGGTTTCACCCTAGGGCGTTGTTCCACCAGATCGAATAGTTAGGGCCTAAGAAGTGAACGCCAGAAGCATAAAATACAATATAAATACAACAGCTTTTCCATTGTATAACAGGAATAATTGCAACCAGTGTGAAAGTGATGGTCATTTCTACGATCCGGGTAATCCAGGTTTCACTCTAGGGCATTACTCCACCACATCGAATAGCTACGGCCGTAGAAGTCAACGACTGAAGCATAAAATGCAATAAAAGTACAACAGTTTTTTCATCTTATAACAGGATCAATTGCAGCAAGCGTGAAGGTAATGGTCATTTCTACGTTCCGGGCACCCTAGGCATCACTCTTGGGCGTTGTTCCACCAGATGGAATAGTTAGGGCCTAAGAAGTCAACGCCAGAAGCATAAAATACGATATAAATGCAACAGCTTTTCCATCGTAGAAAACGAATAATGGCAACCATTGTGAAAGTTATGGTCATTTCCACGTTCCGAGCAACTTAGGCTTCACTCTAGGGACTTGCTCCACCAGATCGAATGGTTAGTGCCTTAGATGTCAACGCCACATGCATAAAATACAATAATGGTGCAACAGTTTTTCCATCGTATAACAGGAATAATTGCAACCAGTGTGAAGGTAACGGTATGTTCTACGTTCCGGGCAACCTAGGCTTCACTCTAGGGCGTTGCTCCACCAGATCGAATAGTTAGGGCCTTAGAAGTCAACGCCCGAAGCATAAAATGCAAAATAAATAGAACAGTTTTTCCATTGTATAAAACGAATAACTGCAACCAGTGTGAAAGTACTGGTCATTTCTATGTTCCGGGCAACCTAGGCTTCACACTAGGGCATTGCTCCACCAGATTGAATAGTTAGGGCCTTAGAAGTCAACGCCCGAAGCATAAAACGCAATAAAGGTGCAACAGTTTTTCCATCGTGTAACAGGAATAATTGCAAACAGTGTGAAAGTAATGGTCATTTCTACGTTCCGGGTAACCTAGGCGTCACTCTAGGGCGTTACTCCACCAGATCGAATAGTTAGGGCCTTAGAAATCAACGCCAGAAGCATAAAATACAGTAAAGATGCAACAGTTTTTCCATTGTTTAACAGGAATAACTGCAACCAGTGTGAATGTACTGGTCATTTCTACGTTCCGGGCAACCTAGGCGTCACTCTAGGGCGTTGCTCCACCGTATCTAATAGCTACGGCCTTAGAAGTCAACGCCAGAGGCGTAAAATACAATACAAATAAAACAGCTTTTCCATCGTACAAAATGAACAATAGCAAACAGTGTGAAAGTAATTGTCATTTCTACGTTCCGGGCAACCTAGGCTTCACTCTAGGTCGTTGCTCCACCAGATCAAATAGCTAGCGACTTAGAATAAAACGCCAGAAGCATAGAATACAATAAAAATACAACAGTTTTTCCATCGTATAACAGGAATAATTGCAACCAGTGTGAAAGTTATGGTCATTGCTACGTTCCGAGCAACCTACCCTTCACCCTAGGGCGTTGCTCCACCAGATCGAATAGTTACGGCCTTAGAAGTCAGCGCCAGAAGCATAAAATACATTAAAGATGCAACAGTTTTTCCATCGTTTAACAGGAATAACTGCAACCAGTGTGAATGCACCGGTCATTTCTACGTTCCGGATAACCTAGGTTTCACTGTCGGGCGTTGCTCCACCAGATCGAAATGTTAGGGCCTAAGAAGTCAACGCCCGAAGCATAAAATACGATATAAATACAACAGCATTTCCATCGTATTAAATGAATAATTGCAAACAGTGTGAAAGTAGTGGTCATTTCTACGTTCCGGGCAACCTAGGCTTCACTGTATGGCGTTCTTCCACCACATCGAATAGCTACGGCCTCAGAAGTCCACGCCTGAAGCATAAAATACAATAAAAATACAACAGTCTTTTCATCGTATAACAGGAATAATTGCAACAAACGTGAAAGTAATGACCATTTCGGCGTTTCGGGCATCCTAGACTTAACTCTGAGGCATTGCTCCACCAGATCGAATATTTAGGGCCTTAGAAGTCAACGCCAGAAGCATAAAGTACAATATAAATACAACAGTATTTCGATCGTATAAAACGAATAATTGCAACCAGTATGCAACTTATGGTCATTTCTACATTCCGAGCAACCTAGGCTTCACTCTAGGGCGTTGCACCACCAGATCGAATAGTTAGGTCCTTAGAAGTCAACGCCAGAAGCATAAAATACGATATAAATACAACAGCTGTTCCATCGTATAGCAGGAATAATTTGCAACCAGTGTGATAGTAGTGGTCATTTCTACGTTCCGGGCAACCCAGGTTTCACTCCAGGGCGTTGCTCCACCAGATCGAATAGTTACGGCCTAAGAAGTCAACGCCAGAAGCATAAAATACGATAAAGATGCAACAGTTTTTCCATCGTATAAAACGAATAATTGCAATCAGTGTGAAAGTTATGGTCATTTCTACTTTCCGAGCATCCTAGGCTTCACCCTAGGGCGTTGCTCCAACAGATTGAATAGTTAGGGCCTTAGAAGTCAACGCCCGAAGCATAAAATACAAAATAAATAGAACGGTTTTACCATTGTATAAAACGAATAATTGCTACGAGTGTAAAAGCTATGGTCAATTCTACGTTCCGGGCAACCTAGGCTCCACTCCAGGGCGTTGCTCCACCAGATCGAATAGTTAGGTCCTTAGAAGTCAACGCCAGGAGCATAAAATACGATATAAATACAACAGCTTTTCCATCGTATAAAAGGAATAATTGCAACCAGTGTGAAAGTTATGGTCATTTCAACGTTCCGGGCTACCTAGGCTTCACTCTAGGGCGTTGCTCGACCAGATCGAATAGTTAGGGCCTTAGAAGTCAACGCCCGAAGCTTAAAATACAAAATAAATAAAACAGTTTTTCCATCGTATAAAACGAAAAATTGCTACCAGTGTGAAAGTTATGGTTATTTCTACGTTCCGCGCAATCTGGGCTTTACCCTAGGGCGTTGTTCCACCAGATGGAATAGTTAGGGCCTAAGAAGTCAACGCCAGAAGCATAAAGAACGATATAAATACAACAGTTTTCCATCGTATAAAACGAATAATTGCAACCAGTGTGGAAGTTATGGTCATTTCTACGTTTTGGGCAACCTAGGCTTCACTCTAGGGCGGTGCTCCCCCAAATCGAATAGCTAGGGCCTTAGAAGTGAACGCCAGAAGCATAAAATAAAATAAAGATGCAAAAGTTTTTCCATCGTATAACAGGAATAACTGCAAACAGTATGAAAGTACTGGACATTTCTACGTTCCGGGTAACCTAGGTTTCACTCTATGGCGTTGCTCCACCAGATCGAATAGCTAGCGACTTAGAATTCAACGCCATAAGAATAAAATACAATATACGTACCACAGTTTTTCCATCGTATAAAATGAAAAATTGCAACCAGTGTGAAAGTTATGGTCATTTCTGCATTCCGAGCAACCCAGGCTTCACTCTAGGCCGTTGCTCCACCAGATCGAATAGTTAGGGCCTTAGAAGTCAACGCCCGAAGCATTAATTACAAAATAAATATAACAGTTTTTCCATCGTATAAAACGAATAATAGAAACCAGTGTGAAAGTTATGGTCATTTCTACGTTCCGGGCAACCGAGGCTTCACTCTGGGGCATTGCTCGACCAGATCGAATAGCTAGGGCCTTAGGAGTCAACGCCCGAAGCATAAAATACTAAATAAATAGAACAGTTTTTCCATCGTATAAAACGAATAATTGCTACCATTGTGAAAGTTATGGTCATTGCTACGTTCCGCGCAACCTACCCTTCACCCTAGGGCGTTGCTCCACCAGATCGAATAGTTACGGCCTTAGAAGTCAGCGCCAGAAGCATAAAATACATTAAAGATGCAACAGTTTTTCCATCGTTTAACAGGAATAACTGCAACCAGTGTGAATGCACTGGTCATTTCTACGTTCCGGATAACCTAGGTTTCACTGTCGGGCGTTGCTCCACCAGATCGAAATGTTAGGGCCTAAGAAGTCAACGCCAGAAGCATAAAATACGATATAAATACAACAGCTGTTCCATCGTATAGCAGGAATAATTTGCAACCAGTGTGATAGTAGTGGTCATTTCTACGTTCCGGGCAACCCAGGTTTCACTCCAGGGCGTTGCTCCACCAGATCGAATAGTTACGGCCTAAGAAGTCAACGCCAGAAGCATAAAATACGATAAAGATGCTACAGTTTTTCCATCGTATAAAACGAATAATTGCAATCTGTGTGAAAGTTATGGTCATTTCTACTTTCCGAGCATCCTAGGTTTCACCCTAGGGCGTTGCTCCAACAGATTGAATAGTTAGGGCCTTAGAAGTCAACGCCCGAAGCATAAAATACAAAACAAATAGAACGGTTTTACCATTGTATAAAACGAATAATTGCTACGAGTGTAAAACCTATGGTCATTTCTACGTTCCGGGCAACCTAGGCTTCACTCCAGGGCGTTGCTCCACCAGATCGAATAGTTAGGTCCTTAGAAGTCAACGCCAGAAGCATAAAATACGATATAAATACAACAGCTTTTCCATCGTATAAAAGGAATAATTGCAAACAGTGTGATAGTAGTGGTCATTTCTACGTTCCGGGTAACCTAGGTTTCACTCTCGGGCGTTGCTCCACCAGATCGAATAGTTAGGTCCTTAGAAATCAACGCCAGAAGCATAAAATACGATATAAATACAACAGCTGTTCCATCGTATAAAAGCAATAATTGCAAACAGTGTGAAGGTAATGGTCATTTCTACGTTCTTGGCAACCTAGGCTTCACTCTACGGCGTTGTTCCACCAGATCGAATAGTTAGGGCCTAAGAAGTCCACACCAGAAGAATAAAATACAATAAAAATACAACAGACTTTCCATCCTATAAGAGGAATAATTGCAACCCGTGTGAAAGTGATGGTCATTTCCACGTTCCAGGCAACCTAGGCTTCACTCTAGGGCGTTGTTCCACAAGATCGAATAGTTAGTGCCTAAGTAGACAACGCCAGAAGCATAAAATACAATATAAATAGAACAGTTTTTCCATTGTATAAAGCGAATAATTGCTACCAGTGTGAAAGTTATGGTCATTTCTACGTTCCGCGCAACCTGGGCTTTACTCTAGGGCGCTGTTCCACCAGATGGATTAGTTAGGGCCTAAGAAGTCAACGCCAGAAGCATAAAATACGATATAAATACAACAGCTGTTCCATCGTATAAAACAAGTAATTGCAACCAGTGTGAAAGTTATGGTCATTTCAACGTTCCGGGCTACCTAGGCTTCACCCTAGGCCGTTGTCCCACCAGATCGAATATTTAGGGCCTAAGAAGTGAACGCCAGAAGCATAAAATACGATAAAGATGCTACAGTTTTTCCATCGTATAAAACGAATAATTGCAATCAGTGTGAAAGTTATGGTCATTTCTACGTTTTGGGCAACCTAGGCTTCACTCTAGGGCGGTGCTCCCCCAAATCGAATAGCTAGGGCCTTAGAAGTGAACGCCAGAAGCATAAAATAAAATAAAGATGCAAAAGTTTTTCCATCGTATAACAGGAATAACTGCAAACAGTATGAAAGTACTGGACATTTCTACGTTCCGGGTAACCTAGGTTTCACTCTAGGGCGTTGCTCCACCAGATCGAATAGTTAGGTCCTTAGAAGTCAACGCCAGAAGCATAAAATACGATATAAATACAACAGCTGTTCCATCGTATAGCAGGAATAATTTGCAACCAGTGTGATAGTAGTGGTCATTTCTACGTTCCGGGCAACCCAGGTTTCACTCCAGGGCGTTGCTCCACCTGATCGAATAGTTACGGCCTAAGAAGTCAACGCCAGAAGCATAAAATACGATAAAGATGCTACAGTTTTTCCATCGTATAAAACGAATAATTGCAATCAGTGTGAAAGTTATGGTCATTTCTACTTTCCGAGCATCCTAGGCTTCACCCTAGGGCGTTGCTCCAACAAATTGAATAGTTAGGGCCTTAGAAGTCAACGCCCGAAGCATAAAATACAAAATAAATAGAACGGTTTTACCATTGTATAAAACGAATAATTGCTACGAGTGTAAAAGCTATGGTCATTTCTACGTTCCGGGCAACCTAGGCTTCACTCCAGGGCGTTGCTCCACCAGATCGAATAGTTAGGTCCTTAGAAGTCAACGCCAGAAGCATAAAATACGATATAAATACAACAGCTTTTCCATCGTATAAAAGGAATAATTGCAAACAGTGTGATAGTAGTGGTCATTTCTACGTTCCGGGTAACCTAGGTTTCACTCTAGGGCGTTGCTCCGCCAGATCGAATAGTTGCGGCCTAAGAAGTCAACGCCAGAAGCATAAAATACGATAAAGATGCAACAGTTTTTCCATCGTATAAAACGAATAATTGCAATCAGTGTGAAAGTTATGGTCATTTCTACTTTCCGAGCATCCTAGGCTTCACCCTAGGGCGTTGCTCCAACAGATTGAATAGTTAGGGCCTTAGAAGTCAACGCCCGAAGCATAAAATACAAAATAAATAGAACGGTTTTACCATTGTATAAAACGAATAATTGCTACGAGTGTAAAACCTATGGTCATTTCTACGTTCCGGGCAACCTAGGCTTCACTCCAGGGCGTTGCTCCACCAGATCGAATAGTTAGGTCCTTAGAAGTCAACGCCAGGAGCATAAAATACGATATAAATACAACAGCTTTTCCATCGTATAAAAGGAATAATTGCAAACAGTGTGATAGTAGTGGTCATTTCTACGTTCCGGGTAACCTAGGTTTCACTCTAGGGCGTTGCTCCACCAGATCGAATAGTTACGGCCTAAGAAGTCAACGCCAGAAGCATAAAATACGATAAAGATGCAACAGTTTTTCCATCCTATAAAACGAATAATTGCAATCAGTGTGAAAGTTATGGTCATTTCTACATTCCGAGCAACCGAGGCTTCACTCTAGGGCGTTGCTCCACCAGATTGAATAGTTAGGTCCTTAGAAATCAACGCCAGAAGCATAAAATACGATATAAATACAACAGCTGTTCCATCGTATAAAAGGAATAATTGCAACCAGTGTGAAGGTAACGGTATGTTCTACGTTCCGGGCAACCTAGGCTTCACTCTAGGGCGTTGCTCCACCAGATCGAATAGTTAGGGCCTTAGAAGTCAACGCCCGAAGCATAAAATGCAAAATAAATAGAACAGTTGTTCCATTGTATAAAACGAATAACTGCAACCAGTGTGAAAGTACTGGTCATTTCTATGTTCCGGGCAACCTAGGCTTCACACTAGGGCATTGCTCCACCAGATTGAATAGTTAGGGCCTTAGAAGTCAACGCCCGAAGCATAAAACGCAATAAAGGTGCAACAGTTTTTCCATCGTGTAACAGGAATAATTGCAAACAGTGTGAAAGTAATGGTCATTTCTACGTTCCGCGTAACCTAGGCGTCACTCTAGGGCGTTACTCCACCAGATCGAATAGTTAGGGCCTTAGAAATCAACGCCAGAAGCATAAAATACAGTAAAGATGCAACAGTTTTTCCATTGTTTAACAGGAATAACTGCAACCAGTGTGAATGTACTGGTCATTTCTACGTTCCGGGCAACCTAGGCGTCACTCTAGGGCGTTGCTCCACCACATCTAATAGCTACGGCCTTAGAAGTCAACGCCAGAGGCGTAAAATACAATACAAATACAACAGCTTTTCCATCGTACAAAATGAATAATAGCAAACAGTGTGAAAGTAATTGTCATTTCTACGTTCCGGGCAACCTAGGCTTCACTCTAGGTCGTTGCTCCACCAGATCAAATAGCTAGCGACTTAGAATAAAACGCCAGAAGCATAGAATACAATAAAAATACAACAGTTTTTCCATCGTATAACAGGAATAATTGCAACCAGTGTGAATGTGATGGTCATTTCTGAGTTCCGGCAACCTAGGTTTCACTCTAGGGCGTTGCTCCACCAGGTCGAATAGTTAGGGCCTAAGAAGTCAACGCCAGAAGCATAAAATACAATATAAATACAACAGCTTTTACATCGTATAAAACGAGTAATTGCAACCAGTGTGGAAGTTATTGTCATTTCTACGTTCCGGGCAACCGAGGCTTCACTCTGGGGCATTGCTCGACCAGATCGAATAGCTAGGGCCTTAGAAGTCAACGCCCGAAGCATAAAATACAAAATAAATAGAACAGTTTTTCCATCGTATAAAACGAATAATTGCTACCATTGTGAAAGTTATGGTCATTGCTACGTTCCGCGCAACCTACCCTTCACCCTAGGGCGTTGCTCCACCAGATCGAATGGTTACGGCCTTAGAAGTCAGCGCCAGAAGCATAAAATACATTAAAGATGCAACAGTTTTTCCATCGTTTAACAGGAATAACTGCAACCAGTGTGAATGCACTGGTCATTTCTAAGTTCCGGATAACCTAGGTTTCACTGTCGGGCGTTGCTCCACCAGATCGAAATGTTAGGGCCTAAGAAGTCAACGCCCGAAGCATAAAATACGATATAAATACAACAGCATTTCCATCGTATTAAATGAATAATTGCAAACAGTGTGAAAGTAGTGGTCATTTCTACGTTCCGGGCAACCTAGGCTTCACTGTATGGCGTTCTTCCACCACATCGAATAGCTACGGCCTCAGAAGTCCACGCCTGAAGCATAAAATACAATAAAAATACAACAGTCTTTTCATCGTATAACAGGAATAATTGCAACAAACGTGAAAGTAATGACCATTTCGGCGTTTCGGGCATCCTAGACTTAACTCTGAGGCATTGCTCCACCAGATCGAATATTTAGGGCCTTAGAAGTCAACGCCAGAAGCATAAAGTACAATATAAATACAACAGTTTTTCGATCGTATAAAACGAATAATTGCAACCAGTATGCAACTTATGGTCATTTCTACATTCCGAGCAACCTAGGCTTCACTCTAGGGCGTTGCACCACCAGATCGAATAGTTAGGTCCTTAGAAGTCAACGCCAGAAGCATAAAATACGATATAAATACAACAGCTGTTCCATCGTATAGCAGGAATAATTTGCAACCAGTGTGATAGTAGTGGTCATTTCTACGTTCCGGGCAACCCAGGTTTCACTCCAGGGTGTTGCTCCACCTGATCGAATAGTTACGGCCTAAGAAGTCAACGCCAGAAGCATAAAATACGATAAAGATGCTACAGTTTTTCCATCGTATAAAACGAATAATTGCAATCAGTGTGAAAGTTATGGTCATTTCTACTTTCCGAGCATCCTAGGCTTCACCCTAGGGCGTTGCTCCAACAGATTGAATAGTTAGGGCCTTAGAAGTCAACGCCCGAAGCATAAAATACAAAATAAATAGAACGGTTTTACCATTGTATAAAACGAATAATTGCTACGAGTGTAAAAGCTATGGTCATTTCTACGTTCCGGGCAACCTAGGCTTCACTCCAGGGCGTTGCTCCACCAGATCGAATAGTTAGGTCCTTAGAAGTCAACGCCAGGAGCATAATATACGATATAAATACAACAGCTTTTCCATCGTATAAAAGGAATAATTGCAAACAGTGTGATAGTAGTGGTCATTTCTACGTTCCGGGTAACCTAGGTTTCACTCTAGGGCGTTGCTCCACCAGATCGAATAGTTACGGCCTAAGAAGTCAACGCCAGAAGCATAAAATACGATAAAGATGCAACAGTTTTTCCATCCTATAAAACGAATAATTGCAATCAGTGTGAAAGTTATGGTCATTTCTACATTCCGAGCAACCGAGGCTTCACTCTAGGGCGTTGCTCCACCAGATCGAATAGTTAGGTTCTTAGAAATCAACGTCAGAAGCATAAAATACGATATAAATACAACAGCTGTTCCATCGTATAAAAGGAATAATTGCAAACAGTGTGAAGGTAATGGTCATTTCTACGTTCCGGGCAACCTAGGCTTCACTCTACGGCGTTGTTCCACCAGATCGAATAGTTAGGGCCTAAGAAGTCAACACCAGAAGAATAAAATACAATAAATATACAACAGACTTTCCATCCTATAAGAGGAATAATTGCAACCCGTGTGAAAGTGATGGTCATTTCTACGTTCCAGGCAACCTAGGCTTCACTCTAGGGCGTTGTTCCACAAGATCGAATAGTTAGTGCCTAAGTAGACAACGCCAGAAGCATAAAATACAATATAAATAGAACAGTTTTTCCATTGTATAAAGCGAATAATTGCTACCAGTGTGAAAGTTATGGTCATTTCTACGTTCCGCGCAACCTGGGCTTTACTCTAGGGCGCTGTTCCACCAGATGGAATAGTTAGGGCCTAAGAAGTCAACGCCAGAAGCATAAAATACGATATAAATACAACAGCTGTTCCATCGTATAAAACAAGTAATTGCAACCAGTGTGAAAGTTATGGTCATTTCAACGTTCCGGGCTACCTAGGCTTCACCCTAGGCCGTTGTTCCACCAGATCGAATAGTTAGGGCCTAAGAAGTGAACGCCAGAAGCATAAAATGCAATAAAAATACAACAGTTTTTCCATCGTATAGCAGGAATAATTTGCAACCAGTGTGATAGTAGTGGTCATTTCTGCGTTCCGGGCAACCCAGGTTTCACTCCAGGGCGTTGCTCCACCAGATCGAATAGTTACGGCCTAAGAATTCAACGCCAGAAGCATAAAATACGATAAAGATGCAACAGTTTTTCCATCGTATAAAACGAATAGTTGCAATCAGTGTGAAAGTTATGGTCATTTCTACATTCCGAGCAACCTAGGCTTCACTCTAGGGCGCTACTCCACCAGATCGAATAGTTAGGTCCCTAGAAGTCAACGCCCGAAGCATAAAATACGATATAAATACAACAGCTTTTCCATCGTATAAAAGGAATAATTGCAAACAGTGTGAAAGTAATGGTCATTTCTACGTTCCGGGCAACCTAGGCTTCACTCTAGGGCGTTGCTCCACCAGATCGAATATTTAGGGCCTAAGAAGTGAACGCCAGAAGCATAAAATGCAATAAAAATACAACAGTTTTTCCATCGTATAGCAGGAATAATTTGCAACCAGTGTGATAGTAGTGGTCATTTCTGCGTTCCGGGCAACACAGGTTTCACTCCAGGGCGTTGCTCCACCAGATCGAATAGTTACGGCCTAAGAAGTCAACGCCAGAAGCATAAAATACGATAAAGATGCAACAGTTTTTCCATCGTATAAAACGAAAAATTGCTACCAGTGTGAAAGTTATGGTCATTTCTACGTTCCGCGCAATCTGGGCTTTACCCTAGGGCGTTGTTCCACCAGATGGAATAGTTAGGGCCTAAGAAGTCAACGCCAGAAGCATAAAGAACGATATAAATACAATAGCTTTTCCATCGTATAAAACGAATAATTGCAACCAGTGTGGAAGTTATGGTCATTTCTACGTTCTGGGCAACCTAGGCTTCACTCTAGGGCGGTGCTCCGCCAAATCGAATAGCTAGGGCCTTAGAAGTCAACGCCAGAAGCATAAAATACAATAAAGATGCAAAAGTTTTTCCATCGTATAAAAGGAATAACTGCAAACAGTATGAAAGTACTGGACATTTCTGCATTCCGAGCAACCCAGGCTTCACTCTAGGGCGTTGATCCACCTGATCGAATGGTTAGGGCCTTAGAAGTCAACGCCCGAAGCATAAAATACAATATAAATACAACAGTTTTTCCACCATATAAAACGAATAATTACAACCAGTATGAAAGTTATGGTCATTTCTACTTTCCGGGCAACCTAGGCTTCACCCTAGGGCGTTGCACGAACAGATTGAATAGTTAGGGCCTCAGAAGTCAACGCCCGAAGTATAAAATGCAAAATAAATAGAGCAGTTTTTCCATCGTATAAAACGAATAGTTACTACCGGTGTGAAAGTTATGGTCATTTCTACGTTCCGGGCTACCTATGCTTCACTCTAGGGCGGTGCTCTACCAGATTAAATAGATAGTGCCTAAGAAGTCAACGCCAGAAGTATAAAATACAATTAAATACAACAGCTTTTCCATCGTATATAATGTATATTTGCAAACAGTCCGAAAGTAATGGTCATTTCCATGTCCCGGGCAACCTAGTCTTCACCCTAGGGCGTTGCTCCACCACATCTAATAGCTACGGCCTTAGAAGTCAGCCCCAGATGAATAAAATACAATAAAGATGCCATAGCTTTTCCATCGTATAAAACGAATAATTGCAACCAGTGTGAAAGTTATGGTCATTTCTACTTTCCCGGCAACCTAGGCTTCACCCTAGGGCGTTGTTCCACCAGATCGAATAGTTAGGGCCTAAGAAGTCAACGCCAGAAGCATAAAATACAATATAAATATAACAGTCTTTCCATCGTATAAAACGAAAGATAGCAACCAGTGTGAAAGTTATGGTCATTTCTACGTTCCGGGCAATCTAGGCTTCACTCTAGGGCGTTGCTCCACCGGGTCGTATAGTTAGGGCCTCAGAAGTCAACGCCCGAAGCATAAAATACAAAATAAATAAAACAGTTTTTCCATCGTATAAAACGAATAATTGCTACCAGTGTGAAAGTTATGGTCATTTCTGCGTTCCGCGCAACCTGGGCTTTACCCTAGGGCGTTGTTCCACCAGATGGAATAGTCAGGGCCTTAGAAGTCAACGCCCGAAGCATAAAATACAAAATAAATAGAACAGTTTTTCCATCGTATAAAATGAATAATTGCTACCAGTGTGAAAGTTATGGTCATTTCTACTTTCCGGGCAACCTACGCTTCCCCCTGGGGCGTTGATCCACCAGATTGAATAGTTAGGGCCTAAGAAGTCAACGCCAGAAGCATAAAATACAATATAAATATAACAGTCTTTCCATCGTATAAAACGAAAGATAGCAAGCAGTGTGAAAGTTATGGTCCTTTCTACGTTCCAGGCAATCTAGGCTTCACTCTAGGGCGTTGCTCCACAACTTCGAATAGCTACGGCCTTAGAAGTCAACGCCTGAAGCAAAAAATGCAATAAAAATGCAACAGATTTTTCATCGTATAACAGGAATAATTGCAACAAGCGTGAAGGTAATGATCATTTCTACGTTCCGGGCAACCTAGGCTTCACTCTAGGGCATTGCTCCACCAGATCGAATAGTTAGGGCCTTAGAAGTCAACGCCCGAAGCATAAAACTCAATAAAGGTGCAACAGTTTTTCCATCGCGTAACTGGAATAATTGCAAACAGTGTGAAACCAATGGTCATTTCTACGTTCCGGGCAACCTAGGCTTCACCATAGGGCGTTGTTCCACCAGATGGAATAGCTGGGGCCTAAGATCTCAACGCCAGAAGCATAAAATACGATATAAATACAGCAGCTTTTCCATCGTATAAAACGAATAATGGCAAGCAGTGTGAAAGTTATGGTCATTTCCACGTTCCGGGCAACCTAGGCTACACCCTAATGCGTTGCTGCACCAGATCGAATAGTTAGGGCCTTAGAAGTCATCGCCTGAAGCATACAATACAATAAAAATACAACAGTTTTACCATCGTATAACAGGAATAATTGCAACGATTGTGAAAGTTATGGTCACTTCTACGTTCCGGGCAACCTAGGCTTCACTCTAGGGCGTTGCTCCACCAGATCAAACAGTTAGGGTCTTAGAAGCCAACGCCGGAAGCATAAAATACAATATAAATACAACAGTTTTTCCATCGTATAAAACGAATAATTGCAACCAGTACGAAACTTATGGTCATTTCTACTTTCCGAACAACTTAGGCTTCACCCTAGGGCGTTGCTCCAACAGATTGAATAGTTAGGGCCTTAGAAGTCAATGCCCGGAGCATAAAATGAAATAACAATACAATAGCTTTTCCATTCTATAGCAGGAACAATTGCAACAAGTGTGAAAGTGATGGTCATTTCTACGATCCGGGTAACCCAGGTTTCACTCTAGGGCATTACTCCACCACATCGAATAGCTACGGCCGTAGAAGTCAACGACTGAAGCATAAAATGCAATAAAAGTACAACAGCTTTTTCATCGTATAACAGGAATAATTGCAGCAAGCGTGAAGGTAATGGTCATTTCTACGTTCCGGGCACCCTAGGCATCACTCTTGGGCGTTGTTCCACCAAATGGAACAGTTAGGGCCTAAGAAGTCAACGCCAGAAGCATAAAATACAATAAAGATGCAACAGTTGTTCCATCGTATAACAGGATTAACTGCAAACAGTGTGAAAGTACAGGTCATTTCTACGTTCCTGGCAACCTAGGTTTCACTCTAGGGCGTTGCTCCACCAAATCGAATAGCTAGGGCCTTAGAAGTCAACGCCAGAAGCATAAAATACAATAAAGATGCAAAAGTTTTTCCATCGTATAACAGGAATAACTGCAAACAGTATGAAAGCACTTGTCATTTCTACGTACCGGGTAACCTAGGTTTCCCCCTAGGGCGTTGTTCCACCAGATCGAATAGTTAGGGCCTAAGAAGTGAACGCCAGAAGCATAAAATACAATATAAATACAACAGTTTATCCATCGTATATAACGAATAATTGCAACCAGTATGAAACTTATGGTCATTTCTACTTTCCGAGCGACCTAGGCTTCACCCTAGGGCGTTGCTCCAGCAGATTGAATAGTTAGGGCCTTAGAAGTCAATGGCCGAAGCATAAATTGAAATAAAAATACAACAGCTTTTCCATTGTATAACAGGAATAATTGCAACCAGTGTGAAAGTGATGGTCATTTCTACGATCCGGGTAACCCAGGTTTCACTCTAGGGCATTACTCCACCACATCGAATAGCTACGGCCGTAGAAGTCAACGACTGATGCATAAAATGCAATAAAAGTACAACAGTTTTTTCATCTTATAACAGGAACAATTGCAGCAAGCGTGAAGGTAATGGTCATTTCTACGTTCCGGGCACCCTAGGCATCACTCTTGGGCGTTGTTCCACCAGATGGAATAGTTAGGGCCTAAGAAGTCAACGCCAGAAGCATAAAATACGATATAAATGCAACAGCTTTTCCATCGTAGAAAACGAATAATGGCAACCAGTGTGAAAGTTATGGTCATTTCCACGTTCCGAGCAACTTAGGCTTCACTCTAGGGACTTGCTCCACCAGATCGAATGGTTAGTGCCTTAGATGTCAACGCTCACATGCATAAAATACAATAATGGTGCAACAGTTTTTCCATCGTATAACAGGAATAATTGCAACCAGTGTGAAGGTAACGGTATGTTCTACGTTCCGGGCAACCTAGGCTTCACTCTAGGGCGTTGCTCCACCAGATCGAATAGTTAGGGCCTTAGAAGTCAACGCCCGAAGCATAAAATGCAAAATAAATAGAACAGTTGTTCCATTGTATAAAACGAATAACTGCAACCAGTGTGAAAGTACTGGTCATTTCTATGTTCCGGGCAACCTAGGCTTCACGCTAGGGCATTGCTCCACCAGATCGAATAGTTAGGGCCTTAGAAGTCAACGCCCGAAGCATAAAACGCAATAAAGGTGCAACAGTTTTTCCATCGTGTAACAGGAATAATTGCAAACAGTGTGAAAGTAATGGTCATTTCTACGTTCCGGGTAACCTAGGCGACACTCTAGGGCGTTACTCCACCAGATCGAATAGTTAGGGCCTTAGAAATCAACGCCAGAAGCATAAAATACAATAAAGATGCAACAGTTTTTCCATTGTTTAACAGGAATAACTGCAACCAGTGTGAATGTACTGGTCATTTCTACGTTCCGGATAACCTAGGTTTCACTCTAGGGCGTTGCTCTACCAGATCGAATAGCTAGGGATTTAGAATTCAACGCCAGAAGGATAAAATACAATATAAGTACAACAGTTATTCCATCGTATAAAATGAATAGTTGCAAACATTGTAAAAGTAATGGTCATTTCTACATTCCGGGCAACCTAGGCGTCACTCTAGGGCGTTGCTCCACCACATCTAATAGCTACGGCCTTAGAAGTCAACGCCAGAGGCGTAAAATACAATATAAATACAACAGCTTTTCCATCGTACAAAATGAATAATAGCAAACAGTGTGAAAGTAATTGTCATTCCTACGGTCCGGGCAACCTAGGCTTCACTCCAGGTCGTTGCTCCACCAGATCAAATAGTTACGGCCTAAGAAGTCAACGCCAGAAGCATAAAATACGATAAAGATGCAACAGTTTTTCCATCGTATAAAACGAATAGTTGCAATCAGTGTGAAAGTTATGGTCATTTCTACATTCCGAGCAACCTAGGCTTCACTCTAGGGCGCTGCTCCACCAGATCGAATAGTTAGGTCCTTAGAAGTCAACGCCAGAGGCATAAAATACGATATAAATACAACAGCTTTTCCATCGTATAAAACGAATAATTGCAACCAGTGTGGAAGTTATGGTCATTTCTACGTTCTGGGCAACCTAGGCTTCACTCTAGGGCGGTGCTCCGCCAAACCGAATAGCTAGGGCCTTAGAAGTCAACGCCAGAAGCATAAAATACAATAAAGAGGCAAAAGTTTTTCCATCGTATAAAAGGAATAACTGCAAACAGTATGAAAGTACTGGACATTTCTACGTTCCGGGTAACCTAGGTTTCACTCTAGGGCGTTGCTCCACCAGATCGAATAGTTACGGCCTAAGAAGTCAACGCCAGAAGCATAAAATACGATATAAATACAACAGCTTTTCCATCGTATAAAACAAGTAATTGCAACCAGTGTGAAAGTTATGGTCATTTTAACGTTCCGGGCTGCCTAGGCTTCACCCTAGGGCGTTGCTCTACCAGATCGAATAGTTAGGGCCTTAGAAGTCAACGGCCGAAGCATAAAATACGATAAAGATGCAACAGTTTTTCCATCGTATAAAACGAATAATTGCAATCAGTGTCAAAGTTATGGTCATTTCTACATTCCGAGCAACCTAGGCTTCACTCTAGGGCGCTGCTCCACCAGATCGAATAGTTAGGTCCTTAGAAGTCAACGCCAGAGGCATAAAACGCAATAAAGGTGCAACAGTTTTTCCATCGTGTGACAGGAATAATTGCAAACAGTGTGAAAGCAATGGTCATTTCTACTTTCCGGGTCTCCTAGGCGTCACTCTAGGGCGTTACTCCACCAGATCGAATAGTTAGGGCCTTAGAAATCAACGCCAGAAGCATAAAATACAATAAAGATGCAACAGTTTTTCCATCGTTTAACAGGAATAACTGCAAACATTGTGAAAGTAATGGTCATTTCTACGTGCCGAGCAACCTAGGCGTCACTCTAGGGCGTTGCTCTACCACATCGAATAGCTACGGCCTTAGAAGTCAACGCCTGAAGCAAAAAATGCAATAAAAATGCAACAGTTTTTTCATCGTATAACAGGAATAATTGCAACAAGCGTGAAGGTAATGATCATTTCTACGTTCCGGGCAACCTAGGCTTCACTCTAGGGCGTTGTTCCACCAGATCGAATAGTTAGGGCCTAAGAAGTGAAAACCAGAAGCATAAAATACAATATAAATATAACTGATTTTCCATCGTTTATATCGAATAATAGGAACCAGTGTGAAAGTTATGGTCATTTCTACGTTCCGGGCAACCTGAGCTTCACTCTAGGGCGTTGCTCCACCACATCAAACAGTTGCGGTCTTAGAAGCCCACGCCCGAAGCATTAAATACAAAATAAATAGAACAGTTTTTCCATCGTATAAAACGAATAATTGCAACCAGTATGAAAGTTAATGTCATTTATACTTCCCGGGCAACATAGGCTTCACCCTAGGGCGTTGCTCCAACAGATTGAATAGTTAGGGCCTTAGAAGTCAACGCCCGAAGCATAAAAGGCAATAAAAATACAACAGTTCTTCCATCGTATAACAGGATTAATTGCAACCAGTTTGAAAGTGATGGCCAATTCTACGTTCCGGGCAATCTATGCTTCACTCGAGGGCGTTGCTCCACCAGACCGAATGGTTAGTGCCTTAGAAGTCAACGCCGGAAGCATAAAATGCAAAATAAATAGAACAGTTGTTCCATTGTATAAAACGAATAACTGCAACCAGTGTGAAAGTACTGGTCATTTCTATGTTCCGGGCAACCTAGGCTTCACTCTAGGTCATTGCTCCACCAGATCGAATAGTTAGGGCCTTAGAAGTCAATGCCCGAAGCATAAAATAAAATAACAATACAATAGCTTTTCCATTGTATAGCAGGAACAATTGCAACAAGTGTGAAAGTGATGGTCATTTCTACGATCAGGGTAACCCAGGTTTCACTCTAGGGCATTACTCCACCACATCGAATAGCTACGGCCGTAGAAGTCAACGCCAGAAGCATAAAATACGATAAAGATGCAACAGCTTTTCCATCGTATAAAACGAATAGTTGCAATCAGTGTGAAAGTTATGGTCATTTCTACATTCCGAGCAACCTAGGCTTCACTCTAGGGCGCTGCTCCACCAGATCGAATAGTTAGGTCCCTAGAAGTCAACGCCCGAAGCATAAAATACGATATAAATACAACAGCTTTTCCATCGTATAAAACGAATAATTGCAACCAGTGTGGAAGTTATGGTCATTTCTACGTTCTGGGCAACCTAGGCTTCACTCTAGGGCGGTGCTCCGCCAAACCGAATAGCTAGGGCCTTAGAAGTCAACGCCAGAAGCATAAAATACAATAAAGAGGCAAAAGTTTTTCCATCGTATAAAAGGAATAACTGCAAACAGTATGAAAGTACTGGACATTTCTACGTTCCGGGTAACCTAGGTTTCACTCTAGGGCGTTGCTCCACCAGATCGAATAGTTACGGCCTAAGAAGTCAACGCCAGAAGCATAAAATACGATATAAATACAACAGCTTTTCCATCGTATAAAACAAGTAATTGCAACCAGTGTGAAAGTTATGGTCATTTCAACGTTCCGGGCTGCCTAGGCTTCACCCTAGGGCGTTGCTCTACCAGACCGAATAGTTAGGGCCTTAGAAGTCAACGCCCGAAGCATAAAATACGATAAAGATGCAACAGTTTTTCCATCGTATAAAACGAATAATTGCAATCAGTGTGAAAGTTATGGTCATTTCTACATTCCGAGCAACCTAGGCTTCACTCTAGGGCGCTGCTCCACCAGATCGAATAGTTAGGTCCTTAGAAGTCAACGTCAGAGGCATAAAATACGATATAAATACAACAGCTTTTCCATCGTATAAAAGGAATAATTGCAAACAGTGTGAAAGTAATGGTCATTTCTACGTTCCGGGCAACCTACGCTTCACTCTAGGGCGTTGCTCTACCAGATCGAATAGTTAAGGCCTTAGAAGTCAACGCCCGAAGCTTAAAATACAAAATAAATAAAACAGTTTTTCCATCGTATAAAACGAAAAATTGCTACCAGTGTGAATGTTATGGTCATTTCTACGTTCCGCGCAATCTGGGCTTTACCCTAGGGCGTTGTTCCACCAGATGGAATAGTTAGGGCCTAAGAAGTCAACGCCAGAAGCGTAAAATACGATATAAAAACAACAGCTTTTCCATCGTATAAAACAAATTATTGCAGCCAGTTTGATAGTGATGGTCATTTCTACGTACCGGGCAACCTAGACTTCACACTAGTGCGTTGCTCCACCAGATCGAATAGTTAGGGCCTTAGGAGTCAACGCCCGAAGCATAAAGTATAAAATAAATAGAACAGTTTTTCCATCGTATAAAACGAATAATTGCTACCAGTGTGAAAGTTATGGTCACTTCTACTTTCCGGGCAACCTAGACTTCACCCTAGGGCGTTGTTCCACCAGGTGGAATAGTTAGGGCCGATGTAGTCAACGCCAGAAGCATAAAATACGATATAAATACAACAGCTTTTCCATCGTACAAAACGAATAATTGCAACCAGTGTGAAAGTTATGGTCATTTCTACGTTCTGGGCAACCTAGGCTTCCCCCTAGGGCGTTGCTCCAACAGATTGCATAGCTAGGGCCTTAGAAGCCAATGCCCGAAGCATAAAATGCAATAAAAATACAACAGTTTTTCCATCGTATAGCAGGAATAATTTGCAACCAGTGTGAAAGTTATGGTCATTTCTACTTTCCGGACAACCTAGACTTCACCCTAGGGCGTTGTTCCACCAGATGGAATGGTTAGGTCCTAAGAAGTCAACGCCAGAAGCATAAAATACGATATAAATACAACAGCTTTTCCATCGTATAAAACAAATACTTGTAACCAGTTTGATAGTGATGGTCATTTCTACGTATCGGGCAACCTAGGCTTCACTCTAGGGCGTTGCTCCACCAGATCGAATAGTTAGGGCCTTAGATGTCAACGCCCGAAGCATAAAATATAAAATAAATGGAACAGTTTTTCCATCGTATAAAACGAAAAATTGCTACCAGTGTGAAAGTTAGGGTCATTTCTACGTTCCGCGCAATCTGGGCTTTACCCTAGTGCGTTGTTCCACCGGATGGAATAGTTAGGGCCTAAGAAGTCAACGCCAGGAGCATAAAAAACGATATAAATACAACAGCTTTTCCATCGTATAAAACGAATAATTGCAACCAGTGTGGAAGTTATGGTCATTTCTACGTTCCGGGCAACCTAGGCTTCACTCTAGGGCGATGCTCCACCAAATCGAATAGTTAGGGCCTTAGAAGTCAACGCCCGAAGCATAAAATATAAAATAAATAGAACAGTTTTTCCATCGTATAAAACGAATAATTGCTACCAGTGCGAAAGTTATGGTCATTTCTACTTTCCGGGCAACCTAGGCTTCACCCCAGGGCGTTGTTCCACCAGATGGAATAGTTAGGGCCTAAGAAGTCAACGCCAGAAGCATAAAATACGATATAAATACAACAGCTTTTCCATCGTATAAAACAAATAATTGCAACCAGTTTGATAGTGATGGTCACTTCTACGTACCGGGCAACCTAGGCTTCACTCTAGGGCGTTGCTGCACCAGATCGAATAGTTAGGGCCTTAGAAGTCAACGCCCGAGGCATAAAATATAAAATAAATAGAACAGTTTTTCCATCGTATAAAACGAAAAATTGCTACCAGTGTGAAAGTTATGGTCATTTCTACTTTCCGGGCAACCTAGGCTTCACCCTAGGCCGTTGATCTACCAGATCGAATAGTTAGGGCCTAAGAAGTGAACGCCAGAAGCATAAAATACAATATAAATACAACAGTTTTTCCATCATATAAAACGAATGATAGCAACCAGTGTGAAAGTTATGGTCATTTCTACGTTCCGGGCAACCTAGGCTGCACTCTAGGGCGTTGCTCCTCCAGATCGAATAGTTAGGGAATTAGACGTCAACGCCCGAAACATAAAATACAAAATAAATAAAACAGTTTTTCTATCGTATAAAACGAAAAATTGCAAACAGTGTGAAAGATATGGACATTTCTACGATTCGGGCTACCTAGGCTTCACTCTATGGCGTTCTTCCACCACATCGAATAGCAACGGCCTCAGAAGTCAACGCCAGAAGCTTAAATACAATATACATATAACAGTTTTTCCATCGTATAGAACGAATAATAGCAACCAGTGTGAAAGTTATGGTCATTTCTACGATCCGGGCAACATAGGCTTCACTCTACGGCGATGCTCCACCGTATCAAACAGTTAGCGCCTTAGAAGTCAACGCCCGAAGCATAAAATACAAAATAAATAGAACGGTTTTTCCATTGTATAAAACGAATAATTGCTGCCAGTGTAAAAGATATAGTCATTTCTACGTTCCGGGCAACCTAGGCTTCACCCTAGGGCGTTGTTCCACCAGATGGAATAGTTAGGGCCTAAGAAGTCAACGCCAGAAGCATAAAATACGATATAAATACAACAGCTTTTCCATCGTATAAAACAAATAATTGCAACCAGTTTGATAGCGATGGTCATTTCTACGTACCGGACAACCTAGGCTTCACTCTAGGGCGTTGTTCCACCAGATCGAATAGTTAGGGCCTTAGAAGTCAACGCCCGAAGCATAAAGTACAAAATAAATAGAACAGTTTTTCCATCGTATAAAACGAATAATTGCTACCAGCGTGAAAGTTATGGTGATTTCTACGTTCGGGCAACCTAGGTTTCACTCCAGGGCGTTGCTCCACCAGATCGAATAGTTACGGCCTATGAAGTCAACGCCAGAAGCATAAAATACAATATAAATACAACAGTTTTTCTATCATATAAAACGAATGATAGCAACCAGTGTGAAAGTTATGGTCATTTCTACCTTCCGCGCAATGTTGGCTTTACCCTAGGGCGTTGTTCCACCAGATGGAATAGTTAGGGCCTAAGAAGTCAACGCCAGAAGCATAAAACACGATATAAATACAACAGCTTTTCCATCGTATAAAACGAATAATTGCAACCAGTGTGAAAGTTATGGTCCTTTCTACATTTCGAGCAACCTAGGCTTCCCTCTAGGCCTTTGCTCCACCTGATCGAATAGTTAGGGCCTCAGAAGTCAACGCCAGAAGCATAAAATACAATATAAATACTACAGCTTTTCCACCATATAAAACGAGTAATTGCAACCAGTGTGAAAGTTATGGTCATTTCTACGTTCCGGGCAACCTAGGCTGCACTCTAGGGCGTTGCTCCTCCAGATCGAATAGTTAGGGAATTAGAAGACAACGCCCGAAACATAAAATACAAAATAAATAAAACAGTTTTTCTATCGTATAAAACGAAAAATTGCAAACAGTGTGAAAGATATGGACATTTCTACGATTCGGGCTACCTAGGCTTCACTCTATGGCGTTCTTCCACCACATCGAATAGCAACGGCCTCAGAAGTCAACGCCAGAAGCTTAAATACAATATACATATAACAGTTTTTCCATCGTATAAAACGAATAATAGCAACCAGTGTGAAAGTTATGGTCATTTCTACGATCCGGGCAACATAGGCTTCACTCTACGGCGATGCTCCACCATATCAAACAGTTAGCGCCTTAGAAGTCAACGCCCGAAGCATAAAGTACAAAATAAATAGAACAGTTTTTCGATCGTATAAAACGAATAATTGCTACCAGTGTGAAAGTTATGGTCATTTCTACGTTCGGGCAACCTAGGTTTCACTCCAGGGCGTTGCTCCACCAGATCGAATAGTTACGGCCTATGAAGTCAACGCCAGAAGCATAAAATACAATATAAATACAACAGTTTTTCTATCATATAAAACGAATGATAGCAACCAGTGTGAAAGTTATGGTCATTTCTACCTTCCGCGCAATCTTGGCTTTACCCTAGGGCGTTGTTCCACCAGATGGAATAGTTAGGGCCTAAGAAGTCAACGCCAGAAGCATAAAACACGATATAAATACAACAGCTTTTCCATCGTATAAAACGAATAATTGCAACCAGTGTGAAAGTTATTGTCCTTTCTACATTTCGAGCAACCTAGGCTTCACTCTAGGGCTTTGCTCCACCTGATCGAATAGTTAGGGCCTTAGAAGTCAACGCCAGAAGCATAAAATACAATATAAATACTACAGCTTTTCCACCATATAAAAGGAATAATTGCAACCAGTATGAAAGTTATGGTCATTTCTGCTTTCCGGACAACCTATGCTTCACCCTAGGCCGTTGTTCCACCAGATGGAATAGTTAGGGCCTAAGAAGTCAACGCCAGAAGCGTAAAATACGATATAAAAACAACAGCTTTTCCATCGTATAAAACAAATTATTGCAGCCAGTTTGATAGTGATGGTCATTTCTACGTACCGGGCAACCTAGACTTCACACTAGTGCGTTGCTCCACCAGATCGAATAGCTAGGGCCTTAGGAGTCAACGCCCGAAGCATAAAGTATAAAATAAATAGAACAGTTTTTCCATCGTATAAAACGAATAATTGCTACCAGTGTGAAAGTTATGGTCACTTCTACTTTCCGGGCAACCTAGACTTCACCCTAGGGCGTTGTTCCACCAGGTGGAATAGTTAGGGCCTAAGTAGTCAACGCCAGAAGCATAAAATACGATATAAATACAACAGCTTTTCCATCGTACAAAACGAATAATTGCAACCAGTGTGAAAGTTATGGTCATTTCTACGTTCTGGGCAACCTAGGCTTCCCCCTAGGGCGTTGCTCCAACAGATTGCATAGCTAGGGCCTTAGAAGCCAATGCCCGAAGCATAAAATGCAATAAAAATACAACAGTTTTTCCATCGTATAGCAGGAATAATTTGCAACCAGTGTGAAGGTTATGGTCATATCTACATTCCGGGCAACCTAGGCATCACTGTAGGGCGTTGCTCCAGCAGATCGGATAGTTAGGTCCTTAGAAGTCAACGCCAGAAGCATAAAATACAATATAAATACAACAGTTTTTCCATCGTATAAAACGAATAATTGCAACCAGTTTGAAAGTGATGGGCATTCCTACGTACCGGGCAACCTAGGCTTCACTCTAGGGCGTTTCTCCACCAGATCGAATAGTTAGGGCCTTAGAAGTCAACGCCCGAAGCATAAAGTATAAAATAAATAGAACTGTTTTTCCATCGTATAAAACGAATAATTGCAACCAGTGTGCAAGTTAAGGTCATTTCTACTTTCCGGGCAACCTAGACTTCACCCTAGGGCGTTGTTCCACCAGATGGAATAGTTAGGGCCTAAGAAGTCAACGCCAGAAGCATAAAATAGGATATAAATACAACAGCTTTTCCATCGTATAAAACGAATAGTTGCAACCAGTGTGAAAGTTATGGTCATTTCTACGTTCCTGGCAACCTAGGCTTCCCACTAGGGCGTTGCTCTAACAGATTGCATAGCTAGGGCCTTAGAAGCCAATGCCCGAAGCATAAAATGCAATAAAAATACAACAGTTTTTCCATCGTATAGCAGGAATAATTTGCAACCAGTGTGAAGGTTATGGTCATATCCACGTTCCGGGCAGCCTAGGCATCACTGTAGGGCGTTGCTCCACCAGATCGAATAGTTAGGTCCTTAGAAGTCAACGCCAGAAGCATAAAATACAATATAAATACAACAGTTTTTCCCTCGTATAAAACGAATAATTGCAACCAGTTTGAAAGTGATGGTCATTTCTACGTTCCGGGTAACCTAGGCCTCACTCTAGGGCGTTGCTCCAACAGATTGAATAGTTAGGGCCTTAGAAGTCAGCGCCCGAAGCATAAAATGCAATAAAAATACAACAGTTTTTCCATCGTATAACAGGATTAATTGCAACCAGTTTGAAAGTGTTGGTCATTTCTACGTCACGGGCAACCTAGGCTTCACTCTAGGGCGTTGCTCCACCATATCAAACAGTTAGGGCCTAACAAGTGAACGCCAGAAGCATAAAATACAATATAAATACAACAGTTTTTCCATCGTATAAAACGAATAATTGCTACCAGTGTAAAAGTTATGGTCATTTCTGCGTTCCGGGCAGCCTAGGCTTCACTCTAGGGCGGAGCTCCACCATATCGAATAGCTACGGCCTTAGAAGCCTACGCCTGAAGCATAAAATACAATAAAAATACAACGGTCTTTTCATCGTATAACAGGAATAATTGCAACAAGCGTGAAAGTAATGATCATTTCGGCGTTTCGGGCATCCTAGTCTTAACTCTGAGGCATTGCTCCACCAGATCGACTAGTTAGGGCCTAAGAAGTCAACGCCAGAAGCATAAAATACCATATAAATACAACAGTTTTTCCATTGTATAAAACGAATAATTGCTACCAGTGTAAAAGTTATGGTCATTTCTACGTTCCGGGCAACCTAGGCTTCACCCTAGGGCGTTGTTCCACCAGATTGAATAGTTAGGGCCTAAAAAGTGAACGCCAGAAGCATAAAATACAATATAAAAACAACAGTTTTTCCATCGTATAAAACGAATAATTGCAGCCAGTGTGATGGTTATGGTCATTTCTACATTCCGAGCAACCTAGGCTTCACTCTAGGGCGTTGCTCCAACAGATTGAATAGTTAGGGCCTTAGAAGTCAACGCACAAAGCATAAAATGCAATAAAAATACAACAGTTTTTCCATCGTATAACAGGATTAATTGCAACCAGTTTGAAAGTGATGGTCATTTCTACGTTTCGGGCAACCTAGGCATCACTGTAGGGCGTTGCTCCAGCAGATCGGATAGTTAGGTCCTTAGAAGTCAACGCCAGAAGCATAAAATACAATATAAATACAACAGTTTTTCCATCGTATAAAACGAATAATTGCAACCAGTTTGAAAGTGATGGGCATTCCTACGTACCGGGCAACCTAGGCTTCACTCTAGGGCGTTTCTCCACCAGATCGAATAGTTAGGGCCTTAGAAGTCAACGCCCGAAGCATAAAGTATAAAATAAATAGAACTGTTTTTCCATCGTATAAAACGAATAATTGCAACCAGTGTGCAAGTTAAGGTCATTTCTACTTTCCGGGCAACCTAGACTTCACCCTAGGGCGTTGTTCCACCAGATGGAATAGTTAGGGCCTAAGAAGTCAACGCCAGAAGCATAAAATAGGATATAAATACAACAGCTTTTCCATCGTATAAAACGAATAGTTGCAACCAGTGTGAAAGTTATGGTCATTTCTACGTTCCGGGCAACCTAGGCTTCCCACTAGGGCGTTGCTCTAACAGATTGCATAGCTAGGGCCTTAGAAGCCAATGCCCGAAGCATAAAATGCAATAAAAATACAACAGTTTTTCCATCGTATAGCAGGAATAATTTGCAACCAGTGTGAAGGTTATGGTCATATCCACGTTCCGGGCAGCCTAGGCATCACTGTAGGGCGTTGCTCCACCAGATCGAATAGTTAGGTCCTTAGAAGTCAACGCCAGAAGCATAAAATACAATATAAATACAACAGTTTTTCCCTCGTATAAAACGAATAATTGCAACCAGTTTGAAAGTGATGGTCATTTCTACGTTCCGGGTAACCTAGGCCTCACTCTAGGGCGTTGCTCCAACAGATTGAATAGTTAGGGCCTTAGAAGTCAGCGCCCGAAGCATAAAATGCAATAAAAATACAACAGTTTTTCCATCGTATAACAGGATTAATTGCAACCAGTTTGAAAGTGTTGGTCATTTCTACGTCACGGGCAACCTAGGCTTCACTCTAGGGCGTTGCTCCACCATATCAAACAGTTAGGGCCTAACAAGTGAACGCCAGAAGCATAAAATACAATATAAATACAACAGTTTTTCCATCGTATAAAACGAATAATTGCTACCAGTGTAAAAGTTATGGTCATTTCTGCGTTCCGGGCAGCCTAGGCTTCACTCTAGGGCGGAGCTCCACCATATCGAATAGCTACGGCCTTAGAAGCCTACGCCTGAAGCATAAAATACAATAAAAATACAACGGTCTTTTCATCGTATAACAGGAATAATTGCAACAAGCGTGAAAGTAATGATCATTTCGGCGTTTCGGGCATCCTAGTCTTAACTCTGAGGCATTGCTCCACCAGATCGACTAGTTAGGGCCTAAGAAGTCAACGCCAGAAGCATAAAATACCATATAAATACAACAGTTTTTCCATTGTATAAAACGAATAATTGCTACCAGTGTAAAAGTTATGGTCATTTCTACGTTCCGGGCAACCTAGGCTTCACCCTAGGGCGTTGTTCCACCAGATTGAATAGTTAGGGCCTAAGAAGTGAACGCCAGAAGCATAAAATACAATATAAAAACAACAGTTTTTCCATCGTATAAAACGAATAATTGCAGCCAGTGTGATGGTTATGGTCATTTCTACATTCCGAGCAACCTAGGCTTCACTCTAGGGCGTTGCTCCAACAGATTGAATAGTTAGGGCCTTAGAAGTCAACGCACAAAGCATAAAATGCAATAAAAATACAACAGTTTTTCCATCGTATAACAGGATTAATTGCAACCAGTTTGAAAGTGATGGTCATTTCTACGTTTCGGGCAACCTAGGCTTCACTCTAGGGCGTTGCTCCACTAGATCGAATAGCTAGGGCCATAGATGTCAACGCCAGAAGCATAAAATACGATATAAATACAACAGCTTTTCCATCGTATAAAAGGAATAATTGCAAACAGTGTGAAAGTAATGGTCATTTCTACGTTCCGGGCAACCTAGGCTTCACTCTAGGGCGTTGCTCCACCAGATCAAACAGTTAGGGCCTTAGAAGTCAACGCCCGAAGCATAAAATACAAAATAAATAGAACAGTTTTTCCATTGTATAAAACGAATAATTGCTACCAGTGTAAAAGTTATGGTCATTTCTACGTTCCGGGCAACCTAGGCTTCACCCTAGGGCGTTGTTCCACCAGATCGAATAGTTAGGGCCTAAGAAGTGAACGCCAGAAGCATAAAATACAATATAAATACAACAGATTTTCCATCATATAAAACGAATAATTGCAACCAGTGTGAAAGCTATGGTCATTTCTACATTCCGAGCAACCTAGGCTTCACTCTAGGGCGTTGCTCCAACAGGTTGAAGAGTCATGGCCTTATAAGTCAACGCCCGAAGCATAAAATGCAATAAAAATACAACAGTTTTTCCATCCTATAACAGGATTAATTGCAACCAGTTTGAATGTGATGGTCTTTTCTACGTTCCGGGCAACCTAGGCTTCACTCCAGGGCGTTGCTCCACTAGATCGAATAGTTAGGGCCTAAGAAGTCAACGCCAGTAGCATAAAATACGATATAAATTCAACAGCTTTTCCATCGTATAAAACGAATAATGGTAACCAGTGTGAAAGTTATGGTCATTTCTACGTTCCGGTCAACCTAGGCTTCACTCTAGGACGTTGCTCCACCAGATCGAATAGTTAGGGCCTAAGAAGTCAACGCCAAAAGAATAAAATACGATATAAGTACAACAGTTTTTCCATCGTATAAAATGAATGATTGCGAACATTGTGAAAGTAATGGTCATTTCTACGTGCCTGGCAACCTACGCGTCACTCTAGGGCGTTGCTGCTCCACATCTGATAGCTACGGCCTTAGAAGTTAACGCCGGAAGCATAAAATACAATATAAATACAACAGCTTCGCCATCGTATAAAATGAATAATTGCAAACAGTGTGAAGGTAATGGTCATTTCTACGTTCCGAGCAACCTAGGCTTCACTCTAGGGCGTTGCTCCACCAGATCGAATAGTTAGGGCCTAAGAAGTCAACGCCAGAAGCATAAAATACGATATAAATACAACAGCTTTTCCATCGTAGAAAACGATTAATGGCAACCAGTGCGAATGTTATGGTCATTTCTACGTTCCGGGAAAGCTAGGCTTCAGTCTAGGGCCTTCCTCCACTAGATCGAATAGCTAGGGCCATAGATGTCAACGCCAGAAGCATAAAATACGATATAAATACAACAGCTTTTCCATCGTATAAAAGGAATAATTGCAAACAGTGTGAAAGTAATGGTCATTTCTACGTTCCGGGCAACCTAGGCTTCACTCTAGGGCGTTGCTCCACCAGATCAAACAGTTAGGGCCTTAGAAGTCAACGCCCGAAGCATAAAATACAAAATAAATAGAACAGTTTTTCCATTGTATAAAAGGAATAATTGCAAACAGTGTGGAAGTAATTGTCATTTCTATATTCTGAGCAACCTAGGCTTCACCCAAGGGCGTTGCTCCACCAGATCAAACAGATAGGTCCTTAGATGTCAACGCCAGAAGCATACAATACGATATAAATACAACAGCTTTTCCATGGTATAACAGGATTAATTGCAACCAGTTTGAAAGTGATGGTCATTTCGACGTTCCGGGCAGCCTAGACTTCACTCTAGGGCGTTGCTCCACTAGATCGAATAGCTAGGGCCTTAGAAGACAACGCCAGAGGCATAAAATACAATATAAATACAACAGCTTTTCCATTGTATAAAACGAATAATTGCTACCAGTGTAAAAGTTATGGTCATTTCTACGTTCCGGGCAACCTAGGCTTCACCCTAGGGCGTTGTTCCACCAGATCGAATAGTTAGGGCCTAAGAAGTGAACGCCAGAAGCATAAAATACAATATAAATACAACAGTTTTTCCATCGTATAAAACGAATAATTGCAGCCAGTGTGATGGTTATGGTCATTTCTACATTCCGAGCAACCTAGGCTTCACTCTAGGGCGTTGCTCCAACAGATTGAATAGTTAGGGCCTTAGAAGTCAACGCACAAAGCATAAAATGCAATAAAAATACAACAGTTTTTCCATCGTATAACAGGATTAATTGCAACCAGTTTGAAAGTGATGGTCATTTCTACGTTCCGGGCAACCTAGGCTTCACTCTAGGGCGTTGCTCCACTAGATCGAATAGCTAGGGCCATAGATGTCAACGCCAGAAGCATAAAATACGATATAAATACAACAGCTTTTCCATCGTATAAAAGGAATAATTGCAAACAGTGTGAAAGTAATGGTGATTTCTACGTTCCGGGCAACCTAGGCTTCACTCTAGGGCGTTGCTCCACCAGATCAAACAGTTAGGGCCTTAGAAGTCAACGCCCGAAGCATAAAATACAAAATAAATAGAACAGTTTTTCCATTGTATAAAACGAATAATTGCTACCAGTGTAAAAGTTATGGTCATTTCTACGTTCCGGGCAACCTAGGCTTCACCCTAGGGCGTTGTTCCACCAGATCGAATAGTTAGGGCCTAAGAAGTGAACGCCAGAAGCATAAAATTCAATATAAATACAACAGATTTTCCATCATATAAAACGAATAATTGCAACCAGTGTGAAAGCTATGGTCATTTCTACATTCCGAGCAACCTAGGCTTCACTCTAGGGCGTTGCTCCAACAGATTGAAGAGTCAGGGCCTTATAAGTCAACGCCCGAAGCATAAAATGCAATAAAAATACAACAGTTTTTCCATCGTATAACAGGATTAATTGCAACCAGTTTGAATGTGATGGTCTTTTCTATGTTCCGGGCAACCTAGGCTTCACTCTAGGGCGTTGCTCCACTAGATCGAATAGTTAGGGCCTAAGAAGTCAACGCAAGAAGCATAATATACAATATAAATATAACAGATTTTCCATCGTATAAAACGAATAACAGCAATCAGTGTGACAGTTATGGTCATTTCTACGTTCCGGGCTACCTAGGCTTCACTCTAGGACGTTGCTCCACCAGATCGAATAGTTAGGGCCTATGAAGTCAACGCCAGAAGCATAAAATACAATAAAGGTGCAACAGATTTTCCATCGTATAAAACGAATAACAGCAATCAGTGTGAAAGTAATGGTCATTTCTACGTTCCGGTCAACCTAGGCGTCACTCTAGGGCGTTGCTCCACCACGTCTAATAGCTACGGCCTTAGAAGTCAACGCCAGGAGCATAAAATACAATATAAATACAACAGCTTTTCCATCGTATAACATGAATAACTGCAAACACTGTGCAAGTAATGGTCATTTCTACGTTCCGGGCAACCTAGGCTGCACTCTAGGGTGTTGCTCCACCAGATGGAATAGCTAGGGCCTTAGAAGGGAACGCCCGAAGCATAAAATGCAAAATAAATATAACTGCTTTTCCATCGTACGAAACGAATAACAGCAAACAGTCTGAAAGTACTGGTCTTTTCTACGTTCCGGGTAACCTAGGTTTGACACTAGGGCGTTGCTCCACCAGACCGAATAGCCAGGGACTTAGATTTCAACGCCAGAAGGATAAAATACAATATAAGTCCACAGTTTTTCCATCGTATGAAATGAATAATTGCAGACATTGTGAAAATAATGGTCATTTCTACGTTCCGGGTTACCTAGGTTTCACACTAGGGCGTTGCTCCACCAGACCGAATAGCTAGGGACTTAGAATTCAACGCCAGAAGGATAAAATACAATATAAATACAACAGTTTTTCCATCATATAAAACGAATAATTGCAACCCGTGTGAAAGTGATGGTCATTTGTACGTTCCAGGCAACCTAGGCTTCACTCTAGGGCGTTGCTCTACCAGATCGAATTGTTAGGGCCTAAGAAGTGGACGCCAGAGGCATAATATACAATATAAATATAACAGTTTTTACATTGTATAAAACGAATAATAGCAATCAGTGTGAAAGTTGTGGTCATTTCTACGTTCCGGGCAACCTAGGCTTCGCTCTAGGGCGTTGCTCCACCACGTCTAATAGATACGGCCTTAGAAGTCAACGCCAGGAGCATAAAATACAACATAAATACAACAGCTTTTCCATCGTATAAAATGAATAACTGCAAACACTGTGCAAGTAATGGTCATTTCTACGTTCCGGGCAACCTAGGCTTCACTCTAGGGCGTTGCTCCACCAGACCGAATAGCTAGGGACTTAGAATTCAATGCCAGAAGCATAAAATGCAATATATATAGAACAGCTTTTCCATCGTTTAAAACGAATAATAGCAACCAGTGTGAAAGTTATGGTCATTTCTACGTTCCGGGCAACCTAGGCTTCACTCTATGGCGTGCTCCACCAGATCGAATAGTTAGGGCTTTAGAAGTCAACGCCCGAAGCATTAAATACAATAAAGATGCAAGAGTTTTTCCATAGCATAACAGGAATAATTTCCACCAGTGTGAAGGTAATGGTATGGTCTACGTTCCGGGCAACCTAGGCTTCACTCTAGGGCGGTGCTCCACCAGATCAAATACTTAGGGCCTGAGAAGTCAACGCCAAAAGAATAAAATACGATATAAGTACAACAGTTTTTCCATCGTATAAAATGAATGATTGCGAACATTGTGAAAGTAATGGTCATTTCTACGTGCCTGGCAACCTACGCGTCACTCTAGGGCGTTGCTGCTCCACATCTGATAGCTACGGCCTTAGAAGTTAACGCCGGAAGCATAAAATACAATATAAATACAACAGCTTCGCCATCGTATAAAATGAATAATTGCAAACAGTGTGAAGGTAATGGTCACTTCTACGTTCCGAGCAACCTAGGCTTCACTCTAGGGCGTTGCTCCACCAGATCGAATAGTTAGGGCCTAAGAAGTCAACGCCAGAAGCATAAAATACGATATAAATACAACAGCTTTTCCATCGTAGAAAACGATTAATGGCAACCAGTGCGAATGTTATGGTCATTTCTACGTTCCGGGAAACCTAGGCTTCAGTCTAGGGCCTTCCTCCACCAGATCGAATAGTTAGGGCCTTAGAAGTCAACGCCAGAAGCATAAAATTCCATAAAGATGCAACAGCTTTCCATCGTATAACAGGAATAACTGCAAACAGTGTGATAGTACTGGTCATTACTACGTTCCGGGTAATCCAGGCTTCACTGTAGGGCGTTGCTCCACCAAATCGAATAGTTAGGGCCTTAGAAGTCAACGCCAGGAGCATAAAATACAACATAAATACAACAGCTTTTCCATCGTATAAAATGAATAACTGCAAACACTGTGCAAGTAATGGTCATTTCTACGTTCCGGGCAACCTAGGCTGCACTCTAGGGTGTTGCTCCACCAGATGGAATAGCTAGGGCCTTAGAAGTGAACGCCCGAAGCATAAAATGCAAAATAAATATAACTGCTTTTCCATCGTACGAAACGATAACAGCAACCAGTCTGAAAGTACTGGTCATTTCTACGTTCCGGGTAACCTAGGTTTCACACTAGGGCGTTGCTCCACCAGACCGAATAGCCAGGGACTTAGAATTCAACGCCAGAAGGATAAAATACAATATAAGTCCACTGTTTTTCCATCGTATGAAATGAATAATTGCAGACATTGTGAAAGTAATGGTCATTTCTACGTTCCGGGTTACCTAGGTTTCACACTAGGGCGTTGCTCCACCATACCGAATAGCTAGGGACTTAGAATTCAACGCCAGAAGGATAAAATACAATATAAATACAACAGTTTTTCCATCATATAAAACGAATAATTGCAACCAGTATGAAAGTTCTGGTCATTTCTACGTTCCGGGCAGCCTAGGCTCCACTCTATGGCGCTCTTCCACCACATCGAATAGCTACGGCCTCAGAAGTCAACGCCTGAAGCATAAAATACAATAAAAATACAACAGTCTTTCCATCCTATATCAGGAATAATTGCAACCCGTGTAAAAGTGATGGTCATTTCTACGTTCCGGGCAACATAGGCTTCACTCTATGGCGTTTTTCCTCCACATCGAATAGCTACGGCCGCAGAAGTCAACGCCTGAAGCATAAAATGCAATAAAAATACAACAGTCTTTCCATCGTATACCAGGAATAATTGCAACCCGTGTGAAAGTGATGGTCATTTGTACGTTCCAGGCAACCTAGGCTTCACTCTAGGGCGTTGCTCTACCAGATCGAATTGTTAGGGCCTAAGAAGTGAACGCCAGAAGCATAATATACAATATAAATATAACAGTTTTCCCATTGTATAAAACGAATAATAGCAATCAGTGTGAAAGTTGTGGTCATTTCTACGTTCCGGGCAACCTAGGCTTCACTCTAGGGCGTTGCTCTACCAGATCGAATTGTTAGGGCCTAAGAAGTGAACGCCAGAAGCATAATATACAATATAAATACAACTGCTTTTCCATCGTACAAAATCAATAATTGCCAACAGTGTGAAAGTAATGGTCATATCTACGTTCCGGGCAACCTAGGCTTCACTGTAGGTCGTTGCTCCACCCGATCGAATAGCTAGCGACTTACAATTAAACGCCAGAGGTATAAAATATAATAAAAATACAACAGTCCTTCCATCGTATAAAAGGAGTAATTGCAACCAGTGTGAAAGTAATGGTCATTCCGACGTACCGGGCAACCTAGGCTTCACTCTAGAGCGTTGCTCCACCAGATCGAAGAGTTAGGGCCTTAGAAGACAACGCCAGAAGCATAAGATACAATAAAGACGCAACAGTTTTTCCATCCTATAACAGGCATAATTGCAACCAGTGTGAAGGTAATGGTATGTTCTACGTTCCGGGCTACGTAGGCTTCACTCAAGTGCGGTGCTCCACCAGATCAAACAGCTGGGGCCTAAGAAGTCAACGCCAGAAGCATAAAATACGATAAAGATGCAACAGTTTTACCATCGTATAAAACGAATAATTGCAACCAGTGTGAAAGTTATGGTCATTTCTAAATTCCGAGCAACCTAGGCTTCACTCTATTGCGTTGCTCCAGCAGATTGAATAGTTAGGGCCTAAGAAGTGAACGCCAGAAGCATAAAATTCAATATAAATACAACAGTTTTTCCATCATATAAAACGAGTAATTGCAACCAGTATGAGAGTTATGGTCATTTCTACTTTCCAGGCAACCTACGCTACACACTAGGGCGTTGCTCCAACAGATTGAAGAGTCAGGGCCTTATAAGTCAACGCCCGAAGCATAAAATGCAATAAAAATACAACAGTTTTTCCATCGTATAACAGGATTAATTGCAACCAGTTTGAATGTGATGGTCTTTTCTACGTTCGGGGCAACCTAGGCTTCACTCTAGGGCGTTGCTCCACTAGATCGAATAGTTAGGGCCTAAGAAGTCAACGCCAGAAGCATAAAATACGATATAAATTCAACAGCTTTTCCATCGTATAAAACGAATAATTGCTACCAGTGTAAAAGTTATGGTCATTTCTACGTTCCGGGCAACCTAGGCTTCACCCTAGGGCGTTGTTCCACCAGATCGAATAGTTAGGGCCTAAGAAGTGAACGCCAGAAGCATAAAATACAATATAAATACAACAGTTTTTCCATCGTATAAAACGAATAATTGCAGCCAGTGTGAAGGTTATGGTCATTTCTACATTCCGAGCAACCTAGGCTTCACCCTAGGGCGTTGCTCCAACAGATTGAATAGTTAGGGCCTTAGAAGTCAACGCACAAAGCATAAAATGCAATATAAATACAACAGTTTTTCCATCGTATAACAGGATTAATTGCAACCAGTTTGAAAGTGATGGTCATTTCTACGTTCCGGGCAACCTAGGCTTCACTCTAGGGCGTTGCTCCACTAGATCGAATAGCTAGGGCCATAGAAGTCAACGCCAGAAGCATAAAATACGATATAAATACAACAGCTTTTCCATCGTATAAAAGGAATAATTGCAAACAGTGTGAAAGTAATGGTCATTTCTACGTTCCGGGCAACCTAGGCTTCACTCTAGGGCGTTGCTCCACCAGATCAAACAGTTAGGGCCTTAGAAGTCAACGCCCAAAGCATAAAATACAAAATAAATAGAACAGTTTTTCCATTGTATAAAACGAATAATTGCTACCAGTGTAAAAGTTATGGTCATTTCTGCGTTCCGGGCAACCTAGGCTTCACCCTAGGGCGTTGTTCCACCAGATCGAATAGTTAGGGCCTAAGAAGTGAACGCCAGAAGCATAAAATACAATATAAATACAACAGATTTTCCATCATATAAAACGAATAATTGCAACCAGTGTGAAAGCTATGGTCATTTCTACATTCCGAGCAACCTAGGCTTCACTCTAGGGCGTTGCTCCAACAGATTGAAGAGTCAGGGCCTTATAAGTCAACGCCCGAAGCATAAAATGCAATAAAAATACAACAGTTTTTCCATCGTATAACAGGATTAATTGCAACCAGTTTGAATGTGATTGTCTTTTCTACGTTCCGGGCAACCTAGGCTTCACTCTAGGGCGTTGCTCCACTAGATCGAATAGTTAGGGCCTAAGAAGTCAACGCCAGAAGCATAAAATACGATGTAAATTCAACAGCTTTTCCATCGTATAAAACGAATAATGGTAACCAGTGTGAAAGTTATGGTCATTTCTACGTTCCGGTCAACCTAGGCTTCACTCTAGGGCGGTGCTCCACCAGATCAAATAGTTACGGCCTAAGAAGTCAGCGCCAGAAGCATAAATTACAATATAAGTACAACAGCTTTTCCATCGTATATAATGTATATTTGCAAACAGTGTGGAAGTAATTGTCATTTCTACGTTCCGGGCAACCTAGGCTTCACTCTAGGGCGTTGCTCTACCAGATCGAATTGTTAGGGCCTAAGAAGTGAACGCCAGAAGCATAATATACAATATAAATACAACTGCTTTTCCATCGTACAAAATGAATAATTGCCAACAGTGTGAAAGTAACGGTCATATCTACGTTCCGGGCAACCTAGGCTTCACTGTAGGTCGTTGCTCCGCCAGATCGAATAGCTAGGGACTTAGAATTTAACGCCAGCAGGACAAAATGCAATATAAGTACAACAGTTTTTTCATCGTATAAAATGAATAATTGCAGACATTGTGAAAGTAATGGTCATTTCTACGTTCCGGTCAACCTAGGCGTCACTCTAGGGCGTTGCTCCACCACGTCTAATAGCTACGGCCTTAGAAGTCAACGCCAGGAGCATAAAATACAACATAAATACAACAGCTTTTCCATCGTATAAAATGAATAACTGCAAACACTGTGCAAGTAATGGTCATTTCTACGTTCCGGGCAACCTAGGCTTCACTCTAGGGCGTTGCTCCACCAGACCGAATAGCTAGGGCCTAAGAAGTCAACGCCAGAAGCATAAAATACGATATAAATTCAACAGCTTTTCCATCGTATAAAACGAATAATGGTAACCAGTGTGAAAGTTATGGTCATTTCTACGTTCCGGTCAACCTAGGCTTCACTCTAGGACGTTGCTCCACCAGGTCGAATAGTTAGGGCCTATGAAGTCAACGCCAGAAGCATAAAATACAATAAAGGTGCAACAGTTTTTCCATCGTATAACAGGAATAATTGCAACCAGTGTGAAGGTAATGGTATGTTCTACGTTCCGGGCAACCTAGGCTTCACTCTAGGGCGGTGCTCCACCAGATCAAATAGTTACGGCCTAAGAAGTCAGCGCCAGAAGCATAAATTACAATATAAGTACAACAGCTTTTCCATCGTATATAATGTATATTTGCAAACAGTGTGGAAGTAATTGTCATTTCTACGTTCCGGGCAACCTAGGCTTCACGCTAGAGTGTTGCTCCACCAGATGGAATAGCTAGGGCCTTGGAAGTCAACGCCCGAAGCATAAAATGCAAAATAAATAGAACAGTTTTTCCATTGTATAAAACGAATAACTGCAACCAGTGTGAAAGTACTGGTCATTTCTACGTTCCGGGTAACCTATGTTTCACTCTAGGGCGTTGCTCCACCAGATCGAATAGCTAGGGACTTAGAATTTAACGCCAGAAGGATAAAATGCAATATAAGTACAACAGTTTTTTCATCGTATAAAATGAATAATTGCAGACATTGTGAAAGTAATGGTCATTTCTACGTTCCGGTCAACCTAGGCGTCACTCTAGGGCGTTGCTCCACCACGTCTAATAGCTACGGCCTTAGAAGTCAACGCCAGGAGCATAAAATACAACATAAATACAACAGCTTTTCCATCGTATAAAATGAATAACTGCAAACACTGTGCAAGTAATGGTCATTTCTACGTTCCGGGCAACCTAGGCTTCACTCTAGGGCGTTGCTCCACCAGACCGAATAGCTAGGGACTTAGAATTCAATGCCAGAAGCATAAAATGCAATATAAATAGAACAGCTTTTCCATCGTAGAAAACGATTAATGGCAACCAGTGCGAATGTTATGGTCATTTCTACGTTCCGGGAAACCTAGGCTTCAGTCTAGGGCCTTCCTCCACCAGATCGAATAGTTAGGGTCTTAGAAGTCAACGCCAGAAGCATAAAATTCCATAAAGATGCAACAGCTTTCCATCGTATAACAGGAATAACTGCAAACAGTGTGATAGTACTGGTCATTACTACGTTCCGGGTAATCCAGGCTTCACTGTAGGGCGTTGCTCCACCAGACCGAATAGCCTGGGACTTAGAATTCAACGCCAGAAGGATAAAATACAATATAAGTCCACAGTTTTTCCATCGTATGAAATGAATAATTGCAGACATTGTGAAAGTAATGGTCATTTCTACGTTCCCGGTTACCTAGGTTTCACACTAGGGCGTTGCTCCACCAGACCGAATAGCTAGGGACTTAGAATTCAACGCCAGAAGGATAAAATACAATATAAATACAACAGTTTTTCCATCATATAAAACGAATAATTGCAACCAGTATGAAAGTTCTGGTCATTTCTACGTTCCGGGCAGCCTAGGCTCCACCCTATGGCACTCTTCCACCACATCGAATAGCTACGGCCTCAGAAGTCAACGCCTGAAGCATAAAATACAATAAAAATACAACAGTCTTTCCATCCTATATCAGGAATAATTGCAACCCGTGTGAAAGTGATGGTCATTTCTACGTTCCGGGCAACATAGGCTTCACTCTATGGCGTTTTTCCTCCACATCGAATAGCTACGGCCGCAGAAGTCAACGCCTGAAGCATAAAATGCAATAAAAATACAACAGTCTTTCCATCCTATAACAGGAATAATTGCAACCCGTGTGAAAGTGATGGTCATTTGTACGTTCCAGGCAACCTAGGCTTCACTCTAGGGCGTTGCTCTACCAGATCGAATTGTTAGGGCCTAAGAAGTGAACGCCAGAAGCATAATATACAATATAAATACAACTGCTTTTCCATCGTACAAAATGAATAATTGCCAACAGTGTGAAAGTAATGGTCATATCTACGTTCCGGGCAACCTAGGCTTCACTGTAGGTCGTTGCTCCAACGGATCGAATAGCTAGCGACTTGCAATTAAACGCCAGAGGCATAAAATGTAATAAAAATACAACAGTCTTTCCATCGTATAAAAGGAGTAAATGCAACCAGTGTGAAAGTAATGGTCATTCCGACGTACCGGGCAACCTAGGCTTCACTCTAGAGCGTTGCTCCACCAGATCGAAGAGTTAGGGCCTTAGAAGACAACGCCAGAAGCATAAGATACAATAAAGACGCAACAGTTTTTCCATCGTATAACAGGCGTAATTGCAACCCGTGTGAAGGTAATGGTATGTTCTACGTTCCGGGCAACGTAGGCTTCACTCAAGTGCGGTGCTCCACCAGATCAAACAGCTGGGGCCTAAGAAGTCAACGCCAGAAGCATAAAATACGATAAAGATGCAACAGTTTTACCATCGTATAAAACGAATAATTGCAACCAGTGTGAAAGTTATGGTCATTTCTAAATTCCGAGCAACCTAGGCTTCACTCTATTGCGTTGCTCCAGCAGATTGAATAGTTAGGGCCTAAGAAGTGAAAGCCAGAAGCATAAAATTCAATATAAATACAACTGTTTTTCCATCATATAAAACGAGTAATTGCAACCAGTATGAAAGTTATGGTCATTTCTACTTTCCAGGCAACCTACGCTACACACTAGGGCGTTGCTCCAACAGATTGAAGAGTCAGGGCCTTATAAGTCAACGCCCGAAGCATAAAATGCAATAAAAATACAACAGTTTTTCCATCGTATAACAGGATTAATTGCAACCAGTTTGAATGTGATGGTCTTTTCTACGTTCCGGGCAACCTAGGCTTCACTCTAGGGCGTTGCTCCACTAGATCGAATAGTTAGGGCCTAAGAAGTCAACGCCAGAAGCATAAAATACGATATAAATTCAACAGCTTTTCCATCGTATAAAACGAATAATGGTAACCAGTGTGAAAGTTATGGTCATTTCTACGTTCCGGTCAACCTAGGCTTCACTCTAGGACGTTGCTCCACCAGGTCGAATAGTTAGGGCCTATGAAGTCAACGCCAGAAGCATAAAATACAATAAAGGTGCAACAGTTTTTCCATCGTATAACAGGAATAATTGCAACCAGTGTGAAGGTAATGGTATGTTCTACGTTCCGGGCAACCTAGGCTTCACTCTAGGGCGGTGCTCCACCAGATCAAATAGTTACGGCCTAAGAAGTCAGCGCCAGAAGCATAAATTACAATATAAGTACAACAGCTTTTCCATCGTATATAATGTATATTTGCAAGCAGTGTGGAAGTAATTGTCATTTCTACGTTCCGGGCAACCTAGGCTTCACGCTAGAGTGTTGCTCCACCAGATGGAATAGCTAGGGCCTTGGAAGTCAACGCCCGAAGCATAAAATGCAAAATAAATAGAACAGTTTTTCCATTGTATAAAACGAATAACTGCAACCAGTGTGAAAGTACTGGTCATTTCTACGTTCCGGGTAACCTATGTTTCACTCTAGGGCGTTGCTCCACCAGATCGAATAGCTAGGGACTTAGAATTTAACGCCAGAAGGATAAAATGCAATATAAGTACAACAGTTTTTTCATCGTATAAAATGAATAATTGCAGACATTGTGAAAGTAATGGTCATTTCTACGTTCCGGTCAACCTAGGCGTCACTCTAGGGCGTTGCTCCACCACGTCTAATAGCTACGGCCTTAGAAGTCAACGCCAGGAGCATAAAATACAACATAAATACAACAGCTTTTCCATCGTATAAAATGAATAACTGCAAACACTGTGCAAGTAATGGTCATTTCTACGTTCCGGGCAACCTAGGCTTCACTCTAGGGCGTTGCTCCACCAGACCGAATAGCTAGGGACTTAGAATTCAATGCCAGAAGCATAAAATGCAATATAAATAGAACAGCTTTTCCATCGTAGAAAACGATTAATGGCAACCAGTGCGAATGTTATGGTCATTTCTACGTTCCGGGAAACCTAGGCTTCAGTCTAGGGCCTTCCTCCACCAGATCGAATAGTTAGGGTCTTAGAAGTCAACGCCAGAAGCATAAAATTCCATAAAGATGCAACAGCTTTCCATCGTATAACAGGAATAACTGCAAACAGTGTGATAGTACTGGTCATTACTACGTTCCGGGTAATCCAGGCTTCACTGTAGGGCGTTGCTCCACCAGACCGAATAGCCTGGGACTTAGAATTCAACGCCAGAAGGATAAAATACAATATAAGTCCACAGTTTTTCCATCGTATGAAATGAATAATTGCAGACATTGTGAAAGTAATGGTCATTTCTACGTTCCCGGTTACCTAGGTTTCACACTAGGGCGTTGCTCCACCAGACCGAATAGCTAGGGACTTAGAATTCAACGCCAGAAGGATAAAATACAATATAAATACAACAGTTTTTCCATCATATAAAACGAATAATTGCAACCAGTATGAAAGTTCTGGTCATTTCTACGTTCCGGGCAGCCTAGGCTCCACTCTATGGCGCTCTTCCACCACATCGAATAGCTACGGCCTCAGAAGTCAACGCCTGAAGCATAAAATACAATAAAAATACAACAGTCTTTCCATCCTATATCAGGAATAATTGCAACCCGTGTGAAAGTGACGGTCATTTCTACGTTCCGGGCAACATAGGCTTCACTCTATGGCGTTTTTCCTCCACATCGAATAGCTACGGCCGCAGAAGTCAACGCCTGAAGCATAAAATGCAATAAAAATACAACAGTCTTTCCATCCTATAACAGGAATAATTGCAACCCGTGTGAAAGTGATGGTCATTTGTACGTTCCAGGCAACCTAGGCTTCACTCTAGGGCGTTGCTCTACCAGATCGAATTGTTAGGGCCTAAGAAGTGAACGCCAGAAGCATAATATACAATATAAATATAACAGTTTTTCCATTGTATAAAACGAATAATAGCAATCAGTGTGAAAGTTGTGGTCATTTCTACGTTCCGGGCAACCTAGGCTTCACTCTAGGGCGTTGCTCTACCAGATCGAATTGTTAGGGCCTAAGAAGTGAACGCCAGAAGCATAATATACAATATAAATACAACTGCTTTTCCATCGTACAAAATGAATAATTGCCAACAGTGTGAAAGTAATGGTCATATCTACGTTCCGGGCAACCTAGGCTTCACTGTAGGTCGTTGCTCCACCCGATCGAATAGCTAGCGACTTACAATTAAACGCCAGAGGCATAAAATATAATAAAAATACAACAGTCTTTCCATCGTATAAAAGGAGTAATTGCAACCAGTGTGAAAGTAATGGTCATTCCGACGTACCGGGCAACCTGGGCTTCACTCTAGAGCGTTGCTCCACCAGATCGAAGAGTTAGGGCCTATGAAGTCAACGCCAGAAGCATAAAATACAATAAAGGTGCAACAGTTTTTCCATCGTATAACAGGAATAATTGCAACCAGTGTGAAGGTAATGGTATGTTCTACGTTCCGGGCAACCTAGGCTTCACTCTAGGGCGGTGCTCCACCAGATCAAATAGTTACGGCCTAAGAAGTCAGCGCCAGAAGCATAAATTACAATATAAGTACAACAGCTTTTCCATCGTATATAATGTATATTTGCAAACAGTGTGGAAGTAATTGTCATTTCTACGTTCCGGGCAACCTAGGCTTCACGCTAGAGTGTTGCTCCACCAGATGGAATAGCTAGGGCCTTGGAAGTCAACGCCCGAAGCATAAAATGCAAAATAAATAGAACAGTTTTTCCATTGTATAAAACGAATAACTGCAACCAGTGTGAAAGTACTGGTCATTTCTACGTTCCGGGTAACCTATGTTTCACTCTAGGGCGTTGCTCCACCAGATCGAATAGCTAGGGACTTAGAATTTAACGCCAGAAGGATAAAATGCAATATAAGTACAACAGTTTTTTCATCGTATAAAATGAATAATTGCAGACATTGTGAAAGTAATGGTCATTTCTACGTTCCGGTCAACCTAGGCGTCACTCTAGGGCGTTGCTCCACCACGTCTAATAGCTACGGCCTTAGAAGTCAACGCCAGGAGCATAAAATACAACATAAATACAACAGCTTTTCCATCGTATAAAATGAATAACTGCAAACACTGTGCAAGTAATGGTTATTTCTACGTTCCGGGCAACCTAGGCTGCTCTCTAGGGTGTTGCTCCACCAGATGGAATAGCTAGGGCCTTAGAAGTGAACGCCCGAAGCATAAAATGCAAAATAAATATAACTGCTTTTCCATCGTACGAAACGAATAACAGCAACCAGTCTGAAAGTACTGGTCATTTCTACGTTCCGGGTAACCTAGGTCTCACACTAAGGCGTTGCTCCACCAGACCGAATAGCCAGGGACTTAGAATTCAACGCCAGAAGGATAAGATACAATATAAGTCCACAGTTTTTCCATCGTATGAAATGAATAATTGCAGACATTGTGAAAGTAATGGTCATTTCTACGTTCCGGGTTACCTAGGTTTCACACTAGGGCGTTGCTCCACCAGACCGAATAGCTAGGGACTTAGAATTCAACGCCAGAAGGATAAAATACAATATAAATACAACAGTTTTTCCATCATATAAAACGAATAATTGCAACCAGTATGAAAGTTCTGGTCATTTCTTCGTTCCGGGCAGCCTAGGCTCCACTCTATGGCGCTCTTCCACCACATCGAATAGCTACGGCCTCAGAAGTCAACGCCTGAAGCATAAAATACAATAAAAATACAACAGTCTTTCCATCCTATATCAGGAATAATTGCAACCCGTGTGAAAGTGATGGTCATTTCTACGTTCCGGGCAACATAGGCTTCACTCTATGGCGTTTTTCCTCCACATCGAATAGCTACGGCCGCAGAAGTCAACGCCTGAAGCATAAAATACAATAAAAATACAACAGTCTTTCCATCCTATAACAGGAATAATTGCAACCCGTGTGAAAGTGATGGTCATTTGTACGTTCCAGGCAACCTAGGCTTCACTCTAGGGCGTTGCTCTACCAGATCGAATTGTTAGGGCCTAAGAAGTGAACGCCAGAAGCATAATATACAATATAAATATAACAGTTTTTCCATTGTATAAAACGAATAATAGCAATCAGTGTGAAAGTTGTGGTCATTTCTACGTTCCGGGCAACCTAGGCTTCACTCTAGGGCGTTGCTCTACCAGATCGAATTGTTAGGGCCTAAGAAGTGAACGCCAGAAGCATAATATACAATATAAATACAACTGCTTTTCCATCGTACAAAATGAATAATTGCCAACAGTGTGAAAGTAATGGTCATATCTACGTTCCGGGCAACCTAGGCTTCACTGTAGGTCGTTGCTCCACCGGATCGAATAGCTAGCGACTTACAATTAAACGCCAGAGGCATAAAATGTAATAAAAATACAACAGTCTTTCCATCGTATAAAAGGAGTAATTGCAACCAGTGTGAAAGTAATGGTCATTCCGACGTACCGGGCACCCTAGGCTTCACTCTAGAGCGTTGCTCCACCAGATCGAAGAGTTAGGGCCTTAGAAGACAACGCCAGAAGCATAAGATACAATAAAGACGCAACAGTTTTTCCATCGTATAACAGGCGTAATTGCAACCCGTGTGAAGGTAATGGTATGTTCTACGTTCCGGGCAACGTAGGCTTCACTCAAGTGCGGTGCTCCACCAGATCAAACAGCTGGGGCCTAAGAAGTCAACGCCAGAAGCATAAAATACGATAAAGATGCAACAGTTTTACCATCGTATAAAACGAATAATTCCAACCAGTGTGAAAGTTATGGTCATTTCTAAATTCCGAGCAACCTAGGCTTCACTCTATTGCGTTGCTCCAGCAGATTGAATAGTTAGGGCCTAAGAAGTGAACGCCAGAAGCATAAAATTCAATATAAATACAACAGTTTTTCCATCATATAAAACGAGAAATTGCAACCAGTATGAAAGTTATGGTCATTTCTACTTTCCAGGCAACCTAGGCTACACACTAGGGCGTTGCTCCAGCAGATTGAATAGTTAGGGCCTTAGAAGTCAATGCCCGAAGCATAAAATGCAATAAAAGTACAACAGTTTTTCCATCATATAACAGGAATAATTGCAACCAGTTCGAAAGTGATGGTCATTTCTACGTTCCGGGCAATCTCGGCTTCACTCTAGGGCGTTGCTCCACCAGATCGAACAGGTAGGGCCTTTGAAGTCAAAGCCCGAAGCATAAAATACAAAATAAACAGAACAGTCTTTCCACTGTATAAAACGAATAATTATAATAAATAATTATAAAAATAACGCTTCTGGCGTTGAATTCTAAGTCCCTAAGTATTCGATCTCGTGGAGCAACGCCCTACAGTGAAGCTTAGGTTGCCCGGAACGTCGAAATGACGATATCTTTCACACTGGTTGCAATTATTCATTTTATACGACGGAAAAGTTGCTGTATTTATATCGTATTTTATGTTTCTGGCGTTCACTTCTAAGGACCTAACTATTCGATCTGGTGGAGCAACGTTCTAGAGTGAAGCCTAGGTTGCTCGGAACGTAGAAATGACCATTACTTTCACACTGTTTGCAATTATTCATTTTATACGATGGCAAAGCTGTTGTATTTATATTCTGTTTTATGCTCCTGGCGTTGACTTCTAAGGCCGTAGTTATAAGATGTGGTGGAGCAACGCCCTAGACTTACGCCTAGGTTGCCCGGAATGTAGAAATGACCAGTACTTTCACACTGGATGCAGTTATTCCTGTTATACAATGGAAAAAATGTTGCATCTCTATTGTATTTTATGCTTCTAGCGTTGCCTTCTTAGGCCATAACTATTCCCTCTGGTGTATCAACGCAGTAGAGTGAAACCTAGGCTGCCGGAACGTAGAAATGACCATTACTTGCCCACTGGTTGCAATTATTCCTGTTATACGGTGGAAAAACTGTTGTATTTTTAATGTATTTTATGCTTTTAGCGTTGAATTCTAAGTCCCTAGCTATTCGATTTGGCGGAGCGACGCACTCGAGTGAAGCCTATGTTGCCCGGAACGTAGAAATGACCATTACTTTCACAATGTTTGCAATTATTCATTTTAAACGATGGAAAAACTGTTGTATTTTTATTGTATTTTGTGCTTCTGGCATTGTCTTCTAAGGCCCTAACTCTTCGATCTGGTGGAGCAACGCTCTAGAGTGAAGCCTAGGTTGCCCGGTACGTCGGAATGACCATTACTTTCACACTGGTTGCAATTATTCCTGTTATACGATGGAAAGACTGTTGTATATTTATTATATTTTATGCCTCTGGCGTTTAATTGTAAGTCACTAGCTATTCGATCGGGTGGAGTAACGACCTACAGTGAAGCCTAGGTTGCCCGGAACGTAGATATGACCATTACTTTCACACTGTTGGCAATTATTCATTTTGTACGATGGAAAAGCAGTTGTATTTATATTGTATTTTATGCCTGTGGCGTTGACCTCTAAGGCCGTAGCTATTAGATGTGGTGGAGCAACGCCCCAGAGTGACGCCTAGGGTGCTCGGAACGTAGAAATGACCATTACTTTCACACTGGTAGCAATTATTCGTTTTATACGATGGAAAAGCTGTTGCATTATTATCGTATTTTATGCTCCTTGCGTCGACTTCTTAGGCCCTAACTATCCGATCTGGTGGAGCAATGCCCTAGTTTGAAGCCAAGATGGCACGGAACGTAGAAATGGCCAGTACTTTCACACTGGTTGCAGTTATTCCTGTTATACGATGAAAAGACTGTTGCGTCTTTATTGTATTTTCTGCCTCTGGCGTCGACTTCTAAGGCCCTAGCTATTTGATCTGGTGGAGCTACGCCCTAGAGTGAAGCCTAGATTGCCCGGAACGTTGAAATGACCATTACCTTCACGCTTGTTGCAATTACTCCTGTTGTACGATGAAAAAACTGTTGAACTTTTATTGTATTTTATGCTTCAGGCGTTTACTTCTAAGGCCGGAGCTATTCGATGTGGTGGAGCTACGTCCTGGAGTGAAGCCTAGGTTGCCCGGAACGTAGAAATGACCATTACTTTCACGCTGTTTGCAAATATACATTATAAACGATGGAAAAGCTGTTGTACTTATGTTGTATTTTATGCTTCTGGCATTGACTTCTAAGATCCTAGCTATTCGATCTCGGGGGCAGCGTCCAAGAGTGAAGCGTGTGTTGCCCGAAACGTAGAAATGACCATTACATTCGCACGGGTTGCAATTATTCGTTTTATACGATGGATAAACTGTTGTATCTATATCGTATTTTATGCTTCTGGCGTTGACTTCTAAGGCCCTAGCTACTCGATCTAGTGGAGCAACGCCCTAGAATGAAGCCTAGGTTGCCCGGTACGTAGAAATGACCATAGCCTGAGCACTGGTTGCAATTATTCCTGTTATACGATGGAAAAGGTGTTGTATTTATATTGTATTTTATGCTTCTGGCGCTGACTTCTCAGGCCCTAACTATTCGATCTGGCGGAGCAACGCCCTAGAGTGAAGCCAAGGTTGCCCGAAACGTAGAAATGACCATCACTTTCACAATGGTTGCAATTATTCCTGTTATACGGTGGACAAACTGTTGCATTTTTATTGTACTTTATGCTTCTGGCGTGGACTTCTAAGTCCCTACGTATTCGATCTGGTGGAGCAATGCCTCACAGTTAAATCTAGGATGCCCGAAACGTCGAAATGATGATTACTCTCACACTGGTTGCAATTATTCATGCTATACGATGGAAAAACTGTTGCATTTTGATTGTACTTTATGCTTCTGGCGTTGACTTCTTAGGCCTTAACTACTCGATCTCGGGGGCAGCGTCCAAGGGTGAAGCGTATGTTGCCCGAAACGTAGAAATGACCATTACATTCGCACTGGTTGCAATTATTCTTTTTATACGATGGAAAAACTGTTGTATCTATATTGTATTTTATGCTTCTGGCGTTGTCTTCTAAGGCCCTAACTATTCGATCTAGTGGAGCAATGCCCTAGAATGAAGCCTGGGTTGCCCGGACCGTAGAAATGACCATAGCCTTAGCACTGGTTGCAATTATTCCTGTTATACGATGGAAAAGGTGTTGTATTTATATTGAATTTTATGCTTCTGGCGCTGGCTTCTCAGGCCATAACTATTCGATCTGGCGGAGCAACGCCCTAGAGTGAACCCTAGGTTGCCCGTAACGTAGAAATGACGAGTACTTTCGCACTGGTTGCAGTTATTCCTGTTATACGATGGAAAACTGTTGCTTTTTTATAGTATTTTATGATTCTGGCGTTGACTTCTAAGGTCCTAGCTATTCGATCTCGTGGGGCAACGTTCAACAGTGAAGCGTATGTTGCCCGAAACGTAGAAATGACCATTACTTTCACAGTGTTTGCCATTATTCATTTTAAACGATGGAAAAACTGTTGTATTTTTATTGTATTTTATGCTTCTGGCGTTGTCTTCTAAGGCCCTAACTCTTCGATCTGGTGGAGCAACGCTCTAGAGTGAAGCCTAGGTTGCCCGGTACGTCGGAATGACCATTACTTTCACACTGGTTGCAACTATTCCTGTTATACGATGGAAAGACTGTTGTATATTTATTATATTTTATGCCTCTGGCGTTTAATTGTAAGTCGCTAGCTATTCGATCGGGTGGAGCAACGACCTACAGTGAAGCCTAGGTTGCCCGGAACGTAGATATGACCATTACTTTCACACTGTTGGCAATTAATCGTTTTATACAATGGAAGAACTGTTACATTTATACTGTATTTTATGCGTCTGGTGTTGACCTCTAAGGCCCTAATCATTCGATCTGGTGGAGCAACGCCCTAGAGTGAAGCCTAGGTTGCCGGGAACATAGAAATGACCATCACTTTCACACTGGTTGCAATTATTCCTGTTATACGATGGAAAAGCTGTTGTATCTATATAGTATTTTATGCTTCTGGCGTTGACTTCTTAGGCCCTAACTATTCCATCTGGTGGAACAACGCCCTAGGGTGAACCCTAGGTTGTCCGGAACGTGGAAATGACCATAACTTTCACACTGGTTGCAATTATTCGTTTTATATAATGGAAAAACTGTCGTATTTATATTGTATTTTATGCTTCTGGCGTTGACTTCTAAGGCCGTAGCTATTGGATGTGGTGGAGCAACGCCCTAGAGTGACGCCTAGGTTGCCCGGAACGTAGAAATGACCATTACTTTCACACTGTTTGCAATTATTCATTTTATACGATGGAAAGGCTGTTGCATCTTTATTGTATTTTATGCTTCTGGCATTGACTTCTAAGCCCCTTACTATTCGATCTGGTGTAGCAACGCCCTAGAGTGAAGCCTAGGTTGCCCGGTACGTAGAAATGACCATTACCTTCACGCTTGTTGCAATTATTCCTGTTACTCGATGAAAAAGCTGTTGCACTTCTTATTGCGTTTTATGCTTCAGGCGTTGACTTCTAAGGCCGTAGCTATTCGATGTGGCGGAGCAACGCCCTAGAGTGAAGCCTAGGTTGGCCGGAACGTAGAAATGGCCATTACTTTCACACTGCTTGCAATTATTCGTTTTATACGATGGAAAAGCTGTTGTATTTATATCGTATTTTATGCTTCTGGCGTCGACTTCTTAGCCTCTAACTATACCATCTGATGGAACAACGCCCTAGGGTGAAGCCTAGGTTGCCCTGGACGTAGAAATGAACATTACTTTCACTCTGGTTGCAATTATTCGTTTTATACAATGGAAAAACTGTTGTACTTATTTTGTATTTGATGCTTCTAGCGTTGACTTCTTAGGCCCTAACTATTCCATCTGGTGGAACAACGCCCTAGGGTAAAGCCTAGGTTGCCCGGAACGTAGAAATGACCATATCTTTCACACTGATAGCAATCAATCGTTTTATACAATGGAAGAATTGTTACAATTATACTGTATTTTATGCTTCTGGTGTTGCCCTCTAATGCCCTAACTATTCGATCTGGTGGAGCAACGCCCTAGAGTGAAGCCTAGGTTGCCGGGAACATAGAAATGACCATCACTTTCACACTGGTTGCAATTATTCCTGTTATACGATGGAAAAGCTGTTGTATCTATATCGTATTTTATGCTTCTGGCGTTGACTTCTTAGGCCCTAAATATTCCATCTGGTGGAACAACGCCCTAGGGTGAACCCTAGGTTGTCCGGAACGTAGAAATGACCATAACTTTCACACTGGTTGCAATTATTCGTATTATACAATGGAAGAGCTGTCGTATTTATATTGTATTTTATGCTACTGGCGTTGACTTCTAAGGCCGTAGCTATTGGATGTGGTGGAGCAACGCCCTAGAGTGACGCCTAGGTTGCCCGGAACGTAGAAACGACCATTACCTTCACGCTTGTTGCAATTATTCCTGTTACTCGACGAAAAAGCTGTTGCATTTCTTATTGTATTTTATGCTTCTGGCTTTGGCTTCTAAGTCCGTAACAATTAGATGTGGTGGAGCAACGCCCTAGAGTGAAGCCAAGGTTGCCCGGAAAGTAGAAATGACCATAACTTTCATACTGGTTCAATTATTCGTTTTATACGATGGAAAAACTGTTGTATTTATATTGTATTTTATGTTTCTGACGTTGAATTCTAAGGCCGTAGCTATTGGATGTGGTGGAGCAACGCCCTAGAGTTAAACCTAGGTTACCCGGAACGTAGAAATGACCAGTACTTTCACACTGTTTGCAGTTATTCCTGTTACACGATGGAAAAACTGTTGCATATTTATTGTATTTTGTGCTTCTGGCGTCGACTACTAAGGCCCTAACTGTTCGATCTGGTGGAGCAACGCCCTAGATTGAAGCCTAGGTTGCCCGGAACGTAGAAATGGTCATAACTTTCATACTGGTAGCAATTATTCGTTGTATACAATGGAAAAACTGTCTCTATTTATTTTGTATTTTATGCTTCTGGCGTTGACTTCTAAGGCCCTAACTCTTCTATCTGGTGGAGCAACGCATCAGAGTTAAGTCTAGGATGCACGAAACGCCGAAATGATCATTACTTTCACATTGGTTGCAATTATACGTTTTATACGATGGAAAAGCTATTGTATTTATATCGTATTTTTTGCTTCTGGCGTTGTCTTCTTAGGCCCTAACTATTCCATGTGGTGGAACAACGCCCTAGGGTGAAGCCTACGTTGCCCGGAACGTAGAAATGACCACAAGTTTCACACTGGTAGCAATTAATCGTTTTATACAATGGAAGAACTGTTATATTTATACTGTATTTTATGCTTCTGATGTTCACTTCTAAGGCCCTAACTATTCGATCTGGTGGAGCAACGCCTTATAGTGAAGCCTAGGTTGCCGGGAACGTAGAAATGACCATCACTTTCACACTGGTTGCAATTATTCCTGTTATATGATGGAAAAGCTGTTGTATTTATATTGTCTTTTATGCTTCTGGCGTTGACTTCTAAGGCCGTAGCTATTAGATGTGGTGGAGCAACGCCCAAGTGTGACGCCTAGGTTGCTCGGAACGTAGAAATGACCATTACTTTCACAATGTTTGCAATTATTCATTTTATACGATGGAAAAACTGTTGTACTTATATTATATTTTATCCTTCTGGCGTTGAATTCTAAGTGCCTAGCTATTCGATCTGGTGGAGCAACGCCATATAGTGAAGCCCAGGTTGCCCGGAACGTAGAAATGACCACTACATTCACACTGTGTGCAATTATTCATTTTATACGATGGAAAAGCTGTTGTACTTATATTGTATTTTATGCTTCTGGCGATGACTTCTAAGGCCGTAGCTATTAGATGTGGTGGAGCAACGCCATAGAGTGACGCCTAGGTTGCCCGGAAAGTAGAAATGACCATAACTTTCATACTGGTTGCAATCATTCGTTTTATATCATGGAAAAACTGTTGTATTCATATTGTATTTTATGCTGCTGGCGTACACTTCTTAGGCCCTAACTATTCGATCTGGTGGAACAACGCCCTAGAGTGAAGCCTAGGTTGCCCGGTACGTAGAAATGACCATTACCTTCACGCTTGTTGCAATTATTCCTGTTACTCGATGAAAAAGCTGTTGCACTTCTTATTGCGTTTTATGCTTCAGGCGTTGACTTCTAAGGCCGTAGCTATTCGATGTGGCGGAGCAACGCCCTAGAGTGAAGCCTAGGTTGGCCGGAACGTAGAAATGGCCATTACTTTCACACTGCTTGCAATTATTCGTTTTATACGATGGAAAAGCTGTTGTATTTATATCGTATTTTATGCTTCTGGCGTCGACTTCTTAGCCTCTAACTATACCATCTGATGGAACAACGCCCTAGGGTGAAGCCTAGGTTGCCCTGGACGTAGAAATGAACATTACTTTCACTCTGGTTGCAATTATTCGTTTTATACAATGGAAAAACTGTTGTACTTATTTTGTATTTGATGCTTCTAGCGTTGACTTCTTAGGCCCTAACTATTCCATCTGGTGGAACAACGCCCTAGGGTAAAGCCTAGGTTGCCCGGAACGTAGAAATGACCATATCTTTCACACTGATAGCAATCAATCGTTTTATACAATGGAAGAATTGTTACAATTATACTGTATTTTATGCTTCTGGTGTTGCCCTCTAATGCCCTAACTATTCGATCTGGTGGAGCAACGCCCTAGAGTGAAGCCTAGGTTGCCGGGAACATAGAAATGACCATCACTTTCACACTGGTTGCAATTATTCCTGTTATACGATGGAAAAGCTGTTGTATCTATATCGTATTTTATGCTTCTGGCGTTGACTTCTTAGGCCCTAAATATTCCATCTGGTGGAACAACGCCCTAGGGTGAACCCTAGGTTGTCCGGAACGTAGAAATGACCATAACTTTCACACTGGTTGCAATTATTCGTATTATACAATGGAAGAGCTGTCGTATTTATATTGTATTTTATGCTACTGGCGTTGACTTCTAAGGCCGTAGCTATTGGATGTGGTGGAGCAACGCCCTAGAGTGACGCCTAGGTTGCCCGGAACGTAGAAACGACCATTACCTTCACGCTTGTTGCAATTATTCCTGTTACTCGACGAAAAAGCTGTTGCATTTCTTATTGTATTTTATGCTTCTGGCTTTGGCTTCTAAGTCCGTAACAATTAGATGTGGTGGAGCAACGCCCTAGAGTGAAGCCAAGGTTGCCCGGAAAGTAGAAATGACCATAACTTTCATACTGGTTCAATTATTCGTTTTATACGATGGAAAAACTGTTGTATTTATATTGTATTTTATGTTTCTGACGTTGAATTCTAAGGCCGTAGCTATTGGATGTGGTGGAGCAACGCCCTAGAGTTAAACCTAGGTTACCCGGAACGTAGAAATGACCAGTACTTTCACACTGTTTGCAGTTATTCCTGTTACACGATGGAAAAACTGTTGCATATTTATTGTATTTTGTGCTTCTGGCGTCGACTACTAAGGCCCTAACTGTTCGATCTGGTGGAGCAACGCCCTAGATTGAAGCCTAGGTTGCCCGGAACGTAGAAATGGTCATAACTTTCATACTGGTAGCAATTATTCGTTGTATACAATGGAAAAACTGTCTCTATTTATTTTGTATTTTATGCTTCTGGCGTTGACTTCTAAGGCCCTAACTCTTCTATCTGGTGGAGCAACGCATCAGAGTTAAGTCTAGGATGCACGAAACGCCGAAATGATCATTACTTTCACATTGGTTGCAATTATACGTTTTATACGATGGAAAAGCTATTGTATTTATATCGTATTTTTTGCTTCTGGCGTTGTCTTCTTAGGCCCTAACTATTCCATGTGGTGGAACAACGCCCTAGGGTGAAGCCTACGTTGCCCGGAACGTAGAAATGACCACAAGTTTCACACTGGTAGCAATTAATCGTTTTATACAATGGAAGAACTGTTATATTTATACTGTATTTTATGCTTCTGATGTTCACTTCTAAGGCCCTAACTATTCGATCTGGTGGAGCAACGCCTTATAGTGAAGCCTAGGTTGCCGGGAACGTAGAAATGACCATCACTTTCACGCTGGTTGCAATTATTCATTTTATACGATTGAAAAGCTGTTGTATTTATATTGTCTTTTATGCTTCTGGCGTTGACTTCTAAGGCCGTAGCTATTAGATGTGGTGGAGCAACGCCCTAGTGTGACGCCTAGGTTGCTCGGAACGTAGAAATGACCATTACTTTCTCAATGTTTGCAATTATTCATTTTATACGATGGAAAAACTGTTGTACTTATATTGTATTTTATCCTTCTGGCGTTGATTTCTAGGTCCCTAGCTATTCGATCTGGTGGAGCAACGCCCTAGAGTAAAACCTAGGTTACCCGAAACACAGAAATGACCAGTACTTTCACACTGTCTGCAGTTATTCCTGTTATACGATGGAAAAACTGTTGCATCTTTATTGTATTTTATGCTTCTGGCGTTGACTACTAAGGCCCCAACTGTTCGATCTGGTGGAGCAACGCCCCAGAGTGTAGCCTAGGTTGCTCGGAATGTTGAAATGTCCATAACTTTCACACTGGTTGCAATTATTCGTTTTATACGATGGAAAAACTGTTGCATCTGTATTGCATTTTATGCTTCTGGCGTTGACATCTAAGGCCCTAATTATTCGATCTGGTGGAACAACGCCCTAGAGTGACGCCTAGGTTCCCCGGAACGTAGAAATGACCTTTACTTTCACAATGTTAGCAATTATTAGCTTTATACCATGCAAAAACTGTTGTACATATATTGTATTTTATTCTTCTGGCGTTGACTTCATAGACCCTAACTATTCGATCTGGTGGAGCACCGCCCTATAGTGAAGCCTAGGTTGCCGGGAACGTAGAAATGAGCATCACTTTCACACTGGTTGCAATTATTCCTGTTATATGATGGAAAAGCTGTTGTATTTATATTGTCTTTTATGCTTCTGGCGTTGACTTCTAAGGCCGTAGCTATTAGATGTGGTGGAGCAACGCCCAAGTGTGACGCCTAGGTTGCTCGGAACGTAGAAATGACCATTACTTTCACAATGTTTGCAATTATTCATTTTATACGATGGAAAAACTGTTGTACTTATATTATATTTTATCCTTCTGGCGTTGAATTCTAAGTGCCTAGCTATTCGATCTGGTGGAGCAACGCCATATAGTGAAGCCCAGGTTGCCCGGAACGTAGAAATGACCACTACATTCACACTGTGTGCAATTATTCATTTTATACGATGGAAAAGCTGTTGTACTTATATTGTATTTTATGCTTCTGGCGATGACTTCTAAGGCCGTAGCTATTAGATGTGGTGGAGCAACGCCATAGAGTGACGCCTAGGTTGCCCGGAAAGTAGAAATGACCATAACTTTCATACTGGTTGCAATCATTCGTTTTATATCATGGAAAAACTGTTGTATTCATATTGTATTTTATGCTGCTGGCGTACACTTCTTAGGCCCTAACTATTCGATCTGGTGGAACAACGCCCTGTGGTGAAGTCTAGGTTGCTCGGAACGTAGAAATGACCGTAACTTTCACACTGGTTGCTATTATTCGCTTTATACGATTGAAAAACTGTTATATTTATATTGTATTTTATGCTTCTGGCGTTGCCTTCTTAGGCCCTAACTGTTCGATCTGGTGGAACAACGCCCTAGAGTGAAGCCTAGGTTACCCGGAACGTAGAAATGACCAGTACTTTCACACTGTTTGCAGTTACTCCTGTTATACGATGGAAAAACTGCTGCATCTTTATTGAATTTTATGCTTCTGGCGTTGACTTCTAAGGCCCTAACTATTCGATCTGGTGGAGCAACGCCCTAGAGTGAAGCCTAGGATGCCCGGAACGTAGAAATGACCAACACTTTCAAACTGGTTGCAATTATTCCTGTTATATGATGGAAAAACTGTTGTATTTATATTGTATTTTATGCTTCGGGCGTTGTCTGCTAAGGCCCTAACTATTCAATCTGCTGGATCAACGCCCTAGAGTGAAGCCTAGGTTGCTCGGAATGTAGAAATGACCATAACATTCACGCTGGTTTAAATTATTCGTTTAATACGGTGGAAAAGCTGTTGCATCTTTATTGTATTTTATGATTCTGGCGTTGACTTCTAAGACCCTAACTATCCGATCTGGTGGAGCAACGCCCTAGAGTGAAGCCTAGGTTGCCCGGAACGTAGAAATTCCCATCACTTTCAAACTGGTTGCAATTAATCCTTTTATACGATGGAAAAACTGTTGTATTTTTATTGCATTTTATGCTTCCGGCGTTGACTTCTAAGGCCGTAACTATTCAATCTGTTGGAGCAACGCCCAAGGGTGAAGCCTAGGTTGCCCGGAACGTAGAAATGATCATAACTTTCACACTGGTTGCTATTATTCGTTTTATACGATGGAGAAACTGTTTTATTTATATTGTATTTTATGCTTCTGGCGTTGACTTCTTAGCCCCTAACTATTCGATCTTGTGGAACAACGCCCTGGAGTGAAGCCTAGGTTGCCTGGAACGTAGAAATGACCATCACTTTCACACGGGTTGCAATCATTCCTGTTATAGGATGGAAGTACTGTTGTATTTTTATTGTATTTTATACTTCAGGCGTTGACTTCTGAGGCCGTAGCTATTCGATGCGGTGGAAGAACGCCATACAGAGAAGCCTAGGTTGCCCGGAACGTAGAAATCACCATAAGTTTCATACTCGTTGCAATTATTCGTTTTATACGATGGAAAGACTGTTGTATTTATTTTGTAGTTTATGCTTCTGGCGTTGACATCTAAGGCCCTAACTCTTCGATCTGGTGGAGCAACGCCTCAGAGTTAAGTCTGGGATGCCCGAAATGTCGATATGATCATTACTTTCGCACTGGTTGCAATTAGTCATGCTATACGATGGAAAAACTGCTTCATTTTTATTGTATTTTGTGCTTCTGGCGTTGACTTCTAAGGCCGTAGCTATTAGATGTGGTGCAGCAACCCCTAGAGTGACGCCTAGGTTGACCGGAACGTAGAAATGACCATTACTTTCACAATGTCTGCAATTATTCATTTTATACGATGGAAAAACTGTTGTACTTATATTGTACTTTATCCTTCTGGCGTTGAATTCTAAGTCCCTAGCTATTCGATCTGGTTGAGCAACGCACTAGAGTGAAGCCTAGGTTACCCGGAACGTAGAAATGACCAGTACTTTCACACTGGTTGCAGTTATTCGTTTTATACAGTGGAAAAACTGTTCTATTTATTTTGCATTTTATGCTTCGGGCGTTGACTTCTAAGGCCGTAACTATTCGATCGGGTGGCGCAACGGCCTAGAGTGAAGCCTAGGTTGCCCGGAACGTAGAAATGACCATAGCTTTCACACTGGTTGCTATTATTCGTTTTATACAATGGAATAACTGTTATATTTATATTGTATTTTAGGCTTCTGGCGTTGACTTCTTAGGCCCTAACAATTCGATTTGGTGGAACAACGCCCCAGAGTGAAGCCTAGGTTGCCCAGAACGTAGAAATGACCATCACTTTCACACTGGTTGCAATAATTCCTGTTATACGATGGAAAAACTCTTGTATATTTATTGTATTTTATGCTTGGGGCGTTGACTTCTATGGCCCTACCTATTCGATCTGGTGGAACAACGCCCAAGGGTGAAGCCAGGGTTGCCCGGAACGTAGAAATGGCCAACTCTTTCACACTGGAAGCAATTATTCGTTTTATACATGGAAAATCTGTTCTATTTATTTTTATTTTATGCTTCTGGCGTTGTCTTCTAAGGCCATAACTATCCGATCTGGTGGAGCAACGCCCAAGAGCGATGCCTAGGTTGCCCGGAACGAAGAAATGACCATCACTTTCACACTGGTTACCATTATTCGTTTTATACGATGGAAAAGCTGTTGTATTTATATCGTATTTTATGCTTCTGGCGTTGACTTCTTAGGACCTAACTATTCCATCTGGTGGAACAACGCCCTGGAGTGAAGCCTAGGTTGCCCGGAACGTAGAAATGACCATAACTTTCACACTGGTAGCAATTATTCGTTTTATACATGGAAAAACTGTTCTATTTGTTTTGTATTTTATGCTTCTGGCGCTGACTTCTAAGGCCCTACCTATTCGATCTGGCGAAGCAACCCCCTACACTGAAGCCTAGGTTGCTCGGAACGTAGAAATGACCATTACCTTCACACTGTTTGCAATAATTCATTTTATACGATGGCAAAGCTGTTGTATTTATATGGTATTTTATGCTTCTGTCGTTGACTTCTAAGGCCCTATCTCTTCGATTTGGTGGAGCAACGCCTCAGAGTTAAGCCTAGGATGCCCGAAACGTCGAAATGGTCATTACTTTCGCACTGGTTGCAATTAGTCATGCTATACGATGGAAAATCAGTTGCATATTTATTGTATTTTATGCTTCTGGCGTTGACTTCTAAGGCCGTAGCTTTTTGCTGTGGTGGAGCAACGCCCTAGAGTGACGCCTAGGTTGCCCGGCACGTAGAAATGACCATTACTTTCACACTGGCTGCTATTATTCGTTTTATACGATGGAAAAACTGTTGTATTTGTATTGTATTTTATGCTTCTGGCGTTCACTTCTAAGGCCCTAAATCTTCGATCTGGTGGAGCAACGCCTCAGAATTAAGTTTAGCATGCCCGAAACGCCGAAATGATCATTACTTTCACATTCGCTGCAATTATACGTTTTATACGATGGAAAAGCTGTTGTATTTATATCGTATTTTATGCTTCTGGCGTTGACTTCTTAGGCCCTAACTATTTCATCTGGTGGAACAACGCCCTAGGGTGAAGCCTAGGTTGCCCGGAACGTAGAAATGACCAACACCTTCACATTGGTAGCAATTAATCGTTTTATACAATGGAAGAACTGTTACATTTATACTGTATTTTATGCGTCTGGTGTTGACCTCTAAGGCCCTAATCATTCGATCTGGTGGAGCAACGCCCTAGAGTGAAGCCTAGGTTGCCGGGAACATAGAAATGACCATCACTTTCACACTGGTTGCAATTATTCCTGTTATACGATGGAAAAGCTGTTGTATCTATATAGTATTTTATGCTTCTGGCGTTGACTTCTTAGGCCCTAACTATTCCATCTGGTGGAACAACGCCCTAGGGTGAACCCTAGGTTGTCCGGAACGTGGAAATGACCATAACTTTCACACTGGTTGCAATTATTCGTTTTATATAATGGAAAAACTGTCGTATTTATATTGTATTTTATGCTTCTGGCGTTGACTTCTAAGGCCGTAGCTATTGGATGTGGTGGAGCAACGCCCTAGAGTGACGCCTAGGTTGCCCGGAACGTAGAAATGACCATTACTTTCACACTGTTTGCAATTATTCATTTTATACGATGGAAAGGCTGTTGCATCTTTATTGTATTTTATGCTTCTGGCGTTGACTTCTAAGCCCCTTACTATTCCATCTGGTGTAGCAACGCCCTAGAGTGAAGCCTAGGTTGCCCGGTACGTAGAAATGACCATTACCTTCACGCTTGTTGCAATTATTCCTGTTACTCGATGAAAAAGCTGTTGCACTTCTTATTGCGTTTTATGCTTCAGGCGTTGACTTCTAAGGCCGTAGCTATTCGATGTGGCGGAGCAACGCCCTAGAGTGAAGCCTAGGTTGGCCGGAACGTAGAAATGGCCATTACTTTCACACTGCTTGCAATTATTCGTTTTATACGATGGAAAAGCTGTTGTATTAATATCGTATTTAGTGCTTCTGGCGTTGGCTTCTTAGGCCCTAACTATTCCATCTGGTGGAACAACGCCCTTGGGTGAAGCCTAGGTTGCCAGGAACGTAGAAATGGCCATAACTTTTACACTGGTAGCAATTATTCGTTTCATACAATGGAAAAACTGATCTATTTATTTTGAATTTTCTGCTTCTGGCTTCGACTTCTAAGGTCCTAGCTATTCGATCTGGTGGGGCAACGTCCAAGAGTGAAGCCTATGTTGGCCGGAACGTAGAAATGACCATTACTTTCACACTGGTTGCTATTATTCGTTTTATACGATGGAAAAACGGTTGTATTTGTATTGTATTTTATGCTTCTGGCGTTCACTTCTAAGGCCCTAACTCTTCGATCTGGTGGAGCAACGCCTCAGAATTAAGTTTAGCATGCCCGAAACGCCGAAATGATCATTACTTTCACATTCGCTGCAATTATACGTTTTATACGATGGAAAAGCTGTTGTATTTATATCGTATTTTATGCTTCTGGCGTTGACTTCTTAGGCCCTAACTATTCCATCTGGTGGAACAACGCCCTAGGGTGAAGCCTAGGTTGCCCGGAACGTAGAAATGACCAACACTTTCACACTGGTAGCAATTATTCGTTTTATACGATGGAAGAACAGTTGTATTTATATTGTATTTTATGCTTCTGGCGTTGAATTCTAAGGCACTAACTATTCGCTCTGGTGGACCAACGCCCTGAAGTGAAGCCTAGGGTGCCCGGAACATAGAAATGACCATCACTTTCAAACTGGTTGCTTTATTCCTGTTATATGATGGAAAAAGTGTTGTATTTTTATTGCATTTTATGTTTCGGGCGTTGACTTCTAAGGCCCTAACTATTAGATTTGTTGGAGCAACGACCTAGGGTGAAGCCCAGGTTGCCCGGAAAGTAGAAATGTCCATAACTTTCATACTGGTTGCTATTATTCGTTTTATACGATGGAAAAACTGTTGTATTTGTATTGTATTTTATGGTTCTGGCGTTCACTTCTAAGGCCCTAACCCTTCGATGTGGTGGAGCAACGCCTCGGAGTTAAGTCTAGGATGCCGGAAACGCTGAAATGGTCATTACTTTCACATTGGTTGCAATTATACGTTTAATACGATGGAAAAGCTGTTGTATTTATATCGTATTTTATGCTTCTGGCGTTGACTTCTTAGGCCCTAACTATTCCATCTGGTGGAACAACGCCCTAGGGTGAAGCCTAGGTTGCCCGGAACGTAGAAATGACCATAACTTTCACACTGGTAGCAATTATTCGTTTTATACGATGGAAGAACTGTTATATTTGTATTGGACTTTATACTTCTGGTGTTGACTTCTAAGGCCCTAACTATTCGATCTGGTGGAGCAACGCCCTAGAGTGAAGCCTAGGTTGCCGGGAACGTGGAAATGACCATCGCTTTCACACTGGTTGCAATTATTCCTGTTATACGATGGAAAAGCTGTTGTATTTATATCGTATTTTATGCTTCTGGCGTCGACTTCTTAGCCTCTAACTATACCATCTGATGGAACAACGCCCTAGGGTGAAGCCTAGGTTGCCCTGGACGTAGAAATGAACATTACTTTCACACTGGTTGCAATTATTCGTTTTATACAATGGAAAAACTGTTGTACTTATTTTCTATTTGATGCTTCTAGCGTTGACTTCTTAGGCCCTAACTATTCGATCGGGTGGAGCAACGCCTTAGAGTGAAACGTAGGTTACTCGGAACGTAGAAATGACCATTACATTCACACTGGTTGCAATTATTCCTGTTATGACCATTACTTTCACATTGTTTGCAATTATTCATTTTATACGATGGAAAAGCTGTTGTATTTATATCGTATTTTATGCTTCTGGCGTCGACTTCTTAGCCTCTAACTATACCATCTGATGGAACAACGCCCTAGGGTGAAGCCTAGGTTGCCCTGGACGTAGAAATGAACATTACTTTCACACTGGTTGCAATTATTCGTTTTACACAATGGAAAAACTGTTGTACTTATTTTGTATTTGATGCTTCTAGCGTTGACTTCTTAGGCCCTAACTATTCCATCTGGTGGAACAACGCCCTAGGGTGAAGCCTAGGTTGCCCGGAACGTAGAAATGACCATATCTTTCACACTGATAGCAATTATTCGTTTTATACGATGGAAGAACTGTTATATTTGTATTGTATTTTATACTTCTGGTATTGACTTCTAAGGCCCTAACTTTTCGATCTGGTGGAACAACGCCCTAGAGTGAAGCCTAGGTTGCCCGGAACGTGGAAATGACCACCGCTTTCACACTGGTTGCAATAATTCCTGTTATACGATGGAAAAGCTGTTGTGTTTATATCGTATTTTATGCTTCTGGCGTTGACTTCTTAGGCCTTAACTATACCATCCGATGGAACAACGCCCTAGAGTGAAGCCTAGGTTGCCCTGGACGTAGAAATGAACATTACTTTTACACTGGTTGCAATTATTCGTTTTATACAATGGAAAAACTGTTGTACTTATTTTGTATTTGATGCTTCTGGCGTAGACTTCTTAGGCCCTAACTATTCGATCTGGTGGAGCAACGCCCTAGAGTGAAGCCTAGGTTGCCCTGGACGTAGAAATGATCATTACTTTCACATTGGTTGCAATTATACGTTTTATACGATGGAAAAGCTGTTGTGTTTATATCGTATTTTATGCTTCTGGCGTTGACTTCTTAGGCCGTAACTATTCCATCTGGTGGAACAACGCCCTATGGTGAAGCCTAGGTTGCCCGGAACGTAGAAATGACCATAACTTTCACACTGGTAGCAATTAATCGTTTTCTACAATGGAAGAACTGTTACATTTATACTGTATTTTATGCGTCTGGTGTTGACCTCTAAGGCCCTAATCATTCGATCTGGTGGAGCAACGCCCTAGAGTGAAGCCTAGGTTGCCGGGAACATAGAAATGACCATCACTTTCACACTGGTTGCAATTATTCCTGTTATACGATGGAAAAGCTGTTGTATCTATATAGTATTTTATGCTTCTGGCGTTGACTTCTTAGGCCCTAACTATTCCATCTGGTGGAACAACGCCCTAGGGTGAACCCTAGGTTGTCCGGAACGTGGAAATGACCATAACTTTCACACTGGTTGCAATTATTCGTTTTATATAATGGAAAAACTGTCGTATTTATATTGTATTTTATGCTTCTGGCGTTGACTTCTAAGGCCGTAGCTATTGGATGTGGTGGAGCAACGCCCTAGAGTGACGCCTAGGTTGCCCGGAACGGAGAAATGACCATTACTTTCACACTGTTTGCAATTATTCATTTTATACGATGGAAACGCTGTTGCATCTTTATTGTATTTTATGCTTCTTACGTTGACTTCTAAGCCCCTTACTATTCGATCTGGTGTAGCAACGCCCTAGAGTGAAGCCTAGGTTGCCCGGTACGTAGAAATGACCATTACCTTCACGCTTGTTGCAATTATTCCTGTTACTCGATGAAAAAGCTGTTGCACTTCTTATTGCGTTTTATGCTTCAGGCGTTGACTTCTAAGGCCGTAGCTATTCGATGTGGCGGAGCAACGCCCTAGAGTGAAGCCTAGGTTGGCCGGAACGTAGAAATGGCCATTACTTTCACACTGTTTGCAATTATTCGTTTTATACGATGGAAAAGCTGTTGTATTTATATCGTATTTAGTGCTTCTGGCGTTGGCTTCTTAGGCCCTAACTATTCCATCTGGTGGAACAACGCCCTTGGGTGAAGCCTAGGTTGCCAGGAACGTAGAAATGGCCATAACTTTTACACTGGTAGCAATTATTCGTTTCATACAATGGAAAAACTGTTCTATTTATTTTGAATTTTCTGCTTCTGGCTTCGACTTCTAAGGTCCTAGCTATTCGATCTGGTGGGGCAACGTCCAAGAGTGAAGCCTATGTAGGCCGGAACGTAGAAATGACCATTACTTTCACACTGGTTGCTATTATTCGTTTTATACGATGGAAAAACTGTTGTATTTGTATTGTATTTTATGCTTCTGGCGTTCACTTCTAAGGCCCTAACTCTTCGATCTGGTGGAGCAACGCCTCAGAATTAAGTTTAGGATGCCCGAAACGCCGAAATGATCATTACTTTCACATTCGCTGCAATTATACGTTTTATACGATGGAAAAGCTGTTGTATTTATATCGTATTTTATGCTTCTGGCGTTGACTTCTTAGGCCCTAACTATTCCATCTGGTGGAACAACGCCCTAGGGTGAAGCCTAGGTTGCCCGGAACGTAGAAATGACCATCACTTTCACACTGGTAGCAATTATTCGTTTTATACGATGGAAGAACTGTTGTATTTATATTGTATTTTATGCTTCTGGCGTTGAATTCTAAGGCACTAACTATTCGCTCTGGTGGACCAACGTCCTGAAGTGAAGCCTAGGGTGCCCGGAACATAGAAATGACCATCACTTTCAAACTGGTTGCTTTATTCCTGTTATATGATGGAAAAAGTGTTGTATTTTTATTGCATTTTATGTTTCGGGCGTTGACTTCTAAGGCCCTAACTATTAGATTTGTTGGAGCAACGACCTAGGGTGAAGCCCAGGTTGCCCGGAAAGTAGAAATGTCCATAACTTTCATACTGGTTGCTATTATTCGTTTTATACGATGGAAAAACTGTTGTATTTGTATTGTATTTTATGGTTCTGGCGTTCACTTCTAAGGCCCTAACCCTTCGATGTGGTGGAGCAACGCCTCAGAGTTAAGTCTAGGATGCCCGAAACGCTGAAATGGTCATTACTTTCACATTGGTTGCAATTATACGTTTAATACGATGGAAAAGCTGTTGTATTTATATCGTATTTTATGCTTCTGGCGTTGACTTCTTAGGCCCTAACTATTCCATCTGGTGGAACAACGCCCTAGGGTGAAGCCTAGGTTGCCCGGAACGTAGAAATTACCATAACTTTCTCACTGGTAGCAATTATTCGTTTTATACGATGGAAGAACTGTTATATTTGTATTGTACTTTATACTTCTGGTGTTGACTTCTAAGGCCCTAACTATTCGATCTGGTGGAGCAACGCCCTAGAGTGAAGCCTAGGTTGCCGGGAACGTGGAAATGACCATCGCTTTCACACTGGTTGCAATTATTCCTGTTATACGATGGAAAAGCTGTTGTATTTATATCGTATTTTATGCTTCTGGCGTCGACTTCTTAGCCTCTAACTATACCATCTGATGGAACAACGCCCTAGGGAGAAGCCTAGGTTGCCCTGGACGTAGAAATGAACATTACTTTCACACTGGTTGCAATTATTCGTTTTATACAATGGAAAAACTGTTGTACTTATTTTCTATTTGATGCTTCTAGCGTTGACTTCTTAGGCCCTAACTATTCGATCGGGTGGAGCAACGCCTTAGAGTGAAACGTAGGTTACTCGGAACATTAGAAATGACCATTACATTCACACTGGTTGCAATTATTCCTGTTATGACCATTACTTTCACATTGTTTGCAATTATTCATTTTATACGATGGAAAAGCTGTTGTATTTATATCGTATTTTATGCTTCTGGCGTCGACTTCTTAGCCTCTAACTATACCATCTGATGGAACAACGCCCTAGGGTGAAGCCTAGGTTGCCCTGGACGTAGAAATGAACATTACTTTCACACTGGTTGCAATTATTCGTTTTACACAATGGAAAAACTGTTGTACTTATTTTGTATTTGACGCTTCTAGCGTTGACTTCTTAGGCCCTAACTATTCCATCTGGTGGAACAACGCCCTAGGGTGAAGCCTAGGTTGCCCGGAACGTAGAAATGACCATATCTTTCACACTGATAGCAATTATTCGTTTTATACGATGGAAGAACTGTTATATTTGTATTGTATTTTATACTTCTGGTATTGACTTCTATGGCCCTAACTTTTCGATCTGGTGGAACAACGCCCTAGAGTGAAGCCTAGGTTGCCCGGAACGTGGAAATGACCACCGCTTTCACACTGGTTGCAATAATTCCTGTTATACGATGGAAAAGCTGTTGTGTTTATATCGTATTTTATGCTTCTGGCGTTGACTTCTTAGGCCTTAACTATACCATCCGATGGAACAACGCCCTAGAGTGAAGCCTAGGTTGCCCTGGACGTAGAAATGAACATTACTTTTACACTGGTTGCAATTATTCGTTTTATACAATGGAAAAACTGTTGTACTTATTTTGTATTTGATGCTTCTGGCGTAGACTTCTTAGGCCCTAACTATTCGATCTGGTGGAGCAACGCCCTAGAGTGAAGCCTAGGTTGCCCTGGACGTAGAAATGATCATTACTTTCACATTGGTTGCAATTATACGTTTTATACGATGGAAAAGCTGTCGTGTTTATATCGTATTTTATGCTTCTGGCGTTGACTTCTTAGGCCGTAACTATTCCATCTGGTGGAACAACGCCCTAGGGTGAAGCCTAGGTTGCCCGGAACGTAGAAATGACCAACACCTTCACACTGGTAGCAATTAATCGTTTTATACAATGGAAGAACTGTTACATTTATACTGTATTTTATGCGTCTGGTGTTGACCTCTAAGGCCCTAATCATTCGATCTGGTGGAGCAACGCCCTAGAGTGAAGCCTAGGTTGCCGGGAACATAGAAATGACCATCACTTTCACCCTGGTTGCAATTATTCCTGTTATACGATGGAAAAGCTGTTGTATCTATATAGTATTTTATGCTTCTGGCGTTGACTTCTTAGGCCCTAACTATTCCATCTGGTGGAACAACGCCCTAGGGTGAACCCTAGGTTGTCCGGAACGTGGAAATGACCATAACTTTCACACTGGTTGCAATTATTCGTTTTATATAATGGAAAAACTGTCGTATTTATATTGTATTTTATGCTTCTGGCGTTGACTTCTAAGGCCGTAGCTATTGGATGTGGTGGAGCAACGCCCTAGAGTGACGCCTAGGTTGCCCGGAACGTAGAAATGACCATTACTTTCACACTGTTTGCAATTATTCATTTTATACGATGGAAAGGCTGTTGCATCTTTATTGTATTTTATGCTTCTGGCGTTGACTTCTAAGCCCCTTACTATTCGATCTGGTGTAGCAACGCCCTAGAGTGAAGCCTAGGTTGCCCGGTACGTAGAAATGACCATTACCTTCACGCTTATTGCAATTATTCCTGTTACTCGATGAAAAAGCTGTTGCACTTCTTATTGCGTTTTATGCTTCAGGCGTTGACTTCTAAGGCCGTAGCTATTCGATGTGGCGGAGCAACGCCCTAGAGTGAAGCCTAGGTTGGCCGGAACGTAGAAATGGCCATTACTTTCACACTGCTTGCAATTATTCGTTTTATACGATGGAAAAGCTGTTGTATTAATATCGTATTTAGTGCTTCTGGCGTTGGCTTCTTAGGCCCTAACTATTCCATCTGGTGGAACAACGCCCTTGGGTGAAGCCTAGGTTGCCAGGAACGTAGAAATGGCCATAACTTTTACACTGGTATCAATTATTCGTTTCATACAATGGAAAAACTGATCTATTTATTTTGAATTTTCTGCTTCTGGCTTCGACTTCTAAGGTCCTAGCTATTCGATCTGGTGGGGCAACGTCCAAGAGTGAAGCCTATGTTGGCCGGAACGTAGAAATGACCATTACTTTCACACTGGTTGCTATTATTCGTTTTATACGATGGAAAAACTGTTGTATTTGTATTGTATTTTATGCTTCTGGCGTTCACTTCTAAGGCCCTAACTCTTCGATCTGGTGGAGCAACGCCTCAGAATTAAGTTTAGCATGCCCGAAACGCCGAAATGATCATTACTTTCACATTCGCTGCAATTATACGTTTTATACGATGGAAAAGCTGTTGTATTTATATCGTATTTTATGCTTCTGGCGTTGACTTCTTAGGCCCTAACTATTCCATCTGGTGGAACAACGCCCTAGGGTGAAGCCTAGGTTGCCCGGAACGTAGAAATGACCAACACTTTCACACTGGTAGCAATTATTCGTTTTATACGATGGAAGAACTGTTGTATTTATATTGTATTTTATGCTTCTGGCGTTGAATTCTAAGGCACTAACTATTCGCTCTGGTGGACCAACGTCCTGAAGTGAAGCCTAGGGTGCCCGGAACATAGAAATGACCATCACTTTCAAACTGGTTGCTTTATTCCTGTTATATGATGGAAAAAGTGTTGTATTTTTATTGCATTTTATGTTTCGGGCGTTGACTTCTAAGGCCGTAACTATTAGATTTGTTGGAGCAACGACCTAGGGTGAAGCCCAGGTTGCCCGGAAAGTAGAAATGTCCATAACTTTCATACTGGTTGCTATTATTCGTTTTATACGATGGAAAAACTGTTGTATTTGTATTGTATTTTATGGTTCTGGCGTTCACTTCTAAGGCCCTAACCCTTCGATGTGGTGGAGCAACGCCTCAGAGTTAAGTCTAGGATGCCCGAAACGCTGAAATGGTCATTACTTTCACATTGGTTGCAATTATACGTTTAATACGATGGAAAAGCTGTTGTATTTATATCGTATTTTATGCTTCTGGCGTTGACTTCTTAGGCCCTAACTATTCCATCTGGTGGAACAACGCCCTAGGGTGAAGCCTAGGTTGCCCGGAACGTAGAAATTACCATAACTTTCACACTGGTAGCAATTATTCGTTTTATACGATGGAAGAACTGTTATATTCGTATTGTACTTTATACTTCTGGTGTTGACTTCTAAGGCCCTAACTATTCGATCTGGTGGAGCAACGCCCTAGAGTGAAGCCTAGGTTGCCGGGAACGTGGAAATGACCATCGCTTTCACACTGGTTGCAATTATTCCTGTTATACGATGGAAAAGCTGTTGTATTTATATCGTATTTTATGCTTCTGGCGTCGACTTCTTAGCCTCTAACTATACCATCTGATGGAACAACGCCCTAGGGAGAAGCCTAGGTTGCCCTGGACGTAGGAATGAACATTACTTTCACACTGGTTGCAATTATTCGTTTTATACAATGGAAAAACTGTTGTACTTATTTTCTATTTGATGCTTCTAGCGTTGACTTCTTAGGCCCTAACTATTCGATCGGGTGGAGCAACGCCTTAGAGTGAAACGTAGGTTACTCGGAACATTAGAAATGACCATTACATTCACACTGGTTGCAATTATTCCTGTTATGACCATTACTTTCACATTGTTTGCAATTATTCATTTTATACGATGGAAAAGCTGTTGTATTTATATCGTATTTTATGCTTCTGGCGTCGACTTCTTAGCCTCTAACTATACCATCTGATGGAACAACGCCCTAGGGTGAAGCCTAGGTTGCCCTGGACGTAGAAATGAACATTACTTTCACACTGGTTGCAATTATTCGTTTTACACAATGGAAAAACTGTTGTACTTATTTTGTATTTGATGCTTCTAGCGTTGACTTCTTAGGCCCTAACTATTCCATCTGGTGGAACAACGCCCTAGGGTGAAGCCTAGGTTGCCCGGAACGTAGAAATGACCATATCTTTCACACTGATAGCAATTATTCGTTTTATACGATGGAAGAACTGTTATATTTGTATTGTATTTTATACTTCTGGTATTGACTTCTAAGGCCCTAACTTTTCGATCTGGTGGAACAACGCCCTAGAGTGAAGCCTAGGTTGCCCGGAACGTGGAAATGACCACCGCTTTCACACTGGTTGCAATAATTCCTGTTATACGATGGAAAAGCTGTTGTGTTTATATCGTATTTTATGCTTCTGGCGTTGACTTCTTAGGCCTTAACTATACCATCCGATGGAACAACGCCCTAGAGTGAAGCCTAGGTTGCCCTGGACGTAGAAATGAACATTACTTTTACACTGGTTGCAATTATTCGTTTTATACAATGGAAAAACTGTTGTACTTATTTTGTATTTGATGCTTCTGGCGTAGACTTCTTAGGCCCTAACTATTCGATCTGGTGGAGCAACGCCCTAGAGTGAAGCCTAGGTTGCCCTGGACGTAGAAATGATCATTACTTTCACATTGGTTGCAATTATACGTTTTATACGATGGAAAAGCTGTTGTGTTTATATCGTATTTTATGCTTCTGGCATTGACTTCTTAGGCCGTAACTATTCCATCTGGTGGAACAACGCCCTATGGTGAAGCCTAGGTTACCCGGAACGTAGAAATGACCATAACTTTCACACTGGTAGCAATTAATCGTTTTCTACAATGGAAGAACTGTTACATTTATACTGTATTTTATGCGTCTGGTGTTGACCTCTAAGGCCCTAATCATTCGATCTGGTGGAGCAACGCCCTAGAGTGAAGCCTAGGTTGCCGGGAACATAGAAATGACCATCACTTTCACACTGGTTGCAATTATTCCTGTTATACGATGGAAAAGCTGTTGTATCTATATAGTATTTTATGCTTCTGGCGTTGACTTCTTAGGCCCTAACTATTCCATCTGGTGGAACAACGCCCTAGGGTGAACCCTAGGTTGTCCGGAACGTGGAAATGACCATAACTTTCACACTGGTTGCAATTATTCGTTTTATATAATGGAAAAACTGTCGTATTTATATTGTATTTTATGCTTCTGGCGTTGACTTCTAAGGCCGTAGCTATTGGATGTGGTGGAGCAACGCCCTAGAGTGACGCCTAGGTTGCCCGGAACGTAGAAATGACCATTACTTTCACACTGTTTGCAATTATTCATTTTATACGATGGAAAGGCTGTTGCATCTTTATTGTATTTTATGCTTCTGGCGTTGACTTCTAAGCCCCTTACTATTCGATCTGGTGTAGCAACGCCCTAGAGTGAAGCCTAGGTTGCCCGGTACGTAGAAATGACCATTACCTTCACGCTTGTTGCAATTATTCCTGTTACTCGATGAAAAAGCTGTTGCACATCTTATTGCGTTTTATGCTTCAGGCGTTGACTTCTAAGGCCGTAGCTATTCGATGTGGCGGAGCAACGCCCTAGAGTGAAGCCTAGGTTGGCCGGAACGTAGAAATGGCCATTACTTTCACACTGCTTGCAATTATTCGTTTTATACGATGGAAAAGCTGTTGTATTAATATCGTATTTAGTGCTTCTGGCGTTGGCTTCTTAGGCCCTAACTATTCCATCTGGTGGAACAACGCCCTTGGGTGAAACCTAGGTTGCCAGGAACGTAGAAATGGCCATAACTTTTACACTGGTAGCAATTATTCGTTTCATACAATGGAAAAACTGATCTATTTATTTTGAATTTTCTGCTTCTGGCTTCGACTTCTAAGGTCCTAGCTATTCGATCTGGTGGGGCAACGTCCAAGAGTGAAGCCTATGTTGGCCGGAACGTAGAAATGACCATTACTTTCACACTGGTTGCTATTATTCGTTTTATACGATGGAAAAACTGTTGTATTTGTATTGTATTTTATGCTTCTGGCGTTCACTTCTAAGGCCCTAACTCTTCGATCTGGTGGAGCAACGCCTCAGAATTAAGTTTAGCATGCCCGAAACGCCGAAATGATCATTACTTTCACATTCGCTGCAATTATACGTTTTATACGATGGAAAAGCTGTTGTATTTATATCGTATTTTATGCTTCTGGCGTTGACTTCTTAGGCCCTAACTATTCCATCTGGTGGAACAACGCCCTAGGGTGAAGCCTAGGTTGCCCGGAACGTAGAAATGACCAACACTTTCACACTGGTAGCAATTATTCGTTTTATACGATGGAAGAACTGTTGTATTTATATTGTATTTTATGCTTCTGGCGTTGAATTCTAAGGCACTAACTATTCGCTCTGGTGGACCAACGTCCTGAAGTGAAGCCTAGGGTGCCCGGAACATAGAAATGACCATCACTTTCAAACTGGTTGCTTTATTCCTGTTATATGATGGAAAAAGTGTTGTATTTTTATTGCATTTTATGTTTCGGGCGTTGACTTCTAAGGCCCTAACTATTAGATTTGTTGGAGCAACGACCTAGGGTGAAGCCCAGGTTGCCCGGAAAGTAGAAATGTCCATAACTTTCATACTGGTTGCTATTATTCGTTTTATACGATGGAAAAACTGTTGTATTTGTATTGTATTTTATGGTTCTGGCGTTCACTTCTAAGGCCCTAACCCTTCGATGTGGTGGAGCAACGCCTCAGAGTTAAGTCTAGGATACCCGAAACGCTGAAATGGTCATTACTTTCACATTGGTTGCAATTATACGTTTAATACGATGGAAAAGCTGTTGTATTTATATCGTATTTTATGCTTCTGGCGTTGACTTCTTAGGCCCTAACTATTCCATCTGGTGGAACAACGCCCTAGGGTGAAGCCTAGGTTGCCCGGAACGTAGAAATGACCATAACTTTCACACTGGTAGCAATTATTCGTTTTATACGATGGAAGAACTGTTATATTTGTATTGTACTTTATACTTCTGGTGTTGACTTCTAAGGCCCTAACTATTCGATCTGGTGGAGCAACGCCCTAGAGTGAAGCCTAGGTTGCCGGCAACGTGGAAATGACCATCGCTTTCACACTGGTTGCAATTATTCCTGTTATACGATGGAAAAGCTGTTGTATTTATATCGTATTTTATGCTTCTGGCGTCGACTTCTTAGCCTCTAACTATACCATCTGACGGAACAACGCCCTAGGGTGAAGCCTAGGTTGCCCTGGACGTAGAAATGAACATTACTTTCACACTGGTTGCAATTATTCGTTTTATACAATGGAAAAACTGTTGTACTTATTTTCTATTTGATGCTTCTAGCGTTGACTTCTTAGGCCCTTACTATTCAATCGGGTGGAGCAACGCCTTAGAGTGAAACGTAGGTTACTCGGAACGTAGAAATGACCATTACATTCACACTGGTTGCAATTATTCCTGTTATGACCATTACTTTCACATTGTTTGCAATTATTCATTTTATACGATGGAAAAGCTGTTGTATTTATATCGTATTTTATGCTTCTGGCGTCGACTTCTTAGCCTCTAACTATACCATCTGATGGAACAACGCCCTAGGGTGAAGCCTAGGTTGCCCTGGACGTAGAAATGAACATTACTTTCACACTGGTTGCAATTATTCGTTTTACACAATGGAAAAACTGTTGTACTTATTTTGTATTTGATGCTTCTAGCGTTGACTTCTTAGGCCCTAACTATTCCATCTGGTGGAACAACGCCCTAGGGTGAAGCCTAGGTTGCCCGGAACGTAGAAATGACCATATCTTTCACACTGATAGCAATTATTCGTTTTATACGATGGAAGAACTGTTTTATTTGTATTGTATTTTATACTTCTGGTATTGACTTCTAAGGCCCTAACTTTTCGATCTGGTGGAACAACGCCCTAGAGTGAAGCCTAGGTTGCCCGGAACGTGGAAATGACCACCGCTTTCACACTGGTTGCAATAATTCCTGTTATACGATGGAAAAGCTGTTGTGTTTATATCGTATTTTATGCTTCTGGCGTTGACTTCTTAGGCCTTAACTATACCATCCGATGGAACAACGCCCTAGAGTGAAGCCTAGGTTGCCCTGGACGTAGAAATGAACATTACTTTTACACTGGTTGCAATTATTCGTTTTATACAATGGAAAAACTGTTACATTTATACTGTATTTTATGCGTCTGGCGTTCACTTCTAAGGCCCTAACTCTTCGATCTGGTGGAGCAACGCCTCAGAATTAAGTTTAGCATGCCCGAAACGCCGAAATGATCATTACTTTCACATTCGCTGCAATTATACGTTTTATACGATGGAAAAGCTGTTGTATTTATATCGTATTTTATGCTTCTGGCGTTGACTTCTTAGGCCCTAACTATTCCATCTGGTGGAACAACGCCCTAGGGTGAAGCCTAGGTTGCCCGGAACGTAGAAATGACCAACACTTTCACACTGGTAGCAATTATTCGTTTTATACGATGGAAGAACTGTTGTATTTATATTGTATTTTATGCTTCTGGCGTTGAATTCTAAGGCACTAACTATTCGCTCTGGTGGACCAACGTCCTGAAGTGAAGCCTAGGGTGCCCGGAACATAGAAATGACCATCACTTTCAAACTGGTTGCTTTATTCCTGTTATATGATGGAAAAAGTGTTGTATTTTTATTGCATTTTATGTTTCGGGCGTTGACTTCTAAGGCCCTAACTATTAGATTTGTTGGAGCAACGACCTAGGGTGAAGCCCAGGTTGCCCGGAAAGTAGAAATGTCCATAACTTTCATACTGGTTGCTATTATTCGTTTTATACGATGGAAAAACTGTTGTATTTGTATTGTATTTTATGGTTCTGGCGTTCACTTCTAAGGCCCTAACCCTTCGATGTGGTGGAGCAACGCCTCAGAGTTAAGTCTAGGATGCCCGAAACGCTGAAATGGTCATTACTTTCACATTGGTTGCAATTATACGTTTAATACGATGGAAAAGCTGTTGTATTTATATCGTATTTTATGCTTCTGGCGTTGACTTCTTAGGCCCTAACTATTCCATCTGGTGGAACAACGCCCTAGGGTGAAGCCTAGGTTGCCCGGAACGTAGAAATGACCATAACTTTCACACTGGTAGCAATTATTCGTTTTATACGATGGAAGAACTGTTATATTTGTATTGTACTTTATACTTCTGGTGTTGACTTCTAAGGCCCTAACTATTCGATCTGGTGGAGCAACGCCCTAGAGTGAAGCCTAGGTTGCCGGGAACGTGGAAATGACCATCGCTTTCACACTGGTTGCAATTATTCCTGTTATACGATGGAAAAGCTGTTGTATTTATATCGTATTTTATGCTTCTGGCGTCGACTTCTTAGCCTCTAACTATACCATCTGATGGAACAACGCCCTAGGGTGAAGCCTAGGTTGCCCTGGACGTAGAAATGAACATTACTTTCACACTGGTTGCAATTATTCGTTTTATACAATGGAAAAACTGTTGTACTTATTTTCTATTTGATGCTTCTAGCGTTGACTTCTTAGGCCCTTACTATTCGATCGGGTGGAGCAACGCCTTAGAGTGAAACGTAGGTTACTCGGAACGTAGAAATGACCATTACATTCACACTGGTTGCAATTATTCCTGTTATGACCATTACTTTCACATTGTTTGCAATTATTCATTTTATACGATGGAAAAGCTGTTGTATTTATATCGTATTTTATGCTTCTGGCGTCGACTTCTTAGCCTCTAACTATACCATCTGATGGAACAACGCCCTAGGGTGAAGCCTAGATTGCCCTGGACGTAGAAATGAACATTACTTTCACACTGGTTGCAATTATTCGTTTTACACAATGGAAAAACTGTTGTACTTATTTTGTATTTGATGCTTCTAGCGTTGACTTCTTAGGCCCTAACTATTCCATCTGGTGGAACAACGCCCTAGGGTGAAGCCTAGGTTGCCCGGAACGTAGAAATGACCATATCTTTCACACTGATAGCAATTATTCGTTTTATACGATGGAAGAACTGTTATATTTGTATTGTATTTTATACTTCTGGTATTGACTTCTAAGGCCCTAACTTTTCGATCTGGTGGAACAACGCCCTAGAGTGAAGCCTAGGTTGCCCGGAACGTGGAAATGACCACCGCTTTCACACTGGTTGCAGTAATTCCTGTTATACGATGGAAAAGCTGTTGTGTTTATATCGTATTTTATGCTTCTGGCGTTGACTTCTTAGGCCTTAACTATACCATCCGATGGAACAACGCCCTAGAGTGAAGCCTAGGTTGCCCTGGACGTAGAAATGAACATTACTTTTACACTGGTTGCAATTATTCGTTTTATACAATGGAAAAACTGTTGTACTTATTTTGTATTTGATGCTTCTGGCGTAGACTTCTTAGGCCCTAACTATTCGATCTGGTGGAGCAACGCCCTAGAGTGAAGCCTAGGTTGCCCTGGACGTAGAAATGATCATTACTTTCACATTGGTTGCAATTATACGTTTTATACGATGGAAAAGCTGTTGTGTTTATATCGTATTTTATGCTTCTGGCGTTGACTTCTTAGGCCGTAACTATTCCATCTGGTGGAAAAACGCCCTATGGTGAAGCCTAGGTTGCCCGGAACGTAGAAATGACCATAACTTTCACACTGGTAGCAATTAATCGTTTTCTACAATGGAAGAACTGTTACATTTATACTGTATTTTATGCGTCTGGTGTTGACCTCTAAGGCCCTAATCATTCGATCTGGTGGAGCAACGCCCTAGAGTGAAGCCTAGGTTGCCGGGAACATAGAAATGACCATCACTTTCACACTGGTTGCAATTATTCCTGTTATACGATGGAAAAGCTGTTGTATCTATATAGTATTTTATGCTTCTGGCGTTGACTTCTTACGCCCTAACTATTCCATCTGGTGGAACAACGCCCTAGGGTGAACCCTAGGTTGTCCGGAACGTAGAAATGACCATAACTTTCACACTGGTTGCAATTATTCGTTTTATACAATGGAAGAACTGTCGTATTTATATTGTATTTTATGCTACTGGCGTTTACTTCTAAGGCCGTAGCTATTGGCTGTGGTGGAGCAACGCCCTAGAGTGACGCCTAGGTTGCCCGGAACGTAGAAATGACCATTACCTTCACGCTTGTTGCAATTATTCCTGTTACTCGATGAAAAAGCTGTTGCATTTCTTATTGTATTTTATGCTTCTGGCTTTGGCTTCTAAGTCCGTAACAATTAGATGCGGTGGAGCAACGCCCTAGAGTGAAGCCAAGGTTGCCCGGAAAGTAGAAATGACCATAACTATCATACTGGTTCAATTATTCGTTTTATACGATGGAAAAACTGTTGTATTTATATTGTATTTTATGTTTCTGACGTTGAATTCTAAGGCCGTAGCTGTTCGATGTGGTGGAGCAACGCCCTAGAGTTAAACCTAGGTTACCCGGAACGTAGAAATGACCAGTACTTTCACAATGTTTGCAATTATTCATTTTATTCGATGGAAAAGCTGTTGTACTTATATTGTATTTTATTCTTCTGGCGTTGACTTCTTAGGCCCTAACTATCCGATCTGGTGGAACAACGCCCTAGAGTGAAGCCTAGGTTGCCCGGAACGTAGCACTGACAATTACGATCACTCTGTTTGCAAATATACATTATATACGATGGAAAAGCTGTGGTATTTATATTGTACTTTATGCTTCTGGCGATGACTTCTAAGGCCGTAGCTATTAGATGTGGTGGAGCAACGCCATAGAGTGGCGCCTAGGTTGCCCGGAACGTAGAAATGACCATCACTTTCACAGTGGTTGCAATTATTCCTGTTATACGATGGAAAAGCTGTTGTATTTATATCGTATTTTATGCTTCTGGCGTTGACTTCTTAGGCCCTAACTATTCCATCTGGTGGAACAACGACCTAGGGTGAAGCCTAGGTTGCTCGGAACGTAGAAATGACCACTTCTTTCACACTGTTTGCAATTATTCATTTAATATGATGGAAAAGCTGTTGTATCTATATCGTATTTTATGCTTCGGATGTTGTCTTCTTAGGCCCTAACATTTCGATCTGGTTGGGCAACGGCCTACAGTGAAGCGTATGTTGCCCGGAACGTAGATATGACCATAACCTTCACACAGGTTGCAATTATTCACTTTTATAGGGTGTAAAGGCTGTTGTGTTTAATTTGTATTTTATTCGTCTGGTGTTGACTTCTTAGGCCCTAACTATTCGACCTGGTGGATCAACGCCGTAGAGTGAAGTGGAGGTTGCCCGGAACGTAGAAATGACCATTACTTTCACACTGTTTGCAATTATTCCTTTTATACGATGGAAAAGCTGTGGTATTTATATCGTATTTTATGCTTCTGGCGTTGACTTCTAAGGCCCTGGCTATTCGATTTGGTGGAGCAACGCCCTAGAGTGGGGCCTAGGTCGCCCGGTACGTAGAAATGTCCATTACTTTCACACTGTTTGCAAATATACATTATATACGATGGAAAATCTGTTATATTTATGTTGCATTTTATGCTTCTGGCGTTGACTTCTTGGGCCCTAACTATTTGGTCTGGTGGAGCAACGCCCTAAAGTGAAGCCTAGGTTACCCGGAACGTAGAAATGACCAGTACTTTCATACTGTTTGCAGTTATTTCTGTTATACGATGGAAAAACTTTTGCATCTATATTGTATTTTATGCTTTAGGCGTTGACTTCTAAGGTCGTAGCTATTCGTTGTGGTGGAGAAACGCCCTAGAGTGAAGCCTAGGTTGCACGGAACGTAGAAATGCCCATTACTTTCACACTGGTGGCAATTATTCCTGTTATACGATGCAACAACTGTTGTATTTTTATTATATTTTATGCTTCTGGCGCTGACGTCTAAGTCCCTAGCTATTCGATCTGGTGGAACAACGCCCTAGAGCGAAGCCTAGGTTGCACGGAACGTAGAAATGACCATTACTTTCACACTGGTTGCAATTATTCGTTTTATACGATGGAAAAACTGTTGTATTTATTATGTATTTTATGCTTCTGACGTTGTATTTTAAGGCCCTAGCTATTCGATGTGGCGGAGCAACGCCCTAGAGTGAAGCCTAGGTTGCCCGGAACCTAGAAATGACCATTACTTTCACACTGGTTGCAATTATTCGTTTTATACGATGGGAAAGCTGTTGTATTTATATTGGATTTTATGCTTCTGGCGTTGACTTCTAAGGCCGTAGCTATTAGATGTGGTGGAGCAACGCCGTAGAGTGACGCCCAGGTTGCCCGGAACGTAGAAATGTCCGTTACTTTCACACTGGTTGCTATTATTCCTGTTATACGATGGAAAAGCGGTTGTATTTATATCGTATTTTATGCTTCAAGCGTAGACTTCTGAGGTCCTAGCTACTCGAGCTGGTGGAGCAACGCCCTAGAGTGAAACCTAGGTTGCCCGGAACGTAGAAATGACCACAACTTTCACACTGGTAGCAATTAGTCGTTTTATACCATGGAAAAACTGTTGTACTTATATTGTATTTTATTCTTCTGGCGTTGACTTCACAGACCCTAACTATTCGATCTGGTGGAACAGCGCCCTATAGTGAAGCCTAGGTTGCCCGGAACGTAGCACTGACCATTACGATCACACTGTTTGCAAATATACATTATATACGATGGAAAAGCTGTTGTATTTATATTGTATTTTATCCTTCTGGCGTTGAATTCTAAGTGCCTAGCTATTCGATCTGGTGGAGCAACGCCATATAGTGAAGCCCAGGTTGCCCGGAACGTAGAAATGATCACTACATTCACATTGTGTGCAATTATTCATTTTATACGATGGAAAAGCTGTTGTACTTATATTGTATTTTATGCTTCTGGCGATGACTCCTAAGGCCGTAGCTATTAGATGTGGTGGAGCAACGCCATAGAGTGACGCCTAGGTTGCCCGGAACGTAGAAATGACCATCACTTTCACACTGGTTGCAATTATTCCTGTTATACGATGGAAAAGCAGTTGTATTTATATCGTATTTTATGCTTCGGGCGTTGACTTCTAAGGCCGTAACTATTCGATCGGGTGGCGCAACGGCCTAGAGTGAAGCCTAGGTTGCCCGGAACGTAGAAATGACCATTACATTCACACTGGTTGCAATTATTCGTTTTATACGATGGAAAAACTGTTGTATTCATTTTGTATTTGGTGCTTCTGGCGTTGACTTCTTAGGCCTTAACTATTCGATCTGGTTGAGCAGCGCCATAGAGTGAAGCCTAGGGTGCCCGGAAAGTAGAAATGAACATTATTTTCACACTGGTTGCAATTATTCGTTTTATACGATGGAAAAACTGTTGTATTTATATTGTATTTTATGTTTCTGACGTTGAATTCTAAGGACGTAGCTATTCGATGTGGTGGAGCAACGCCCTAGAGTTAAACCTAGGTTACCCGGAACGTAGAAATGACCAGTACTTTCACACTGTTTGCAGTTATTCCTGTTACAAGATGGAAAAACTGTTGCATATTTATTGTATTTTGTGCTTCTGGCGTCGACTACTAAGGGCCTAACTGTTCGATCTGGTAGAGCAACGGCCTAGAGTGAAGCCTAGGTTGCCCGGAACGTAGAAATGATCATAACTTTCATACTGGTAGCAATTATTCGTTGTATACAATGGAAAAACTGTCTCTATTTATTTTGTATTTTATGCTTCTGGCGTTGACTTCTAAGGCCCTAACTCTTCTATCGGGTGGAGCAACGCCTCAGAGTTAAGTCTAGGATGCACGAAACGCCGAAATGATCATTACTTTCACATTGGTTGCAATTATACGTTTTATACGATGGAAATGCTGTTGTATTTATATCGTATTTATTGCTTCTGGCGTTGTCTTCTTAGGCGCTAACTATTCCATCTGGTGGAACAACGCCCTAGGGTGAAGCCTACGTTGCCCGGAACGTAGAAATGACCACAACTTTCACACTGGTAGCAATTAATCGTTTTATACCATGGAAAAACTGTTGTACTTATATTGTATTTTATTCTTCTGGCGTTGACTTCATAGACCCTAACTATTCGATCTGGTGGAACAACGCCCTAGCGTGAAGCCTAGGTTGCCCGGAACGTAGCACTGACCATTACGATCACACTGTTTGCAAATATACATTATATACGATGGAAAAACTGTTGTATTTATATTGTATTTTATCCTTCTGGCGTTGAATTCTAAGTGCCTAGCTATTCGATCTGGTGGAGCAACGCCATATAGTTAAGCCCAGGTTGCCCGGAACGTAGAAATGACCACTACATTCACATTGTGTGCAATTATTCATTTTATACGATGGAAAAGCTGTTGTACTTATATTGTATTTTATGCTTCTGGCGATGACTCCTAAGGCCGTAGCTATTAGATGTGGTGGAGCAACGCCATAGAGTGACGCCTAGGTTGCCCGGAACGTAGAAATGACCATCACTTTCACACTGGTTGCAATTATTCCTGTTATACGATGGAAAAGCTGTTGTATTTATATCGTATTTTATGCTTCTGGCGTTTACTTCTTAGGCCGTAACTATTCCATCTGGTGGAACAACGACCCAGGGTGAAGCCTAGGTTGCCCGGAACGTAGAAATGACAATTACATTCACACTGGTTGCAATTATTCGTTTTATACGATGGAAAAACTGTTGAATTTTTATTGCATTTTATGCTTCCGGCGTTGACTTCTAAGGCCTTAACTATTCAATCTGTTGGAGCAACACCCAAGGGTGAAACCTAGGTTGCCCGGAAAGAAGAAATGACGTTAACTTTCATACTGGTTGCAATCATTCGTTTTATATCATGGAAAAGCTGTTGTATTCATATTGTATTTTATGCTGCTGGCGTTCACTTCTTAGGCCCTAACTATTCGATCTGGTGGAACAACGCCCTGTGGTGAAGTCTAGGTTGCTCGGAACGTAGAAATGACCGTAACTTTCACACTGGTTGCTATTATTCGCTTTATACGTTTGAAAAACTGTTATATTTATATTGTATTTTATGCTTCTGGCGTTGCCTTCTTAGGCCCTAACTGTTCGATCTGGTGGAACAACGCCCTAGAGTGAAGCCTAGGTTACCCGGAACGTAGAAATGACCAGTACTTTCACACTGTTTGCAGTTACTCCTGTTATACGATGGAAAAACTGCTGCATCTTTATTGAATTTTATGCTTCTGGCGTTGACTTCTAAGGCCCTAACTATTCGATCTGGTGGAGCAACGCCCTAGAGTGAAGCCTAGGATGCCCGGAACGTAGAAATGACCAACACTTTCAAACTGGTTGCAATTATTCCTGTTATATGATGGAAAAACTGTTGTATTTATATTGTATTTTATGCTTCGGGCGTTGACTGCTAAGGCCCTAACTATTCAATCTGCTGGATCAACGCCCTAGAGTGAAGCCTAGGTTGCTCGGAATGTAGAAATGACCATAACATTCACGCTGGTTTAAATTATTCGTTTAATACGGTGGAAAAGCTGTTGCATCTTTATTGTATTTTATGATTCTGGCGTTGACTTCTAAGGCCCTAACCATCCGATCTGGTGGAGCAACGCCCTAGAGTGGAGCCTAGGTTGCCCGGAACGTAGAAATTCCCATCACTTTCAAACTGGTTGCAATTAATCCTTTTATACGATGGAAAAACTGTTGTATTTTTACTGCATTTTATGCTTCCGGCGTTGACTTCTAAGGCCCTAACTATTCAATCTGTTGGAGCAACGCCCAAGGGTGAAGCCTAGGTTGCCCGGAACGTAGAAATGATCATAACTTTCACACTGGTTGCTATTATTCGTTTTATACGATGGAGAAACTGTTTTATTTATATTGTATTTTATGCTTCTGGCGTTGACTTCTTAGCCCCTAACTATTCGATCTTGTGGAACAACGCCCTGGAGTGAAGCCTAGGTTGCCTGGAACGTAGAAATGACCATCACTTTCACACGGGTTGCAATCATTCCTGTTATAGGATGGAAGTACTGTTGTATTTTTATTGTATTTTATACTTCAGGCGTTGACTTCTGAGGCCGTAGCTATTCGATGCGGTGGAAGAACGCCATACAGAGAAGCCTAGGTTGCCCGGAACGTGGAAATCACCATAAGTTTCATACTCGTTGCAATTATTCGTTTTATACGATGGAAAAACTGTTGTATTTATATTGTATTTTATGCTTCTGGCGTTCACTTCTTAGGCCCTAACTATTCGATCTGGTGGTACAACGCCCTAGGGTGAAGCCTAGGTTGCCCGGAACGTAGAAATGACCATAACTTTTACACTGGTAGCATTTATTCGATTTATACAATGGAAAAACCGTTCTATTTATTTTGTATTTTATGCTTCGGGCGTTGAATTATAAGGCCCTAACTATTCGATTTGGTGGAGCAACGCCCTACAGTGAAGCCTAGGTTGCCCGGAACGTAGATATGTCCATAACCATCACACAGGTTGCAATTATTCGTTTTATACGATGGAAAGACTGTTGTATTTATTTTGTAGTTTATGCTTCTGGCGTTGACATCTAAGGCCCTAACTCTTCGATCTGGTGGAGCAACGCCTCAGAGTTAAGTCTGGGATGCCCGAAATGTCGATATGATCATTACTTTCGCACTGGTTGCAGTTAGTCATGCTATACGATGGAAAAACTGCTTCATTTTTATTGTATTTTGTGCTTCTGGCGTTGACTTCTAAGGCCGTAGCTATTAGATGTGGTGCAGCAACCCCTAGAGTGACGCCTAGGTTGACCGGAACGTAGAAATGACCATTACTTTCACAATGTCTGCAATTATTCATTTTATACGGTGGAAAAACTGTTGTACTTATATTGTACTTTATCCTTCTGGCGTTGAATTCTAAGTCCCTAGCTATTCGATCTGGTTGAGCAACGCACTAGAGTGAAGCCTAGGTTACCCGGAACGTAGAAATGACCAGTACTTTCACACTGGTTGCAGTTATTCGTTTTATACAGTGGAAAAACTGTTCTATTTATTTTGCATTTTATGCTTCGGGCGTTGACTTCTAAGGCCGTAACTATTCGATCGGGTGGCGCAACGGCCTAGAGTGAAGCCTAGGTTGCCCGGAACGTAGAAATGACCATAGCTTTCACACTGGTTGCTATTATTCGTTTTATACAATGGAATAACTGTTATATTTATATTGTATTTTATGCTTCTGGCGTTGACTTCTTAGGCCCTAACTATTCGATTTGGTGGAACAACGCCCCAGAGTGAAGCCTAGGTTGCCCAGATCGTAGAAATGACCATCACTTTCACACTGGTTGCAATAATTCCTGTTATACGATGGAAAAACTCTTGTATATTTATTGTATTTTATGCTTGGGGTGTTGACTTCTATGGCCCTACCTATTCGATCTGGTGGAACAACGCCCTAGGGTGAAGCCAGGGTTGCCCGGAACGTAGAAATGGCCAACTCTTTCACACTGGAAGCAATTATTCGTTTTATACATGGAAAATCTGTTCTATTTATTTTTATTTTATGCTTCTGGCGTTGTCTTCTAAAGCCCTACCTATTCGATCTGGCGGAGCAACCCCCTACACTGAAGCCTAGGTTGCTCGGAACGTAGAAATGACCATTACCTTCACACTGTTTGCAATAATTCATTTTATACGATGGCAAAGCTGTTGTATTTATATGGTATTTTATGCTTCTGTCGTTGACTTCTAAGGCCCTATCTCTTCGATTTGGTGGAGCAACGCCTCAGAGTTAAGCCTAGGATGCCCGAAACGTCGAAATGGTCATTACTTTCGCACTGGTTGCAATTAGTCATGCTATACGATGGAAAATCAGTTGCATATTTATTGTATTTTATGCTTCTGGCGTTGACTTCTAAGGCCGTAGCTTTTAGCTGTGGTGGAGCAACGCCCTAGAGTGACGCCTAGGTTGCCCGGCACGTAGAAATGACCATTACTTTCACAATGTTTGCAATTATTCATTTTATACGATGGTAAACTGTTGTACTTATATTGCATTTTATTCTTCTGGCGTTGACTTCTTAGGCCCTAAATATTCGATCTGGTGGAACAACGCCCTGGAGTGAAGCCTAGGTTACCAGGAACGTAGAAATGACCATTACTTTCACACTGTTTGCAAATATACATTATATACGATGGAAAGGCTGTTGTATATATATTGTATTTTATGCTTCCGGCGTTGACTTCTTAGGTCATAACTATTTAACCTGGTGGAGCACCGCCCTAGAGTGAAGCCTAGGTTGTCCGGAACGTAGAACATACCATTACCTTCACACTGGTTGCAATTATTCCTGTTATACGATTGAAAAATTGTTGCATCTTTATTGTATTTTATGCTTCTGGCGTTGACTTCTTAGGTCCTAACCATTGCATCTGGTGGAACAACGCCCTAGGGTGAAGCCTAGGTTGCCCGGAACGTAGAAATGACCAACTCTTTCACACTGGTAGCAATTATTCGTTTTATACATGGAAAATCTGTTATATATATATTGCATTTTATGATTCTGGCGTTGACTTCTAAGGCCCTATGTATTCGATCTGGTAGAGCAATGCCTCAGAGTTAAGTCTAGGTTGCCCGGAACGTAGAAATGGCCATTACTTTCACACTGGTTGCAATTATTCGTTTTATACGAAGGAGAAACTGTTGTACATATATCGTATTTTATACTTCTGGCGTTGACTTCTTACGCCCTAACTATTCGATCTGGTGGAGCAATGCCCTAGAGTGGAGCCTAGGTTGCCCGGAACGCAGAAATGACCATTAGCTTCACACTGGTTGCAATTATTCCTTTTATACGATGGAAAAGCTGCTGTATTTTTATTGTATTTTAAGCTTCGGTCGTTGTCTCCTAAGGCCCTAACTACTCGATCTGGTGGAGCAACGCCCTAGAGTGAAGCCCAGGTTGCCCGGAACGTGGAAATGACCATTACTTTCACACTGTTTGCAATTATTCCTGTTATACGATGGAAAAGCTATTGGATTTTTAGTGTACTTAATGTTTCGGGCGTCGACTTCTGAGGCCCTAGCTATTCGATCTGGTGGAGCAACGCCCTAGAGTGAAGCCCAGGTTGCCCGGAACGTGGAAATGACCATTACTTTCTCACTGTTTGCAATTATTCCTGTTATACGATGGAATAGCTATTGGATTTTTAGTGTATTTTATGCTTCGGGCGTTGACTTCTTAGGCCCTAACTATTCGATCTGGCTGAGCAACGCCCTAGAGTGAAACCTAGGATGCCCGGAACGTAGAAATGACAATGTCTTTCACACTGGTTGCAATTATTCCTGTTATACGATGGAAAAACTGTTTTATTTGTATAGCATTTTATGCTTCTGGCGTTGACTTCTTAGGCCCTAACTATTCGACCTGTTGGAGCCACGCCCTAGAGAGAAGCCTAGGTTGCCCGGAACGTAGAATTTACCATAACTCTCACAGTGGTTGCAATTATTAGTTTTATACAATGTAAAACTGTTGTATTTATATTGTATTTAACGCTTCTGGCGTTGACTTCTAAGGCCCTAACCGTTCGATCTGGTGGAGCAACGCCCTAGAGTGAAGCCTAGGTTTCCTAGAACGTAGAAATGACCATTACCTTCACGCTTGCGGCAATTATTCCAGTTATGCGATGTAAAAACTTTTGTATTTTTATTGTATTTTATGCTTCAGGCGTTGAATTCTAAGGCTGTAGGTATTCGGTGTGGAGGAGCAACGCCCTAGAGTGAAGCCTATGTTGTCCGGAACGTAGAAATGACCAATACCTTCACACTGGTTGCAATTAATCCTTTTATACGATGGAAAAACTGTTGCATTTTTACTGTACTTTATGCTTCTGGCGTTGACTTCTAAGGCCCTACGTATCCGATCTAGTGGACCAATGCCTCAGAGTTTAGTCTAGGATGCCCGAAACGTAGAAATGACCATAACTATCATACTGATTGCAATTACTCGTTTTATACGATGGAAAAGGTGTTGTATTTATATTGTACTTTATGCTTCCGGCGTTGACCTCTTAGGCCCTAACTATTCGATCTGGCGGAGCAACGGTCCAAAGTGAAGCCTAGGTTGCCCAAACGTAGAAATGAACATTACTTTCACACTGGTTGCAATTATTCCTGTTATACGATGGAAAAACTGTTGCATTTATATTGTATTTTATGCTTCTGGCGTTGGCTTCCAAGGCCCTGACTATTCGATCCAGTGGAGCAACGCCGTAGTGTGAAGCCTAGGTTGCCCGGAACGTAGAAATGACCATAACTTTCACACTGGTTGCAATTATTCATTTTATACGATGGAAAAGCTGTTGTCTTTATATTGTATTTTATGCTTCAGTCGTTGACTTCTAAGGTCGTAGCTATTCGATCCAGTGGGGCAACGCCTTAGATTGAAGGCTATGTTGCCCGGAACGTAGAAATGACCATCACTTTCACACTGGTTGCAATTATTCCTGTTATACGATGGACAAACTGTTGCATTTTTATTGTACATTATGCTTCTGGATTTGACTTCTAAGGCCCTATGTATCCGACCTGGTGGAGCTATGCCTCAGAGTTAAGTGTAGGAGGCCCGAAACGTAGAAATGACATAACTTTCACACTGGTTGCAATTATTCGTTTTATACAATGGAAAAACTGTTGTATTTCTTTTGTATTTTAAGTTTCTGGCGTTGACTTCTTAGGCCCTAACTATTCGATCTGTTGGAACAACGCCCTAGAGTGAAGCCTTGCTTGCCCGGAACGTAGAAATTACCATAACTCTCACACTGGTTGTAACTATTCGTTTTATACAATGGAAAACTGTTGTATTTATATTGTATTTGATGCTTCTGGCGTTGACTTCTAAGGCCCTAACTACTCGATCTGGTGGAGTAACGCCCAAGAGTGATGTCTAGGTTGCCCGGAACGTACAAATGACCATTACCTTCACGCTTGTTGCAATTATTCATTTTATACGATGGAAAAACTGTTGTACTTATATTGTATTTTATCCTTCTGGCGTTGAATTCTAAGTCCCTAGCTATTCGATCTGGTGGAGCAACGCACTAGAGTGAAGCCTAGGTTACCCGGAACGTAGAAATGACCAGTACTTTCACACTGGTAGCAATTATTCGTCTTACACATGGAAAAACTATTCTATTTTTTTGTATTTTATGCTTCGGGCGTTGACTTCTAAGGCCCTAGCTATTCGATCTTGTGGAGCAACGCCCTAGAGTGAAACCTAGGTTACCCGGAACGTAGAAATGACCAGCACTTTCACACTGTTTGCAGTTATTCCTGTTGTACGATGGAAAAACTATTGCATCTTTATTGTATTTTATGCTTCTGGCGTTGACTTCTAAGCCCCTAACTATTCCATCTGGTGGAACCACGCCCTAGGGTCAAGCCTAGGTTGCACGGAGCGTAGGAATGACCATTACTTTCACAATGTTCGCAATCATTCATTTTATACGATGGAAATACTGTTGTACTTATATTGTATTTTATGCTTCGGGCGTTGACTTCTAAGGCCCTAACTCTTCGATCTGGTGGAGCAACGCCTCAGAGTTAAGTCTAGGATGCCCGAAATGTCGATATGAGCATTACTTTCGCACTGGTTGCAATTAGTCATGCTATACGATGGAAAAACTGCTGCATTTTTATTGTATTTTGTGCTTCTGGCGTTGACTTCTAAGGCCGTAGCTACTAGATATGGTGGAGCAACGCCCTAGAGTGACGCCTAGGTTACCCGGAACGTAGAAATGACCATTACTTTCACACTGTTTGCAATTATTCATTTTATACGATGGAAAAGCTGTTGTATTTATATTGTATTTTATGCTCCTGGCGTTGACTTCTAAGGCCGTAGCTATTAGATGTGGTGGAGCAACGCCCTAGAGTGACGCCTAGGTTGACCGGAACGTAGAAATGACCATTACTTTCACACTGGTTGCTATTATTCGTTTTATACGATGCAAAAGCTGTTGTATTTATATTGTGTTTTATGCTTCGGGCGTCGACTTCTAAGGCCCTAACTGCTCGGTCTGGTGGAACAACGCCCTAGAGTGAAGCCTAGGTTACCCGGAACGTAGAAATGACCAGTACTTTCACACTGGTTGCAGTTATTCGTTTTATACAATGGAACAACTGTTCTATTTATTTTGCATTTTATGCTTCGGGCGTTGACTTCTAAGGCCCTACCTATTCGATCTGGTGGAGCAACGCCCTAGAGTGAAGCCTAGGTTGCCCGGGAAGTAGAAATGACCATAACTTTCACACTGGTTGCTATTATTCGTTTTATACGATGGAAAACCTGTTATATTTATATTGAATTTTATGCTTCTCGCATTGAATTCTAAGTCCCTAGCAATCCCATCTGGTGGGGCAACACCCTAGAGTGAAGCCTAGGTTGCCCGGAACGTAGAGGTGGCCATTACTTCCACACTGTTTGCAAATATACATTATATACGATGGAAAATCTGTTGTTCTTATATTGTAATTTATGCTACTGGCGTTGACTCCTTGGGCCCTAAATATTTGATCTGGTGGAGCACTGCCCTAGAGTGAAGCCTAGGTTGCCCGGAACGTAGAACATACCATTACCTTCACACTGGTTGCAATTATACCTCTTATACGATGGAACAACTGTTGTACTAATATTGTATTTTATGCTTCGGGCGTTGACTTGTAAGGCCCTAACTATTCGATTTGGTGGAGCAACGCCCTACAGTGAAGCCTAGGTTGTCCGGAACGTAGATATGTCCATAACCATCACTCAGGTTGCAATTATTCGTTTTATACGATGGAAAGACTGTTGTATTTATTTTGTAGTTTATGCTTCTGGCGTTGACTTCTGAGGCCCTAACTCTTCGATCTGGTGGAGCAACGCCTCAGAGTTAAGTCTGGGATGCCCGAAATGTCGATATGATCATTACTTTCGCACTGGTTGCAATTAGTCATTTTATACGATGGCAAAGCTGTTGCATATTTATTGTATTTTATGCTTCTGGCTTTGACTTCTAAGGCCGTAGCTTTTAGCTGTGGTGGAGCAACGCCCTAGAGTGACGCCTAGGTTGCCCGGCACGTAGAAATGACCATTACTTTCACAATGTTTGCAATTATTCATTTTATACGATAGCAAACTGTTGTACTTATATTGCATTTTATTCTTCTGGCGTTGACTTCTTAGGCCCTAACTATTCGATCTGGTGGAACAACGCCCTAGAGTGAAGCCTAGGTTACCAGGAACGTAGAAATGACAATTACTTTCACACTGTTTGCAAATATACATTATATACGATGGAAAGGCTGTTGTATATATATTGTATTTTATGCTTCCGGCGTTGACTTCTTAGGCCCTAACTATTCAATCTGTTGGAGCAACGCCCTAGGGTGAAGCCTAGGTTGCTCTGAATGTAGAAATGACGTTAACTTTCATAGTGGTTGCAATTATTCGTTTTATACGATGGAAAAACTGTTGTATTTATATTGTATTTTATGCTTCTGGTGTTCACTTCTTAGGCCCGAACTATTCGATCTGGTGGAACAACGGCCGAGGGTGAAGCCTAGGTTGTCCGGAACGTAGAAATGACCATAACTTTTACACTGGTAGCAATTATTCGTTTTATAAAATGGAAAAACTGTTCTGTTTATTTTGTATTTAATGCTTCGGGCGTTGGCTTCTAAGGCCCTAACTGTTTGATCTGGTGAAGCAACGCCCTAGAGTGAAGCTTAGGTTGCCGGGAACGTAGAAGTGACCATAACTTTCACACTGGTTTCTATTATTCGTTTTATACGATGGAAAAACTGTTATATTTATATTGTATTTTATGCTTCTGGCGTTGGCTTCTCAGGCCCTAACTATTCGATCTGGTGGAACAACACCCTAGAGTGAAGCCTAGGTTGCCTGGAACGTAGAAATGACCATCACTTTCACACGGGTTGCAATTATTCCTGTTATAGGATGGAAAGACTGTTGTATTTTTATTGTATTTTATGCTTCACGCGTTGACTTCTGAGGCCGTAGCTATTCGATGTGGTGGATGAACGCCATAGAGTGAAGCCTAGGTTGCCCGGAACGTAGAAATGACCAGTACTTTCACACTGGTTGCAGTTATTCCTGTTATACGATGGAAAAACTGTTGCACCTTTATTGTATTTTATGCTTCTGGCCTTGACATCTAGGGCCCTAACTGTTTGATCTGGTGGAGCAACGCCCTAGAGTGAAGCCTAGGTTGCCCGGAACGTAGAAATGACCATAACTTTCACACTGGTTGCTATTATTCGTTTTATACGATGGAAAAACTGTTATATTTATATTGTATTTTATGCTTCTGGCGTTGATTTCTTAGGCCCTAACTATTCGATCTGGTGGAGCACTGCCCTAGAGTGAAGCCTAGGTTGCCCGGAACGTAGAACATACCATTACCTTCACACTGGTTGCAATTATACCTCTTATACGATGGAACAACTGTTGTACTAATATTGTATTTTATGCTTCGGGCGTTGACTTGTAAGGCCCTAACTATTCGATTTGGTGGAGCAACGCCCTACAGTGAAGCCTAGGTTGTCCGGAACGTAGATATGTCCATAACCATCACTCAGGTTGCAATTATTCGTTTTATACGATGGAAAGACTGTTGTATTTATTTTGTAGTTTATGCTTCTGGCGTTGACTTCTAAGGCCCTAACTCTTCGATCTGGTGGAGCAACGCCTCAGAGTTAAGTCTGGGATGCCCGAAATGTCGATATGATCATTACTTTCGCACTGGTTGCAATTAGTCATTTTATACGATGGCAAAGCTGTTGCATATTTATTGTATTTTATGCTTCTGGCTTTGACTTCTAAGGCCGTAGCTTTTAGCTGTGGTGGAGCAACGCCCTAGAGTGACGCCTAGGTTGCCCGGCACGTAGAAATGACCATTACTTTCACAATGTTTGCAATTATTCATTTTATACGATAGCAAACTGTTGTACTTATATTGCATTTTATTCTTCTGGCGTTGACTTCTTAGGCCCTAACTATTCGATCTGGTGGAACAACGCCCTAGAGTGAAGCCTAGGTTACCAGGAACGTAGAAATGACAATTACTTTCACACTGTTTGCAAATATACATTATATACGATGGAAAGGCTGTTGTATATATATTGTATTTTATGCTTCCGGCGTTGACTTCTTAGGCCCTAACTATTCAATCTGTTGGAGCAACGCCCTAGGGTGAAGCCTAGGTTGCTCTGAATGTAGAAATGACGTTAACTTTCATAGTGGTTGCAATTATTCGTTTTATGCGATGGAAAAACTGTTGTATTTATATTGTATTTTATGCATCTAGCGTTGACTTCTAAGGCACTAACTATTCGATCTAGTGGATCAACGCCCTAGAGTGAAGCCTAGGTTGCCAGGTACATAGAAATGACCATCACTATCAAACTGGTTGCAATTATTCCTGTCATATGATGGAAAAACTGTTGCACCTTTATTGTATTTTATGCTTCTGGCCTTGACATCTAGGGCCCTAACTGTTTGATCTGGTGGAGCAACGCCCTAGAGTGAAGCCTAGGTTGCCCGGAACGTAGAAATGACCATAACTTTCACACTGGTTGCTATTATTCGTTTTATACGATGGAAAAACTGTTATATTTATATTGTATTTTATGCTTCTGGCGTTGATTTCTTAGGCCCTAACTATTCGATCTGGTGGAACAACACCCTAGAGTGAAGCCTAGGATGCCTGGAACGTAGAAATGACCATCACTTTCACACGGGTTGCAATTATTCCTGTTATAGGATGGAAAGACTGTTGTATTTTTATTGTATTTTATGCTTCACGCGTTGACTTCTGAGGCCGTAGCTATTCGATGTGGTGGATGGACGCCATAGAGTGAAGCCTAGGTTGCCCGGAACGTAGAAATGTCCATATCTTTCACACTGTTTGCAATTATTCATTTTATACGATGGCAATGCTGTTGTATATTTATTGCACTTTATGCTTCGGGCATTGACTCCTATGGACCTAACTATTCAATCTGTTGGAGCAACGCCCTTGGGTGAAGCCTAGGTTGCCCGGAACGTAGAAATGACCATAACTTTCACACTGGTTGCAATTATTCGTTTTATACGATGGAAAAGCTATTGTATTTATATCGTATTTTATGCTTCTGGCGTTGACTTCTTAGGCCGTAACTGTTCCATCTGGTGGAACAACGCCCTAGGGTAAAGCGTAGGTTGCCCGGAAAGTAGAAATGACCATAACTTTCACACTGGTAGCAATTATTCGTTTTATACGATGGAAAAACTGTTCCATTTATTTTGTATTTTGTGCTTCGGGCGTTGACTTCTAAGGCCCTAACTATTCGATCAGGAGGAGCAACGCCCTAGAGTGAAGCCTTGCTTGCCCGGAACGTAGAAATTACCATAACTCTCACACTGGTTGTAACTATTCGTTTTATACAATGGAAAACTGTTGTATTTATATTGTATTTGATGCTTCTGGCGTTGACTTCTAAGGCCCTAACTACTCGATCTGGTGGAGTAACGCCCAAGAGTGATGTCTAGGTTGCCCGGAACGTACAAATGACCATTACCTTCACGCTTGTTGCAATTATTCATTTTATACGATGGAAAAACTGTTGTACTTATATTGTATTTTATCCTTCTGGCGTTGAATTCTAAGTCCCTAGCTATTCGATCTGGTGGAGCAACGCACTAGAGTGAAGCCTAGGTTACCCGGAACGTAGAAATGACCAGTACTTTCACACTGGTAGCAATTATTCGTCTTACACATGGAAAAACTATTCTATTTTTTTGTATTTTATGCTTCGGGCGTTGACTTCTAAGGCCCTAGCTATTCGATCTTGTGGAGCAACGCCCTAGAGTGAAACCTAGGTTACCCGGAACGTAGAAATGACCAGCACTTTCACACTGTTTGCAGTTATTCCTGTTGTACGATGGAAAAACTATTGCATCTTTATTGTATTTTATGCTTCTGGCGTTGACTTCTAAGCCCCTAACTATTCCATCTGGTGGAACCACGCCCTAGGGTCAAGCCTAGGTTGCACGGAGCGTAGGAATGACCATTACTTTCACAATGTTCGCAATCATTCATTTTATACGATGGAAATACTGTTGTACTTATATTGTATTTTATGCTTCGGGCGTTGACTTCTAAGGCCCTAACTCTTCGATCTGGTGGAGCAACGCCTCAGAGTTAAGTCTAGGATGCCCGAAATGTCGATATGAGCATTACTTTCGCACTGGTTGCAATTAGTCATGCTATACGATGGAAAAACTGCTGCATTTTTATTGTATTTTGTGCTTCTGGCGTTGACTTCTAAGGCCGTAGCTACTAGATATGGTGGAGCAACGCCCTAGAGTGACGCCTAGGTTACCCGGAACGTAGAAATGACCATTACTTTCACACTGTTTGCAATTATTCATTTTATACGATGGAAAAGCTGTTGTATTTATATTGTATTTTATGCTCCTGGCGTTGACTTCTAAGGCCGTAGCTATTAGATGTGGTGGAGCAACGCCCTAGAGTGACGCCTAGGTTGACCGGAACGTAGAAATGACCATTACTTTCACACTGGTTGCTATTATTCGTTTTATACGATGCAAAAGCTGTTGTATTTATATTGTGTTTTATGCTTCGGGCGTCGACTTCTAAGGCCCTAACTGCTCGGTCTGGTGGAACAACGCCCTAGAGTGAAGCCTAGGTTACCCGGAACGTAGAAATGACCAGTACTTTCACACTGGTTGCAGTTATTCGTTTTATACAATGGAACAACTGTTCTATTTATTTTGCATTTTATGCTTCGGGCGTTGACTTCTAAGGCCCTACCTATTCGATCTGGTGGAGCAACGCCCTAGAGTGAAGCCTAGGTTGCCCGGGAAGTAGAAATGACCATAACTTTCACACTGGTTGCTATTATTCGTTTTATACGATGGAAAACCTGTTATATTTATATTGAATTTTATGCTTCTCGCATTGAATTCTAAGTCCCTAGCAATCCCATCTGGTGGGGCAACACCCTAGAGTGAAGCCTAGGTTGCCCGGAACGTAGAGGTGGCCATTACTTCCACACTGTTTGCAAATATACATTATATACGATGGAAAATCTGTTGTTCTTATATTGTAATTTATGCTACTGGCGTTGACTCCTTGGGCCCTAAATATTTGATCTGGTGGAGCACTGCCCTAGAGTGAAGCCTAGGTTGCCCGGAACGTAGAACATACCATTACCTTCACACTGGTTGCAATTATACCTCTTATACGATGGAACAACTGTTGTACTAATATTGTATTTTATGCTTCGGGCGTTGACTTGTAAGGCCCTAACTATTCGATTTGGTGGAGCAACGCCCTACAGTGAAGCCTAGGTTGTCCGGAACGTAGATATGTCCATAACCATCACTCAGGTTGCAATTATTCGTTTTATACGATGGAAAGACTGTTGTATTTATTTTGTAGTTTATGCTTCTGGCGTTGACTGCTGAGGCCCTAACTCTTCGATCTGGTGGAGCAACGCCTCAGAGTTAAGTCTGGGATGCCCGAAATGTCGATATGATCATTACTTTCGCACTGGTTGCAATTAGTCATTTTATACGATGGCAAAGCTGTTGCATATTTATTGTATTTTATGCTTCTGGCTTTGACTTCTAAGGCCGTAGCTTTTAGCTGTGGTGGAGCAACGCCCTAGAGTGACGCCTAGGTTGCCCGGCACGTAGAAATGACCATTACTTTCACAATGTTTGCAATTATTCATTTTATACGATAGCAAACTGTTGTACTTATATTGCATTTTATTCTTCTGGCGTTGACTTCTTAGGCCCTAACTATTCGATCTGGTGGAACAACGCCCTAGAGTGAAGCCTAGGTTACCAGGAACGTAGAAATGACAATTACTTTCACACTGTTTGCAAATATACATTATATACGATGGAAAGGCTGTTGTATATATATTGTATTTTATGCTTCCGGCGTTGACTTCTTAGGCCCTAACTATTCAATCTGTTGGAGCAACGCCCTAGGGTGAAGCCTAGGTTGCTCTGAATGTAGAAATGACGTTAACTTTCATAGTGGTTGCAATTATTCGTTTTATACGATGGAAAAACTGTTGTATTTATATTGTATTTTATGCTTCTGGTGTTCACTTCTTAGGCCCAAACTATTCGATCTGGTGGAACAACGGCCGAGGGTGAAGCCTAGGTTGTCCGGAACGTAGAAATGACCATAACTTTTACACTGGTAGCAATTATTCGTTTTATAAAATGGAAAAACTGTTCTGTTTATTTTGTATTTAATGCTTCGGGCGTTGGCTTCTAAGGCCCTAACTGTTTGATCTGGTGAAGCAACGCCCTAGAGTGAAGCTTAGGTTGCCGGGAACGTAGAAGTGACCATAACTTTCACACTGGTTTCTATTATTCGTTTTATACGATGGAAAAACTGTTATATTTATATTGTATTTTATGCTTCTGGCGTTGGCTTCTCAGGCCCTAACTATTCGATCTGGTGGAACAACACCCTAGAGTGAAGCCTAGGTTGCCTGGAACGTAGAAATGACCATCACTTTCACACGGGTTGCAATTATTCCTGTTATAGGATGGAAAGACTGTTGTATTTTTATTGTATTTTATGCTTCACGCGTTGACTTCTGAGGCCGTAGCTATTCGATGTGGTGGATGAACGCCATAGAGTGAAGCCTAGGTTGCCCGGAACGTAGAAATGACCAGTACTTTCACACTGGTTGCAGTTATTCCTGTTATACGATGGAAAAACTGTTGCACCTTTATTGTATTTTATGCTTCTGGCCTTGACATCTAGGGCCCTAACTGTTTGATCTGGTGGAGCAACGCCCTAGAGTGAAGCCTAGGTTGCCCGGAACGTAGAAATGACCATAACTTTCACACTGGTTGCTATTATTCGTTTTATACGATGGAAAAACTGTTATATTTATATTGTATTTTATGCTTCTGGCGTTGATTTCTTAGGCCCTAACTATTCGATCTGGTGGAGCACTGCCCTAGAGTGAAGCCTAGGTTGCCCGGAACGTAGAACATACCATTACCTTCACACTGGTTGCAATTATACCTCTTATACGATGGAACAACTGTTGTACTAATATTGTATTTTATGCTTCGGGCGTTGACTTGTAAGGCCCTAACTATTCGATTTGGTGGAGCAACGCCCTAGAGTGAAGCCTAGGTTACCAGGAACGTAGAAATGACAATTACTTTCACACTGTTTGCAAATATACATTATATACGATGGAAAGGCTGTTGTATATATATTGTATTTTATGCTTCCGGCGTTGACTTCTTAGGCCCTAACTATTCAATCTGTTGGAGCAACGCCCTAGGGTGAAGCCTAGGTTGCTCTGAATGTAGAAATGACGTTAACTTTCATAGTGGTTGCAATTATTCGTTTTATACGATGGAAAAACTGTTGTATTTATATTGTATTTTATGCATCTAGCGTTGACTTCTAAGGCACTAACTATTCGATCTAGTGGATCAACGCCCTAGAGTGAAGCCTAGGTTGCCAGGTACATAGAAATGACCATCACTATCAAACTGGTTGCAATTATTCCTGTCATATGATGGAAAAACTGTTGCACCTTTATTGTATTTTATGCTTCTGGCCTTGACATCTAGGGCCCTAACTGTTTGATCTGGTGGAGCAACGCCCTAGAGTGAAGCCTAGGTTGCCCGGAACGTAGAAATGACCATAACTTTCACACTGGTTGCTATTATTCGTTTTATACGATGGAAAAACTGTTATATTTATATTGTATTTTATGCTTCTGGCGTTGATTTCTTAGGCCCTAACTATTCGATCTGGTGGAACAACACCCTAGAGTGAAGCCTAGGATGCCTGGAACGTAGAAATGACCATCACTTTCACACGGGTTGCAATTATTCCTGTTATAGGATGGAAAGACTGTTGTATTTTTATTGTATTTTATGCTTCACGCGTTGACTTCTGAGGCCGTAGCTATTCGATGTGGTGGATGGACGCCATAGAGTGAAGCCTAGGTTGCCCGGAACGTAGAAATGTCCATATCTTTCACACTGTTTGCAATTATTCATTTTATACGATGGCAATGCTGTTGTATATTTATTGCACTTTATGCTTCGGGCATTGACTCCTATGGACCTAACTATTCAATCTGTTGGAGCAACGCCCTTGGGTGAAGCCTAGGTTGCCCGGAACGTAGAAATGACCATAACTTTCACACTGGTTGCAATTATTCGTTTTATACGATGGAAAAGCTATTGTATTTATATCGTATTTTATGCTTCTGGCGTTGACTTCTTAGGCCGTAACTGTTCCATCTGGTGGAACAACGCCCTAGGGTAAAGCGTAGGTTGCCCGGAAAGTAGAAATGACCATAACTTTCACACTGGTAGCAATTATTCGTTTTATACGATGGAAAAACTGTTCCATTTATTTTGTATTTTGTGCTTCGGGCGTTGACTTCTAAGGCCCTAACTATTCGATCAGGAGGAGCAACGCCCTAGAGTGAAGCCTAGGTTGCCCGGTACGTAGAAATGACCATCACTTTCAAACTGGTTGCAATTATTCGTCTTATACGATGGAAAAGCTGTTGTATTTATATCGTATTTTATGCTTGTGGCGTTGACTTCTTAGGCCCTAACTATTCCATCTGGTGGAACAACGCCATAGGGTGAAGCCTAGGTTGCCCGGAAAGTAGAAATAACCATAACTTTCGCACTGGTAGCAATTATTCGTTTTATACGATGGAAAAACTGTTCTATTTATTTTATATTTTATTCTTCGGGCGTTGACTTCTAAGACCCTAACTATTCGATCTGGTGGAGCAACGCCCTAGAGTGAAGCCTAGGTTGCCCGGTACGTAGAAATGACCATCACTTTCATACTGGTTGCAATTATTCGTTTTATATGATGGAAAAACTCTTGTATTTATATTGTATTTTATGCTTCTGGCGTTCACTTCTTAGGCCCTAACTATTCGATCTGGTGGAAGAACGCCCTAGGGTGAAGCCTAGGTTGTCCGGAACGTAGAAATGACCATAACTTTTACACTGGTAGCAATTATTCGTTTTATACAATGGAAAAACTGTTCTATTTATTTTGCATTTTATGCTTCGGGCGTTGACTTCTAAGGCCCTAACTGATTGATCTGGAGGAGCAACGCCCTAGTGTGAAGCCTAGGTTGCCCGGAACGTAGAAATGACCATAACTTTCACACAGGTTGCTATTATTCGTTTTATACGATGGAAAAGCTGTTGTATTTATATCGTACTTTATGCTTCTGGCGTTGACTTCTAAGGCCCTCAACTATTCGATCTGGTGGAGCAACGCCCTAGAGTGAAGCCTAGGTTGCCCGGAACGTACAAATGACCATTACTTTCACACTGTTTGCAATTATTCATTTTATACGATGGAAATGCAGTTGTATTTATATTGCATTTTATTCTTCTGGCGTTGTCTTTTAAGGCCGTAGCTATTAGATGTGGTGGAGCAACGCTCTAGAGTGTCGCATAGGTTGCCCGGAACGTAGAAATGACCATTACTTTCACAATGTATGCGAATATTCATTTTATACGATGGAAAAACTGTTGTACTTATATTGTATTTTATTCTTCTGGCGTTGAATTCTAAGTCCCTAGCTTTTCGATCTCGTGGAGCAACGCCCTAGAGTGAAACATAGGTTACCCGGAACGTAGAAATGACCAGTACTTTCACACTGGTTGCAGTTATTCCTGTTATACGATGGAAAAACTGTTGCACCTTTATTGTATTTTATGCTTCTGGCGTTGACATCTAAGGCCCTATCTGTTTGATCTGGTGGTGCAACGCCCTAGAGTGAAGCCTAGGTTGCCCGGAACCTAGAAATGACCCTAACTTTCACACTGGTTGCTATTATTCGTTTTATACGATGGAAAAACTGTTATATTTATATTGAATTTTGATGCTTCTGGCGTTGACTTCTTAGGCCCTAACTATTCGATCTGGTGGAACAACACCCTAGAGTGAAGCCTAGGTTGCCTGGAACGTAGAAATGACCATCACTTTCACACGGGTTACAATTATTCATTTTATACGATGGCAATGCTGTTGTATATTTATTGCATTTTATGCTTCGGGCATTGACTTCTAAGGACCTAACTATTCAATCTGTTGGAGCAACGCCATTGGGTGAAGCCTAGGTTGCCCGGAACGTAGAAATGACCATAAATTTCACACTGGTTGCAATTATTCGTTTTATACGATGGAAAAGCTGTTGTATTTATATCGTATTTTATGCTCCTGGCGTTGACTTCCTAGGCCCTAACTATTTGATCTGGTGGAGCACCGCCCTAGCGTGAAGCCTAGGTTGCCCGGAACGTAGAAATGACCATTCATTTCACACTGGTAGCAATTATTCGTTTTATACGATGGAAAAACTGTTTTATTTATTTTGTATTTTATGCTTCGGGCGTTGTCTTCTAAGGCCCTAACTATTCGATCTGGTGGAGCAACGCCCTAGAGTGAAGCCTAGGTTGCGCGGAACGTAGAAAAGACCATAACTTTTACACTGGTAGCATTTATTCGTTTTATACAATGGAAAAACCGTTCTATTTATTTTGTATTTTATGCTTCGGGCGTTGACTTCTAAGGCCCTAACTGTTTGATCTGGTGGAGAACGCCCTGGAGTGAAGCGTAGGTTGCCCGGAACGTAGAAATGACCATAACTTTCACACTGGTTTCTATTATTCGTTTTATACGATGGAAAAACTGTTATATTTATATTGTATTTTATGCTTCTGGCGTTGACTTCTTAGGCCCGAACTATTCGATCTGGTGCAACAACGCCCTAGAGTGAAGCCTAGGTTGCCTGGAACGTAGAAATGACCATCACTTTCACACTGGTTACAATTATTCGTTTTATACGATGGAAAAGCTGTTGTATTTATATCGTATTTTATGCTTCTGGCGTTGACTCCTTAGGCCCTAACTATTCCATCTGGCGGAGCAACGCCCTAGAGTGAAGCCTAGGTTGCGCGGAGCGTAGAAATGACGATAACTTTCACACTGGTAGCAATTATTCGTTTTATATGATGGAAAAACTGTTTTATTTATTTTGTATTTTATGCTTCGGGCGTTGACTTCTAAGGCCCTAACTGTTCGATCTGGTGGAGCAACGCCCTAGAGTGAAGCCTAGGTTGCCCGGCACGTAGAAATGACCACAACTTTCACACTGGTTGCTATCATTCGTTTTATATGATGGAAAAACTGTTGTATTTATATTGTATTTTATGCTTCTGGCGTTCACTTCTTAGGCCCTAACTATTCGATCTGGTGGAACAACGGCCTAGAGTGAAGCCTAAGTTGCCCGGAACGTAGAAATGACCATAACTTTCACACTGGTTGCTATCATTCGTTTTATATGATGGATAAACTGTTGTATTTATATTGTGTTTTATGCTTCTGGCGTTCACTTCTTAGGCCCTAACTATTCGATCTGGTGGAACAACGCCCTAGGGTGAAGCCTAGGTTGCCCGGAACGTAGAAATGACCATAACATTTACACTGCTAGCATTTATTCGTTTTATACAATGGAAAAGCTGTTCTATTTATTTTGCATTTTATGCTTCGGGCGTTTACTTCTAAGGCCTTAACTGATTGATCTGGAGGAGCAACGCCCTAGTGTGAAGCCCAGATTGCCCGGAACGTTGAAATGACCATAACTTTCACTCTGGTTGCTAATATTCGTTTTATACGATGGAAAAACTGTTATATTTATATTGCATTTTATTCTTATGGCGTTGAATTCTAAGTCCCTAGCTATTCCATCTGGTGGAGCAACGCCCTAGAGCGAAACCTAGGTTACCCGGAACGTAGAAATGACCAGTACTTTAACACTGTTTGCAGTTATTCCTGTTATACGATGGAAAAACTGTTGCACCTTTATTGTATTTTATGCTTCTGGCGTTGACTTCTAAGGCCCTAACTATTCGATCAGGTGGAGCAACGCCCTAGAGTGAAGACTAGGTTGCTCGAAATGTAGAAATGACCATAACTTTCACACTGGTTGCAATTATTCATTTTATACGATGGAAAAACTGTTGGACTTATATTGTATTTTATTCTTATGGCGTTGAATTCTAATTCCCTAGCTATTCGATCTGGTGGAGCAACGCCCTAGAGTGAAACCTAGGTTACCCGGAACGTAGAAATGACCAGTACTTTCAGACTGTTTGCAGTTATTCCTGTTATACGATGGAAAAACCTTTGCGTCTTTATTGTATTTTATGCTTCTGGCGTTGACTTCTAAGGCCCTAGCTATTCGATTTGGTGGAGCAACGCCCTAGAGTGGAGCCTAGGTTGCCCGGTACGTAGAAATGACCATTACTTTCACACTGTTTGCAAATATACATTATATACGACGGAAAGTCTGTTGTATTTATGTTGTATTTTATGCTCCTGGCGTTGACTTCTTAGGCCGTAACTATTTGATCTGGTGGAGCACCGCCCTAGCGTGAAGCCTAGGTTGCCCGGAACGTAGAAATGACCATTCATTTCACACTGGTAGCAATTATTCGTTTTATACGATGGAAAAACTGTTTTATTTATTTTGTATTTTATGCTTCGGGCGTTGACTTCTAAGGCCCTAACTATTCGATCTGGCGGAGCAACGCCCTAGAGTGAAGCCTAGGTTGCGCGGAGCGTAGAAATGACGACAACTTTCACACTGGTAGCAATTATTCGTTTTATATGATGGAAAAACTGTTTTATTTATTTTGTATTTTATGCTTCTGGCGTTGACATCTAAGGCCCTATCTGTTTGATCTGGTGGAGCAACGCCCTAGAGTGAAGCCTAGGTTGCCCGGAACGTAGAAATGACCATAACTTTCACACTGGTTGCTTTTATTCGTTTTATACGGTGGAAAAACTGTTATATTATTATTGCATTTTATGCTTCTGGCGTTGACTTCTTAGGCCCTAACTATTCGATCTGGTGGAACAACACACTAGAGTGAAGCCTAGGTTGCCTGGAACGTAGAAATGACCATCACTTTCACACGGGTTGCAATTATTCCTGTTATAGGATGGAAAGACTGTTGTATTTTTATTGTATTTTATGCTTCACGCGTTGACTTCTGAGGCCGTAGCTATTCGATGTGGTGGATGAACGCCATAGAGTGAAGCCTAGGTTGCCCGGAACGTAGAAATGTCCATATCTTTCACACTGTTTGCAATTATTCATTTTATACGATGGCAATGCTGTTGTATATTTATTGCATTTTATGCTTCGGGCATTGACTTCTAAGGACCTAACTATTCAATCTGCTGGAGCAACGCCTTTGGGTGAAGCCTAGGTTGCCCGGAACGTAGAAATGACCATAAATTTCACACTGGTAGCAATTATTCGTTTTATACGATGGAAAAACTGTTTTATTTATTTTGTATTTTATGTTTCGGGCGTTGTCTTCTAAGGCTCTAACTATTCGATCTGGTGGAGCAATGCCCTAGAGTGAAGCCTAGGTTGCGCGGAACGTAGAAATGACCATAACTTTCACACTGGTAGCAATTATTCGTTTTATACGATGGAAAATCTGTTTCATTTATTTTGTATTTTATGCTTCGGGCGTTGACTTCTTAGGCCCTAACTATTCGATCTGGTGGAGGAACGCCCTAGGCTGAAGCCTAGGTTGTCCGGAACGTAGAAATGACCATAACTTTTACACTGGTAGCAATTATTCGTTTTATACAATGGAAAAACCGTTCTATTTATTTTGCATTTTATGCTTCGGGCGTTGACTTCTAAGGCCCTAACTGATTGATCTGGACGAGCAACGCCCTAGTGTGAAGCCCAGACTGCCCGGAACGTTGAAATGACCATAACTTCCACTCTGGTTGCTAATATTCGTTTTATACGATGGAAAAACTGTTATATTTATATTGCATTTTATTCTTATGGCGTTGAATTCTAAGTCCCTAGCTATTCGATCTGGTGGAGCCACGCCCTAGAGTGAAACCTAGGTTACCCGGAACGTAGAAATGACCAGTACTTTCACACTGTTTGCAGTTATTCCTGTTATACGATGGAAAAACTTTTGCATCTTTATTGTATTTTATGCTTCTGGCATTGACTTCTAAGGCCCTAGCTATTCGATTTGGTGGACCAACGCCCTAGAGTGGAGCCTAGGTTGCCCGGTACGTAGAAATGACCATTACTTTCACACTGTTTGCAAATATACATTATATACGATGGAAAGTCTGTTGTATTTATGTTGTATTTTATGCTCCTGGCGTTGACTTCTTAGGCCCTAACTATTTGATCTGGTGGAGCACCGCCCTAGCGTGAAGCCTAGGTTGCCCGGAACGTAGAAATGACCATTCATTTCACACTGGTAGCAATTATTCGTTTTATACGATGGAAAAACTGTTTTATTTATTTTGTATTTTATGCTTCGGGCGTTGACTTCTAAGGCCCTAACTATTCGATCTGGTGGAACAACGCCGTAGAGTGAAACCTAGGTTGCCCGTAACGTAGAAATGACCAGTACTATCACACTGGTTGCAAGTTATTCCTGCTATACGATGGAAAAACTGTTGTATTTTTATTGCATTTTATGCTTCTGGCGTTCACTTCTTAGGCCCTAACTATTCGATCTGGTGGAACGACGCCCTAGGGTGAAGCCTAGGTTGCTCGGAAAGTAGAAATGACCATAAGTTTCATACTGGTTGCAATTACTCGTTTTATACGATGGAAAAACTGTTGTATTTATATTGTATTTTATGCTTCTGGCGTGGACTTCTTAGGCCGTAGCTATTCGATGTGGTGGAAGAACGCCATACAGTGTAGCCTAGGTTGCCCGGAACGTAGAAATGACCACTACTTTCACACTGTTTGCAATTATTCATTTAATACGATGGAAATGCTGTTGTATTTATATCGTATTTTATGCTTCGGGCGTTGTCTTCTTAGGCCCTAACATTTCGATCTGGTGGAGCTGCGCCCGACAGCGAAGCCTAGGTTGCCCGGAACGTAGATATGACCATAACCTTCACACAGGCTGCAATTATTCGTTTTATACGGTGTAAAGGCTGTTGTATTTATTTTGTATTTTATTCTTCTGGTGTTGACTTCTTAGGCCCTAACTATTCGATCTGGTGGAACAACGCCGTAGAGTGAAACCTAGGTTGCCCGGAACGTAGAAATGACCACTACTATCACACGGGTTGCAAATTATTCCTGCTATACGATGGAAAAGCTGTTGTATTTATATCGTATTTTATGCTTCTGGCGTTGGCTTCTTAGGCCCTAACTATTCGATCTGGTGGACCAACGCCCTAGAGTGAAGCCTAGGTTGCCCGAGACGTGGATATGATCAATACCTTCACACTGGTTGCAACTATTCCAGTTATATGATGGAAAAACTGTTGTATTTTTATTGTATTTTATGCTTCTGGCGTTGACTTCTATGGCCCTAACTATTGGATCTGGTGGACCAACGCCCTAGAGTGAAGCCTAGGTTGCCCGGAACGTAGAAATGACCATAACTTTCACACTGGTTGCAATTATTCGTTTTATACGATGGAAAAACTTTTGCATTTATATTGCATTTTATGCTTCTGGCGTTGACGTCTAAGGCCGTAGCTACTCGATGTGGTGGAGCAACGCCCTAGAATGAACCGTAGGTTGCCCGGAACGTAGAAATGACCATAACTTTTACACTGGTTGCAATTATTCGTTTTATACGATGGAAAAGCTGTTGTATTTATATCGTATTTTATGCTTGTGGCGTTGACTTCTTAGGCCCTAACTATTCCATCTGGTGGAACAACGCCATAGGGTGAAGCCTAGGTTGCCCGGAAAGTAGAAATAACCATAACTTTCGCACTGGTAGCAATTATTCGTTTTATACGATGGAAAAACTGTTCTATTTATTTTATATTTTATTCTTCGGGCGTTGACTTCTAAGACCCTAACTATTCGATCTGGTGGAGCAACGCCCTAGAGTGAAGCCTAGGTTGCCCGGTACGTAGAAATGACCATCACTTTCATACTGGTTGCAATTATTCGTTTTATATGATGGAAAAACTCTTATATTTATATTGTATTTTATGCTTCTGGCGTTCACTTCTTAGGCCCTAACTATTCGATCTGGTGGAAGAGCGCCCTAGGGTGAAGCCTAGGTTGTCCGGAACGTAGAAATGACCATAACTTTTACACTGGTAGCAATTATTCGTTTTATACAATGGAAAAACTGTTCTATTTATTTTGCATTTTATGCTTCGGGCGTTGACTTCTAAGGCCCTAACTGATTGATCTGGAGGAGCAACGCCCTAGTGTGAAGCCTAGGTTGCCCGGAACGTAGAAATGACCATAACTTTCACACAGGTTGCTATTATTCGTTTTATACGATGGAAAAACTGTTATATTTATATTGCATTTTATTCTTATGGCGTTGAATTCTAAGTCCCTAGCTATTCGATCTGGTGGAGCCACGCCCTAGAGTGAAACCTAGGTTACCCGGAACGTAGAAATGACCAGTACTTTCACACTGTTTGCAGTTATTCCTGTTATACGATGGAAAAACTTTTGCATCTTTATTGTATTTTATGCTTCTGGCATTGACTTCTAAGGCCCTAGCTATTCGATTTGGTGGACCAACGCCCTAGAGTGGAGCCTAGGTTGCCCGGTACGTAGAAATGACCATTACTTTCACACTGTTTGCAAATATACATTATATACGATGGAAAGTCTGTTGTATTTATGTTGTATTTTATGCTCCTGGCGTTGACTTCTTAGGCCCTAACTATTTGATCTGGTGGAGCACCGCCCTAGCGTGAAGCCTAGGTTGCCCGGAACGTAGAAATGACCATTCATTTCACACTGGTAGCAATTATTCGTTTTATACGATGGAAAAACTGTTTTATTTATTTTGTATTTTATGCTTCGGGCGTTGACTTCTAAGGCCCTAACTATTCGATCTGGTGGAACAACGCCGTAGAGTGAAACCTAGGTTGCCCGTAACGTAGAAATGACCAGTACTATCACACTGGTTGCAAGTTATTCCTGCTATACGATGGAAAAACTGTTGTATTTTTATTGTATTTTATGCTTCTGGCGTTGACTTCTATGGCCCTAACTATTGGATCTGGTGGACCAACGCCCTAGAGTGAAGCCTAGGTTGCCCGGAACGTAGAAATGACCATAACTTTCACACTGGTTGCAATTATTCGTTTTATACGATGGAAAAACTTTTGCATTTATATTGCATTTTATGCTTCTGGCGTTGACGTCTAAGGCCGTAGCTACTCGATGTGGTGGAGCAACGCCCTAGAATGAACCGTAGGTTGCCCGGAACGTAGAAATGACCATAACTTTTACACTGGTTGCAATTATTCGTTTTATACGATGGAAAAGCTGTTGTATTTATATCGTATTTTATGCTTGTGGCGTTGACTTCTTAGGCCCTAACTATTCCATCTGGTGGAACAACGCCATAGGGTGAAGCCTAGGTTGCCCGGAAAGTAGAAATAACCATAACTTTCGCACTGGTAGCAATTATTCGTTTTATACGATGGAAAAACTGTTCTATTTATTTTATATTTTATTCTTCGGGCGTTGACTTCTAAGACCCTAACTATTCGATCTGGTGGAGCAACGCCCTAGAGTGAAGCCTAGGTTGCCCGGTACGTAGAAATGACCATCACTTTCATACTGGTTGCAATTATTCGTTTTATATGATGGAAAAACTCTTATATTTATATTGTATTTTATGCTTCTGGCGTTCACTTCTTAGGCCCTAACTATTCGATCTGGTGGAAGAGCGCCCTAGGGTGAAGCCTAGGTTGTCCGGAACGTAGAAATGACCATAACTTTTACACTGGTAGCAATTATTCGTTTTATACAATGGAAAAACTGTTCTATTTATTTTGCATTTTATGCTTCGGGCGTTGACTTCTAAGGCCCTAACTGATTGATCTGGAGGAGCAACGCCCTAGTGTGAAGCCTAGGTTGCCCGGAACGTAGAAATGACCATAACTTTCACACAGGTTGCTATTATTCGTTTTATACGATGGAAAAGCTGTTGTATTTATATCGTACTTTATGCTTCTGGCGTTGACTTCTAAGGCCCTCAACTATTCGATCTGGTGGAGCAACGCCCTAGAGTGAAGCCTAGGTTGCCCGGAACGTACAAATGACCATTACTTTCACACTGTTTGCAATTATTCATTTTATACGATGGAAATGCAGTTGTATTTATATTGCATTTTATTCTTCTGGCGTTGTCTTTTAAGGCCGTAGCTATTAGATGTGGTGGAGCAACGCTCTAGAGTGTCCCATAGGTTGCCCGGAACGTAGAAATGACCATTACTTTCACAATGTATGCGAATATTCATTTTATACGATGGAAAAACTGTTGTACTTATATTGTATTTTATTCTTCTGGCGTTGAATTCTAAGTCCCTAGCTTTTCGATCTCGTGGAGCAACGCCCTAGAGTGAAACATAGGTTACCCGGAACGTAGAAATGACCAGTACTTTCACACTGGTTGCAGTTATTCCTGTTATACGATGGAAAAACTGTTGCACCTTTATTGTATTTTATGCTTCTGGCGTTGACATCTAAGGCCCTATCTGTTTGATCTGGTGGAGCAACGCCCTAGAGTGAAGCCTAGGTTGCCCGGAACCTAGAAATGACCCTAACTTTCACACTGGTTGCTATTATTCGTTTTATACGATGGAAAAACTGTTATATTTATATTGAATTTTGATGCTTCTGGCGTTGACTTCTTAGGCCCTAACTATTCGATCTGGTGGAACAACACCCTAGAGTGAAGCCTAGGTTGCCTGGAACGTAGAAATGACCATCACTTTCACACGGGTTACAATTATTCATTTTATACGATGGCAATGCTGTTGTATATTTATTGCATTTTATGCTTCGGGCATTGACTTCTAAGGACCTAACTATTCAATCTGTTGGAGCAACGCCATTGGGTGAAGCCTAGGTTGCCCGGAACGTAGAAATGACCATAAATTTCACACTGGTTGCAATTATTCGTTTTATACGATGGAAAAGCTGTTGTATTTATATCGTATTTTATGCTCCTGGCGTTGACTTCCTAGGCCCTAACTATTTGATCTGGTGGAGCACCGCCCTAGCGTGAAGCCTAGGTTGCCCGGAACGTAGAAATGACCATTCATTTCACACTGGTAGCAATTATTCGTTTTATACGATGGAAAAACTGTTTTATTTATTTTGTATTTTATGCTTCGGGCGTTGTCTTCTAAGGCCCTAACTATTCGATCTGGTGGAGCAACGCCCTAGAGTGAAGTCTAGGTTGCGCGGAACGTAGAAAAGACCATAACTTTTACACTGGTAGCATTTATTCGTTTTATACGATGGAAAAACTGTTTTATTTATTTTGTATTTTATGCTTCGGGCGTTGACTTCTAAGGCCCTAACTATTCGATCTGGTGGAACAACGCCGTAGAGTGAAACCTAGGTTGCCCGTAACGTAGAAATGACCAGTACTATCACACTGGTTGCAAGTTATTCCTGCTATACGATGGAAAAACTGTTGTATTTTTATTGCATTTTATGCTTCTGGCGTTCACTTCTTAGGCCCTAACTATTCGATCTGGTGGAACGACGCCCTAGGGTGAAGCCTAGGTTGCTCGGAAAGTAGAAATGACCATAAGTTTCATACTGGTTGCAATTACTCGTTTTATACGATGGAAAAACTGTTGTATTTATATTGTATTTTATGCTTCTGGCGTGGACTTCTTAGGCCGTAGCTATTCGATGTGGTGGAAGAACGCCATACAGTGTAGCCTAGGTTGCCCGGAACGTAGAAATGACCACTACTTTCACACTGTTTGCAATTATTCATTTAATACGATGGAAATGCTGTTGTATTTATATCGTATTTTATGCTTCGGGCGTTGTCTTCTTAGGCCCTAACATTTCGATCTGGTGGAGCTGCGCCCGACAGCGAAGCCTAGGTTGCCCGGAACGTAGATATGACCATAACCTTCACACAGGTTGCAATTATTCGTTTTATACGGTGTAAAGGCTGTTGTATTTATTTTGTATTTTATTCTTCTGGTGTTGACTTCTTAGGCCCTAACTATTCGATCTGGTGGAACAACGCCGTAGAGTGAAACCTAGGTTGCCCGGACCGTAGAAATGACCACTACTATCACACGGGTTGCAAATTATTCCTGCTATACGATGGAAAAGCTGTTGTATTTATATCGTATTTTATGCTTCTGGCGTTGGCTTCTTAGGCCCTAACTATTCGATCTGGTGGACCAACGCCCTAGAGTGAAGCCTAGGTTGCCCGAGACGTGGATATGATCAATACCTTCACACTGGTTGCAACTATTCCAGTTATATGATGGAAAAACTGTTGTATTTTTATTGTATTTTATGCTTCTGGCGTTGACTTCTATGGCCCTAACTATTGGATCTGGTGGACCAACGCCCTAGAGTGAAGCCTAGGTTGCCCGGAACGTAGAAATGACCATAACTTTCACACTGGTTGCAATTATTCGTTTTATACGATGGAAAAACTTTTGCATTTATATTGCATTTTATGCTTCTGGCGTTGACGTCTAAGGCCGTAGCTACTCGATGTGGTGGAGCAACGCCCTAGAATGAACCGTAGGTTGCCCGGAACGTAGAAATGACCATAACTTTTACACTGGTTGCAATTATTCGTTTTATACGATGGAAAAGCTGTTGTATTTATATCGTATTTTATGCTTGTGGCGTTGACTTCTTAGGCCCTAACTATTCCATCTGGTGGAACAACGCCATAGGGTGAAGCCTAGGTTGCCCGGAAAGTAGAAATAACCATAACTTTCGCACTGGTAGCAATTATTCGTTTTATACGATGGAAAAACTGTTCTATTTATTTTATATTTTATTCTTCGGGCGTTGACTTCTAAGACCCTAACTATTCGATCTGGTGGAGCAACGCCCTAGAGTGAAGCCTAGGTTGCCCGGTACGTAGAAATGACCATCACTTTCATACTGGTTGCAATTATTCGTTTTATATGATGGAAAAACTCTTATATTTATATTGTATTTTATGCTTCTGGCGTTCACTTCTTAGGCCCTAACTATTCGATCTGGTGGAAGAGCGCCCTAGGGTGAAGCCTAGGTTGTCCGGAACGTAGAAATGACCATAACTTTTACACTGGTAGCAATTATTCGTTTTATACAATGGAAAAACTGTTCTATTTATTTTGCATTTTATGCTTCGGGCGTTGACTTCTAAGGCCCTAACTGATTGATCTGGAGGAGCAACGCCCTAGTGTGAAGCCTAGGTTGCCCGGAACGTAGAAATGACCATAACTTTCACACAGGTTGCTATTATTCGTTTTATACGATGGAAAAGCTGTTGTATTTATATCGTACTTTATGCTTCTGGCGTTGACTTCTAAGGCCCTCAACTATTCGATCTGGTGGAGCAACGCCCTAGAGTGAAGCCTAGGTTGCCCGGAACGTACAAATGACCATTACTTTCACACTGTTTGCAATTATTCATTTTATACGATGGAAATGCAGTTGTATTTATATTGCATTTTATTCTTCTGGCGTTGTCTTTTAAGGCCGTAGCTATTAGATGTGGTGGAGCAACGCTCTAGAGTGTCCCATAGGTTGCCCGGAACGTAGAAATGACCATTACTTTCACAATGTATGCGAATATTCATTTTATACGATGGAAAAACTGTTGTACTTATATTGTATTTTATTCTTCTGGCGTTGAATTCTAAGTCCCTAGCTTTTCGATCTCGTGGAGCAACGCCCTAGAGTGAAACATAGGTTACCCGGAACGTAGAAATGACCAGTACTTTCACACTGGTTGCAGTTATTCCTGTTATACGATGGAAAAACTGTTGCACCTTTATTGTATTTTATGCTTCTGGCGTTGACATCTAAGGCCCTATCTGTTTGATCTGGTGGAGCAACGCCCTAGAGTGAAGCCTAGGTTGCCCGGAACCTAGAAATGACCCTAACTTTCACACTGGTTGCTATTATTCGTTTTATACGATGGAAAAACTGTTATATTTATATTGAATTTTGATGCTTCTGGCGTTGACTTCTTAGGCCCTAACTATTCGATCTGGTGGAACAACACCCTAGAGTGAAGCCTAGGTTGCCTGGAACGTAGAAATGACCATCACTTTCACACGGGTTACAATTATTCATTTTATACGATGGCAATGCTGTTGTATATTTATTGCATTTTATGCTTCGGGCATTGACTTCTAAGGACCTAACTATTCAATCTGTTGGAGCAACGCCATTGGGTGAAGCCTAGGTTGCCCGGAACGTAGAAATGACCATAAATTTCACACTGGTTGCAATTATTCGTTTTATACGATGGAAAAGCTGTTGTATTTATATCGTATTTTATGCTCCTGGCGTTGACTTCCTAGGCCCTAACTATTTGATCTGGTGGAGCACCGCCCTAGCGTGAAGCCTAGGTTGCCCGGAACGTAGAAATGACCATTCATTTCACACTGGTAGCAATTATTCGTTTTATACGATGGAAAAACTGTTTTATTTATTTTGTATTTTATGCTTCGGGCGTTGTCTTCTAAGGCCCTAACTATTCGATCTGGTGGAGCAACGCCCTAGAGTGAAGTCTAGGTTGCGCGGAACGTAGAAAAGACCATAACTTTTACACTGGTAGCATTTATTCGTTTTATACAATGGAAAAACCGTTCTATTTATTTTGTATTTTATGCTTCGGGCGTTGACTTCTAAGGCCCTAACTGTTTGATCTGGTGGAGAACGCCCTGGAGTGAAGCGTAGGTTGCCCGGAACGTAGAAATGACCATAACTTTCACACTGGTTTCTATTATTCGTTTTATACGATGGAAAAACTGTTATATTTATATTGTATTTTATGCTTCTGGCGTTGACTTCTTAGGCCCGAACTATTCGATCTGGTGCAACAACGCCCTAGAGTGAAGCCTAGGTTGCCTGGAACGTAGAAATGACCATCACTTTCACACTGGTTACAATTATTCGTTTTATACGATGGAAAAGCTGTTGTATTTATATCGTATTTTATGCTTCTGGCGTTGACTCCTTAGGCCCTAACTATTCCATCTGGTGGAACAACGCCCTAGGGTGAAGCGTCGGTTGCCCGGAAAGTAGAAATGACCATAACTTTCACACTTGTAGCAATTATTCGTTTTATACGATGGAAAAACTGTTCTATTTATTTTGTATTTTATGCTTCGGGCGTTGACTTCTAAGGCCCTAACTATTCTATCAGGTGGAGCAAAGCCCTAGAGTGAAGCCTAGGTTGCCCGGTACGTAGAAATGACCATCACTTTCAAACTGGTTGCAATTATTCGTCTTATACGATGGAAAAGCTGTTGTATCTATATCGTATTTTATGCTTCTTGCGTTGACTTCTAAGGCCCTAACTATTCGATCTAGTGGAGCAACGCCCTAGAGTGAAGCCTAGGTTGCCCGGGAAGTAGAAATGACCATAACTTTCACACTGGTTGCTATTATTCGTTTTATACGATGGAAAAGCTGTTATATTTATATTGAATTTTATGCTTCTGGCATTGAATTCTAAGTCCCTAGCCATCCCATCTGGTAGGGCAACACCCTACAGTGAAGCCTAGGTTGCCCGGAACGTAGAAGTGGCCATTACTTCCACACTGTTTGCAAATATACATTATATACGATGGAAAATCTGTTGTACTTATGTTGTAATTTATGCTACTGGCGTTGACTCCTTAGGCCCTAAATATTTGATCTGGTGGAGCACTGCCCTAGAGTGAAGCCTAGGTTGCCGGGAACGTAGAACATACCATTACCTTCACACTGGTTGCAATTATTCCTCTTATACGATGGAAAAACTGTTGTACTTATATTGTATTTTATGCTTCGGGCGTTGACTTGTAAGGCCCTAACTATTCGATTTGGTGGAGCAACGCCCTACAGTGAAGCCTAGGTAGTCCGGAACGTAGATATGTCCATAACCATCACACAGGTTGCAATTATTCGTTTGGTTTAACGATGGAAAGACTGTTGTATTTATTTTGTAGTTTATGCTTCTGGCGTTGACTTCTAAGGCCCTAACTCTTCGATCTGGTGGAGCAACGCCTCAGAGTTAAGTCTGGGATGCCCGAAATGTCGATATGATCATTACTTTCGCACTGGTTGCAATTAGTCATGCTATACGATGGAAAAACTGCTGCATTTTTATTGTATTTTGTGCTTCTGGCGTTGACTTCTAAGGCCGTAGCTACTAGATATGGTGGAGCAACGCCCTAGAGTGACGCCTAGGTTACCCGGAACGTAGAAATGACCATTACTTTCACACTGTTTGCAATTATTCATTTTATGGGATGGAAAAGCTGTTGTATTTATATTGTATTTTATGCTCCTGGCGTTGACTTCTAAGGCCGTAGCTATTAGAAGTGGTGGAGCAACGCCCTAGAGTGACGCCTAGGTTGACCGGACCGTAGAAATGACCATTACTTTCAGAATGTCTGCAATTATTCATTTTATACGATGGAAAAACTGTTGTACTTATATTGTACTTTATCCTTCTGGCGTTGAATTCTAAGTCCCTAGCTATTCGATCTGGTGGACCAACGCACTAGAGTGAAGCCTAGGTTACCCGGAACGTAGAAATGAACAGTACTTTCACACTGGTTGCAGTTATTCGTTTTATACAGTGGAGAAACTGTTCTATTTATTTTGCATTTTATGCTTCGGGCGTTGACTTCTAAGGCCGTAACTATTCGATCGGGTGGCGCAACGGCCTAGAGTGAAGCCTAGGTTGCCCGGAACGTAGAAGTGACCATAACTTTCACACTGGTTGCTATTATTCGTTTTATACGATGGAAAAACTGTTCAATTTATTTTGTATTTAATGCTTCGGGCGTTGGTTTCTAAGGCCCTAACTGTTTGATCTGGTGGAGCAACGCCCAAGAGTGAAGCCTACGTTGCCCGGAACGTAGAATTGGCCATCACTTTCAAACTGGTTGCAATTAATCGTGTTATACGATGGAAAAACTGTTGTATTTTTATTGCCTTTTATGCTTCGGGCGTTGACTTCTAAGGCCCTAACTATGTTAGGAGCAACTCCTAACAGAACAAAAAATCTGTTGGAGCAACGCCCTAGGGTGAAGCGTAGGTTGCCAGGAAAGTAGAAATGACGTTAACTTTCATAGTGGTTGCAATTATTCGTTTTATACGATGGAAAAACTGTTGTATTTATATTGTATTTTATGCATCTGGCGTTGACTTCTAATGCACTAACTATTCGATCTAGTGGATCAACGCCCTAAAGTGAAGCCTAGGTTTCCCGGTACGTAGATATGACCATCACTCTCAAACTGGTTGCAATTATTCCTATTATATGATGGAAAAACTGTTGTATTTTTATTGCATTTTATGCTTCGGGCATTGACTTCTAAGGCCCTAACTATTCAATCTGTTGGAGCAATGCCCTAGGGTGAAGCCTAGGTTGCCCGGAAAATATAAATGACCATAAGTTTCATACTGGTTGCAATTATTCGTTTTATACGATGGAAAAACTGTTGTATTTATATTGTATTTTATGCTTCTGGCGTTCACTTCTTAGGCCCGAACTATTCGATCTGGTGGAACAACGGCCGATGGTGAAGCCTAGGTTGCCCGGAACGTAGAAATGACAATAACTTTTACACTGGTAGCAATTATTCGTTTTATACAATGGAAAAACTGTTTTATTTATTTTGTATTTAATGCTTCGGGTGCTGGCTTCTAAGGCCCTAACTGTTTGATCTGGTGGAGCAACGCCCTAGAGTGAAGCCTAGGTTGCCCGGAACGTAGAAGTGACCATAACTTTCACACTGGTTGCTATTATTCGTTTTATACGATGGAAAAACTGTTATATTTATTTTGTATTTTATGCTTCGGGCGTTGACTTCTAAGGCCCTAACTGTTTGATGTGGTGGAGCAACGCCCTAGAGTGAAGACTAGGTTGCCCGGAACGTAGAAATGACCATAACTTTCACACTGGTTGCTATTATTCGTTATATACGATGGAAAAACTGTTATATTTATATTGTATTTTATGCTTCTGTCGTTGACTTCTGCGGCCGTAGCTATTCGATGTGGTGGAACAACGCCATAGGGTGAATCCTAGGTTGCCCGGAACGTAGAAATGACCATAACTTTCACACTGGTTGCAATTATTCGTTTTATACGATGGATAAGCTGTTGTATTTATATCGTATTTTATGCTTCTGGCGTTGACTTCTTAGGCCGTAACTATTCCATCTGGTGGAACAACGCCCTAGGGTAAAGCGTAGGTTGCCCGGAAAATAGAAATGTCCATAACTTTCACACTGGTAGCAATTATTCGTTTTATACGATGGAAAAACTGTTCCATTTATTTTGTATTTTATGCTTCGGGCGTTGACTTCTAAACCCTAACTATTCGCCCTGGTGGAGCAACGACCTAGAGTGAAGCCTAGGTTGCCCGGAACGTCGAAATGACCATCACTTTCAAACTGGTTGCAATTAATCCTGTCATACGATGGAAAAACTGTTGTATTTTTATTGCCTTTTATGCTTCGGGCGTTGACTTCTAAGGCCCTAACTATTCAATCTGTTGGAGCAACGCCCTAGGGTGAAGCCTAGGTTGCCCGGAAAATATAAATGACCATAAGTTTCATACTGGTTGCAATTATTCGTTTTATACGATGGAAAAACTGTTGTATTTATATTGTATTTTATGCTTCTGGCGTTCACTTCTTAGGCCCGAACTATTCGATCTGGTGGAACAACGGCCGAGGGTGAAGCCTAGGTTGCCCGGAACGTAGAAATGACCATAACTTTTACACTGGTAGCAATTATTCGTTTTATACAATGGAGAAACTGTTCTATTTATTTTGTATTTAATGCTTCGGGCGTTGGCTTCTAAGGCCCTAACTGTTTGATCTGGTGGAGCAACGCCCTAGAGTGAAGCCTAGGTTGCCCGGAACGTAGAATTTACCATAACTCTCACAGTGGTTGCAATTATTCGTTTTATACAATGGAAGACTGTTGTATTTATATTGTATTTAACGCTTCTGGCGTTGACTTCTAAGTCCCTAACCGTTCGATCTGGTGGAGCAACGCCCTAGAGTGAAGCCTAGGTTTCCTAGAACGTAGAAATGACCATTACCTTCACGCTTGCGGCAATTATTCCAGTTATGCGATGTAAAAACTTTTGTATTTTTATTGTATTTTATGCTTCAGGCGTTGACTTCTAAGGCTGTAGGTATTCGGTGTGGAGGAGCAACGCCCTAGAGTGAAGCCTATGTTGTCCGGAACGTAGAAATGACCAATACCTTCACACTGGTTGCAATTAATCCTGTTATACGATGGAAAAACTGTTGTACCTTTATTGTATTTTGTGCTCCTGGCGTTGACTTCTTGGGCTCTAACTATTGGATCTGGTGGACTGACGCCCTAGAGTGAAGCCTAGGTTGCCGGGAACATAGAAATGAACATCGCTTTATCACTGGTTGCAATTATTCCTGTTATACGATGGAAAAACTGTTGTATTTGTATTGTATTTTATGCTTTGGGCGTTGACTTCTATGGCCCTAGATATTCGATTTGGTGGAGCAACGTTCAAGAGTGAAGCGTATGTTGCCCGAAACGTAGAAATGACCATTACTTTCACACTGGTTACAAGTATTCTTTTTATACGATGGAAAAACTGTTCTATTTATTTTTTAATTTGTGCTTCTGGCGCTGACTTCTTAGGCCCTAAGTATTGGATCTGGTGGCCTAACGCCCGAGAGTGAAGCCTAGGTTTCCCGGTACGTAGAAATGACCATCACTCTCAAACTGGTTGCAGTTATTCCTGTTATATGATGGAAAAACTGTTGTATTTTTATTGCATTTTATGCTTCGGGCATTGACTTCTGAGACCCTAACTATTCGATCTGGTGGAGCAACGACCTAGAGTGAAGCCTAGGTTGCCCGGAACGTCGAAATGACCATCACTTTCACACGGGTTGCAATTATTCCTGTTATAGGATGGAAAGACTGTTGTATTTTTATTGTATTTTATACTTCAGGCGTTGACTTCTGTGGCCGTAGCTATTCGATGTGGTGGTAGAACGCCATAGTGTGAAGCCTAGGTTGCCCGGAAAGTAGAAATGACCATAAGTTTCATACTGGTTGCAATTATTCGTTTTATACGATGGAAAAACTGCTGTATTTATATTGTATTTTATGCTTCTGGCGTTCACTTCTTAGGCCCTAACTATTCGATCTGGTGGAACAACGCCCTAGGGTGAAGACTAGGTTGCCCGGAACGTAGAAAAGACCATAACTTTTACACTGGTAGCATTTATTCGTTTTATACAATGGAAAAACCGTTCTATTTATTTTGTATTTTATGCTTCGGGCGTTGACTTCTAAGGCCCTAACTATTCCATTTGGTGGAGCAACGCCCTAGAGTGAAGCCTAGGTTGCCCGGCACGTAGAAATGACCATAACTTTCACACTGGTTGCTATTATTCGTTATATACGATGGAAAAACTGTTATATTTATACTGTATTTTATGCTTCTGTCGTTGACTTCTGAGGCCGTAGCTATTCGATGTGGTGGAACAACGCCCTAGGGTGAATCCTAGGTTGCCCGGAACGTAGAAATGACCATAACTTTCACACTGGTTGCAATTATTCGTTTTATACGATGGATAAGCTGTTGTATTTATATCGTATTTTATGCTTCTGGCGTTGACTTCTTAGGCCGTAACTATTCCATCTGGTGGAACAACGCACTAGGGTAAAGCGTAGGTTGCCCGGAAAGTAGAAATGACCATAACTTTCACACAGGTAGCAATTATTCGTTTTATACGATGGAAAAACTGTTCCATTTATTTTGTATTTTATGCTTCGGGCGTTGACTTCTAAGACCCTAACTATTCGATCTGGTGGAGCAACGCCCTAGAGTGAAGCCTAGGTTGCGCGGAACGTAGAATTGACCATATCTTTCACACTGGAAGCAATTATACGTTTTATACGATGGAAAAACTATTTTATTTATTTTGTATTTTATGCTTCGGGCGTTGACATCTAAGGCCCTAACTATACGATCTGGTGGAGCAACGCCCTAGAGTGAAGCGTACGTTGCCCGGAACGTAGAAATGTCCATAACTTTCACACTGGTTGCTATCATTCGTTTTATTTGATGGAAAAACTGTTGTATTTATATTGTATTTTATGCTTCTGGCGTTCACATCTTAGGCCCTAACTGTTTGATCTGGTGGAACAACGGCCTAGGGTAAAGCCTAGGTTGCCCGAGACGTAGAAATAACCATAACTTTTACACTGGTAGGAATTATTCGTTTTATACAATGGAAAAACTGTTCTATTTATTTTGTATTTAATGCTACGGGCGTTGACTTCTAAGGCCCTAACTGTTTGATCTGGTGGAGCACCGCCCTAGAGTGATGCCTAGGCCGCTCGAAACGTAGAAATGACCATAACTTTCACACTGGTTTCTATTATTTGTTTTATACGATGGAAAAACTGTTATATATATATTGTATTTTATGCTTCTGGCGTTGACTTCTTAGGCCCGTACTATTCGATCTGGTGCAACAACGCCCTAGAGTGAAGCCTAGGTTGCCCGGAACGTGGAAAAGACCATAACTTTTACACTGGTAGCATTTATTCGTTTTATACAATGGAAAAACCGTTCTATTTATTTTGTATTTTATGCTTCGGGCGTTGACATCTAAGGCCCTAACTATACGATCTGGTGGAGCAACGCTCTAGAGTGAAGCCTACGTTGCCCGGAACGTAGAAATGACCATAACTTTCACTCTGGTTGCTATTATTCGTTATATACGATGGAAAAACTGTTATATTTATACTGTATCTTAGGCTTCTCTCGTTGACTTCTGAGGCCGTAGCTATTCGATGTGGTGGAACAACGCCCTAGGGTGAATCCTAGGTTGCCCGGAACGTAGAAATGACCATAACTTTCACACCGGTTGCAATTATTCGTTTTATACGGTGGATAAGCTGTTGTATTTATATCGTATTTTATGCTTCTGGCGTTGACTTCTTAGGCCGTAACTATTCCATCTGGTGGAACAACGCACTAGGGTAAAGCGTAGGTTGCCCGGAAAGTAGAAATGACCATAACTTTCACACAGGTAGCAATTATTCGTTTTATACGATGGAAAAACTGTTCCATTTATTTTGTATTTTATGCTTCGGGCGTTGACTTCTAAGACCCTAACTATTCGATCTGGTGGAGCAACGCCCTAGAGTGAAGCCTAGGTTGCGCGGAACGTAGAAATGACCATAACTTTCACACTGGTAGCAATTATACGTTTTATACGATGGAAAAACTGTTTAATTTATTTTGTATTTTATGCTTCGGGCGTTGACATCTAAGGCCCTAACTATACGATCTGGTGGAGCAACGCCCTAGAGTGAAGCCTACGTTGCCCGGAGAGTAGAAATGTCCATAACTTTCACACTGGTTGCAATCATTCGTTTTATTTGATGGAAAAACTGTTGTATTTATATTGTATTTTATGCTGCTGGCGTTCACATCTTAGGCCCTAACTGTTTGATCTGGTGGAACAACGGCCTAGGGTGAAGCCTAGGTTGCCCGAGACGTAGAAATGACCATAACTTTTACACTGGTAGCAATTATTCGTTTTATACAATGGAAAAACTGTTCTATTTATTTTGTATTTAATGCTACAGGCGTTGACTTCTAAGGCCCTAACTGTTTGATCTGGTGGAGCACCGCCCTAGAGTGATGCCTAGGCCGCTCGGAACGTAGAAATGACCATAACTTTCACACTGGTTTCTATTATTCGTTTTATACGATGGAAAAACTGTTATATATATATTGTATTTTATGCTTCTGGCGTTGACTTATTAGGCCCGAACTATTCGATCTGGTGCAACAACGCCCTAGAGTGAAGCCTAGGTTGCCTGGAACGTAGAAATGACCATCACTTTCACACGGGTTGCAATTATTCCTGTTATAGGATGGAAAGACTGTTGTATTTTTATTGTATTTTATACATCAGGTGTTGACTTCTGTGGCCGTAGCTATTCGATGTGGTGGTAGAACGCCATAGAGTGAAGCCTAGGTTGCCCGGAAAGTAGAAATGACCATAAGTTTCATACTGGTTGCAATTATTCGTTTTATACGATGGAAAAACTGTTGTATTTATTTTTATTTTATGCTTCTGGCGTTCACTTCTTAGGCCCTAACTATTCGATCTGGTGGAACAACGCCCTAGGGTGAAGCCTAGGTTGCCCGGAACGTAGAAATGACCATAACTTTCACACTGGTTGCAATTATTCATTTTATACGATGGAAAAACTGTTGTACTTATATTGTATTTTATTCTTATGGCGTTGAATTCTAAGTCCCTAGCTATTCAATCTGGTGGAGCAACGCCCTAGAGTGAAACCTAGGTTACCCGGAACGTAGAAATGACCAGTCCTTTCAAACTGTTTGCAGTTATTCCTGTAATTCGATGGAAAAACTTTTGCATCTTTATTGTATTTTATGCTTCTGGCGTTGACTTCTAAGGCCCTAACTATTCCATTTGGTGGAGCAACGCCCTAGAGTGAAGCCTAGGTTGCCCGGCACGTAGAAATGACCATAACTTTCACACTGGTTGCTATTATTCGTTATATACGATGGAAAAACTGTTATATTTATACTGTATTTTATGCTTCTGTCGTTGACTTCTGAGGCCGTAGCTATTCGATGTGGTGGAACAACGCCCTAGGGTGAATCCTAGGTTGCCCGGAACGTAGAAATGACCATAACTTTCACACTGGTTGCAATTATTCGTTTTATACGATGGATAAGCTGTTGTATTTATATCGTATTTTATGCTTCTGGCGTTGACTTCTTAGGCCGTAACTATTCCATCTGGTGGAACAACGCACTAGGGTAAAGCGTAGGTTGCCCGGAAAGTAGAAATGACCATAACTTTCACACAGGTAGCAATTATTCGTTTTATACGATGGAAAAACTGTTCCATTTATTTTGTATTTTATTCTTCGGGCGTTGACTTCTAAGACCCTAACTATTCGATCTGGTGGAGCAACGCCCTAGAGTGAAGCCTAGGTTGCGCGGAACGTAGAATTGACCATAACTTTCACACTGGTAGCAATTATACGTTTTATACGATGCAAAAACTATTTTATTTATTTTGTATTTTATGCTTCGGGCGTTGACATCTAAGGCCCTAACTATACGATCTGGTGGAGCAACGCCCTAGAGTGAAGCGTACGTTGCCCGGAACGTAGAAATGTCCATAACTTTCACACTGGTTGCTATCATTCGTTTTATTTGATGGAAAAACTGTTGTATTTATATTGTATTTTATGCTTCTGGCGTTCACATCTTAGGCCCTAACTGTTTGATCTGGTGGAACAACGGCCTAGGGTGAAGCCTAGGTTGCCCGAGACGTAGAAATAACCATAACTTTTACACTGGTAGGAATTATTCGTTTTATACAATGGAAAAACTGTTCTATTTATTTTGTATTTAATGCTACGGGCGTTGACTTCTAAGGCCCTAACTGTTTGATCTGGTGGAGCACCGCCCTAGAGTGATGCCGAGGCCGCTCGAAACGTAGAAATGACCATAACTTTCACACTGGTTTCTATTATTTGTTTTATACGATGGAAAAACTGTTATATATATATTGTATTTTATGCTCCTGGCGTTGACTTCTTAGGCCCGTACTATTCGATCTGGTGCAACAACGCCCTAGAGTGAAGCCTAGTTTGCCCGGAACGTGGAAAAGACCATAACTTTTACACTGGTAGCATTTATTCGTTTTATACAATGGAAAAACCGTTCTATTTATTTTGTATTTTATGCTTCGGGCGTTGACATCTAAGGCCCTAACTATACGATCTGGTGGAGCAACGCTCTAGAGTGAAGCCTACGTTGCCCGGAACGTAGAAATGACCATAACTTTCACTCTGGTTGCTATTATTCGTTATATACGATGGAAAAACTGTTATATTTATACTGTATCTTAGGCTTCTCTCGTTGACTTCTGAGGCCGTAGCTATTCGATGTGGTGGAACAACGCCCTAGGGTGAATCCTAGGTTGACCGGAACGTAGAAATGACCATAACTTTCACACCGGTTGCAATTATTCGTTTTATACGGTGGATAAGCTGTTGTATTTATATCGTATTTTATGCTTCTGGCGTTGACTTCTTAGGCCGTAACTATTCCATCTGGTGGAACAACGCACTAGGGTAAAGCGTAGGTTGCCCGGAAAGTAGAAATGACCATAACTTTCACACAGGTAGCAATTATTCGTTTTATACGATGGAAAAACTGTTCCATTTATTTTGCATTTTATGCTTCGGGCGTTGACTTCTAAGACCCTAACTATTCGATCTGGTGGAGCAACGCCCTAGAGTGAAGCCTAGGTTGCGCGGAACGTAGAAATGACCATAACTTTCACACTGGTAACAATTATACGTTTTATACGATGGAAAAACTGTTTTATTTATTTTATATTTTATGCTTCGGGCGTTGACATCTAAGGCCCTAACTATACGATCTGGTGGAACAACGCCCTAGGGTGAAGCCTAGGTTGCCCGGAACGTGGAAAAGACCATAACTTTTACACTGGTAGCATTTATTCGTTTTATACAATGGAAAAACCGTTCTATTTATTTTGTATTTTATGCTTCGGGCGTTGACATCTAAGGTCCTAACTATACGATCTGGTGGAGCAACGCCCTAGAGTGAAGCCTACGTTGCCCGGAACGTAGAAATGACCATAACTTTCAAACTGGTTGCTATCATTCGTTTTATGTGATGGAAAAGCTGTTGTATTTATACTGTATTTTATGCTTCTGGCGTTCACTTCTTAGGCCCTAACTGTTCGATCTGGTGGAACATCGGGCTAGGGTGAAGCCTAGGTTGCACGAGACGTAGAAATGACCATAACTTTTACACTGGTAGCAATTATTCGTTTTATACAATGGAAAAACTGTTCTATTTATTTTGAATTTAGTGCTTCGGGCGTTGTCTTCTAAGGCCCTAACTGTTTGATCTGGTGGAGCACCGCCCTAGAGTGAAGCCTAGGCCGCTCGGAACGTAGTAATGTCGTTAACTTTCATAGTGGTTGCAATTATTCGTTTTATACGATGGAAAAACTGTTGTATTTACATTGTATTTTATGCATCTGGCGTTGACTTCTAAGGCACTAACTATTCGATCTAGTGGATCAATGCCGTAGAGTGAAGCCTAGGTTGCCCGGTACGTAGAAATGACCATCACTCTCAAACTGGTTGCAATTATTCATGTTATATGATGGAAAAACTGTTGTATTTTTATTGCATTTTTTGCTTCGGGCATTGACTTCTAAGGCCCTAACTATTCAATCTGTTGGAGCAATGCCCTAGGGTGAAGCCTAGGTTGCCCGGAAAATATAAATGACCATAAGTTTCATACTGGTTGCAATTATTCGTTTTATACGATGGAAAAACTGTTATATTTATATTGTATTTTATGCTTCTGTCGTTGACTTCTGAGGCCGTAGCTATTCGGTGTGGTGGAACAACGCCCTGGGGTGAATCCTAGGTTGCCCGGAACGTAGAAATGACCGTAACTTTCACACTGGTTGCAATTATTCGTTTTATACGATGGATAAGCTGTTGTATTTATATCGTATTTTATGCTTCTGGCGTTGACTTCTTAGGCCCTAACTATTCGATCTGGTGGATGAACGCCCTAGGGTGAAGCCTAGGTTGTCCGGAACGTAGAAATGACCATAACTTTTACACTGGTAGCAATTATTCGTTTTATACAGTGGAAAAACGGTTCTATTTATTTTGCATTTTATGTTTCGGGCGTTGACTTCTAAGGCCCTAACTGTTTGATCTGGTGGAGCAACGCCCTAGTGTGAAGCCCAGATTGCCCGGAACGTTGAAATGACCATAACTTTCACTCTGGTTGCTAATATTCGTTTTATACGATGGAAAAACTGTTATATTTATATTGCATTTTATTCTTATGGCGTTGAATTCTAAGTCCCTAGCTATTCGATCTGGTGGAGCAACGCCCTAGAGTGAATCCTAGGTTACCCGGAACGTAGAAATGACCAGTACTTTCACACTGTTTGCAGTTATTCCTGTTATACGATGGAAAAACTGTTGCATCTTTATTGTATTTTATGCTTCTGGCGTTGACTTCTAAGGCCCTAACTATTCAATCTGTTGGAGCAATGCCCTAGGGTGAAGCCTAGGTTGCGCGGAAAATATAAATGACCATAAGCTTCATACTGGTTGCAATTATTCGTTTTATACGATGGAAAAACTGTTGTATTTATATTGTATTTTATGCTTCTGGCGTTCACTTCTTAGGCCCGAACTATTCGATCTGGTGGAACAACGGCCGAGGGTGAAGCCTAGGTTGCCCGGAACGTAGAAATGACCATAACTTTTACACTGGTAGCAATTATTCGTTTTATACAATGGAAAAACTGTTCTACTTATTTGTATTTTATGCTTCTGGCGTTCACTTCTTAGGCCCTAACTATTCGATCTGGTGGAACAACGCCCTAGGGTGAAGCCTAGGTTGCCCGGAACGTAGAAATGACCATCACTCTCAAACTGGTTGCAATTATTCCTGTTATATGATGGAAAAACTGTTGTATTTTTATTGCATTTTTTGCTTCGGGCATTGACTTCTAAGGCCCTAACTATTCAATCTGTTGGAGCAATGCCCTAGGGTGAAGCCTAGGTTGCCCGGCACGTAGAAATGACCATAAGCTTCATACTGGTTGCTATTATTCGTTTTATACGATGGAAAAACTGTTGTATTTATATTGTATTTTATGCTTCTGGCGTTCACTTCTTAGGCCCGAACTATTCGATCTGGTGGAACAACGGCCGAGGGTGAAGCCTAGGTTGCCCGGAACGTAGAAATGACCATAACTTTTACACTGGTAGCAATTATTCGTTTTATACAATGGAAAAACTGTTCTACTTATTTGTATTTTATGCTTCTGGCGTTCACTTCTTAGGCCCTAACTATTCGATCTGGTGGAACAACGCCCTAGGGTGAAGCCTAGGTTGCCCGGAACGTGGAAAAGACCATAACTTTTACACTGGTAGCATTTATTCGTTTTATACAATGGAAAAACCGTTCTATTTATTTTGTATTTTATGCTTCTGGCGTTGACATCTAAGGCCCTAACTATACGATCTGGTGGAGCAACGCCCTAGAGTGAAGCCTACGTTGCCCGGAACGTAGAAATGACCATAACTTTCAAACTGGTTGCTACCATTCGTTTTATGTGATGGAAAAGCTGTTGTATTTATACTGTATTTTATGCTTCTGGCGTTCACTTCTTAGGCCCTAACTGTTCGATCTGGTGGAACGTCGGTCTAGGGTGAAGCCTAGGTTGCCCGAGACGTAGAAATGACCATAACTTTTACACTGGTAGCAATTATTCGTTTTATACAATGGAAAAACTGTTCTATTTATTTTGTATTTAATGCTTCGGGCGTTGACTTCTAAGGCCCTAACTGTTTGATCTGGTGGAGCACCGCCCTAGAGTGAAGCCTAGGCCGCTCGGAACGTAGTAATGACGTTAACTTTCATAGTGGTTGCAATTATTCGTTTTATACGATGGAAAAACTGTTGTATTTATATTGTATTTTATGCATCTGGCGTTGACTTCTAAGGCACTAACTATTCGATCTAGTGGATCAATGCCCTAGAGTGAAGCCTAGGTTGCCCGGTACGTAGAAATGACCATCACTCTCAAACTGGTTGCAATTATTCCTGTTATATGATGGAAAAACTGTTGTATTTTTATTGCATTTTTTGCTTCGGGCATTGACTTCTAAGGCCCTAAGTATTCAATCTGTTGGAGCAATGCCCTAGGGTGAAGCCTAGGTTGCCCGGCACGTAGAAATGACCATAACTTTCAGACTGGTTGCTATTATTCGCTATATAAGATGGAAAAACTGTTATATTTATGTTGTATTTTATGCTTCTGTCGTTGACTTCTGAGGCCGTAGCTATTCGGTGTGGTGGAACAACGCCCTAGGGTGAATCCTAGGTTGCCCGGAACGTAGAAATGACCATAACTTTCACACTGGTTGCAATTATTCGTTTTATACGATGGATAAGCTGTTGTATTTATATCGTCTTTTATGCTTCTGGCGTTGACTTCTTAGGCCGTAACTATTCCATCTGGTGGAACAACGACCTAGGGTAAAGCGTAGCTTGCCCGGAAAGTAGAAATGACCATAACTTTCACACTGGTAGCAATTATTCGTTTTATACGATGGAAAAACTGTTCCATTTATTTTGTATTTTATGCTTCGGGCGTTGACTTCTAAGACCCTAACTATTCGATCTGGTGGAGTAACGACCTAGAGTGAAGCCTAGGTTGCCCGGAACGTCGAAATGACCATCACTTTCAAACTGGTTGCAATTAATCCTGTTATACGATGGAAAAACTGTTGTATTTTTCTTGCCTTTTATGCTTCGGGCGTTGACTTCCAAGGCCCTAACTATTCAATCTGTTGGAGCAACGCCCTAGGGTGAAGCCTAGGTTGCCCGGAACGTAGAAAAGACCATAACTTTTACACTGGTAGCAATTATTCGTTTTATACGATGGAAAAACTGTTATATTTATATTGTATTTTATGCTTCTGGCGTTGACTTCTTAGGTCCTAACTATTCGATCTGGTGGAACAACACCCTAGAGTGAAGCCTAGGATGCCTGGAACGTAGAAATGACCATCACTTTCACACGGGTTGCAATTATTCCTGTTATAGGGTGGAAAGACTGTTGTATTTTTATTGTATTTTATGCTTCACGCGTTGACTTCTGAGGCCGTAGCTATTCGATGTGGTGGATGAACGCCATAGAGTGAAGCCTAGGTTGCCCGGAACGTAGAAATGTCCATATCTTTCACACTGTTTGCAATTATTCATTTTATACGATGGTAATGCTGTTATATATTTATTGCATTTTATGCTTCGGGCATTGACTTCTAAGGACCTAACTATTCAATCTGTTGGAGCAACGCCCTTGGGTGTAAGCCTAGGTTGCCCGGAACGTAGAAATGACCATAACTTTCACACTGGTTGCTATTATTCGTTTTATACGATGGAAAAACTGTTATATTTATATTGTATTTTATGCTTCTGGCGTTAACTTCTTAGGCCCTAACTATTCGATCTGGTGGAACAACACCCTAGAGTGAAGCCTAGGTTGCCTGGAACGTAGAAATGACCATCACTTTCACACGGGTTGCAATTATTCCTGTTATAGGATGGAAAGACTGATGTATTTTTATTGTATTTTATGCTTCACGCGTTGACTTCTGAGGCCGTAGCTATTCGATGTGGTGGATGAACGCCATAGAGTGAAGCCTAGGTTGCCCGGAACGTAGAAATGTCCATATCTTTCACACTGTTTGCAATTATTCATTTTATACGATGGCAATGCTGTTGTATATTTATTGCATTTTATGCTTCGGGCATTGACTTCTAAGGACCTAACAATTCAATCTGTTGGAGCAACGCCATTGGGTGAAGCCTAGGTTGCCCGGAACGTAGAAATGACCATAACTTTCACACTGGTTGCAATTATTCGTTTTATACGATGGAAAAGCTGTTGTATTTATATCGTATTTTATGATTCTGGCGTTGACTTCTTAGGCCCTAACTATTCCATCTGGTGGAACAACGCCCTAGGGTGAAGCGTAGGTTGCCCGGAAAGTAGAAATGACCATAACTTTCACACTGGTAGCAATTATTCGTTTTATACGATGGAAAAACTGTTCTATTTATTTTGTATTTTATGCTTCGGGCGTTGACTTCTAAGGCCCTAACTATTCGATCTGGTGGAGCAACGCCCTAGAGTGAAGCCTAGGTTGCCCGGTACGACGAAATGACCATCACTTTCAAACTGGTTGCAATTATTCGTCTTATACGATGGAAAAGCTGTTGTATTTATATCGTATTTTATGCTTCTGGCGTTGACTTCTTAGGCCCTAACTATTCCATCTGGTGGAACAACGCCATAGGGTGAAGCCTAGGTTGCCCGGAAAGTAGAAATAACCATAACTTTCACACTGGTTTCTATTATTCGTTTTATACGATGGAAAAACTGTTATATTTATATTGTATTTTATGCTTCTGGCGTTGACTTCTTAGGCCCGAACTATTCGATCTGGTGCAACAACGCCCTAGAGTGAAGCCTAGGTTGCCTGGAACGTAGAAATGACCATAAGTTTCATACCGGTTGCAATTATTCGTTTTATACGATGGAAAACCTGTTGCATTTATATTGTATTTTATGCTTCAGGCGTTCACTTCTTAGGCCCTAACTATTCGATCTGGTGGACCAACGCCCTAGGGTGAAGCCTAGGTTGCCCGGAACGTAGAAAAGACCATAACTTTTACACTGGTAGCATTTATTCGTTTTATACAATGGAAAAACCGTTCTATTTATTTTGTATTTTATGCTTCGGGCGTTGACTTCTAAGGCCCTAACTGTTTGATCTGGTGGAGCAACGCCCTAGTGTGAAGCCCAGATTGCCCGGAACGTTGAAATGACCATAACTATCACTCTGGTTGCTAATATTCGTTTTATACGATGGAAAAACTGTTATATTTATATTGCATTTTATTCTTATGGTGTTGAATTCTAAGTCCCTAGCTATTCGATCTGGTGGAGCAACGCCCTAGAGTGAATCCTAGGTTACCCGGAACGTAGAAATGACCAGTACTTTCACACTGTTTGCAGTTATTCCTGTTATACGATGGAAAAACTGTTGCATCTTTATTGTATTTTATGCTTCTGGCGTTGACTTCTAAGGCCCTAGCTATTCGATTTGGTGGAGCAACGCCCTAGAGTGGAGACTAGGTTGCCCGGTACGTAGAAATGACCATTACTTTCACACTGGTAGCAATTATTCGTTTTATACGATGGAAAAACTGTTGTATTTATTTTGTATTTTATGCTTCGGGCGTTGACTTCTTAGGCCCGAACTATTCGATCTGGTGCAACAACGCCCTAGAGTGAAGCCTAGGTTGCCCGGAACGTAGAAATGACCATTCATTTCACACTGGTAGCAATTATTCGTTTTATACGATGGAAAAACTGTTGTATTTATATTGTATTTTATGCTTCAGGCGTTCACTTCTTAGGCCCTAACTATTCGATCTGGTGGAACAACGCCCTAGGGTGAATCCTAGGTTGCCCGGAACGTAGAAATGACCATAACTTTCACACCGGTTGCAATTATTCGTTTTATACGGTGGATAAGCTGTTGTATTTATATCGTATTTTATGCTTCTGGCGTTGACTTCTTAGGCCGTAACTATTCCATCTGGTGGAACAACGCACTAGGGTAAAGCGTAGGTTGCCCGGAAAGTAGAAATGACCATAACTTTCACACAGGTAGCAATTATTCGTTTTATACGATGGAAAAACTGTTCCATTTATTTTGCATTTTATGCTTCGGGCGTTGACTTCTAAGACCCTAACTATTCGATCTGGTGGAGCAACGCCCTAGAGTGAAGCCTAGGTTGCGCGGAACGTAGAAATGACCATAACTTTCACACTGGTAACAATTATACGTTTTATACGATGGAAAAACTGTTTTATTTATTTTGTATTTTATGCTTCGGGCGTTGACATCTAAGGCCCTAACTATACGATCTGGTGGAGCAACGCCCTAGAGTGAAGCCTACGTTGCTCGGAGAGTAGAAATGTCCATAACTTTCACACTGGTTGCAATCATTCGTTTTATTTGATGGAAAAACTGTTGTATTTATATTGTATTTTATGCTGCTGGCGTTCACATCTTAGGCCCTAACTGTTTGATCTGGTGGAACAACGGCCTAGGGTGAAGCCTAGGTTGCCCGAGACGTAGAAATGACCATAACTTTTACACTGGTAGCAATTATTCGTTTTATACAATGGAAAAACTGTTCTATTTATTTTGTATTTAATGCTACGGGCGTTGACTTCTAAGGCCCTAACTGTTTGATCTGGTGGAGCACCGCCCTAGAGTGATGCCTAGGCCGCTCGGAACGTAGAAATGACCATAACTTTCACACTGGTTTCTATTATTCGTTTTATACGATGGAAAAACTGTTATATATATATTGTATTTTATGCTTCTGGCGTTGACTTCTTAGGCCCGAACTATTCGATCTGGTGCAACAACGCCCTAGAGTGAAGCCTAGGTTGCCCGGTACGTAGAAATGACCATCACTCTCAAACTGGTTGCAATTATTCATGTTATATGATGGAAAAACTGTTGTATTTTTATTGCATTTTTTGCTTCGGGCATTGACTTCTAAGGCCCTAACTATTCAATCTGTTGGAGCAATGCCCTAGGGTGAAGCCTAGGTTGCCCGGAAAATATAAATGACCATAAGTTTCATACTGGTTGCAATTATTCGTTTTATACGATGGAAAAACTGTTATATTTATATTGTATTTTATGCTTCTGTCGTTGACTTCTGAGGCCGTAGCTATTCGGTGTGGTGGAACAACGCCCTAGGGTGAATCCTAGGTTGCCCGGAACGTAGAAATGACCATAACTTTCACACTGGTTGCAATTATTCGTTTTATACGATGGATAAGCTGTTGTATTTATATCGTCTTTTATGCTTCTGGCGTTGACTTCTTAGGCCGTAACTATTCCATCTGGTGGAACAACGCCCTAGGGTAAAGCGTAGGTTGCCCGGAAAGTAGAAATGACCATAACTTTCACACTGGTAGCAATTATTCGTTTTATACGATGGAAAAACTGTTCCATTTATTTTGTATTTTATGCTTCGGGCGTTGACTTCTAAGACCCTGACTATTCGATCTGGTGGAGCAACGACCTAGAGTGAAGCCTAGGTTGCCCGGAACGTCGAAACGACCATCACTTTCAAACTGGTTGCAATTAATCCTGTTATACGATGGAAAAACTGTTGTATTTTTGTTGCCTTTTATGCTTCGGGCGTTGACTTCTAAGGCCCTAACTATTCAATCTGTTGGAGCAACGCCCTAGGGTGAAGCCTAGGTTGCCCGGAACGTAGAAAAGACCATAACTTTTACACTGGTAGCAATTATTCGTTTTATACGATGGAAAAACTGTTATATTTATATTGTATTTTATGCTTCTGGCGTTGACTTCTTAGGTCCTAACTATTCGATCTGGTGGAACATCACCCTAGAGTGAAGCCTAGGATGCCTGGAACGTAGAAATGACCATCACTTTCACACGGGTTGCAATTATTCCTGTTATAGGATGGAAAGACTGTTGTATTTTTATTGTATTTTATGCTTCACGCGTTGACTTCTGAGGCCGTAGCTATTCGATGTGGTGGATGAACGCCATAGAGTGAAGTCTAGGTTGCCCGGAACGTAGAAATTACCATAACTTTCACACTGGTTGCAATTATTCGTTTTATACGATGGATAAGCTGTTGTATTTATATCGTATTTTATGCTTCTGGCGTTGACTTCTAAGGACCTAACTATTCAATCTGTTGGAGCAACGCCCTTGGGTGTAAGCCTAGGTTGCCCGGAACGTAGAAATGACCATAACTTTCACACTGGTAGCAATTATTCGTTTTATACGATGGAAAAACTGTTCTATTTATTTTGTATTTTATGCTTCGGGCGTTGACTTCTAAGGCCCTAACTATTCGATCAGGTGGAGCAACGCCCTAGAGTGAAGCCTAGGTTGCCCGGTACGACGAAATGACCATCACTTTCAAACTGGTTGCAATTATTCGTCTTATACGATGGAAAAGCTGTTGTATTTATATCGTATTTTATGCTTCTGGCGTTGACTTCTTAGGCCCTAACTATTCCATCTGGTGGAACAACGCCATAGGGTGAAGCCTAGGTTGCCCGGAAAGTAGAAATAACCATAACTTTCACACTGGTTTCTATTATTCGTTTTATACGATGGAAAAACTGTTATATTTATATTGTATTTTATGCTTCTGGCGTTGACTTCTTAGGCCCGAACTATTCGATCTGGTGCAACAACGCCCTAGAGTGAAGCCTAGGTTGCCTGGAACGTAGAAATGACCATAAGTTTCATACTGGTTGCAATTATTCGTTTTATACGATGGAAAACCTGTTGCATTTATATTGTATTTTATGCTTCAGGCGTTCACTTCTTAGGCCCTAACTATTCGATCTGGTGGACCAACGCCCTAGGGTGAAGCCTAGGTTGCCCGGAACGTAGAAAAGACCATAACTTTTACACTGGTAGCATTTATTCGTTTTATACAATGGAAAAACCGTTCTATTTATTTTGTATTTTATGCTTCGGGCGTTGACTTCTAAGGCCCTAACTGTTTGATCTGGTGGAGCAACGCCGTAGTGTGAAGCCCAGATTGCCCGGAACGTTGAAATGACCATAACTTTCACTCTGGTTGCTAATATTCGTTTTATACGATGGAAAAACTGTTATATTTATATTGCATTTTATTCTTATGGTGTTGAATTCTAAGTCCCTAGCTATTCGATCTGGTGGAGCAACGCCCTAGAGTGAATCCTAGGTTACCCGGAACGTAGAAATGACCAGTACTTTCACACTGTTTGCAGTTATTCCTGTTATACGATGGAAAAACTGTTGCATCTTTATTGTATTTTATGCTTCTGGCGTTGACTTCTAAGGCCCTAGCTATTCGATTTGGTGGAGCAACGCCCTAGAGTGGAGACTAGGTTGCCCGGTACGTAGAAATGACCATTACTTTCACACTGGTAGCAATTATTCGTTTTATACGATGGAAAAACTGTTGTATTTATTTTGTATTTTATGCTTCGGGCGTTGACTTCTTAGGCCCGAACTATTCGATCTGGTGCAACAACGCCCTAGAGTGAAGCCTAGGTTGCCCGGAACGTAGAAATGACCATAACTTTTACACTGGTAGCAGTTATTCGTTTTATACAATGGAAAAACCGTTCTATTTATTTTGTATTTTATGCTTCGGGCGTTGACTTCTAAGGCCCTAACTGTTTTGATCTGCTGGAGCAACGCCCTTGGGTGTAAGCCTAGGTTGCCCGGAACGTAGAAATGACCATAACTTTCACACTGGTTGCTATTATTCGTTTTATACGATGGAAAAACTGTTATATTTATATTGTATTTTATGCTTCTGGCGTTAACTTCTTAGGCCCTAACTATTCGATCTGGTGGAACAACACCCTAGAGTGAAGCCTAGGTTGCCTGGAACGTAGAAATGACCATCACTTTCACACGGGTTGCAATTATTACTGTTATAGGATGGAAAGACTGTTGTATTTTTATTGTATTTTATGCTTCACGCGTTGACTTCTGAGGCCGTAGCTATTCGATGTGGTGGATGAACGCCATAGAGTGAAGCCTAGGTTGCCCGGAACGTAGAAATGTCCATATCTTTCACACTGTTTGCAATTATTCATTTTATACGATGGCAATGCTGTTGTATATTTATTGCATTTTATGCTTCGGGCATTGACTTCTAAGGACCTAACAATTCAATCTGTTGGAGCTAAGCCATTGGGTGAAGCCTAGGTTGCCCGGAACGTAGAAATGACCATAACTTTCACACTGGTTGCAATTATTCGTTTTATACGATGGTAAAGCTGTTGTATTTATATCGTATTTTATGATTCTGGCGTTGACTTCTTAGGCCCTAACTGTTCCATCTGGTGGAACAACGCCCTAGGGTGAAGCGTAGGTTGCCCGGAAAGTAGAAATGACCATAACTTTCACACTGGTAGCAATTATTCGTTTTATACGATGGAAAAACTGTTCTATTTATTTTGTATTTTATGCTTCGGGCGTTGACTTCTAAGGCCCTAACTATTCGATCAGGTGGAGCAACGCCCTAGAGTGAAGCCTAGGTTGCCCGGTACGACGAAATGACCATCACTTTCAAACTGGTTGCAATTATTCGTCTTATACGATGGAAAAGCTGTTGTATTTATATCGTATTTTATGCTTCTGGCGTTGACTTCTTAGGCCCTAACTATTCCATCTGGTGGAACAACGCCATAGGGTGAAGCCTAGGTTGCCCGGAAAGTAGAAATAACCATAACTTTCACACTGGTTTCTATTATTCGTTTTATACGATGGAAAAACTGTTATATTTATATTGTATTTTATGCTTCTGGCGTTGACTTCTTAGGCCCGAACTATTCGATCTGGTGCAACAACGCCCTAGAGTGAAGCCTAGGTTGCCTGGAACGTAGAAATGACCATAAGTTTCATACTGGTTGCAATTATTCGTTTTATACGATGGAAAAACCGTTCTATTTATTTTGTATTTTATGCTTCGGGCGTTGACTTCTAAGGCCCTAACTGTTTTGATCTGGTGGAGCAACGCCCTGGAGTGAAGCCTAGGTTGCCCGGAACGTAGAAATGACCATAACTTTCACACTGGTTGCTATTATTCGTTTTATACGATGGAAAAGCTGTTGTATTTATATCGTACTTTATGCTTCTGGCGTTGACTTCTAAGACCCTAACTATTCGATCTGGTGGAGTAACGACCTAGAGTGAAGCCTAGGTTGCCCGGAACGTCGAAATGACCATCACTTTCAAACTGGTTGCAATTAATCCTGTTATACGATGGAAAAACTGTTGTATTTTTGTTGCCTTTTATGCTTCGGGCGTTGACTTCTAAGGCCCTAACTATTCAATCTGTTGGAGCAACGCCCTAGGGTGAAGCCTAGGTTGCCCGGAACGTAGAAAAGACCATAACTTTTACACTGGTAGCAATTATTCGTTTTATACGATGGAAAAACTGTTATATTTATATTGTATTTTATGCTTCTGGCGTTGACTTCTTAGGTCCTAACTATTCGATCTGGTGGAACAACACCCTAGAGTGAAGCCTAGGATGCCTGGAACGTAGAAATGACCATCACTTTCACACGGGTTGCAATTATTCCTGTTATAGGGTGGAAAGACTGTTGTATTTTTATTGTATTTTATGCTTCACGCGTTGACTTCTGAGGCCGTAGCTATTCGATGTGGTGGATGAACGCCATAGAGTGAAGCCTAGGTTGCCCGGAACGTAGAAATGTCCATATCTTTCACACTGTTTGCAATTATTCATTTTATACGATGGTAATCCTGTTATATATTTATTGCATTTTATGCTTCGGGCATTGACTTCTAAGGACCTAACTATTCAATCTGTTGGAGCAACGCCCTTGGGTGTAAGCCTAGGTTGCCCGGAACGTAGAAATGACCATAACTTTTACACTGGTAGCATTTATTCGTTTTATACAATGGAAAAACCGTTCTATTTATTTTGTATTTTATGCTTCGGGCGTTGACTTCTAAGGCCCTAACTGTTTGATCTGGTGGAGAACGCCCTGGAGTGAAGCCTAGGTTGCCCGGAACATAGAAATGACCATAACTTTCACACGGGTTGCAATTATTCCTGTTATAGGATGGAAAGACTGTTGTATTTTTATTGTATTTTATGCTTCACGCGTTGACTTCTGAGGCCGTAGCTATTCGATGTGGTGGATGATCGCCATAGAGTGAAGCCTAGGTTGCCCGGAACGTAGAAATGTCCATATCTTTCACACTGTTTGCAATTATTCATTTTATACGATGGCAATGCTGTTGTATATTTATTGCATTTTATGCTTCGGGCATTGACTTCTAAGGACCTAACTATTCAATCTGTTGGAGCAACGCCATTGGGTGAAGCCTAGGTTGCCCGGAACGTAGAAATGACCATAACTTTCACACTGGTTGCAATTATTCGTTTTATACGATGGAAAAGCTGTTGTATTTATATCGTATTTTATGCTTCTGGCGTTGACTTCTTAGGCCCTAACTATTCCATCTGGTGGAACAACGCCCTAGGGTGAAGCCTAGTTTGCCCGGAAAGTAGAAATGACCATAACTTTCACACTGGTAGCAATTATTCGTTTTATACGATGGAAAAGCTGTTCTACTTATTTTGTATTTTATGCTTCGGGCGTTGACTTCTTAGGCCCTAACTATTCCATCTGGTGGAACAACGCCATAGGGTGAAGCCTAGGTTGCCCGGAAAGTAGAAATAACCATAACTTTCACACTGGTAGCAATTATTCGTTGTATACGATGGAAAAACTGTTCTTTTTATTTTATATTTTATGCTTCTGGCGTTGACTTCTATGGCCCTAGCTATTCGATTTGGTGGAGCAACGCCCTAGAGTGGAGCCTAGGTTGCCCGGTACGTAGAAATGACCATTACTTTCACACTGTTTGCAAATATACATTATATACGATGGAAAGTCTGTTGTATTTATGTTGAATTTTATGCTCCTGGCGTTGACTTCTTAGGCCCTAACTATCTGATCTGGTGGAGCACCGCCCTAGCGTGAAGCCTAGGTTGCCCGGAACGTAGAAATGACCATTCATTTCACACTAGTAGCAATTATTCGTTTTATACGATGGAAGAACTGTTTCAATTATTTTGTATTTTATGCTTCGGGCGTTGACTTCTAAGGCCCTAACTATTCGATCTGGTGGAGCAACGCCCTAGATTGAAGCCTAGGTTGCCCGGAACGTAGAAAAGACCATAACTTTTACACTGGTAGCATTTATTCGTTTTATACAATGAAAAAACCGTTCTATTTATTTTGTATTTTATGCTTCGGGCGTTGACTTCTAAGGCCCTAACTGTTTGATCTGGTGGAGAACGCCCTGGAGTGAAGCCTAGGTTGCCCGGAACGTAGAAATGACCAGTACTTTCACACTGGTTGCAGTTATTCCTGTTATACGATGGAAAAACTGTTGCACCTTTATTGTATTTTATGCTTCTGGCGTTGACATCTAAGGCCCTAACTGTTTGATCTGGTGGAGCAACGCCCTAGAGTGAAGCCTAGGTTGCCCGGAACGTAGAAATGACCTTAACTTTCACACTGGTAGCAATTATTCGTTTTATACGATGGAAAAACTGTTCTATTTATTTTGTATTTTATGCTTCGGGCGCTGACTTCTAAGGCCCTAACTATTCAATCAGGTGGAGCAACGCCCTAGAGTGAAGCCTAGGTTGCCCGGTACGGCGAAATGACCATCACTTTCAAACTGGTTGCAATTATTCGTCTTATACGATGGAAAAGCTGTTGTATTTATATCGTATTTTATGCTTCCGGCGTTGACTTCTTAGGCCCTAACTATTCCATCTGGTGGAACAACGCCATAGGGTGAAGCCTAGGTTGCCCGGAAAGTAGAAATAACCATAACTTTCACACTGGTAGCAATTATTCGTTTTATACGATGGAAAAACTGTTCTATTCATTTTATATTTTATGCTTCTGGCGTTGACTTCTAAGGCCCTAGCTATTCGATTTGGTGGAGCAACGCCCTAGAGTGGAGCCTAGGTTGCCCGGTACGTAGAAATGACCATTACTTTCACACTGTTTGCAAATATACATTATATACGATGGAAAGTCTGTTGTATTTATGTTGAATTTTATGCTCCTGGCGTTGACTTCTTAGGCCCTAACTATTTGATCTGGTGGAGCAACGCCCTAGATTGAAGCCTAGGTTGCCCGGAACGTAGAAAAGACCATAACTTTTACACTGGTAGCATTTATTCGTTTTATACAATGGAAAAACCGTTCTATTTATTTTGTATTTTATGCTTCGGGCGTTGACTTCTAAGGCCCTAACTGTTTGATCTGGTGGAGAACGCCCTGGAGTGAAGCCTAGGTTGCCCGGAACGTAGAAATGACCATAACTTTCACACTCGTTTCTATTATTCGTTTTATACGATGGAAAAACTGTTATATTTATATTGTATTTTATGCTTCTGGCGATGACTTCTTAGGCCCGAACTATTCGATCTGGTGCAACAACGCCCTAGAGTGAAGCCTAGGTTGCCTGGAACGTAGAAATGACCATCACTTTCACACGGGTTGCAACTATTCCTGTTATAGGATGGAAAGACTGTTGTATTTTTATTGTATTTTATACTTCAGGCGTTGACTTCTGTGGCCGTAGCTATTCGATGTGGTGGTAGAACGCCATAGAGTGAAGCCTAGGTTGCCCGGAAAGTAGAAATGACCATAAGTTTCATACTGGTTGCAATTATTCGTTTTATACGATGGAAAACCTGTTGCATTTATATTGTATTTTATGCTTCAGGCGTTCACTTCTTAGGCCCTAACTATTCGATCTGGTGGAAGAACGCCCTAGGGTGAAGCCTAGGTTGTCCGGAACGTAGAAATGACCATAACTTTTACACTTGTAGCAATTATTCGCTTTATACAATGGAAAAGCTGTTCTATTTATTTTGCATTTTATGCTTCGGGCGTTTACTTCTAAGGCCCTAACTGATTGATCTGGAGGAGCAACGCCCTACTGTGAAGCCCAGATTGCCCGGAACGTTGAAATGACCATAACTTTCACTCTGGTTGCTAATATTCGCTTTATACGATGGAAAAACTGTTATATTTATATTGCATTTTATTCTTATGGCGTTGAATTCTAAGTCCCTAGCTATTCGATCTGGTGGAGCAACGCCCTAGAGCGAAACCTAGGTTACCCGGAACGTAGAAATGACCAGTACTTTAACACTGTTTGCAGTTATTCCTGTTATACGATGGAAAAACTGTTGCACCTTTAGTGTATTTTATGCTTCTGGCGTTGACTTCTAAGGCCCTAACTATTCGATCAGGTGGAGCAACGCCCTAGAGTGAAGACTAGGTTGCTCGAAATGTAGAAATGACCATCACTTTCACACTGGTTGCAATTATTCATTTTATACGATGGAAAAACTGTTGGACTTATATTGTATTTTATTCTTATGGCGTTGAATTCTAATTCCCTAGCTATTCGATCTGGTGGAGCAACGCCCTACAGTGAAACCTAGGTTACCCGGAACGTAGAAATGACCAGTACTTTCATACTGTTTGCAGTTATTCCTGTTATACGATGGAAAAACCTTTGCGTCTTTATTGTATTTTATGCTTCTGGCGTTGACTTCTAAGGCCATAGCTATTCGATTTGGTGGAGCAACGCCCTAGAGTGAAGCCTAGGTTGCCCGGAACGTAGAAATGACCATTCATTTCACACTGGTAGCAATTATTCGTTTTATACGATGGAAAAACTGTTCTATTTATTTTGTATTTTATGCTTCGGGCGTTGACTTCTTAGGCCCTAACTATTTGATCTGGTGGAGCACCGCCCTAGCGTGAAGCCTAGGTTGCCCGGAACGTAGAAATGACCATTCATTTCACACTGGTAGCAATTATTCGTTTTATACGATGGAAAAACTGTTTTATTTATTTTGTATTTTATGCTTCGGGCGTTGACTTCTAAGGCCCTAACTATTCGATCTGGCGGAGCAACGCCCTAGAGTGAAGCCTAGGTTGCGCGGAGCGTAGAAATGACCATTACTTTCACACTGTTTGCAAATATACATTATATACGATGGAAAGTCTGTTTTATTTATGTTGAATTTTATGCTCCTGGCGTTGACTTCTTAGGCCCTAACTATTTGATCTGGTGGAGCACCGCCCTAGCGTGAAGCCTAGGTTGCCCGGAACGTAGAAATGACCATTCATTTCACACTGGCAGCAATTATTCGTTTTATACGATGGAAAAACTGTTTTATTTATTTTGTATTTTATGCTTCGGGCGTTGACTTCTAAGGCCCTAACTATTCGATCTGGTGGAGCAACGCCCTCGAGTGAAGCCTAGGTTACGCGGAACGTAGAAATGACCATAACTTTCACACTGGTAGCAATTATTCGTTTTATACGATGGAAGAACTGTTTCATTTATTTTGTATTTTATGCTTCGGGCGTTGACTTCTAAGGCCCTAACTATTCGATCTGGTGGAGCAACGCCCTAGATTGAAACCTAGGTTGCCCGGAACGTAGAAAAGACCATAACTTTTACACTGGTAGCATTTATTCGTTTTATACAATGGAAAAACCGTTCTATTTATTTTGTATTTTATGCTTCGGGCGTTGACTTCTAAGGCCCTAACTGTTTTGATCTGGTGGAGCAACGCCCTGGAGTGAAGCCTAGGTTGACCGGAACGTAGAAATGACCATAACTTTCACACTGGTTGCTATTATTCGTTTTATACGATGGAAAAGCTGTTGTATTTATATCGTACTTTATGCTTCTGGCGTTGACTTCTAAGGCCCTCAACTATTCGATCTGGTGGAGCAACGCCCTAGAGTGAAGCCTAGGTTGCCCGGAACGTACAAATGACCATTACTTTCACACTGTTTGCAATTATTCATTTTATACGATGGAAATGCAGTTGTATTTATATTGCATTTTATTCTTCTGGCGTTGACTTTTAAGGCCGTAGCTATTAGATGTGGTGGAGCAACGCTCTAGAGTGTCGCATAGGTTGCCCGGAACGTAGAAATGACCATTACTTTCACAATGTATGCGAATATTCATTTTATACGATGGAAAAACTGTTGTACTTATATTGTATTTTATTCTTCTGGCGTTGAATTCTAAGTCCCTAGCTTTTCGATCTCGTGGAGCAACGCCCTAGAGTGAAACCTAGGTTACCCGGAACGTAGAAATGACCAGTACTTTCACACTGGTTGCAGTTATTCCTGTTATACGATGGAAAAACTGTTGCACCTTTATTGTATTTTATGCTTCTGGCGTTGACATCTAAGGCCCTAACTGTTTGATCTGGTGGAGCAACGCCCTAGAGTGAAGCCTAGGTTGCCCGGAACGTAGAAATGACCATAACTATCACACTGGTTGCTATTATTCGTTTTATACGATGGAAAAGCTGTTGTATTTATATCGTACTTTATGCTTCTGGCGTTGACTTCTAAGGCCCTCAACTATTCGATCTGGTGGAGCAACGCCCTAGAGTGAAGCCTAGGTTGCCCGGAACGTACAAATGACCATTACTTTCACACTGTTTGCAATTATTCATTTTATACGATGGAAATGCAGTTGTATTTATATTGCATTTTATTCTTCTGGCGTTGACTTTTAAGGCCGTAGCTATTAGATGTGGTGGAGCAACGCTCTAGAGTGTCGCATAGGTTGCCCGGAACGTAGAAATGACCATTACTTTCACGATGTATGCGAATATTCATTTTATACGATGGAAAAACTGTTGTACTTATATTGTATTTTATTCTTCTGGCGTTGAATTCTAAGTCCCTAGCTTTTCGATCTCGTGGAGCAACGCCCTAGAGTGAAACCTAGGTTACCCGGAACGTAGAAATGACCAGTACTTTCACACTGGTTGCAGTTATTCCTGTTATACGATGGAAAAACTGTTGCACCTTTATTGTATTTTATGCTTCTGGCGTTGACATCTAAGGCCCTAACTGTTTGATCTGGTGGAGCAACGCCCTAGGGTGAAGCCTAGGTTGCCCGGAACGTAGAAATGACCATAACTGTGACACTGGTTGCTATTATTCGTTTTACACGATGGAAAAACTGTTATATTTATATTGTATTTTATGCTTCTGGCGTTAACTTCTTAGGCCCTAACTATTCGATCTGGTGGAACAACACCCTAGAGTGAAGCCTAGGTTGCCTGGAACGTAGAAATGACCATCACTTTCACACGGGTTGCAATTATTCCTGTTATAGGATGGAAAGACTGTTGTATTTTTATTGTATTTTATGCTTCACGCGTTGACTTCTGAGGCCGTAGCTATTCGATGTGGTGGATGAACGCCATAGAGTGAAGCCTAGGTTGCCCGGAACGTAGAAATGTCCATATCTTTCACACTGTTTGCAATTATTACTTTTATACGATGGCAATGCTGTTGTATATTTATTGCATTTTATGCTTCGGGCATTGACTTCTAAGGACCTAACTATTCAATCTGTTGGAGCAACGCCATTGGGTGAAGCCTAGGTTGCCCGGAACGTAGAAATGACCATAACTTTCACACTGGTTGCAATTATTCGTTTTATACGATGGAAAAGCTGTTGTATTTATATCGTATTTTATGCTTCTGGCGTTAACTTCTTAGGCCCTAACTATTCGATCTGGTGGAACAACACCCTAGAGTGAAGCCTAGGTTGCCTGGAACGTAGAAATGACCATCACTTTCACACGGGTTGCAATTATTCCTGTTATAGGATGGAAAGACTGTTGTATTTTTATTGTATTTTATGCTTCACGCGTTGACTTCTGAGGCCGTAGCTATTCGATGTGGTGGATGAACGCCATAGAGTGAAGCCTAGGTTGGCCGGAACGTAGAAATGTCCATATCTTTCACACTGTTTGCAATTATTACTTTTATACGATTGCAATGCTGTTGTATATTTATTGCATTTTATGCTTCGGGCATTGACTTCTAAGGACCTAACTATTCAATCTGTTGGAGCAACGCCATTGGGTGAAGCCTAGGTTGCCCGGAACGTAGAAATGACCATAACTTTCACACTGGTTGCAATTATTCGTTTTATACGATGGAAAAGCTGTTGTATTTATATCGTATTTTATGCTTCTGGCGTTGACTTCTTAGGCCCTAACTATTCCATCTGGTGGAACAACGCCCTAGGGTGAAGCGTAGTTTGCCCGGAAAGCAGAAATGACCATAACTTTCACACTGGTAGCAATTATTCGTTGTATACGATGGAAAAACTGTTCTTTTTATTTTATATTTTATGCTTCTGGCGTTGACTTCTATGGCCCTAGCTATTCGATTTGGTGGAGCAACGCCCTAGAGTGGAGCCTAGGTTGCCCGGTACGTAGAAATGACCATTACTTTCACACTGTTTGCAAATATACATTATATACGATGGAAAGTCTTGTATTTATGTTGAATTTTATGCTCCTGGCGTTGACTTCTTAGGCCCTAACTATTTGATATGGTGGAGCACCGCCCTAGCGTGAAGCCTAGGTTGCCCGGAACGTAGAAATGACCATTCATTTCACACTGGCAGCAATTATTCGTTTTATACGATGGAAAAACTGTTTTATTTATTTTGTATTTTATGCTTCGGCCGTTGACTTCTAAGGCCCTAACTATTCGACCTGGTGGAGCAACGCCCTAGAGTGAAGCCTAGGTTGCGCGGAACGTAGAAATGACCATAACTTTCACACTGGTAGCAATTATTCGTTTTATACGATGGAAGAACTGTTTCAATTATTTTGTATTTTATGCTTCGGGCGTTGACTTCTAAGGCCCTAACTATTCGATCTGGTGGAGCAACGCCCTAGATTGAAGCCTAGGTTGCCCGGAACGTAGAAAAGACCATAACTTTTACACTGGTAGCATTTATTCGTTTTATACAATGGAAAAACCGTTCTATTTATTTTGTATTTTATGCTTCTGGCGTTGACTTCTAAGGCCCTCAACTATTCGATCTGGTGGAGCAACGCCCTAGAGTGAAGCCTAGGTTGCCCGGAACGTACAAATGACCATTACTTTCACACTGTTTGCAATTATTCATTTTATACGATGGAAATGCAGTTGTATTTATATTGCATTTTATTCTTCTGGCGTTGACTTTTAAGGCCGTAGCTATTAGATGTGGTGGAGCAACGCTCTAGAGTGTCGCATAGGTTGCCCGGAACGTAGAAATGACCATTACTTTCACAATGTATGCGAATATTCATTTTATACGATGGAAAAACTGTTGTACTTATATTGTATTTTATTCTTCTGGCGTTGAATTCTAAGTCCCTAGCTTTTCGATCTCGTGGAGCAACGCCCTAGAGTGAAGCCTAGGTTGCCCGGTACGACGATATGACCATCACTTTCAAACTGGTTGCAATTATTCGTCTTATACGATGGAAAAGCTGTTGTATTTGTATTGTATTTTATGCTTCTGGCGTTGACTTCTTAGGCCCTAACTATTCCATCTGGTGGAACAACGCCATAGGGTGAAGCCTAGGTTGCCCGGAAAGTAGAAATAACCATAACTTTCACACTGGTAGCAATAATTCGTTGTATACGATGGAAAAACTGTTCTTTTTATTTTATATTTTATGCTTCTGGCGTTGACTTCTATGGCCCTAGCTATTCGATTTGGTGGAGCAACGCCCTAGAGTGGAGCCTAGGTTGCCCGGTACGTAGAAATGACCATTACTTTCACACTGTTTGCAAATATACATTATATACGATGGAAAGTCTGTTGTATTTATGTTGAATTTTATGCTCCTGGCGTTGACTTCTTAGGCCCTAACTATTTGATCTGGTGGAGCACCGCCCTAGCGTGAAGCCTAGGTTGCCCGGAACGTAGAAATGACCATTCATTTCACACTGGCAGCAATTATTCGTTTTATACGATGGAAAAACTGTTATATTTATTTTGTATTTTATGCTTCGGCCGTTGACTTCTAAGGCCCTAACTATTCGATCTGGTGGAACAACACCCTAGAGTGAAGCCTAGGTTGCCTGGAACGTAGAAATGACCATCACTTTCACACGGGTTGCAATTATTCCTGTTATAGGATGGAAAGACTGTTGTATTTTTATTGTATTTTATGCTTCACGCGTTGACTTCTGAGGCCGTAGCTATTCGATGTGGTGGATGAACGCGATAGAGTGAAGCCTAGGTTGCCCGTAACGTAGAAATGTCCATATCTTTCACACTGTTTGCAATTATTACTTTTATACGATGGCAATGCTGTTGTATATTTATTGCATTTTATGCTTCGGGCATTGACTTCTAAGGACCTAACTATTCAATCTGTTGGAGCAACGCCATTGGGTGAAGCCTAGGTTGCCCGGAACGTAGAAATGACCATAACTTTAACACTGGTTGCAATTATTCGTTTTATACGATGGAAAAGCTGTTGTATTTATATCGTATTTTATGCTTCTGGCGTTGACTTCTTAGGCCCTAACTATTCCATCTGGTGGAACAACTCCCTAGGGTGAAGCGTAGTTTGCCCGGAAAGTAGAAATGACCATAACTTTCACACTGGTAGCAATTATTCGTTTTATACGATGGAAAAACTGTTCTATTTATTTTGTATTTTATGCTTCGGGCGTTGACTTCGAAGGCCCTAACTATTCGATCAGGTGGAGCAACGCCCTAGAGTGAAGCCTAGGTTGCCCGGTACGACGAAATGACCATCACTTTCAAACTGGTTGCAATTATTCGTCTTATACGATGGAAAAGCTGTTGTATTTATATTGTATTTTATGCTTCTGGCGTTGACTTCTTAGGCCCTAACTATTCCATCTGGTGGAACAACGCCATAGGGTGAAGCCTAGGTTGCCCGGAAAGTAGAAATAACCATAACTTTCACACTGGTAGCAATTATTCGTTGTATACGATGGAAAAACTGTTCTTTTTATTTTATATTTTATGCTTCTGGCGTTGACTTCTATGGCCCTAGCTATTCGATTTGGTGGAGCAACGCCCTAGAGTGGAGCCTAGGTTGCCCGGTACGTAGAAATGACCATTACTTTCACACTGTTTGCAAATATACATTATATAAGATGGAAAGTCTGTTGTATTTATGTTGAATTTTATGCTCCTGGCGTTGACTTCTTAGGCCCTAACTATTTGATCTGGTGGAGCACCGCCCTAGCGTGAAGCCTAGGTTGCCCGGAACGTAGAAATGACCATTCATTTCACACTGGCAGCAATTATTCGTTTTATACGATGGAAAAACTGTTTTATTTATTTTGTATTTTATGCTTCGGGCGTTGACTTCTAAGGCCCTAACTATTCGACCTGGTGGAGCAACGCCCTAGAGTGCAGCCTAGGTTGCGCGGAACGTAGAAATGACCATAACTTTCACACTCGTAGCAATTATTCGTTTTATACGATGGAAGAACTGTTTCATTTATTTTGTATTTTATGCTTCGGGCGTTGACTTCTAAGGCCCTAACTATTCGATCTGGTGGAGCAACGCCCTAGATTGAAGCCTAGGTTGCCCGGAACGTAGAAAAGACCATAACTTTTACACTGGTAGCACTTATTCGTTTTATACAATGGAAAAACCGTTCTATTTATTTTGTATTTTATGCATAGGGCGTTGACTTCTAAGGCCCTAACTGTTTGATCTGGTGGAGAACGCCCTGGAGTGAAGCCTAGGTTGCCCGGAACGTACAAATGACCATAACTTTCACACTGGTTTCTATTATTCGTTTTATACGATGGAAAAACCGTTATATTTATATTGTATTTTATGCTTCTGGCGTTGACTTCTTAGGCCCGAACTATTCGATCTGGTGCAACAACGCCCTAGAGTGAAGCCTAGGTTGCCTGGAACGTAGAAATGACCATCACTTTCACACGGGTTGCAACTATTCCTGTTATAGGATGGAAAGACTGTTGTATTTTTATTGTATTTTATACTTCAGGCGTTGACTTCTGTGGCCGTAGCTATTCGATGTGGTTGTAGAACGCCATAGAGTGAAGCCTAGGTTGCCCGGAAAGTAGAAATGACCATAAGTTTCATACTGGTTGCAATTATTCGTCTAATACGATGGAAAAACTGTTGTATTTATATTGTATTTTATGCTTCAGGCGTTCACTTCTTAGGCCCTAACTATTCGATCTGGTGGAACAACGCCCTAGGGTGAAGCCTAGGTTGCCCGGAACGTAGAAAAGACCATAACTTTTACACTGGTAGCATTTATTCGTTTTATACAATGGAAAAACCGTTCTATTTATTTTGTATTTTATGCTTCGGGCGTTGACTTCTAAGGCCCTAACTGTTTTGCTCTGTTGGAGCAACGCCCTGGAGTGAAGCCTAGGTTGCCCGGAACCTAGAAATGACCATAACTTTCACACTGGTTGCTATTATTCGTTTTATACGATGGAAAAGCTGTTGTATTTATATCGTACTTTATGCTTCTGGCGTTGACTTCTAAGGCCATCAACTATTCGATCTGGTGGAGCAACGCCCTAGAGTGAAGCCTAGGTTGCCCGGAACGTACAAATGACCATTACTTTCACACTGTTTGCAATTATTCAGTTTATACGATGGAAATGCAGTTGTACTTATATTGCATTTTATTCTTCTGGCGTTGACTTTTAAGGCCGTAGCTATTAGATGTGGTGGAGCAACGCTCTAGAGTGTCGCATAGGTTGCCCAGAACGTAGAAATGACCATTACTTTCACAATGTATGCGAATATTCATTTTATACGATGGAAAAACTGTTGTACTTGTATTGTATTTTATACTTCTGGCGTTGATTTCTAAGTCCCTAGCTTTTCGATCTCGTGGAGCAACGTCCTGGAGTGAAACCTAGGTTACCCGGAACGTAGAAATGACCAGTACTTTCACACGGGTTGCAATTATTCCTGTTATAGGATAGAAAGACTGTTGTATTTTTATTGTATTTTATGCTTCACGCGTTGACTTCTGAGGCCGTAGCTATTCGATGTGGTGGATGAACGCCATAGAGTGAAGCCTAGGTTGCCCGGAACGTAGAAATGTCCATATCTTTCACACTGTTTGCAATTATTCATTTTATACGATGGCAATGCTGTTGTATATTTATTGCATTTTATGCTTCGGGCATTGACTTCTAAGGACCTAACAATTCAATCTGTTGGCGCAACGCCATTGGGTGAAGCCTAGGTTGCCCGGAACGTAGAAATGACCATAACTTTCACACTGGTTGCAATTATTCGTTTTATACGATGGAAAAGCTGTTGTATTTATATCGTATTTTATGATTCTGGCGTTGACTTCTTAGGCCCTAACTATTCCATCTGGTGGAACAACGCCCTAGGGTGAAGCGTAGGTTGCCCGGAAAGTAGAAATGACCATAACTTTCACACTGGTAGCAATTATTCGTTTTATACGATGGAAAAACTGTTCTATTTATTTTGTATTTTATGCTTCGGGCGTTGACTTCTAAGGCCCTAACTATTCGATCAGGTGGAGCAACGCCCTAGAGTGAAGCATAGGTTGCCCGGTACGACGAAATGACCATCACTTTCAAACTGGTTGCAATTATTCGTCTTATACGATGGAAAAGCTGTTGTATTTATATCGTATTTTATGCTTCTGGCGTTGACTTCTTAGGCCCTAACTATTCCATCTGGTGGAACAACGCCATTGGGTGAAGCCTAGGTTGCCCGGAAAGTAGAAATAACCATAACTTTCACACTGGTTTCTATTATTCGTTTTATACGATGGAAAAACTGTTATATTTATATTGTATTTTATGCTTCTGGCGTTGACTTCTTAGGCCCGAACTATTCGATCTGGTGCAACAACGCCCTAGAGTGAAGCCTAGGTTACCTGGAACGTAGAAATGACCATAAGTTTCATACTGGTTGCAATTATTCGTTTTATACGATGGAAAACCTGTTGCATTTATATTGTATTTTATGCTTCAGGCGTTCGCTTCTTAGGCCCTCACTATTCGATCTGGTGGACCAACGCCCTAGGGTGAAGCCTAGGTTGCCCGGAACGTAGAAAAGACCATAACTTTTACACTGGTAGCATTTATTCGTTTTATACAATGGAAAAACCGTTCTATTTATTTTGTATTTTATGCTTCGGGCGTTGACTTCTAAGGCCCTAACTGTTTGATCTGGTGGAGCAACGCCCTAGTGTGAAGCCCAGATTGCCCGGAACGTTGAAATGACCATAACTTTCACTCTGGTTGCTAATATTCGTTTTATACGATGGAAAAGCTGTTATATTTATATTGCATTTTATTCTTATGGTGTTGAATTCTAAGTCCCTAGCTATTCGATCTGGTGGAGCAACGCCCTAGAGTGAATCCTAGGTTACCCGGAACGTAGAAATGACCAGTACTTTCACACTGTTTGCAGTTATTCCTGTTATACGATGGAAAAACTGTTGCATCTTTATTGTATTTTATGCTTCTGGCGTTGACTTCTAAGGCCCTAACTGTTTGATCTGGTGGAGAACGCCCTGGAGTGAAGCCTAGGTTGCCCGGAACGTAGAAATGACCATAACTTTCACACTGGTTTCTATTATTCGTTTTATACGATGGAAAAACTGTTATATTTATATTGTATTTTATGCTTCTGGCGTTGACTTCTTAGGCCCGAACTATTCGATCTGGTGCAACAACGCCCTAGAGTGAAGCCTAGGTTGCCTGGAACGTAGAAAAGACCATCACTTTCACACGGGTTGCAACTATTCCTGTTATAGGATGGAAAGACTGTTGTATTTTTATTGTATTTTATACTTCAGGCGTTGACTTCTGTGGCCGTAGCTATTCGATGTGGTGGTAGAACGCCATAGAGTGAAGCCTAGGCTGCCCGGAAAGTAGAAATGACCATAAGTTTCATACTGGTTGCAATTATTCGTTTTATGCGATGGAAAAACTGTTATATTTATATTGTATTTTATGCTTCTGGCGTTGACTTCTAAGGCCCTCAACTATTCGATCTGGTGGAGCAACGCCCTAGAGTGAAGCCTAGGTTGCCCGGAACGTACAAATGACCATTACTTTCACACTGTTTGCAATTATTCATTTTATACGATGGAAATGCAGTTGTATTTATATTGCATTTTATTCTTCTGGCGTTGACTTTTAAGGCCGTAGCTATTAGATGTGGTGGAGCAACGCTCTAGAGTCTCGCATAGGTTGCCCGGAACGTAGAAATGACCATTACTTTCACAATGTATGCGAATATTCATTTTATACGATGGAAAAACTGTTGTACTTATATTGTATTTTATTCTTCTGGCGTTGAATTCTAAGTCCCTAGCTTTTCGATCTCGTGGAGCAACGCCCTAGAGTGAAACCTAGGTTACCCGGAACGTAGAAATGACCAGTACTTTCACACTGGTTGCAGTTATTCCTGTTATACGATGGAAAAACTGTTGCACCTTTATTGTATTTTATGCTTCTGGCGTTGACATCTAAGGCCCTAACTGTTTGATCTGGTGGAGCAACGCCCTAGAGTGAAGCCTAGGTTGCCCGGAACGTAGAAATGACAATAACCTTCACACTGGTTGCTATTATTCGTTTTATACGATGGAAAAACTGTTATATTTATATTGTATTTTATGCTTCTGGCGTTAACTTCTTAGGCCCTAACTATTCGATCTGGTGGAACAACACCCTAGAGTGAAGCCTAGGTTGCCTGGAACGTAGAAATGACCATCACTTTCACACGGGTTGCAATTATTCCTGTTATAGGATGGAAAGACTGTTGTATTTTTATTGTATTTTATGCTTCACGCGTTGACTTCTGAGGCCGTAGCTATTCGATGTGGTGGATGAACGCGATAGAGTGAAGCCTAGGTTGCCCGTAACGTAGAAATGTCCATATCTTTCACACTGTTTGCAATTATTACTTTTATACGATGGCAATGCTGTTGTATATTTATTGCATTTTATGCTTCGGGCATTGACTTCTAAGGACCTAACTATTCAATCTGTTGGAGCAACGCCATTGGGTGAAGCCTAGGTTGCCCGGAACGTAGAAATGACCATAACTTTAACACTGGTTGCAATTATTCGTTTTATACGATGGAAAAGCTGTTGTATTTATATCGTATTTTATGCTTCTGGCGTTGACTTCTTAGGCCCTAACTATTCCATCTGGTGGAACAACTCCCTAGGGTGAAGCGTAGTTTGCCCGGAAAGTAGAAATGACCATAACTTTCACACTGGTAGCAATTATTCGTTTTATACGATGGAAAAACTGTTTTATTTATTTTGTATTTTATGCTTCGGGCGTTGACTTCTAAGGCCCTAACTATTCGACCTGGTGGAGCAACGCCCTAGAGTGCAGCCTAGGTTGCGCGGAACGTAGAAATGACCATAACTTTCACACTGGTAGCAATTATTCGTTTTATACGATGGAAGAACTGTTTCAATTATTTTGTATTTTATGCTTCGGGCGTTGACTTCTAAGGCCCTAACTATTCGATCTGGTGGAGCAACGCCCTAGATTGAAGCCTAGGTTGCCCGGAACATAGAAAAGACCATAACTTTTACACTGGTAGCATTTATTCGTTTTATACAATGGAAAAACCGTTCTATTTATTTTGTATTTTATGCTTCGGGCGTTGACTTCTAAGGCCCTAACTGTTTGATCTGGTGGAGAACGCCCTGGAGTGAAGCCTAGGTTGCCCGGAACGTAGAAATGACCATAACTTTCACACTGGTTTCTATTATTCGTTTTATACGATGGAAAAGCTGTTATATTTATATTGCATTTTATGCTTCTGGCGTTGACTTCTTAGGCCCGAACTATTCGATCTGGTGCAACAACGCCCTAGAGTGAAGCCTAGGTTGCCTGGAACGTAGAAATGACCATCACTTTCACACGGGTTGCAACTATTCCTGTTATAGGATGGAAAGACTGTTGTATTTTTATTGTATTTTATACTTCAGGCGTTGACTTCTGTGGCCGTAGCTATTCGATGTGGTGGTAGAACGCCATAGAGTGAAGCCTAGGTTGCCCGGAAAGTAGAAATGACCATAAGTTTCATACTGGTTGCAATTATTCGTTTTATACGATGGAAAACCTGTTGCATTTATATTGTATTTTATGCTTCAGGCGTTCACTTGTTAGGCCCTAACTATTCGATCTGGTGGAAGAACGCCCTAGGGTGAAGCCTAGGTTGTCCGGAACGTAGAAATGACCATAACTTTTACACTGGTAGCTATTATTCGTTTTATACAATGGAAAAACTGTTCTATTTATTTTGCATTTTATGCTTCGGGCGTTTACTTCTAAGGCCCTAACTGATTGATCTGGAGGAGCAACGCCCTACTGTGAAGCCCAGATTGCCCGGAACGTTGAAATGACCATAACTTTCACACTGGTAGCAATTATTCGTTTTATACGATGGAAAAACTGTTCTATTTATTTTGCATTTAATGCTTCGGGCGTTGACTTCTAAGGCCCTAACTATTCGATCAGGTGGAGCAACGCCCTAGAGTGAAGCCTAGGTTGCCCGGTACGACGAAATGACCATCACTTTCAAACTGGTTGCAATTATTCGTCTTATACGATGGAAAAGCTGTTGTATTTATATCGTATTTTATGCTTCTGGCGTTGACTTCTTAGGCCCTAACTATTCCATCTGGTGGAACAACGCCATAGGGTGAAGCCTAGGTTGCCCGGAAAGTAGAAATAACCATAACTTTCACACTGGTAGCAATTATTCGTTTTATACGATGGAAAAACTGTTCTATTTATTTTATATTTTATGCTTCTGGCGTTGACTTCTAAGGCCCTAGCTATTCGATTTGGTGGAGCAACGCCCTAGAGTGGAGCCTAGGTTGCCCGGTACGTAGAAATGACCATTACTTTCACACTGTTTGCAAATATACATTATATACGATGGATAGTCTGTTGTATTTATGTTGAATTTTATGCTCCTGGCGTTGACTTCTTAGGCCCTAACTATTTGATCTGGTGGAGCACCGCCCTAGCGTGAAGCCTAGGTTGCCCGGAACGTAGAAATGACCATTCATTTCACACTGGCAGCAATTATTCGTTTTATACGATGGCAAAGCTGTTTTATTTATTTTGTATTTTATGCTTCGGGCGTTGACTTCTAAGGCCCTAACTATTCGATCTGGTGGAGCAACGCCCTAGAGTGAAGCCTAGGTTGCGCGGAACGTGGAAATGACCATAACTTTCACACTGGTAGCAATTATTCGTTTTATACGATGGAAGAACTGTTTCATTTATTTTGTATTTTATGCTTCGGGCGTTGACTTCTAAGGCCCTAACTATTCGATCTGGTGGAGCAACGCCCTAGATTGAAGCCTAGGTTGCCCGGAACGTAGAAAAGACCATAACTTTTACACTGGTAGCACTTATTCGTTTTATACAATGGAAAAACCGTTCTATTTATTTTGTATTTTATGCATAGGGCGTTGACTTCTAAGGCCCTAACTGTTTGATCTGGTGGAGAACGCCCTGGAGTGAAGCCTAGGTTGCCCGGAACGTACAAATGACCATAACTTTCACACTGGTTTCTATTATTCGTTTTATACGATGGAAAAACCGTTATATTTATATTGTATTTTATGCTTCTGGCGTTGACTTCTTAGGCCCGAACTATTCGATCTGGTGCAACAACGCCCTAGAGTGAAGCCTAGGTTGCCTGGAACGTAGAAATGACCATCACTTTCACACGGGTTGCAACTATTCCTGTTATAGGATGGAAAGACTGTTGTATTTTTATTGTATTTTATACTTCAGGCGTTGACTTCTGTGGCCGTAGCTATTCGATGTGGTTGTAGAACGCCATAGAGTGAAGCCTAGGTTGCCCGGAATGTAGAAATGACCATAAGTTTCATACTGGTTGCAATTATTCGTCTAATACGATGGAAAAACTGTTGTATTTATATTGTATTTTATGCTTCAGGCGTTCACTTCTTAGGCCCTAACTATTCGATCTGGTGGAACAACGCCCTAGGATGAAGCCTAGGTTGCCCGGAACGTAGAAAAGACCATAACTTTTACACTGGTAGCATTTATTCGTTTTATACAATGGAAAAACCGTTCTATTTATTTTGTATTTTATGCTTCGGGCGTTGACTTCTAAGGCCCTAACTGTTTTGCTCTGGTGGAGCAACGCCCTGGAGTGAAGCCTAGGTTGCCCGGAACCTAGAAATGACCATAACTTTCACACTGGTTGCTATTATTCGTTTTATACGATGGAAAAGCTGTTGTATTTATATCGTACTTTATGCTTCTGGCGTTGACTTCTAAGGCCATCAACTATTCGATCTGGTGGAGCAACGCCCTAGAGTGAAGCCTAGGTTGCCCGGAACGTACAAATGACCATTACTTTCACACTGTTTGCAATTATTCATTTTATACGATGGAAATGCAGTTGTACTTATATTGCATTTTATTCTTCTGGCGTTGACTTTTAAGGCCGTAGCTATTAGATGTGGTGGAGCAACGCTCTAGAGTGTCGCATAGGTTGCCCAGAACGTAGAAATGACCATTACTTTCACAATGTATGCGAATATTCATTTTATACGATGGAAAAACTGTTGTACTTATATTGTATTTTATACTTCTGGCGTTGATTTCTAAGTCCCTAGCTTTTCGATCTCGTGGAGCAACGTCCTGGAGTGAAACCTAGGTTACCCGGAACGTAGAAATGACCAGTACTTTCACACGGGTTGCAATTATTCCTGTTATAGGATAGAAAGACTGTTGTATTTTTATTGTATTTTATGCTTCACGCGTTGACTTCTGAGGCCGTAGCTATTCGATGTGGTGGATGAACGCCATAGAGTGAAGCCTAGGTTGCCCGGAACGTAGAAATGTCCATATCTTTCACACTGTTTGCAATTATTCATTTTATACGATGGCAATGCTGTTGTATATTTATTGCATTTTATGCTTCGGGCATTGACTTCTAAGGACCTAACAATTCAATCTGTTGGCGCAACGCCATTGGGTGAAGCCTAGGTTGCCCGGAACGTAGAAATGACCATAACTTTCACACTGGTTGCAATTATTCGTTTTATACGATGGAAAAGCTGTTGTATTTATATCGTATTTTATGATTCTGGCGTTGACTTCTTAGGCCCCAACTATTCCATCTGGTGGAACAACGCCCTAGGGTGAAGCGTAGGTTGCCCGGAAAGTAGAAATGACCATAACTTTCACACTGGTAGCAATTATTCGTTTTATACGATGGAAAAACTGTTCTATTTATTTTGTATTTTATGCTTCGGGCGTTGACTTCTAAGGCCCTAACTATTCGATCAGGTGGAGCAACGCCCTAGAGTGAAGCATAGGTTGCCCGGAAAGTAGAAATAACCATAACTTTCACACTGGTTTCTATTATTCGTTTTATACGATGGAAAAACTGTTATATTTATATTGTATTTTATGCTTCTGGCGTTGACTTCTTAGGCCCGAACTATTCGATCTGGTGCAACAACGCCCTAGAGTGAAGCCTAGGTTACCTGGAACGTAGAAATGACCATAAGTTTCATACTGGTTGCAATTATTCGTTTTATACGATGGAAAACCTGTTGCATTTATATTGTATTTTATGCTTCAGGCGTTCGCTTCTTAGGCCCTAACTATTCGATCTGGTGGACCAACGCCCTAGGGTGAAGCCTAGGTTGCCCGGAACGTAGAAAAGACCATAACTTTTACACTGGTAGCATTTATTCGTTTTATACAATGGAAAAACCGTTCTATTTATTTGTATTTTATGCTTCGGGCGTTGACTTCTAAGGCCCTAACTGTTTGATCTGGTGGAGCAACGCCCTAGTGTGAAGCCCAGATTGCCCGGAACGTTGAAATGACCATAACTTTCACTCTGGTTGCTAATATTCGTTTTATACGATGGAAAAACTGTTATATTTATATTGCATTTTATTCTTATGGTGTTGAATTCTAAGTCCCTAGCTATTCGATCTGGTGGAGCAACGCCCTAGAGTGAATCCTAGGTTACCCGGAACGTAGAAATGACCAGTACTTTCACACTGTTTGCAGTTATTCCTGTTATACGATGGAAAAACTGTTGCATCTTTATTGTATTTTATGCTTCTGGCGTTGACTTCTAAGGCCCTAACTGTTTGATCTGGTGGAGAACGCCCTGGAGTGAAGCCTAGGTTGCCCGGAACGTAGAAATGACCATAACTTTCACACTGGTTTCTATTATTCGTTTTATACGATGGAAAAACTGTTATATTTATATTGTAATTTATGCTTCTGGCGTTGACTTCTTAGGCCCGAACTATTCGATCTGGTGCAACAACGCCCTAGAGTGAAGCCTAGGTTGCCTGGAACGTAGAAAAGACCATCACTTTCACACGGGTTGCAACTATTCCTGTTATAGGATGGAAAGACTGTTGTATTTTTATTGTATTTTATACTTCAGGCGTTGACTTCTGTGGCCGTAGCTATTCGATGTGGTGGTAGAACGCCATAGAGTGAAGCCTAGGCTGCCCGGAAAGTAGAAATGACCATAAGTTTCATACTGGTTGCAATTATTCGTTTAATACGATGGAAAAACTGTTGTATTTATATTGTATTTTATGCTTCAGGCGTTCACTTCTTAGGCCCTATCTATTCGATCTGGTGGAACAACGCCATAGGGTGAAGCCTAGGTTGCCCGGAACGTAGAAAAGACCATAACTTTTACACTGGTAGCATTTATTCGTTTTATACAATGGAAAAACCGTTCTATTTATTTTATATTTTATGCTTCGGGCATTGACTTCTGAGGCCCTAACTGTTTTGATCTGGTGGAGCAACGCCCTGGAGTGAAGCCTAGGTTGCCCGGAACGTACAAATGACCATTACTTTCACACTGTTTGCAATTATTCATTTTATACGATGGAAATGCAGTTGTATTTATATTGCATTTTATTCTTCTGGCGTTGACTTTTAAGGCCGTAGCTATTAGATGTGGTGGAGCAACGCTCTAGAGTCTCGCATAGGTTGCCCGGAACGTAGAAATGACCATTACTTTCACAATGTATGCGAATATTCATTTTATACGATGGAAAAACTGTTGTACTTATAATGTATTTTATTCTTCTGGCGTTGAATTCTAAGTCCCTAGCTTTTCGATCTCGTGGAGCAACGCCCTAGAGTGAACCCTAGGTTACCCGGAACGTAGAAATGACCAGTACTTTCACACTGGTTGCAGTTATTCCTGTTATACGATGGAAAAACTGTTGCACCTTTATTGTATTTTATGCTTCTGGCGTTGACATCTAAGGCCCTAACTGTTTGATCTGGTGGAGCAACGCCCTAGAGTGAAGCCTAGGTTGCCCGGAACGTAGAAATGACCATAACTTTCACACTGGTTGCTATTATTCGTTTTATACGATGGAAAAACTGTTATATTTATATTGTATTTTATGCTTCTGGCGTTAACTTCTTAGGCCCTAACTATTCGATCTGGTGGAACAACACCCTAGAGTGAAGCCTAGGTTGCCTGGAACGTAGAAATGACCATCACTTTCACACGGGTTGCAATTATTCCTGTTATAGGATGGAAAGACTGTTGTATTTTTATTGTATTTTATGCTTCACGCGTTGACTTCTGAGGCCGTAGCTATTCGATGTGGTGGATGAACGCCATAGAGTGAAGCCTAGGTTGCCCGGAACGTAGAAATGTCCATATCTTTCACACTGTTTGCAATTATTACTTTTATACGATGGCAATGCTGTTGTATATTTATTGCATTTTATGCTTCGGGCATTGACTTCTAAGGACCTAACTATTCAATCTGTTGGAGCAACGCCATTGGGTGAAGCCTAGGTTGCCCGGAACGTAGAAATGACCATAACTTTCACACTGGTTGCAATTATTCGTTTTATACGATGGAAAAGCTGTTGTATTTATATCGTATTTTATGCTTCTGGCGTTAACTTCTTAGGCCCTAACTATTCGATCTGGTGGAACAACACCCTAGAGTGAAGCCTAGGTTGCCTGGAACGTAGAAATGACCATCACTTTCACACGGGTTGCAATTATTCCTGTTATAGGATGGAAAGACTGTTGTATTTTTATTGTATTTTATGCTTCACGCGTTGACTTCTGAGGCCGTAGCTATTCGATGTGGTGGATGAACGCCATAGAGTGAAGCCTAGGTTGCCCGGAACGTAGAAATGTCCATATCTTTCACACTGTTTGCAATTATTACTTTTATACGATGGCAATGCTGTTGTATATTTATTGCATTTTATGCTTCGGGCATTGACTTCTAAGGACCTAACTATTCAATCTGTTGGAGCAACGCCATTGGGTGAAGCCTAGGTTGCCCGGAACGTAGAAATGACCATAACTTTCACACTGGTTGCAATTATTCGTTTTATACGATCGAAAAGCTGTTGTATTTATACCGTATTTTATGCTTCTGGCGTTGACTTCTTAGGCCCTAACTATTCCATCTGGTGGAACAGCGCCCTAGGGTGAAGCGTAGTTTGCCCGGAAAGTAGAAATGACCATAACTTTCACACTGGTAGCAATTATTCGTTTTATACGATGGAAAAACTGTTCTATTTATTTTGTATTTTATGCTTCGGGCGTTGACTTCTAAGGCCCTAACTATTCGATCAGGTGGAGCAACGCCCTGGAGTGAAGCCTAGGTTGCCCGGTACGACGAAATGACCATCACTTTCAAACTGGTTGCAATTATTCGTCTTATACGATGGAAAAGCTGTTCTATTTATATCGTATTTTAAGCTTCTGGCGTTGACTTCTTAGGCCCTAACTATTCCATCTGGTGGAACAGCGCCATAGGGTGAAGCCTAGGTTGCCCGGAAAGTAGAAATAACCATAACTTTCACACTGGTAGCAATTATTCGTTGTATACGATGGAAAAACTGTTCTTTTTATTTTATATTTTATGCTTCTGGCGTTGACTTCTATGGCCCTAGCTATTCGATTTGGTGGAGCAACGCCCTAGAGTGGAGCCTAGGTTGCCCGGTACGTAGAAATGACCATTACTTTCACACTGTTTGCAAATATACATTATATACGATGGAAAGTCTGTTGTATTTATGTTGAATTTTATGCTCCTGGCGTTGACTTCTTAGGCCCTAACTATTTGATCTGGTGGAGAACCGCCCTAGCGTGAAGCCTAGGTTGCCCGGAACGTAGAAATGACCATTCATTTCACACTGGCAGCAATTATTCGTTTTATACGATGGAAAAACTGTTTTATTTATTTTGTATTTTATGCTTCGGGCGTTGACTTCTAAGGCCCTAACTATTCGACCTGGTGGAGCAACGCCCTAGAGTGAAGCCTAGGTTGCGCGGAACGTAGAAATGACCATAACTTTCACACTGATAGCAATTATTCGTTTTATACGATGGAAGAACTGTTTCAATTATTTTGTATTTTATGCTTCGGGCGTTGACTTCTAAGGCCCTAACTATTCGATCTGGTGGAGCAACGCCCTAGATTGAAGCCTAGGTTGCCCGGAACGTAGAAAAGACCATAACTTTTACACTGGTAGCATTTATTCGTTTTATACAATGGAAAAACCGTTCTATTTATTTTGTATTTTATGCTTCGGGCGTTGACTTCTAAGGCCCTAACTGTTTGATCTGGTGGAGAACGCCCTGGAGTGAAGCCTAGGTTGCCCGGAACGTAGAAATGACCATAACTTTCACACTGGTTTCTATTATTCGTTTTATGCGATGGAAAAACTGTTATATTTATATTGTATTTTATGCTTCTGGCGTTGACTTCTTAGGCCCGAACTATTCGATCTGGTGCAACAACGCCCTAGAGTGAAGCCTAGGTTGCCCGGAAAGTAGAAACGACCATAAGTTTCATACTGGTTGCAATTATTCGTTTTATACGATGGAAAACCTGTTGCATTTATATTGTATTTTATGCTTCAGGCGTTCACTTCTTAGGCCCTAACTATTCGATCTGGTACAAGAACGCCCTAGGGTGAAGCCTAGGTTGTCCGGAACGTAGAAATGACCATAACTTTTACACTGGTAGCAATTATTCGTTTTATACAATGGAAAAACTGTTCTATTCATTTTGCATTTTATGCTTCGGGCGTTTACTTCTAAGGCCCTAACTGATTGATCTGGAGGAGCAACGCCCTACTGTGAAGCCCAGATTGCCCGGAACGTTGAAATGACCATAACTTTCACTCTGGTTGCAATTATTCCTGTTATAGGATGGAAAGACTGTTGTATTTTTATTGTATTTTATACTTCAGGCGTTGACTTCTGTGGCCGTAGCTATTCGATGTGGTGGTAGAACGCCATAGTGTGAAGCCTAGGTTGCCCGGAAAGTAGAAATGACCATAAGTTTCATACTGGTTGCAATTATTCGTTTTATACGATGGAAAAACTGTTGTATTTATATTGTATTTTATGCTTCTGGCGTTCACTTCTTAGGCCCTAACTATTCGATCTGGTGGAACAACGCCCTAGGGTGAAGCCTAGGTTGCCCGGAACGTAGAAAAGACCATAACTTTTACACTGGTAGCATTTATTCGTTTTATACAATGGAAAAACCGTTCTATTTATTTTGTATTTTATGCTTCGGGCGTTGACTTCTAAGGCCCTAACTGTTTGATCTGGTGGAGCAACGCCCTAGTGTGAAGCCCAGATTGCCCGGAACGTTGAAATGACCATAACTTTCACTCTGGTTGCTAATATTCGTTTTATACGATGGAAAAACTGTTATATTTATATTGCATTTTATTCTTATGGCGTTGAATTCTAAGTCCCTAGCTATTCGATCTGGTGGAGCAACGCCCTAGAGTGAATCCTAGGTTACCCGGAACGTAGAAATGACCAGTACTTTCACACTGTTTGCAGTTATTCCTGTTATACGATGGAAAAACTATTGCATCTTTATTGTATTTTATGCTTCTGGCGTTGACTTCTAAGGCCCTAACTATTCAATCTGTTGGAGCGATGCCCTAGGGTGAAGCCTAGGTTGCGCGGAAAATATAAATGACCATAAGTTTCATACTGGTTGCAATTATTCGTTTTATACGATGGAAAAACTGTTGTATTTATATTGTATTTTATGCTTCTGGCGTTCACTTCTTAGGCCCGAACTATTCGATCTGGTGGAACAACGGCCGAGGGTGAAGCCTAGGTTGCCCGGAACGTAGAAATGACCATAACTTTTACACTGGTAGCAATTATTCGTTTTATACAATGGAAAAACTGTTCTACTTATTTGTATTTAATGCTTCGGGCGTTAGCTTCTAAGGCCCTAACTGTTTGATCTGGTGGAACAACGGCCTAGGGTGAAGCCTAGGTTGCCCGAGACGTAGAAATGACCATAACTTTTACACTGGTAGCAATTATTCGTTTTATACAATGGAAAAACTGTTCTATTTATTTTGTATTTAATGCTACGGGCGTTGACTTCTAAGGCCCTAACTGTTTGATCTGGTGGAGCACCGCCCTAGAGTGATGCCTAGGCCGCTCGGAACGTAGAAATGACCATAACTTTCACACTGGTTTCTATTATTCGTTTTATACGATGGAAAAACTGTTATATATATATTGTATTTTATGCTTCTGGCGTTGACTTCTTAGGCCCGAACTATTCGATCTTGTGCAACAACGCCCTAGAGTGAAGCCTAGGTTGCCTGGAACGTAGAAATGACCATCACTTTCACACGGGTTGCAATTATTCCTGTTATAGGATGGAAAGACTGTTGTATTTTTATTGTATTTTATACATCAGGTGTTGACTTCTGTGGCCGTAGCTATTCGATGTGGTGGTAGAACGCCATAGAGTGAAGCCTAGGTTGCCCGGAAAGTAGAAATGACCATAAGTTTCATACTGGTTGCAATTATTCGTTTTATACGATGGAAAAACTGTTGTATTTATTTTTATTTTATGCTTCTGGCGTTCACTTCTTAGGCCCTAACTATTCGATCTGGTGGAACAACGCCCTAGGGTGAAGCCTAGGTTGCCCGGAACGTGGAAAAGACCATAACTTTTACACTGGTAGCATTTATTCGTTTTATACAATGGAAAAACCGTTCTATTTATTTTGTATTTTATGCTTCGGGCGTTGACATCTAAGGTCCTAACTATACGATCTGGTGGAGCAACGCCCTAGAGTGAAGCCTACGTTGCCCGGAACGTAGAAATGACCATAACTTTCAAACTGGTTGCTATCATTCGTTTTATGTGATGGAAAAGCTGTTGTATTTATACTGTATTTTACGCTTCTGGCGTTCACTTCTTAGGCCCTAACTGTTCGAACTGGTGGAACATCGGGCTAGGGTGAAGCCTAGGTTGCCCGAGACGTAGAAATGACCATAACTTTTACACTGGTAGCAATTATTCGTTTTATTCAATGGAAAAACTGTTCTATTTATTTTGAGTTTAATGCTTCGGGCGTTGACTTCTAAGGCCCTAACTGTTTGATCTGGTGGAGCACCGCCCTAGAGTGAAGCCTAGGCCGCTCGGAACGTAGTAATGACGTTAACTTTCATAGTGGTTGCAATTATTCGTTTTATACGATGGAAAAACTGTTGTATTTATATTGTATTTTATGCATCTGGCGTTGACTTCTAAGGCACTAACTATTCGATCTAGTGGATCAATGCCGTAGAGTGAAGCCTAGGTTGCCCGGTACGTAGAAATGACCATCACTCTCAAACTGGTTGCAATTATTCCTGTTATATGATTGAAAAACTGTTGTATTTTTATTGCATTTTTTGTTTCGGGCATTGACTTCTAAGGCCCCTAACTATTCAATCTGTTGGAGCAATGCCCTAGGGTGAAGCCTAGGTTGCCCGGAAAATATAAATGACCATAAGTTTCATACTGGTTGCAATTATTCGTTTTATACGATGGAAAAACTGTTGTATTTATATTGTATTTTATGCTTCTGGCGTTCACTTCTTAGGCCCGAACTATTCGATCTGGTGGAACAACGGCCGAGGGTGAAGCCTAGGTTGCCCGGAACGTAGAAATGACCATAACTTTTACACTGGTAGCAATTATTCGTTTTATACAATGGAAAAACTGTTCTACTTATTTGTATTTAATGCTTCGGGCGTTGGATTCTAAGGCCCTAACTGTTTGATCTGGTGGAGCAACGCCCTAGAGTGAAGCCTAGGTTGCCCGGAACGTAGAAGTGACCATAACTTTCACACTGGTTGCAATTATTCGTTTTATACGATGGAAAAACTGTTATATTTATTTTGTATTTTATGCTTCGGGCGTTGACTTCTAAGGCCCTAACTGTTTGATGTGGTGGAGCAACGCCCTAGAGTGAAGCCTAGGTTGCCCGGCACGTAGAAATGACCATAACTTTCACACTGGTTGCTATTATTCGTTATATACGATGGAAAAACTGTTATATTTATATTGTATTTTATGCTTCTGTCGTTGACTTCTGAGGCCGTAGCTATTCGGTGTGGTGGAACAACGCCCTAGGGTGAATCCTAGGTTGCCCGGAACGTAGAAATGACCGTAACTTTCACACTGGTTGCAATTACTCGTTTTATACGATGGAAAAACTGTTATATTTATTTTGTATTTTATGCTTCGGGCGTTGACTTCTAAGGCCCTAACTGTTTGATCTGGTGGAGCACCGCCCTAGAGTGATGCCTAGGCCGCTCGGAACGTAGAAATGACCATAACTTTCACACTGGTTTCTATTATTCGTTTTATACGATGGAAAAACTGTTATATATATATTGTATTTTATGCTTCTGGCGTTGACTTCTTAGGCCCGAACTATTCGATCTTGTGCAACAACGCCCTAGAGTGAAGCCTAGGTTGCCTGGAACGTAGAAATGACCATCACTTTCACACGGGTTGCAATTATTCCTGTTATAGGATGGAAAGACTGTTGTATTTTTATTGTATTTTATACATCAGGTGTTGACTTCTGTGGCCGTAGCTATTCGATGTGGTGGTAGAACGCCATAGAGTGAAGCCTAGGTTGCCCGGAAAGTAGAAATGACCATAAGTTTCATACTGGTTGCAATTATTCGTTTTATACGATGGAAAAACTGTTGTATTTATTTTTATTTTATGCTTCTGGCGTTCACTTCTTAGGCCCTAACTATTCGATCTGGTGGAACAACGCCCTAGGGTGAAGCCTAGGTTGCCCGGAACGTGGAAAAGACCATAACTTTTACACTGGTAGCATTTATTCGTTTTATACAATGGAAAAACCGTTCTATTTATTTTGTATTTTATGCTTCGGGCGTTGACATCTAAGGTCCTAACTATACGATCTGGTGGAGCAACGCCCTAGAGTGAAGCCTACGTTGCCCGGAACGTAGAAATGACCATAACTTTCAAACTGGTTGCTATCATTCGTTTTATGTGATGGAAAAGCTGTTGTATTTATACTGTATTTTACGCTTCTGGCGTTCACTTCTTAGGCCCTAACTGTTCGAACTGGTGGAACATCGGGCTAGGGTGAAGCCTAGGTTGCCCGAGACGTAGAAATGACCATAACTTTTACACTGGTAGCAATTATTCGTTTTATTCAATGGAAAAACTGTTCTATTTATTTTGAGTTTAATGCTTCGGGCGTTGACTTCTAAGGCCCTAACTGTTTGATCTGGTGGAGCACCGCCCTAGAGTGAAGCCTAGGCCGCTCGGAACGTAGTAATGACGTTAACTTTCATAGTGGTTGCAATTATTCGTTTTATACGATGGAAAAACTGTTGTATTTATATTGTATTTTATGCATCTGGCGTTGACTTCTAAGGCACTAACTATTCGATCTAGTGGATCAATGCCGTAGAGTGAAGCCTAGGTTGCCCGGTACGTAGAAATGACCATCACTCTCAAACTGGTTGCAATTATTCCTGTTATATGATTGAAAAACTGTTGTATTTTTATTGCATTTTTTGTTTCGGGCATTGACTTCTAAGGCCCCTAACTATTCAATCTGTTGGAGCAATGCCCTAGGGTGAAGCCTAGGTTGCCCGGAAAATATAAATGACCATAAGTTTCATACTGGTTGCAATTATTCGTTTTATACGATGGAAAAACTGTTGTATTTATATTGTATTTTATGCTTCTGGCGTTCACTTCTTAGGCCCGAACTATTCGATCTGGTGGAACAACGGCCGAGGGTGAAGCCTAGGTTGCCCGGAACGTAGAAATGACCATAACTTTTACACTGGTAGCAATTATTCGTTTTATACAATGGAAAAACTGTTCTACTTATTTGTATTTAATGCTTCGGGCGTTGGCTTCTAAGGCCCTAACTGTTTGATCTGGTGGAGCAACGCCCTAGAGTGAAGCCTAGGTTGCCCGGAACGTAGAAGTGACCATAACTTTCACACTGGTTGCAATTATTCGTTTTATACGATGGAAAAACTGTTATATTTATTTTGTATTTTATGCTTCGGGCGTTGACTTCTAAGGCCCTAACTGTTTGATGTGGTGGAGCAACGCCCTAGAGTGAAGCCTAGGTTGCCCGGCACGTAGAAATGACCATAACTTTCACACTGGTTGCTATTATTCGTTATATACGATGGAAAAACTGTTATATTTATATTGTATTTTATGCTTCTGTCGTTGACTTCTGAGGCCGTAGCTATTCGGTGTGGTGGAACAACGCCCTAGGGTGAATCCTAGGTTGCCCGGAACGTAGAAATGACCGTAACTTTCACACTGGTTGCAATTACTCGTTTTATACGATGGATAAGCTGTTGTATTTATATCGTATTTTATGCTTCTGGCGTTGACTTCTTAGGCCCTAACTATTCGATCTGGTGGATGAACGCCCTAGGGTTAAGCCTAGGTTGTCCGGAACGTAGAAATGACCATAACTTTTACACTGGTAGCAATTATTCGTTTTATACAATGGAAAAACGGTTCTATTTATTTTGCATTTTATGCTTCGGGCGTTGACTTCTAAGGCCCTAACTATTCGATCTGGTGGAGTAACGACCTAGAGTGAAGCCTAGGTTGCCCGGAACGTCGAAATGACCATCACTTTCAAACTGGTTGCAATTAATCCTGTTATACGATGGAAAAACTGTTGTATTTTTGTTGCCTTTTATGCTTCGGGCGTTGACTTCTAAGGCCCTAACTATTCAATCTGTTGGAGCAACGCACTAGGGTGAAGCCTAGGTTGCCCGGAACGTAGAAAAGACCATAACTTTTACACTGGTAGCAATTATTCGTTTTATACGATGGAAAAACTGTTATATTTATATTGTATTTATGCTTCTGGCGTTGACTTCTTAGGTCCTAACTATTCGATCTGGTGGAACAACACCCTAGAGTGAAGCCTAGGATGCCTGGAACGTAGAAATGACCATCACTTTCACAAGGGTTGCAATTATTCCTGTTATAGGATGGAAAGACTGTTGTATTTTTATTGTATTTTATGCTTCACGCGTTGACTTCTGAGGCCGTAGCTATTCGATGTGGTGGATGAACGCCATAGAGTGAAGTCTAGGTTGCCCGGAACGTAGAAATGTCCATATCTTTCACACTGTTTGCAATTATTCATTTTATACGATGGTAATGCTGTTATATATTTATTGCATTTTATGCTTCGGGCATTGACTTCTAAGGACCTAACTATTCAATCTGTTGGAGCAACGCCCTTGTATGTAAGCCTAGGTTGCCCGGAACGTAGAAATGACCATAACTTTCACACTGGTTGCAATTATTCGTTTTATACGATGGAAAAGCTGTTGTATTTATATCGTATTTTATGCTTCTGGCGTTGACTTCTTAGGCCCTAACTATTCCATCTGGTGGAACAACGCCCTAGGGTGAAGCGTAGCTTGCCCGGAAAGTAGAAATGACCATAACTTTCACACTGGTAGCAATTATTCGTTTTATACGATGGAAAAACTGTTCTGTTTATTTTGTATTTTATGCTTCGGGCGTTGACTTCTAAGGCCCTAACTATTCGATCAGGAGGAGCAACGCCCTAGAGTGAAGCCTAGGTTGCCCGGTACGTAGAAATGACCATCACTTTCAAACTGGTTGCAATTATTCGTCTTATACGATGGAAAAGCTGTTGTATTTATATCGTATTTTATGCTTCTGGCGTTGACTTCTTAGGCCCTAACTATTCCATCTGGTGGGCAACGCCATAGGGTGAAGCCTATGTTGCCCGGAAAGTAGAAATAACCTTAACTTTCACCCTGGTAGCAATTATTCGTTTTATACGATGGAAAAACTGTTCTATTTATTTTATATTTTATGCTTCGGGCGTTGACTTCTAAGACCCTAACTATTCGATCTGGTGGAGCAACGCCCTAGAGTGAAGCCTAGGTTGCCCGGTACGTAGAAATGACCATCACTTTCATACTGGTTGCAATTATTCGTTTTATATGATGGAAAAACTCTTGTATTTATATTGTATTTTATGCTTCTGGCGTTCACTTCTTAGGCCCTAACTATTCGATCTGGTGGAAGAACGCCCTAGGGTGTAGCCTAGGTTGTCCGGAACGTAGAAATGACCATAACTTTTACACTGGTAGCTATTATTCGTTTTATACAATGGAAAAACGGTTCTATTTATTTTGCATTTTATGCTTCGGGCGTTGACTTCTAAGGCCCTAACTGATTGATCTGGTGGAGCAACGCCCTAGTGTGAAGCCCAGATTGCCCGGAACGTTGAAATGTCCAAAACTTTTACTCTGGTTGCTAATATTCGTTTTATACGATGGAAAAACTGTTTTATTTATTTTGCATTTTATGCTTCGGTCGTTGACTTCTAAGGCCCTAACTATTCGATCTGGTGGGACAACGGCCTAGGGTGAAGCCTAGGTTGCCCGAGACGTAGAAATGACCATAACTTTTACACTGGTTGCTATTACTCGGTTTATACGATGGAAAAGCTGTTATATTTATATTGTATTTTATGCTTCTGGCGTTGACTTCTTAGGCCCTAACTATTCGATCTGGTGGAACAACACCCTAGAGTGAAGCCTAGGTTGCCTGGAACGTAGAAATGGCCATCACTTTCACACGGGTTGCAATTATTCCTGTTACAGGATGGAAAGACTGTTGTATTTTTATTGGATTTTATGCTTCACGCGTTGACTTCTGAGGCCGTAGCTATTCGATGTGGTGGATGAACGCCATAGAGTGAAGCCTAGGTTGCCCGGAACGTAGAAATGTCCATATCTTTCACACTGTTTGCAATTATTCATTTTATACGATGGCAATGCTGTTGTATATTTATTGCATTTTATGCTTCGGGCATTGACTTCTAAGGACCTAACTATTCAATCTGTTGGAGCAACGCCATTGGGTGAAGCCTAGGTTGCCCGGAACGTAGAAATGACCATAACTTTCACACTGGTTGCAATTATTCGTTTTATACGATGGAAAAGCTGTTGTATTTATATCGTATTTTATGCTTCTGGCGTTGACTTCTTAGGCCCTAACTATTCCATCTGGTGGAACAACGCCCTAGGGTGAAGCGTAGGTTGCCCGGAAAGTAGAAATGACCATAACTTTCACACTGGTAGCAATTATTCGTTTTATACGATGGAAAAACTGTTCTATTTATTTTGCATTTAATGCTTCGGGCGTTGACTTCTAAGGCCCTAACTATTCGATCAGGTGGAGCAACGCCCTAGAGTGAAGCCTAGGTTGCCCGGTACGACGAAATGACCATCACTTTCAAACTGGTTGCAATTATTCGTCTTATACGATGGAAAAGCTGTTGTATTTATATCGTATTTTATGCTTCTGGCGTTGACTTCTTAGGCCCTAACTATTCCATCTGGTGGAACAACGCCATAGGGTGAAGCCTAGGTTGCCTGGAAAGTAGAAATAACCATAACTTTCACACTGGTTTCTATTATTCGTTTTATACGATGGAAAAACTGTTATATTTATATTGTATTTTATGCTTCTGGCGTTGACTTCCTAGGCCCGAACTATTCGATCTGGTGCAACAACGCCCTAGAGTGAAGCCTATGTTGCCTGGAACGTAGAAATGACCATAAGTTTCATACTGGTTGCAATTATTCGTTTTATACGATGGAAAACCTGTTGCATTTATATTGTATTTTATGCTTCAGGCGTTCACTTCTTAGGCCATAACTATTCCATCTGGTGGACCAACGCCCTAGGGTGAAGCCTAGGTTGCCCGGTACGTAGAAAAGACCATAACTTTTACACTGGTAGCATTTATTCGTTTTATACAATGGAAAAACCTTTCTATTTATTTTGTATTTTATGCTTCGGGCGTTGACTTCTAAGGCCCTAACTGTTTGATCTGGTGGAGCAACGCCCTAGTGTGAAGCCCAGATTGCCCGGAAAGTAGAAATGACCATAAGTTTCATACTGGTTGCAATTATTCGTTTAATACGATGGAAAAACTGTTGTATTTATATTGTATTTTATGCTTCAGGCGTTCACTTCTTAGGCCCTATCTATTCGATCTGGTGGAACAACGCCCTAGGGTGAAGCCTAGGTTGCACGGAACGTAGAAAAGACCATAACTTTTACACTGGTAGCATTTATTCGTTTTATACAATGGAAAAACCGTTCTATTTATTTTGTATTTTATGCTTCTGGCGTTGACTTCTAAGGCCCTAACTATTCGATCAGGTGGAGCAACGCCCTAGAGTGAAGCCCAGGTTGCTCGAAATGTAGAAATGACCATAACTTTCACACTGGTTGCAATTATTCATTTTATACGATGGAAAAACTGTTGGACTTATATTGTATTTTATTCTTATGGCGTTGACTTCTAAGGCCCTCAACTATTCGATCTGGTGGAGCAACGCCCTAGAGTGAAGCCTAGGTTGCCCGGAACGTACAAATGACCATTACTTTCACACTGTTTGCAATTATTCATTTTATACGATGGAAATGCAGTTGTATTTATATTGCATTTTATTCTTCTGGCGTTGACTTTTAAGGCCGTAGCTATTAGATGTGGTGGAGCAACGCTCTAGAGTGTCGCATAGGTTGCCCGGAACGTAGAAATGACCATTACTTTCACAATGTATGCGAATATTCATTTTATACGATGGAAAAACTGTTGTACATATATTGTATTTTATTCTTCTGGCGTTGAATTCTAAGTCCCTAGCTTTTCGATCTCGTGGAGCAACGCCCTAGAGTGAAACCTAGGTTACCCGGAACGTAGAAATGACCAGTACTTTCACACTGGTTGCAGTTAATCCTGTTATACGATGGAAAAACTGTTGCACCTTTATTGTATTTTATGCTTCTGGCGTTGACATCTAAGTCCCTAACTGTTTGATCTGGTGGAGCAACGCCCTAGAGTGAAGCCTAGGTTGCCCGGAACGTAGAAATGACCATAACTTTCACACTGGTTGCTATTATTCGTTTTATACGATGGAAAAGCTGTTATATTTATATTGCATTTTATTCTTATGGCGTTGAATTCTAATTCCCTAGCTATTCGATCTGGTGGAGCAACGCCCTAGAGTGAAACCCAGGTTACCCGGAACGTAGAAATGACCAGTACTTTCATACTGTTTGCAGTTATTCCTGTTATACGATGGAAAAACCTTTGCGTCTTTATTGTATTGTATGCTTCACGCGTTGACTTCTGAGGCCGTAGCTATTCGATGTGGTGGATGAACGCCATAGAGTGAAGCCTAGGTTGCCCGGAACGTAGAAATGTCCATATCTTTCACACTGGTAGCAATAATTCGTTTTATACGATGGAAGAACTGTTTCAATTATTTTGTATTTTATGCTTCGGGCGTTGACTTCTTAGGCCCTAACTATTCCATCTGGTGGAACAACGCCCTAGAGTGAAGCCTAGGTTGCGCGGAACGTAGAAATGACCATAACTTTCACACTGGTAGCAATTATTCGTTTTATACGATGGAAGAACTGTTTCAATTATTTTGTATTTTATGCTTCGGGCGTTGACTTCTAAGGCCCTAACTATTCGATCTGGTGGAGCAACGCCCTAGATTGAAGCCTAGGTTGCCCGGAACGTAGAAAAGACCATAACTTTTACACTGGTAGCATTTATTCGTTTTATACAATGGAAAAACTGTTCTATTTATTTTGCATTTTATGCTTCGGGCGTTTACTTCTAAGGCCCTAAGTGATTGATCTGGAGGAGCAACGCCCTACTGTGAAGCCCAGATTGCCCGGAACGTTGAAATGACCATAACTTTCACTCTGGTTGCTAATATTCGTTTTATACGATGGAAAAGCTGTTATATTTATATTGCATTTTATTCTTATGGCGTTGAATTCTAATTCCCTAGCTATTCGATCTGGTGGAGCAACGCCCTAGAGTGAAACCCAGGTTACCCGGAACGTAGAAATGACCAGTACTTTCATACTGTTTGCAGTTATTCCTGTTATACGATGGAAAAACCTTTGCGTCTTTATTGTATTTTATGCTTCACGCGTTGACTTCTGAGGCCGTAGCTATTCGATGTGGTGGATGAACGCCATAGAGTGAAGCCTAGGTTGCCCGGAACGTAGAAATGTCCATATCTTTCACACTGTTTGCAATTATTACTTTTATACGATGGCAATGCTGTTGTATATTTATTGCATTTTATGCTTCGGGCATTGACTTCTAAGGACCTAACTATTCAATCTGTTGGAGCAACGCCATTGGGTGAAGCCTAGGTTGCCCGGAACGTAGAAATGACCATAACTTTCACACTGGTTGCAATTATTCGTTTTATACGATGGAAAAGCTGTTGTATTTATATCGTATTTTATGCTTCTGGCGTTAACTTCTTAGGCCCTAACTATTCGATCTGGTGGAACAACACCCTAGAGTGAAGCCTAGGTTGCCCGGAAAGTAGAAATAACCATAACTTTCACACTGGCAGCAATTATTCGTTGTATACGATGGAAAAACTGTTCTTCTTATTTTATATTTTATGCTTCTGGCGTTGACTTCTATTGCCCTAGCTATTCGATTTGGTGGAGCAACGCCCTAGAGTGGAGCCTAGGTTGCCCGGTACGTAGAAATGACCATTACTTTCACACTGTTTGCAAATATACATTATATACGATGGAAAGTCTGTTGTATTTATGTTGAATTTTATGCTCCTGGCGTTGACTTCTTAGGCCCTAACTATTTGATCTGGTGGAGCACCGCCCTAGCGTGAAGCCTAGGTTGCCCGGAACGTAGAAATGACCATTCATTTCACACTGGCAGCAATTATTCGTTTTATACGATGGAAAAACTGTTTTATTTATTTTGTATTTTATGCTTCGGGCGTTGACTTCTAAGGCCCTAACTATTCGACCTGGTGGAGCAACGCCCTAGAGTGAAGCCTAGGTTGCGCGGAACGTAGAAATGACCATAACTTTCACACTGGTAGCAATAATTCGTTTTATACGATGGAAGAACTGTTTCAATTATTTTGTATTTTATGCTTCGGGCGTTGACTTCTAAGGCCCTAACTATTCGATCTGGTGGAGCAACGCCCTAGATTGAAGCCTAGGTTGCCCGGAACGTAGAAAAGACCATAACTTTTACACTGGTAGCATTTATTCGTTTTATACAATGGAAAAACCGTTCTATTTATTTTGTATTTTATGCTTCGGGCGTTGACTTCTAAGGCCCTAACTATTTGATCTGGTGGAGAACGCCCTGGAGTGAAGCCTAGGTTGCCCGGAACGTAGAAATGACCATAACTTTCACACTGGTTTCTATTATTCGTTTTATACGATGGAAAAACTGTTATATTTATATTGTATTTTATGCTTCTGGCGTTGACTTCTTAGGCCCGAACTATTCGATCTGGTGCAACAACGCCCTAGAGTGAAGCCTAGGTTGCCCGGAACGTAGAAATGACCATCACTTTCACACGGGTTGCAACTATTCCTGTTATAGGATGGAAAGACTGTTGTATTTTTATTGTATTTTATACTTCAGGCGTTGACTTCTGTGGCCGTAGCTATTCGATGTGGTGGTAGAACGCCATAGAGTGAAGCCTAGGTTGCCCGGAAAGTAGAAATGACCATAAGTTTCATACTGGTTGCAATTATTCGTTTTATACGATGGAAAACCTGTTGCATTTATATTGTATTTTATGCTTCAGGCGTTCACTTCTTAGGCCCTAACTATTCGATCTGGTGGGAGAACGCCCTAGGGTGAAGCCTAGGTTGTCCGGAACGTAGAAATGACCATAACTTTTACACTGGTAGCAATTATTCGTTTTATACAATGGAAAAACTGTTCTATTTATTTTGCATTTTATGCTTCGGGCGTTTACTTCTAAGGCCCTAACTGATTGATCTGGAGGAGCAACGCCCTACTGTGAAGCCCAGATTGCCCGGAACGTTGAAATGACCATAACTTTCACTCTGGTTGCTAATATTCGTTTTATACGATGGAAAAACTGTTATATTTATATTGCATTTTATTCTTATGGCGTTGAATTCTAAGTCCCTTGCTATTCGATCTGGTGGAGCAACGCCCTAGAGCGAAACCTGGGTTACCCGGAACGTAGAAATGACCAGTACTTTAACACTGTTTGCAGTTATTCCTGTTATACGATGGAAAAACTGTTGCACCTTTATTGTATTTTATGCTTCTGGCGTTGACTTCTAAGGCCCTAACTATTCGATCAGGTGGAGCAACGCCCTAGAGTGAAGACTAGGTTGCTCGAAATGTAGAAATGACCATCACTTTCACACTGGTTGCAATTATTCATTTTATACGATGGAAAAACTGTTGGACTTATATTGTATTTTATTCTTATGGCGTTGAATTCTAATTCCCTAGCTATTCGATCTGGTGGAGCAACGCCCTAGAGTGAAACCTAGGTTACCCGGAACGTAGAAATGACCAGTACTTTCATACTGTTTGCAGTTATTCCTGTTATACGATGGAAAAACCTTTGCGTCTTTATTGTATTTTATGCTTCTGGCGTTGACTTCTAAGGCCATAGCTATTCGATTTGGTGGAGCAACGCCCTAGAGTGAAGCCTAGGTTGCCCGGAACGTAGAAATGACCATTCATTTCACACTGGTAGCAATTATTCGTTTTATACGATGGAAAAACTGTTTTATTTATTTTGTATTTTATGCTTCGGGCGTTGACTTCTTAGGCCCTAACTATTTGATCTGGTGGAGCACCGCCCTAGCGTGAAGCCTAGGTTGCCCGGAACGTAGAAATGACCATAACTTTCACACTGGTTGCTATTATTCGTTTTATACGATGGAAAAACTGTTATATTTATATTGTATTTTATGCTTCTGGCGTTAACTTCTTAGGCCCTAACTATTCGATCTGGTGGAACAACGCCCTAGAGTGAAGCCTAGGTTGCCTGGAACGTAGAAATGACCATCACTTTCACACGGGTTGCAATTATTCCTGTTATAGGATGGAAAGACTGTTGTATTTTTATTGTATTTTATGCTTCACGCGTTGACTTCTGAGGCCGTAGCTATTCGATGTGGTGGATGAACGCCATAGAGTGAAGCCTAGTTTGCCCGGAACGTAGAAATGTCCATATCTTTCACACTGTTTGCAATTATTACTTTTATACGATGGCAATGCTGTTGTATATTTATTGCATTTTATGCTTCGGGCATTGACTTCTAAGGACCTAACTATTCAATCTGTTGGAGCAACGCCATTGGGTGAAGCCTAGATTGCCCGGAACGTAGAAATGACCATAACTTTCACACTGGTTGCAATTATTCGTTTTATACGATGGAAAAGCTGTTGTATTTATATCGTATTTTATGCTTCTGGCGTTGACTTCTTAGGCCCTAACTATTCCATCTGGTGGAACAACGCCCTAGGGTGAAGCGTAGTTTGCCCGGAAAGTAGAAATGACCATAACTTTCACACTGGTAGCAATTATTCGTTTTATACGATGGAAAAACTGTTCTATTTATTTTGTATTTTATGCTTCGGGCGTTGACTTCTAAGGCCCTAACTATTCGATCAGGTGGAGCAACGCCCTAGAGTGAAGCCTAGGTTGCCCGGTACGACGAAATGACCATCACTTTCAAACTGGTTGCAATTATTCGTCTTATACGATGGAAAAGCTGTTGTATTTATATCGTATTTTATGCTTCTGGCGTTGACTTCTTAGGCCCTAACTATTCCATCTGGTGGAACAACGCCATAGGGTGAAGCCTAGGTTGCCCGGAAAGTAGAAATAACCATAACTTTCACACTGGTAGCAATCATTCGTTGTATACGATGGAAAAACTGTTCTTTTTATTTTATATTTTATGCTTCTGGCGTTGACTTCTATGGCCCTAGCTATTCGATTTGGTGGAGCAACGCCCTAGAGTGGAGCCTAGGTTGCCCGGTACGTAGAAATGACCATTACTTTCACACTGGTAGCAATTATTCGTTTTATACAATGGAAAAACCGTTCTATTTATTTTGTATTTTATGCTTCGGGCGTTGACTTCTAAGGCCCTAACTGTTTGATCTGGTGGAGAACGCCCTGGAGTGAAGCCTAGGTTGCCCGGAACGTAGAAATGACCATAACTTTCACACTGGTTTCTATTATTCGTTTTATACGATGGAAAAACTGTTATATTTATATTGTATTTTATGCTTCTGGCGTTGACTTCTTAGGCCCGAACTATTCGATCTGGTGCAACAACGCCCTAGAGTGAAGCCTAGGTTGCCTGGAACGTAGAAATGACCATCACTTTCACACGGGTTGCAGCTATTCCTGTTATAGGATGGAAAGACTGTTGTATTTTTATTGTATTTTATACTTCAGGCGTTGACTTCTGTGGCCGTAGCTATTCGATGTGGTGGTAGAACGCCATAGAGTGAAGCCTAGGTTGCCCGGAAAGTAGAAATGACCATAAGTTTCATACTGGTTGCAATTATTCGTTTTATACGATGGAAAACCTGTTGCATTTATATTGTATTTTATGCTTCAGGCGTTCACTTCTTAGGCCCTAACTATTCGATCTGGTGGAAGAACGCCCTAGGGTGAAGCCTAGGTTGTCCGGAACGTAGAAATGACCATAACTTTTACACTGGTAGCATTTATTCGTTTTATACAATGGAAAAACCGTTCTATTTATTTTGTATTTTATGCTTCGGGTGTTGACTTCTAAGGCCCTAACTGTTTTGATCTGGTGGAGCAACGCCCTGGAGTGAAGCCTAGGTTGCCCGGAACGTAGAAATGACCATAACTTTCAGACTGGTTGCTATTATTCGTTTTATACCATGGAAAAGCTGTTGTATTTATATCGTACTTTATGCTTCTGGCGTTGACTTCTAAGGCCCTCAACTATTCGATCTGGTGGAGCAACGCCCTATAGTGAAGCCTAGGTTGCCCGGAACGTACAAATGACCATTACTTTCACACTGTTTGCAATTATTTATTTTATACGATGGAAATGCAGTTGTATTTATATTGCATTTTATTCTTCTGGCGTTGACTTTTAAGGCCGTAGCTATTAGATGTGGTGGAGCAACGCTCTAGAGTGTCGCATAGGTTGCCCGGAACGTAGAAATGACCATTACTTTCACAATGTATGCGAATATTCATTTTATACGATGGAAAAACTGTTGAACTTATATTGTATTTTATTCTTCTGGCGTTGAATTCTAAGTCCCTAGCTTTTCGATCTCGTGGAGCAACGCCCTAGAGTGAAACCTAGGTTACCCGGAACGTAGAAATGACCAGTACTTTCACACTGGTTGCAGTTATTCCTGTTATACGATGGAAAAACTGTTGCACCTTTATTGTATTTTATGCTTCTGGCGTTGACATCTAAGGACCTAACTGTTTGATCTGGTGGAGCAACGCCCTAGAGTGAAGCCAAGGTTGCCCGGAACGTAGAAATGACCATAACTTTCACACTGGTTGCTATTATTCGTTTTATACGATGGAAAAACTGTTATATTTATATTGTATTTTATGCTTCTGGCGTTAACTTCTTAGGCCCTAACTATTCGATCTGGTGGAACAACACCCTAGAGTGAAGCCTAGGTTGCCTGGAACGTAGAAATGACCATCACTTTCACACGGGTTGCAATTATTCCTGTTATAGGATGGAAAGACTGTTGTATTTTTATTGTATTTTATGCTTCACGCGTTGACTTCTGAGGCCGTAGCTATTCGATGTGGTGGATGAACGCCATAGAGTGAAGCCTAGGTTGCCCGGAACGTAGAAATGTCCATATCTTTCACACTGTTTGCAATTATTACTTTTATACGATGGCAATGCTGTTGTATATTTATTGCATTTTATGCTTCGGGCATTGACTTCTAAGGACCTAACTATTCAATCTGTTGGAGCAACGCCATTGGGTGAAGCCTAGGTTGCCCGGAACGTAGAAATGACCATAACTTTCACACTGGTTGCAATTATTCGTTTTATACGATGGAAAAGCTGTTGTATTTATATCGTATTTTATGCTTCTGGCGTTAACTTCTTAGGCCCTAACTATTCGATCTGGTGGAACAACACCCTAGAGTGAAGCCTAGGTTGCCTGGAACGTAGAAATGACCATCACTTTCACACGGGTTGCAATTATTCCTGTTATAGGATGGAAAGCCTGTTGTATTTTTATTGTATTTTATGCTTCACGCGTTGACTTCTGAGGCCGCAGCTATTCGATGTGGTGGATGAACGCCATAGAGTGAAGCCTAGGTTGCCCGGAACGTAGAAATGTCCATATCTTTCACACTGTTTGCAATTATTACTTTTATACGATGGCAATGCTGTTGTATATTTATTGCATTTTATGCTTCGGGCATTGACTTCTAAGGACCTAACTATTCAATCTGTTGGAGCAACGCCATTGGGTGAAGCCTAGGTTGCCCGGAACGTAGAAATGACCATAACTTTCACACTGGTTGCAATTATTCGTTTTATACGATGGAAAAGCTGTTGTATTTATATCGTATTTTATGCTTCTGGCGTTGACTTCTTAGGCCCTAACTATTCCATCTGGTGGAACAACGCCCTAGGGTGAAGCGTAGTTTGCCCGGAAAGTAGAAATGACCATAACTTTCACACTGGTAGCAATTATTCGTTTTATACGATGGAAAAACTGTTCTATTTATTTTGTATTTTATGCTTCGGGCGTTGACTTCTAAGGCCCTAACTATTCGATCAGGTGGAGCAACGCCCTAGAGTGAAGCCTAGGTTGCCCGGTACGACGAAATGACCATCACTTTCAAACTGGTTGCAATTATTCGTCTTATACGATGGAAAAGCTGTTGTATTTATATCGTATTTTATGCTTCTGGCGTTGACTTCTTAGGCCCTAACTATTCCATCTGGTGGAACAACGCCATAGGGTGAAGCCTAGGTTGCCCGGAAAGTAGAAATAACCATAACTTTCACACTGGTAGCAATTATTCGTTGTATACGATGGAAAAACTGTTCTTCTTATTTTATATTTTATGCTTCTGGCGTTGACTTCTATGGCCCTAGCTATTCGATTTGGTGGAGCAACGCCCTAGAGTGGAGCCTAGGTTGCCCGGTACGTAGAAATGACCATTACTTTCACACTGTTTGCAAATATACATTATATACGATGGAAAGTCTGTTGTATTTATGTTGAATTTTATGCTCCTGGCGTTGACTTCTTAGGCCCTAACTATTTGATCTGGTGGAGCACCGCCCTAGCGTGAAGCCTAGGTTGCCCGGAACGTAGAAATGACCATTCATTTCACACTGGCAGCAATTATTCGTTTTATACGATGGAAAAACTGTTTTATTTATTTTGTATTTTATGCTTCGGGCGTTGACTTCTAAGGCCCTAACTATTCGACCTGGTGGAGCAACGCCCTAGAGTGAAGCCTAGGTTGCGCGGAACGTAGAAATGACCATAACTTTCACACTGGTAGCAATTATTCGTTTTATACGATGGAAGAACTGTTTCAATTATTTTGTATTTTATGCTTCGGGCGTTGACTTCTAAGGCCCTAACTATTCGATCTGGTGGAGCAACGCCCTAGATTGAAGCCTAGGTTGCCCGGAACGTAGAAAAGACCATAACTTTTACACTGGTAGCATTTATTCGTTTTATACAATGGAAAAACCGTTCTATTTATTTTGTATTTTATGCTTCGGGCGTTGACTTCTAAGGCCCTAACTGTTTGATCTGGTGGAGAACGCCCTGGAGTGAAGCCTAGGTTGCCCGGAACGTAGAAATGACCATAACTTTCACACTGGTTTCTATTATTCGTTTTATACGATGGAAAAACTGTTATACTTATATTGTATTTTATGCTTCTGGCGTTGACTTCTTAGGCCCGAACTATTCGATCTGGTGCAACAACGCCCTAGAGTGAAGCCTAGGTTGCCTGGAACGTAGAAATGACCATCACTTTCACACGGGTTGCAACTATTCCTGTTATAGGATGGAAAGACTGTTGTATTTTTATTGTATTTTATACTTCAGGCGTTGACTTCTGTGGCCGTAGCTATTCGATGTGGTGGTAGAACGCCATAGAGTGAAGCCTAGGTTGCCCGGAAAGTAGAAATGACCATAAGTTTCATACTGGTTGCAATTATTCGTTTTATACGATGGAAAACCTGTTGCATTTATATTGTATTTTATGCTTCAGGCGTTCACTTCTTAGGCTCTAACTATTCGATCTGGTGGAAGAACGCCCTAGGGTGAAGCCTAGGTTGTCCGGAACGTAGAAATGACCATAACTTTTACACTGGTAGCAATTATTCGTTTTATACAATGGAAAAACTGTTCTATTTATTTTGCATTTTATGCTTCGGGCGTTTACTTCTAAGGCCCTAACTTATTGATCTGGAGGAGCAACGCCCTACTGTGAAGCCCAGATTGCCCGGAACGTTGAAATGACCATAACTTTCACTCTGGTTGCTAATATTCGTTTTATACGATGGAAAAACTGTTATATTTATATTGCATTTTATTCTTATGGCGTTGAATTCTAAGTCCCTTGCTATTCGATCTGGTGGAGCAACGCCCTAGAGCGAAACCTGGGTTACCCGGAACGTAGAAATGACCAGTACTTTAACACTGTTTGCAGTTATTCCTGTTATACGATGGAAAAACTGTTGCACCTTTATTGTATTTTATGCTTCTGGCGTTGACTTCTAAGGCCCTAACTATTCGATCAGGTGGAGCAACGCCCTAGAGTGAAGACTAGGTTGCTCGAAATGTAGAAATGACCATCACTTTCACACTGGTTGCAATTATTCATTTTATACGATGGAAAAACTGTTGGACTTATATTGTATTTTATTCTTATGGCGTTGAATTCTAATTCCCTAGCTATTCGATCTGGTGGAGCAACGCCCTAGAGTGAAACCTAGGTTACCCGGAACGTAGAAATGACCAGTACTTTCATACTGTTTGCAGTTATTCGTGTTATACGATGGAAAAACCTTTGCGTCTTTATTGTATTTTATGCTTCTGGCGTTGACTTCTAAGGCCATAGCTATTCGATTTGGTGGAGCAACGCCCTAGAGTGAAGCCTAGGTTGCCCGGAACGTAGAAATGACCATTCATTTCACACTGGTAGCAATTATTCGTTTTATACGATGGAAAAACTGTTTTATTTATTTTGTATTTTATGCTTCGGGCGTTGACTTCTTAGGCCCTAACTATTTGATCTGGTGGAGCACCGCCCTAGCGTGAAGCCTAGGTTGCCCGGAACGAAGAAATGACCATTCATTTCACACTGGTAGCAATTATTCGTTTTATACGATGGAAAAACTGTTTTATTTATTTTGTATTTTATGCTTCGGGCGTTGACTTCTAAGGCCCTAACTATTCGATCTGGCGGAGCAACGCCCTAGAGTGAAGCCTAGGTTGCGCGGAGCGTAGAAATGACGATATCTTTCACACTGGTAGCAATTATTTGTTTTATATGATGGAAAATCTGTTTTATTTATTTTGTATTTTATGCTTCGGGCGTTGACTTCTAAGGCCCTAACTACTCGATCTGGTGGAGCAACGCCCTAGAGTGAAGCCTAGGTTGCCCGGCACGTAGAAATGACCATAACTTTCACACTGGTTGCTATCATTCGTTTTATATGATGGAAAAACTGTTGTATTTATATTGTATTTTATGCTTCTGGCGTTCACTTCTTAGGCCCTAACTATTCGATCTGATGGAACAACGGCCTAGAGTGAAGCCTAGGTTGCCCGGAACGTAGAAATGACCATAACTTTCACACTGGTTGCTATCATTCGTTTTATATGATGGATAAACTGTTGTATTTATATTGTGTTTTATGCTTCTGGCGTTCACTTCTTTGGCCCTAACTATTCGATCTGGTGGAACAACGCCCTAGGGTGAAGCCTAGGTTGCCCGGAACGTAGAAATGACCATAACTTTTACACTGCTAGCATTTATTCGTTTTATACAATGGAAAAGCTGTTCTATTTATTTTGCATTTTATGCTTCGGGCGTTGACTTCTAAGGCCCTAAGTGATTGATCTGGAGGAGCAACGCCCTAGAGTGAAGCCTAGATTGCCCGGAACGTCGAAATGACCATAAATTTCACACTGTTTGCTAATATTCGTCTTATACGATGGAAAAACTGTTATATTTATATTGTATTTTATACTTATGGCGTTGAATTCTAAGTCCCAAGCTATTTGACCTGGTGGAGCAACGCCCTAAAGTGAAACCTAGGTTACCCGGGACGTAGAAATTCCCAGTACTTTCACACTGTTTGCAGTTATTCCTGTTATACGATGGAAAAACTGTTGCATCTTTATTGTATTTTATGCTTCTGGCGTTGACTTCTAAGGCCCTAACTATTCGATCAGGTGGAGCAACGCCCTAGAGTGAAGCCTAGGTTGCCCGGAACGTACAAATGACCATTACTTTCACACTGTTTGCAATTATTCATTTTATACGATGGAAATGCAGTTGTATTTATATTGCATTTTATTCTTCTGGCGTTGACTTTTAAGGCCGTAGCTATTAGATGTGGTGGAGCAACGCTCTAGAGTGTCGCATAGGTTGCCCGGAACGTAGAAATGACCATTACTTTCACAATGTATGCGAATATTCATTTTATACGATGGAAAAACTGTTGTACTTATATTGTATTTTATTCTTCTGGCGTTGAATTCTAAGTCCCTAGCTTTTCGATCTCGTGGAGCAACGCCCTAGAGTGAAACCTAGGTTACCCGGAACGTAGAAATGACCAGTACTTTCTCACTGGTTGCAGTTATTCCTGTTATACGATGGAAAAACTGTTGCACCTTTATTGTATTTTATGCTTCTGGCGTTGACATCTAAGGCCCTAACTGTTTGATCTGGTGGAGCAACGCCCTAGAGTGAAGCCTAGGTTGCCCGGAACGTAGAAATGACCATAACTTTCACACTGGTTGCTATTATTCGTTTTATACGATGGAAAAACTGTTATATTTATATTGTATTTTATGCTTCTGGCGTTAACTTCTTAGGCCCTAACTATTCGATCTGGTGGAACAACACCCTAGAGTGAAGCCTAGGTTGCCTGGAACGTAGAAATGACCATCACTTTCACACGGGTTGCAATTATTCCTGTTATAGAATGGAAAGACTGTTGTATTTTTATTGTATTTTTTGCTTCACGCGTTGACTTCTGAGGCCGTAGCTATTCGATGTGGTGGATGAACGCCATAGAGTGAAGCCTAGGTTGCCCGGAACGTAGAAATGTCCATATCTTTCACACTGTTTGCAATTATTACTTTTATACGATGGCAATGCTGTTGTATATTTATTGCATTTTATGCTTCGGGCATTGACTTCTAAGGACCTAACTATTCAATCTGTTGGAGCAACGCCATTGGGTGAAGCCTAGGTTGCCCGGAACGTAGAAATGACCATAACTTTCACACTGGTTGCAATTATTCGTTTTATACGATGGAAAAACTGTTCTTTTTATTTTATATTTTATGCTTCTGGCGTTGACTTCTATGGCCCTAGCTATTCGATTTGGTGGAGCAACGCCCTAGAGTGGAGCCTAGGTTGCCCGGTACGTAGAAATGACCATTACTTTCACACTGTTTGCAAATATACATTATATACGATGGAAAGTCTGTTGTATTTATGTTGAATTTTATGCTCCTGGCGTTGACTTCCTAGGCCCTAACTAATTGATCTGGTGGAGCACCGCCCTAGCGTGAAGCCTAGGTTGCCCGGAACGTAGAAATGACCATTCATTTCACACTGGCAGCAATTATTCGTTTTATACGGTGGAAAAACTGTTTTATTTATTTTGTATTTTATGCTTCGGGCCTTGACTTCTAAGGCCCTAACTATTCGACCTGGTGGAGCAACGCCCTAGAGTGAAGCCTATGTTGCGCGGAACGTAGAAATGACCATAACTTTCACACTGGTAGCAATTATTCGTTTTATACGATGGAAGATCTGTTTCAATTATTTTGTATTTTATGCTTCTGGCGTTGACTTCTAAGGCCCTAACTATTCGATCTGGTGGAGCAACGCCCTAGATTGAAGCCTAGGTTGCCCGGAACGTAGAAAAGACCATAACTTTTACACTGGTAGCATTTATTCGTTTTATACAATGGAAAAACCGTTCTATTTATTTTGTATTTTATGATTCGGGTGTTGACTTCTAAGGCCCTAACTGTTTTGATCTGGTGGAGCAACGCCCTGGAGTGAAGCCTAGGTTGCCCGGAACGTAGAAATGACCATAACTTTCACACTGGTTGCTATTATTCGTTTTATACGATGGAAAAGCTGTTGTATTTATATCGTACTTTATGCTTCTGGCGTTGACTTCTAAGGCCCTCAACTATTCGATCTGGTGGAGCAACGCGCTAGAGTGAAGCCTAGGTTGCCCGGAACGTACAAATGACCATTACTTTCACACTGTTTGCAATTATTCATTTTATACGATGGAAATGCAGTTGTATTTATATTGCATTTTATTCTTCTGGCGTTGACTTTTAAGGCCGTAGCTATTAGATGTGGTGGAGCAACGCTCTAGAGTGTCGCATAGGTTGCCCGGAACGTAGAAATGACCATTACTTTCACAATGTATGCGAATATTCATTTTATACGATGGAAAAACTGTTGTACTTATATTGTATTTTATTCTTCTGGCGTTGAATTCTAAGTCCCTAGCTTTTCGATCTCGTGGAGCAACGCCCTAGAGTGAAACCTAGGTTACCCGGAACGTAGAAATGACCAGTACTTTCACACTGGTTGCAGTTATTCCTGTTATACGATGGAAAAACTGTTGCACCTTTATTGTATTTTATGCTTCTGGCGTTGACATCTAAGGCCCTAACTGTTTGATCTGGAGGAGCAACGCCCTAGAGTGAAGCCTAGGTTGCCCGGAACGTAGAAATGACCATAACTTTCACACTGGTTGCTATTATTCGTTTTATACGATGGAAAAACTGTTATATTTATATTGTATTTTATGCTTCTGGCGTTAACTTCTTAGGCCCTAACTATTCGATCTGGTGGAACAACACCCTAGAGTGAAGCCTAGGTTGCCTGGAACGTAGAAATGACCATCACTTTCACACGGGTTGCAATTATTCCTGTTATAGGATGGAAAGACTGTTGTATTTTTATTGTATTTTATGCTTCACGCGTTGACTTCTGAGGCCGTAGCTATTCGATGTGGTGGATGAACGCCATAGAGTGAAGCCTAGGTTGCCCGGAACGTAGAAATGTCCATATCTTTCACACTGTTTGCAATTATTACTTTTATACGATGGCAATGCTGTTGTATATTTATTGCATTTTATGCTTCGGGCACTGACTTCTAAGGACCTAACTATTCAATCTGTTGGAGCAACGCCATTGGGTGAAGCCTAGGTTGCCCGGAACGTAGAAATGACCATAACTTTCACACTGGTTGCAATTATTCGTTTTATACGATGGAAAAGCTGTTGTATTTATATCGTATTTTATGCTTCTGGCGTTGACTTATTAGGCCCTAACTATTCCATCTGGTGGAACAACGCCCTAGGGTGAAGCGCAGTTTGCCCGGAAAGTAGAAATGACCATAACTTTCACACTGGTAGCAATTATTCGTTTTATACGATGGAAAAACTGTTCTATTTATTTTGTATTTTATGCTTCGGGCGTTGACTTCTAAGGCCCTAACTATTCGATCAGGTGGAGCAACGCCCTAGAGTGAAGCCTAGGTTGCCCGGTACGACGAAATGACCATCACTTTCAAACTGGTTGCAATTATTCGTCTTATACGATGGAAAAGCTGTTGTATTTATATCGTATTTTATGCTTCTGGCGTTGACTTCTTAGGCCCTAACTATTCCATCTGGTGGAACAACGCCATAGGGTGAAGCCTAGGTTGCCCGGAAAGTAGAAATAACCATAACTTTCACACTGGTAGCAATTATTCGTTGTATACGATGGAAAAACTGTTCTTTTTATTTTATATTTTATGCTTCGGGCGTTGACTTCTAAGGCCCTAACTATTCGATCTGGTGGAGCAACGCCCTAGATTGAAGCCTAGGTTGCCCAGAACGTAGAAAAGACCATAACTTTTACACTGGTAGCATTTATTCGTTTTATACAATGGAAAAACCGTTCTATTTATTTTGTATTTTATGCTTCGGGCGTTGACTTCTAAGGCCCTAACTGTTTGATCTGGTGGAGAACGCCCTGGAGTGAAGCCTAGGTTGCCCGGAACGTAGAAATGACCATAACTTTCACACTGGTTTCTATTATTCGTTTTATACGATGGAAAAACTGTTATATTTATATTGTATTTTATGCTTCTGGCGTTAACTTCTTAGGCCCGAACTATTCGATCTGGTGCAACAACGCCCTAGAGTGAAGCCTAGGTTGCCTGGAACGTAGAAATGACCATCACTTTCACACGGGTTGCAACTATTCCTGTTATAGGATGGAAAGACTGTTGTATTTTTATTGTATTTTATACTTCAGGCGTTGACTTCTGTGGCCGTAGCTATTCGATGTGGTGGTAGAACGCCATAGAGTGAAGCCTAGGTTGCCCGGAAAGTAGAAATGACCATAAGTTTCATACTGGTTGCAATTATTCATTTTATACGATGGAAAAACTGTTGGACTTATATTGTATTTTATTCTTATGGCGTTGAATTCTAATTCCCCAGCTATTCGATCTGGTGGAGCAACGCCCTAGAGTGAAACCTAGGTTACCCGGAACGTAGAAATGACCAGTACTTTCATTCTGTTTGCAGTTATTCCTGTTATACGATGGAAAAACCTTTGCGTCTTTATTGTATTTTATGCTTCTGGCGTTGACTTCTAAGGCCAAAGCTATTCGATTTGGTGGAGCAACGCCCTAGAGTGAAGCCTAGGTTGCCCGGAACGTAGAAATGACCATTCATTTCACACTGGTAGCAATTATTCGCTTTATACGATGGAAAAACTGTTATATTTATATTGTATTTTATGCTTCTGGCGTTGACTTCTTAGGCCCGAACTATTCGATCTGGTGCAACAACGCCCTAGAGTGAAGCCTAGCTTGCCTGTAACGTAGAAATGACCATCACTTTCACACGGTTTGCAACTATTCCTGTTATAGGATGGAAAGACTGTTGTATTTTTATTGCGTTTTATGCTTCGGGCATCGACTTCTAAGGCCCTAACTATTCAATCTGTTGGAGCAACGCCCTAGAGTGAAGCCTAGGTTGCTCGGAACGTAGAAATGACCACTTCTTTCACACTGTTTGCAATTACTCATTTAATATGATGGAAAAGCTGTTGTATTTATATCGTATTTTATGCTTCTGGCGTTGACTTCTTAGGCCCTAACTATTCCATCTGGTGGAACAACGCCCTAGGGTGAAGCCTAGGATGCCCGGAACGTAGAAATGACCATAACTTTCCCACTGGTTGCAATTATTCGTTTTATACGATGGGAAAGCTGTTGTATTTATATCGTATTTTATGCTTCTGGCGTTGACTTCTTATTCCCTAACTATTCCATCCGGTGAAACAGCGCCCTAGGGTGAACCCTAGGTTGCCCGGAAAGTAGAAATGACCATAACTTTCACACTGGTAGCAATTATTCGTTTTATACGATGGAAAAACTGTTCTATTTATTTTATATTTTATGCTTCGGGCGTTGACTTCTAAGGCCCTAACTGATTGGTCTGGAGGAGCAACGCCCTAGATTGAAGCCTAGGTTGCCCGGAACGTAGAAAAGACCATAACTTTTACACTGGTAGCATTTATTCGTTTTATACAATGGAAAAACCGTTCTATTTATTTTGTATTTTATGCTTCGGGCGTTGACTTCTAAGGCCCTAACTGTTTGATCTGGTGGAGAACGCCCTGGAGTGAAGCCTAGGTTGCCCGGAACGTAGAAATGACCATAACTTTCACACTGGTTTCTATTATTCGTTTTATACGATGGAAAAACTGTTATATTTATATTGTATTTTATGCTTCTGGCGTTGACTTCTTAGGCCCGAACTATTCGATCTGGTGCAACAACGCCCTAGAGTGAAGCCTAGGTTGCCTGGAACGTAGAAATGACCATCACTTTCACACGGGTTGCAACTATTCCTGTTATAGGATGGAAAGACTGTTGTATTTTTATTGTATTTTATACTTCAGGCGTTGACTTCTGTGGCCGTAGCTATTCGATCGGGTGGAGCAACGCCCTAGAGTGAAACCTAGGTTGCTCGAAATGTAGAAATGACCATAACTTTCACACTGGTTGCAATTATTCATTTTATACCATGGAAAAACTGTTGTACTTATATGGTATTTTGTTCTTATGGCGTTGACTTCTAAGGCCCTAGCTATTCGATTTGGTGGAGCAACGCCCTAGAGTGGGGCCTAGGTTGCCCGGTACGAAGAAATGTCCATTACTTTCACACTGTTTGCAAATATACATTATGTACGATGGATAATCTGTTGTATTTATGTTGTGTTTTATGCTTCTGGCGTTGACTTCTTAGGCCCTAACTATCTGATCTGGTGGAGCAACGCCCTAAAGTGAAGCCTAGGTTGCCCGGAACGTAGAAGTGACCATAACTTCCACACTGGTTGCTATCATTCGTTTTATATGATGGAAAAACTGTTGTATTTATATTGTATTTTATGCTTCTGGCGTTCACTTCTTAGGCCGTAACTATTCTATCTGGTGGAGCAACGCCCAGGAGAAAAACCAAGGTTGCGCGGAACGTAGAAATGACCACTACTATCACACTGGTTGCAAATTATTTCTGCTATACGATGGAAAAACTGTTGTATTTTTATTGCGTTTTATGCTTCGGGCATCGACTTCTAAGGCCCTAACTATTCAATCTGTTGGAGCAACGCCCTAGAGTGAAGCCTAGGTTGCTCGGAACGTAGAAATGACCACTTCTTTCACACTGTTTGCAATTACTCATTTAATATGATGGAAAAGCTGTTGTATTTATATCGTATTTTATGCTTCTGGCGCTGACTTCTTAGGCCCTAACTATTCCATCTGGTGGAACAACGCCCTAGGGTGAAGCCTAGGATGCCCGGAACGTAGAAATCACCATAACTTTCCCACTGGTTGCAATTATTCGTTTTATACGATTGGAAAGCTGTTGTATTTATATCGTATTTTATGCTTCTGGCGTTGACTTCTTAGGCCCTAACTATTCCATCCGGTGAAACAGCGCCCTAGGGTGAAGCCTAGGTTGCCCGGAAAGTAGAAATGACCATAACTTTCACACTGGTAGCAATTATTCGTTTTATACGATGGAAAAACTGTTCTATTTAATTTATATTTTATGCTTCGGGCGTTGACTTCTAAGGCCCTAACTGATTGGTCTGGAGGAGCAACGCCCTAGAGTGAAGCCTAGATTGCCCGGAACGTTGAAATGACCAGTACGTTCACACTGTTTGCAGTTATTCCTGTTATACGATGGAAAAACTGTTGCATCTGTATTGTATTTTATGCTTCTGGCGTTGACTTCTAAGGCCCTAACTATTGGATCAGGTGGAGCAACGCCCTAGAGTGAAACCTAGGTTGCTCGAAATGTAGAAATGACCACTTCTTTCACACTGTTTGCAATTACTCATTTAATATGATGGAAAAGCTGTTGTATTTATATCGTATTTTATGCTTCTGGCGCTGACTTCTTAGGCCCTAACTATTCCATCTGGTGGAACAACGCCCTAGGGTGAAGCCTAGGATGCCCGGAACGTTGAAATGACCATAACTTTCACACTGGTTGCTAATATTCGTTTTATACGATGGAAAAACTGTTATATATATATAGTATTTTATAATTATGGCGTTGAATTCTAAGTCCCTAGCTATTTGATCTGGTGGAGCAACGCCCTAGTGTGAATCCTAGGTTACCCGGAACGTAGAAATGACCAGTACTTTCACACTGTTTGCAGCTATTCCTGATATAAGATGGAAAAACTGTTGCATCTTTATTGTATTTTATGCTTCTGGCGTTAACTTCTGACGCGCTAGCTATTCGATTTGGTGGAGCAACGCCCTAGAATGGGGCCTAGGTTGCCCGGTACGTAGAAATGTCCATTACTTTCACACTGTTTGCAAATATACATTATATACGATGGAAAATCTGTTGTATTTATGTTGCATTTTATGCTTCTGGCGTTGACTTCTTAGGCCCTAACTATTTGATCTGGTGGAGCAACGCCCTAAAGCGAAGCCTAGGTTGCCCGGATCGTAGAAATGACCAGTACTTTCACACTGTTTGCTAATATTCGTTTTATATGATGGAAAAACTGTTATATTTATATTGTATTTTATACTTATGGCGTTGAATTCTAAGTCCCTAGCTATTTGATCTGGTGGAGCAACGCCCTAGAGTGAAACCTAGGATACCCGGAACGTAGAAATGACCAGTACTTTCACACTGTTTGCAGTTATTCCTGTTATACGATGGAAAAACTGTTGCATCTTTATTGTATTTTATGCTTCTGGCGTTGACTTCTAAGGCCGTAACTGATTGATCTGGAGGAGCAACGCCCTAGAGTGAAGCATAGATTGCCCGGAAAGTTGAAATGACCATAACTTTCACACTGGTTGCTAATATTCGTTTTATACGATGGAAAATCTGTTATATTTATATTGTATTTTGTACTTATTGCGTTGAATTCTAAGTCCCTAGCTATATCATCTGGTGGAGCATCGCCCTAGAGTGAAACCTAGGTTACCCGGAACGTAGAAATGACCAGTACTTTCACACTGTTTGCAGTCATTCCTGTTATACGATGGAAAAACTGTTGCATCTTTATTGTATTTTATGCTTCTGGCGTTGACTTCTAAGGCCCTAACTATTCGATCAGGTGTAGCAACGCCCTAGAGTGAAACCTAGGTTGCTCCAAATGTAGAAATGACCATAACTTTCACACTGGTTGCAATTATTCATTTTATACGATGGAAAAACTGTTGTACTTATATTGTATTTTATTCTTATGGCGTTGAATTCTAAGTCCCTAGCTATTCGATATGGAGGAGCAACGCCCTAGAGTGAAACCTAGGTTACCCGGAACGTAGAAATGACCAGTACTTTCATACTGTTTGCAGTTATTCCTGTTATACGATGGAAAAACTTTTGCATCTATATTGTATTTTATGCTTCTGGCGTTGACTTCTAAGGCGCTAGCTATTCGGTTTGGTGGAGCAACGCCCTAGAATGGGGCCTAGGTTGCCCGGTACGTAGAAATGTCCATTACTTTCACACTGTTTGCAAATATACATTATATACGATGGCAATGCTGTTGTATTTATATTGTATTTTATGCTTCTGGTGTTGACTTCTTAGGCCCTAACTATTCGATCTGGTGGAACAACGCCGTAGAGTGGAGCCTAGGTTGTCCGGAACGTAGAAATGACCATTACTTTCACACTGTTTGCAATTATTCCTTTTATACGATGGAAAAGCTGTTGTATTTATACCGTATTTTATGCTTCTGGCGTTGACTTCTAAGGACCTAACTATTCGATCTGGTGGAGCAACGCCCTAGAGTGAAACCTAGGTTGCTCGGAATGTAGAAATGACCATAACTTTCACACTGGTTGCAGCTATTCCTGATATAAGATGGCAAAACTGTTGCATCTTTATTGTATTTTATGCTTCTGGCGTTAACCTCTGACGCGCTAGCTATTCGATTTGGTGGAGCAACGCCCTAGAATGGGGCCTAGGTTGCCCGGTACGTAGAAATGTCCATTACTTTCACACTGTTTGCAAATATACATTATATACGATGGAAAATCTGTTGTATTTATGTTGCATTTTATGCTTCTGGCGTTGACTTCTTAGGCCCTAACTATTTGATCTGGTGGAGCAACGCCCTAAAGCGAAGCCTAGGTTGCCCGGATCGTAGAAATGACCAGTACTTTCACACTGTTTGCTAATATTCGTTTTATATGATGGAAAAACTGTTATATTTATATTGTATTTTATACTTATGGCGTTGAATTCTAAGTCCCTAGCTATTTGATCTGGTGGAGCAACGCCCTAGAGTGAAACCTAGGATACCCGGAACGTAGAAATGACCAGTACTTTCACACTGTTTGCAGTTATTCCTGTTATACGATGGAAAAACTGTTGTATCTTTATTGTATTTTATGCTTCTGGCGTTGACTTCTAAGGCCGTAACTGATTGATCTGGAGGAGCAACGCCCTAGAGTGAAGCATAGATTGCCCGGAAAGTTGAAATGACCATAACTTTCACACTGGTTGCTAATATTCGTTTTATACGGTGGAAAATCTGTTATATTTATATTGTATTTTGTACTTATTGCGTTGAATTCTAAGTCCCTAGCTATATCATCTGGTGGAGCATCGCCCTAGAGTGAAACCTAGGTTACCCGGAACGTAGAAATGACCAGTACTTTCACACTGTTTGCAGTTATTCCTGCTATACGATGGAAAAACTGTTGCATCATTATTGAATTTTATGCTTCTGGCGCTGACTTCTAAGGCCCTAACTATTCTATCTGGTGGATCAACGCCCTAGAGTGAAGCCTGGGTTGCTCCAAATGTAGAAATGACCATAACTTTCACACTGGTTGCAATTATTCATTTTATACGATGGAAAAACTGTTGTACTTATATTGTATTTTATTCTTATGGCGTTGAATTCTAAGTCCCTAGCTATTCGATATGGAGGAGCAACGCCCTAGAGTGAAACCTAGGTTACCCGGAACGTAGAAATGACCAGTACTTTCATACTGTTTGCAGTTATTCCTGTTATACGATGGAAAAACTGTTGCATCTTTATTGTATTTTATGCTTCTGGCGTTGACTTCTAAGGCCGTAACTGATTGATCTGGAGGAGCAACGCCCTAGAGTGAAGCATAGATTGCCCGGAAAGTTGAAATGACCATAACTTTCACACTGGTTGCTAATATTCGTTTTATACGATGGAAAATCTGTTATATTTATATTGTATTTTGTACTTATTGCGTTGAATTCTAAGTCCCTAGCTATATCATCTGGTGGAGCATCGCCCTAGAGTGAAACCTAGGTTACCCGGAACGTAGAAATGACCAGTACTTTCACACTGTTTGCAGTCATTCCTGTTATACGATGGAAAAACTGTTGCATCTTTATTGTATTTTATGCTTCTGGCGTTGACTTCTAAGGCCCTAACTATTCGATCAGGTGTAGCAACGCCCTAGAGTGAAACCTAGGTTGCTCCAAATGTAGAAATGACCATAACTTTCACACTGGTTGCAATTATTCATTTTATACGATGGAAAAACTGTTGTACTTATATTGTATTTTATTCTTATGGCGTTGAATTCTAAGTCCCTAGCTATTCGATATGGAGGAGCAACGCCCTAGAGTGAAACCTAGGTTACCCGGAACGTAGAAATGACCAGTACTTTCATACTGTTTGCAGTTATTCCTGTTATACGATGGAAAAACTTTTGCATCTATATTGTATTTTATGCTTCTGGCGTTGACTTCTAAGGCGCTAGCTATTCGGTTTGGTGGAGCAACGCCCTAGAATGGGGCCTAGGTTGCCCGGTACGTAGAAATGTCCATTACTTTCACACTGTTTGCAAATATACATTATATACGATGGCAATGCTGTTGTATTTATATTGTATTTTATGCTTCTGGTGTTGACTTCTTAGGCCCTAACTATTCGATCTGGTGGAACAACGCCGTAGAGTGGAGCCTAGGTTGTCCGGAACGTAGAAATGACCATTACTTTCACACTGTTTGCAATTATTCCTTTTATACGATGGAAAAGCTGTTGTATTTATACCGTATTTTATGCTTCTGGCGTTGACTTCTAAGGACCTAACTATTCGATCTGGTGGAGCAACGCCCTAGAGTGAAACCTAGGTTGCTCGGAATGTAGAAATGACCATAACTTTCACACTGGTTGCAGCTATTCCTGATATAAGATGGCAAAACTGTTGCATCTTTATTGTATTTTATGCTTCTGGCGTTAACCTCTGACGCGCTAGCTATTCGATTTGGTGGAGCAACGCCCTAGAATGGGGCCTAGGTTGCCCGGTACGTAGAAATGTCCATTACTTTCACACTGTTTGCAAATATACATTATATACGATGGAAAATCTGTTGTATTTATGTTGCATTTTATGCTTCTGGCGTTGACTTCTTAGGCCCTAACTATTTGATCTGGTGGAGCAACGCCCTAAAGCGAAGCCTAGGTTGCCCGGATCGTAGAAATGACCAGTACTTTCACACTGTTTGCTAATATTCGTTTTATATGATGGAAAAACTGTTATATTTATATTGTATTTTATACTTATGGCGTTGAATTCTAAGTCCCTAGCTATTTGATCTGGTGGAGCAACGCCCTAGAGTGAAACCTAGGATACCCGGAACGTAGAAATGACCAGTACTTTCACACTGTTTGCAGTTATTCCTGTTATACGATGGAAAAACTGTTGTATCTTTATTGTATTTTATGCTTCTGGCGTTGACTTCTAAGGCCGTAACTGATTGATCTGGAGGAGCAACGCCCTAGAGTGAAGCATAGATTGCCCGGAAAGTTGAAATGACCATAACTTTCACACTGGTTGCTAATATTCGTTTTATACGGTGGAAAATCTGTTATATTTATATTGTATTTTGTACTTATTGCGTTGAATTCTAAGTCCCTAGCTATATCATCTGGTGGAGCATCGCCCTAGAGTGAAACCTAGGTTACCCGGAACGTAGAAATGACCAGTACTTTCACACTGTTTGCAGTTATTCCTGCTATACGATGGAAAAACTGTTGCATCATTATTGAATTTTATGCTTCTGGCGCTGACTTCTAAGGCCCTAACTATTCTATCTGGTGGATCAACGCCCTAGAGTGAAGCCTGGGTTGCTCGGAATGTAGAAATGACCATAACATTCACACTGGTTGTAATTATTCGTTTTATACGATGGAAAAACTGTTATATTTATATTGAATTTTATGCTTCTGGCGTTGATTTCTTAGGGCCTAACTATTCGTTCTGGTGGAACAACGACCTGGGGTGAAGCCTAGGTTGCCCGGAACGTAGAAATGACCATCACTTTCACACGGGTTGCAATTATTCCTGTTATAGGATGGAAAGACTGTTGTATTTTTATTGTATTTTATGCTTCAGGCGTTGACTTCTGAGGCCGTAGCTATTCGATGTGGTGGAAAAACGCCATAGACTGAAGCCTAGGTTGCCCGGAACGTAGAAATGACCATAACTTTCATACTGGTAGCAATTATCCGTTTTATATGATGGAAGAACTGTTGTATTTATATTGTATTTTATGCAGCTGGCGTTCACATCTTAGGGCCTAACTATTCGTTCTGGTGGAACAACGACCTGGGGTGAAGCCTAGGTTGCCCGGAACGTAGAAATGACCATAACTTTCACACTGGTTGCTATTATTCGTTTTATACGATGGAAAAAGTGTTATATTTACATTGTATTTTATGCTTCTGGCGTTGCCTTCTTAGGCCCTAACTGTTCGATCTGGTGGAACAACGCCCTAGAGTGAAGCCTAGGTTACCCGGAACGTAGAAATGACCAGTACTTTCACACTGTTTGCAGTTATTCCTGCTATACGATGGAAAAACTGTTGCATATTTATTGAATTTTATGCTTCTGGCGCTGACTTCTAAGGCTCTAACTATTCTATCTGGTGGATCAACGCCCTAGAGTGAAGCCTAGGTTGCTCGGAATGTAGAAATGACCATAAGCATTCACGCTGGTTGAAATTATTCGTTTTATACGATGGAAAAACTGTTATATTTATATTGAATTTTATGCTTCTCGCGTTGATTTCTTAGGCCCAGCTATTCAATCTGGTGGAACAACGCCCTAGAGTGAGGCCTAGGTTGCCCGGAACGTAGAAATGACCATCACTTCCGTACTGGTAGCAATTATTCGTTTTATACGATGGAAAAACTGTTGTGTTTATATTGTATTTTATGCATCTGGCGTTGACTTCTAAGGCACTAACTATTCGATGTGGTGGAGCAACGCCCTAGAGTGAAGCCTAGGTTGCCCGGAACGTAGAAATGACCATCACTTTCAAACTGGTTGCAATTATTCCTGTTATAGGATGGAAAGACTGTTGTATTTTTGTTGTATTTTATGCTTCAGGCGTTGACTTCTGAGCCCGTAGCTATTCGATGTGGTGGAAGAACGCCATAGAGTGAAGCCTGGGTTGCCCGGAACGTAGAAATGACCATAACTTTCATACTGGTTGCAATTATTCGTTTTATATGATGGAAGAACTGTTGTATTTATATTGTATTTTATGCTGCTGGCGTTCACTTCTTAGGCCCTAACTATTCGATCTGGTGGAACAACGACCTGGGTTGAAGCCTAGGTTGCCTGGAACGTACAAATGACCATCACTTTCACACTGGTTGCAATTATTCCTGTTATATGATGGAAAAACTGTTGTATTTTTATTGCATTTTATGCCTCGGGCATTGACTTATAAGGTCCTAACTATTCAATCTGTTAGAGCAACGCCCTAGGGTGAAGCCTAGGTTGCCCGGAAAGTAGGAATGACGTTAACTTTCATACTGGTTGCAATTATTCGTTTTATAAGATGGAAAAACAGTTGTATTTATATTGTATTTTATGCTTCTGGCGTTGCCTTCTTAGGCCCTAACTGTTCGATCTGGTGGAACAGCGCCCTAGAGTGAAGCCTAGGTTATCCGGAACGTAGAAATGACCAGTACTTTCACACTGTTTGCAGTTATTCCTGCTATACGATGGAAAAACTGTTGCATCTTTATTGAATTTTATGCTTCTGGCGCTGACTTCTAAGGCCCTAACTATTCTATCTGGTGGATTAACGCCCTAGAGTGAAGCCTGGGTTGCTCGGAATGTAGAAATGACCATTACATTCACACTGGTTGAAATTATTCGTTTTATACGATGGATAAACTGTTATATTTATATTGAATTTTATGCTTCTGGCGTTGATTTCTTAGGCCCTAACTATTCAATCTGGTGGAACAACGCCCTAGAGTGAGGCCTAGGTTGCCCGGAACGTAGAAATGACCATCACTTCCATACTGGTAGCAATTATTCGTTTTATACGATGGAAAAACTGTTGTGTTTATATTGTATTTTATGCATCTGGCGTTGACTTCTAAGGCACTAACTATTCGATCTGGTGGAGCAACGCCCTAGAGTGAAGCCTAGGTTGCCCGGAACGTAGAAATGACCATCACTTTCAAACTGGTTGCAATTATTCCTGTTATAGGATGGAAAGACGGTTGTATTTTTATTGTATTTTATGCTTCAGGCGTTGACTTCTGAGGCCGCAGCTATTCGATGTGGTGGAAGAACGCCATAGAGTGAAGCCTGGGTTGCCCGGAACGTAGAAATGACCATCACTTTCACACGGGTTGGAATTATTCCTGTTATATGATGGAAAAACTGTTGTATTTTTATTGCATTTTATACCTCGGGCATTGACTTATAAGGTCCTAACTATTCAATCTGTTAGAGCCACGCCCTAGGGTGAATCCTAGGTTGCCCGGAAAGTAGGAATGACGTTAACTTTCATACTGGTTGCAATTATTCGTTTTATAAGATGGAAAAACAGTTGTATTTATATTGTATTTTATGCTTCTGGCGTTGCCTTCTTAGGCCCTAACTGTTCGATCTGGTGGAACAGCGCCCTAGAGTGAAGCCTAGGTTATCCGGAACGTAGAAATGACCAGTACTTTCACACTGTTTGCAGTTATTCCTGCTATACGATGGAAAAACTGTTGCATCTTTATTGAATTTTATGCTTCTGGCGCTGACTTCTAAGGCCCTAACTATTCTATCTGGTGGATCAACGCCCTAGAGTGAAGCCTGGGTTGCTCGGAATGTAGAAATGACCATAACATTCACACTGGTTGAAATTATTCGTTTTATACGATGGAAAAACTGTTATATTTATATTGTATTTTATGCTTCTGGCGTTGATTTCTTAGGCCCTAACTATTCAATCTGGTGGAACAACGCCCTAGAGTGAGGCCTAGGTTGCCCGGAACGTAGAAATGACCATAACTTTCATACTGGTTGCAATTATTCGTTTTATATGATGGAAGAACTGTTGTATTTATATTGTATTTTATGCTGCTGGCGTTCTCTTCTTAGGCCCTAACTATTCGATCTGGTGGAACAACGATCTGGGGTGAAGCCTAGGTTGCCCGGAACGTAGAAATGACCATAACTTTCACACTGGTTGCTATTATTCGTTTTATACGATGGAAAAAGTGTTATATTTATATTGTATTTTATGCTTCTGGCGTTGGCTTCTTAGGCCCTAACTGTTCGATCTGGTGGAACAACGCACTAGAGTGAAGCCTAGGTTACCCGGAACGTAGAAATGACCAGTACTTTCACACTGTTTGCAGTCATTCCTGCTATACGATGGAACAACTGTTGCATATTTATTGAATTTTATGCTTCTGGCGCTGACTTCTAAGGCTCTAACTATTCTATCTGGTGGATCAACGCCCTAGAGTGAAGCCTAGGTTGCTCGGAATGTAGAAATGACCATAACATTCACGCTGGTTGAAATTATTCGTTTTATACGATGGAAAAACTGTTGTGTTTATATTGTATTTTATGCATCTGGCGTTGACTTCTAAGGCACTAACTATTCGATCTGGTGGAGCAACGCCCTAGAGTGAAGCCTAGGTTGCCCGGAACGTAGAAATGACCATCACTTTCAAACTGGTTGCAATTATTCCTGTTATCGGATGGAAAGACTGTAGTATTTTTGTTGTATTTTATGCTTCAGGCGTTGACTTCTGAGCCCGTAGCTATTCGATGTGGTGGAAGAACGCCATAGAGTGAAGCCTGGGTTGCCCGGAACGTAGAAATGACCATAACTTTCATACTGGTTGCAATTATTCGTTTTATATGATGGAAGAACTGTTGTATTTATATTGTATTTTATGCTGCTGGCGTTCGCTTCTTAGGCCCTAACTATTCGATCTGGTGGAACAACGATCTGGGGTGAAGCCTAGGTTGCCCGGAACGTAGAAATGACCATCACTTTCACACGGGTTGCAATTATTCCTGTTATATGATGGAAAAACTGTTGTATTTTTATTGCATTTTATACCTCGGGCATTGACTTATAAGGTCCTAACTATTCAATCTGTTAGAGCAACGCCCTAGGGTGAATCCTAGGTTGCCCGGAAAGTAGGAATGACGTTAACTTTCATACTGGTTGCAATTATTCGTTTTATAAGATGGAAAAACTGTTGTATTTATATTGTATTTTATGCTTCTGGCGTTGCCTTCTTAGGCCCTAACTGTTCGATCTGGTGGAACAGCGCCCTAGAGTGAAGCCTAGGTTATCCGGAACGTAGAAATGACCAGTACTTTCACACTGTTTGCAGTTATTCCTGCTATACGATGGGAAAACTGTTGCATCATTATTGAATTTTATGCTTCTGGCGCTTTCTTCTAAGGCCCTAACAATTCTATCTGGTGGATCAACGCCCTAGAGTGAAGCCTGGGTTGCTCGGAATGTAGAAATGACCATAACATTCACACTGGTTGAAATTATTCGTTTTATACGATGGAAGAACTGTTATATTTATATTGAATTTTATGCTTCTGGCGTTGATTTCTTAGGCCCTAACTATTCAATCTGGTGAAAAAACGCCCTAGAGTGAGGCCTAGGTTGCCCGGAACGTAGAAGTGACCATCACTTCCATACTGGTAGCAATTATTCGTTTCATACGATGGAAAAACTGTTGTGTTTATATTGTATTTTATGCATCTGGCGTTGACTTCTAAGGCACTAACTATTCGATCTGGTGGAGCAACGCCGTAGAGTGAAGCCTAGGTTGCCCGGAACGTAGAAATGACCATCACTTTCACACGGGTTGCAATTATTCCTGTTATACGATGGAAAGACTGTTGTATTTTTATTGTATTTTATGCTTCAGGCGTTGACTTCTGAGGCCGTAGCTATTCGATGTGGTGGAAAAACGCCATAGACTGAAGCCTAGGTTGCCCGGAACGTAGAAATGACCATAACTTTCATACTGGTTGCAATTATTCGTTTTATATGATGGAAGAACTGTTGTATTTATATTGTATTTTATGCTGCTGGCGTTCACTTCTTAGGCCCTAACTATTCGATCTGGTGGAACAACGACCTGGGGTGAAGCCTAGGTTGCCTGGAACGTACAAATGACCATCACTTTCACACGGGTTGCAATTATTCCTGTTATATGATGGAAAAACTGTTGTATTTTTATTGCATTTTATACCTCGGGCATTGACTTATAAGGTCCTAACTATTCAATCTGTTAGAGCAACGCCCTAGGGTGAAGCCTAGGTTGCCCGGAAAGTAGGAATGACGTTAACTTTCATACTGGTTGCAATTATTCGTTTTATAAGATGGAAAAACAGATGTATTTATATTGTATTTTATGCTTCTGGCGTTGCCTTCTTAGGCCCTAACTGTTCGATCTGGTGGAACAGCGCCCTAGAGTGAAGCCTAGGTTATCCGGAACGTAGAAATGACCAGTACTTTCACACTGTTTGCAGTTATTCCTGCTATACGATGGAAAAACTGTTGCATATTTATTGAATTTTATGCTCCTGGCGCTGACTTCTAAGGCTCTAACTATTCTATCTGGTGGATCAACGCCCTAGAGTGAAGCCTAGGTTGCTCGGAATGTAGAAATGACCATAAGCATTCACGCTGGTTGAAATTATTCGTTTTATACGATGGAAAAACTGTTATATTTATTTTGAATTTTATGCTTCTGGCGTTGATTTCTTAGGCCCAGCTATTCAATCTGGTGGAACAACGCCCTAGAGTGAGGCCTAGGTTGCCCGGAACGTAGAAATGACCATCACTTCCGTAATGGTAGCAATTATTCGTTTTATACGATGGAAAAGCTGTTGTGTTTATATTGTATTTTATGCATCTGGCGTTGACTTCTAAGGCACTAACTATTCGATGTGGTGGAGCAACGCCCTAGAGTGAAGCCTAGGTTGCCCGGAACGTAGAAATGACCATCACTTTCAAACTGGTTGCAATTATTCCTGTTATAGGATGGAAAGACTGTTGTATTTTTGTTGTATTTTATGCTTCAGGCGTTGACTTCTGAGCCCGTAGCTATTCGATGTGGTGGAAGAACGCCATAGAGTGAAGCCTGGGTTGCCCGGAACGTAGAAATGACCATAACTTTCATACTGGTTGCAATTATTCGTTTTATATGATGGAAGAACTGTTGTATTTATATTGTATTTTATGCTGCTGGCGTTCACTTCTTAGGCCCTAACTATTCGATCTGGTGGAACAACGACCTGGGTTGAAGCCTAGGTTGCCTGGAACGTACAAATGACCATCACTTTCACACGGGTTGCAATTATTCCTGTTATATGATGGAAAAACTGTTGTATTTTTATTGCATTTTATGCCTCGGGCATTGACTTATAAGGTCCTAACTATTCAATCTGTTAGAGCAACGCCCTAGGGTGAAGCCTAGGTTGCCCGGAAAGTAGGAATGACGTTAACTTTCATACTGGTTGCAATTATTCGTTTTATAAGATGGAAAAACAGTTGTATTGATATTGTATTTTATGCTTCTGGCGTTGCCTTCTTAGGCCCTAACTGTTCGATCTGGTGGAACAGCGCCCTAGAGTGAAGCCTAGGTTATCCGGAACGTAGAAATGACCAGTACTTTCACACTGTTTGCAGTTATTCCTGCTATACGATGGAAAAACTGTTGCATCTTTATTGAATTTTATGCTTCTGGCGCTGACTTCTAAGGCCCTAACTATTCTATCTGGTGGATCAACGCCCTAGAGTGAAGCCTGGGTTGCTCGGAATGTAGAAATGACCATAACATTCACACTGGTTAAAATTATTCGTTTTATACGATGGAAAAACTGTTATATTTATATTGAATTTTATGCTTCTGGCGTTGATTTCTTAGGCCCTAACTATTCAATCTGGTGGAACAACGCCCTAGAGTGAGGCCTAGGTTGCCCGGAACGTAGAAATGACCATCACTTCCATACTGGTAGCAATTATTCGTTTTATACGATGGAAAAACTGTTGTGTTTATATTGTATTTTATGCATCTGGCGTTGACTTCTAAGGCACTAACTATTCGATGTGGTGGAGCAACGCCCTAGAGTGAAGCCTAGGTTGCCCGGAACGTAGAAATGACCATCACTTTCAAACTGGTTGCAATTATTCCTGTTATAGGATGGAAAGACTGTTGTATTTTTGTTGTATTTTATGCTTCAGGCGTTGACTTCTGAGCCCGTAGCTATTCGATGTGGTGGAAGAACGCCATAGAGTGAAGCCTGGGTTGCCCGGAACGTAGAAATGACCATAACTTTCATACTGGTTGCAATTATTCGTTTTATATGATGGAAGAACTGTTGTATTTATATTGTATTTTATGCTGCTGGCGTTCACTTCTTCGGCCCTAACTATTCGATCTGGTGGAACAACGACCTGGGGTGAAGCCTAGGTTGCCTGGAACGTACAAATGACCATCACTTTCACACGGGTTGCAATTATTCCTGTTATATGATGGAAAAACTGTTGTATTTTTATTGCATTTTATGCCTCGGGCATTGACTTATAAGGTCCTAACTATTCAATCTGTTAGAGCAACGCCCTAGGGTGAAGCCTAGGTTGCCCGGAAAGTAGGAATGACGTTAACTTTCATACTGGTTGCAATTATTCGTTTTATAAGATGGAAAAACAGTTGTATTTATATTGTATTTTATGCTTCTGGCGTTGCCTTCTTAGGCCCTAACTGTTCGATCTGGTGGAACAGCGCCCTAGAGTGAAGCCTAGGTTATCCGGAACGTAGAAATGACCAGTACTTTCACACTGTTTGCAGTTATTCCTGCTATACGATGGAAAAACTGTTGCATCTTTATTGAATTTTATGCTTCTGGCGCTGACTTCTAAGGCCCTAACTATTCTATCTGGTGGATCAACGCCCTAGAGTGAAGCCTGGGTTGCTCGGAATGTAGAAATGACCATAACATTCACGCTGGTTGAAATTATTCGTTTTATACGATGGAAAAACTGTTATATTTATATTGAATTTTATGCTTCTGGCGTTGATTTCTTAGGCCCTAACTATTCAATCTGGTGGAACAACGCCCTAGAGTGAGGCCTAGGTTGCCCGGAACGTAGAAATGACCATCACTTCCATACTGGTAGCAATTATTCGTTTTATACGATGGAAAAACTGTTGTGTTTATATTGTATTTTATGCATCTGGCGTTGACTTCTAAGGCACTAACTATTCGATCTGGTGGAGCAAGGCCCTAGAGTGAAGCCTAGGTTGCCCGGAACGTAGAAATGACCATCACTTTCAAACTGGTTGCAATTATTCCTGTTATAGGATGGAAAGACGGTTGTATTTTTATTGTATTTTATGCTTCAGGCGTTGACTTCTGAGGCCGTAGCTATTCGATGTGGTGGAAGAACGCCATAGAGTGAAGCCTGGGTTGCCCGGAACGTAGAAATGACCATCACTTTCACACGGGTTGCAATTATTCCTGTTATATGATGGAAAAACTGTTGTATTTTTATTGCATTTTATACCTCGGGCATTGACTTATAAGGTCCTAACTATTCAATCTGTTAGAGCAACGCCCTAGGGTGAATCCTAGGTTGCCCGGAAAGTAGGAATGACGTTAACTTTCATACTGGTTGCAATTATTCGTTTTATAAGATGGAAAAACAGTTGTATTTATATTGTATTTTATGCTTCTGGCGTTGCCTTCTTAGGCCCTAACTGTTCGATCTGGTGGAACAGCGCCCTAGAGTGAAGCCTTGGTTATCCGGAACGTAGAAATGACCAGTACTTTCACACTGTTTGCAGTTATTCCTGCTATACGATGGAAAAACTGTTGCATCTTTATTGAATTTTATGCTTCTGGCGCTGACTTCTAAGGCCCTAACTATTCTATCTGGTGGATCAACGCCCTAGAGTGAAGCCTGGGTTGCTCGGAATGTAGAAATGACCATAACATTCACACTGGTTGAAATTATTCGTTTTATACGATGGAAAAACTGTTATATTTATATTGAATTTTATGCTTCTGGCGTTGATTTCTTAGGCCCTAACTATTCAATCTGGTGGAACAACGCCCTAGAGTGAGGCCTAGGTTGCCCGGAACGTAGAAATGACCATCACTTCCATACTGGTAGCAATTATTCGTTTTATACGATGGAAAAACTGTTGTGTTTATATTGTATTTTATGCATCTGGCGTTGACTTCTAAGGCACTAACTATTCGATCTGGTGGAGCAACGCCCTAGAGTGAAGCCTAGGTTGCCCGGAACGTAGAAATGACCATCACTTTCACACGGGTTGCAATTATTCCTGTTATAGGATGGAAAGACTGTTGTATTTTTATTGTATTTTATGCTTCAGGCGTTGACTTCTGAGGCCGTAGCTATTCGATGTGGTGGAAGAACGCCATAGAGTGAAGCCTGGGTTGCCCGGAACGTAGAAATGACCATAACTTTCATACTGGTTGCAATTATTCGTTTTATATGATGGAAGAACTGTTGTATTTATATTGTATTTTATGCTGCTGGCGTTCACTTCTTAGGCCCTAACTATTCGATCTGGTGGAACAACGACCTGGGGTGAAGCCTAGGTTGCCTGGAACGTACAAATGACCATCACTTTCACACGGGTTGCAATTATTCCTGTTATATGATGGAAAAACTGTTGTATTTTTATTGCATTTTATGCCTCGGGCATTGACTTATAAGGTCCTAACTATTCAATCTGTTAGAGCAACGCCCTAGGGTGAAGCCTAGGTTGCCCGGAAAGTAGGAATGACGTTAACTTTCATACTGGTTGCAATTATTCGTTTTATAAGATGGAAAAACAGTTGTATTTATATTGTATTTTATGCTTCTGGCGTTGCCTTCTTAGGCCCTAACTGTTCGATCTGGTGGAACAGCGCCCTAGAGTGAAGCCTAGGTTATCCGGAACGTAGAAATGACCAGTACTTTCACACTGTTTGCAGTTATTCCTGCTATACGATGGAAAAACTGTTGCATCTTTATTGAATTTTATGCTTCTGGCGCTGACTCCTAAGGCCCTAACTATTCTATCTGGTGGATCAACGCCCTAGAGTGAAGCCTGGGTTGCTCGGAATGTAGAAATGACCATAACATTCACGCTGGTTGAAATTATTCGTTTTATACGATGGAAAAACTGTTATATTTATATTGAATTTTATGCTTCTGGCGTTGATTTCTTAGGCCCTAACTATTCAATCTGGTGGAACAACGCCCTAGAGTGAGGCCTAGGTTGCCCGGAACGTAGAAATGACCATCACTTCCATACTGGTAGCAATTATTCGTTTTATACGATGGAAAAACTGTTGTGTTTATATTGTATTTTATGCATCTGGCGTTGACTTCTAAGGCACTAACTATTCGATCTGGTGGAGCAACGCCCTAGAGTGAAGCCTAGGTTGCCCGGAACGTAGAAATGACCATCACTTCCATACTGGTAGCAATTATTCGTTTTATACGATGGAAAAACTGTTGTGTTTATATTGTATTTTATGCATCTGGCGTTGACTTCTAAGGCACTAACTATTCGATCTGGTGGAGCAACGCCCTAGAGTGAAGCCTAGGTTGCTCGGAACGTAGAAATGACCATCACTTTCAAACTGGTTGCAATTATTCCTGTTATAGGATGGAAAGACGGTTGTATTTTTATTGTATTTTATGCTTCAGGCGTTGACTTCTGAGGCCGTAGCTATTCGATGTGGTGGAAGAACGCCATAGAGTGAAGCCTGGGTTGCCCGGAACGTAGAAATGACCATAACTTTCATACTGGTTGCAATTATTCGTTTTATATGATGGAAGAACTGTTGTATTTATATTGTATTTTATGCAGCTGGCGTTTACATCTTAGGGCCTAACTATTCGTTCTGGTGGAACAACGCCCTAGAGTGAAGCCTAGGTTACCCGGAACGTAGAAATGACCAGTACTTTCACACTGTTTGCAGTTATTCCTGTTATAGGATGGAAAGACGGTTGTATTTTTATTGTATTTTATGCCTCGGGCATTGACTTATAAGGTCCTAACTATTCAATCTGTTAGAGCAACGCCCTAGGGTGAAGCCTAGGTTGCCCGGAAAGTAGGAATGACGTTAACTTTCATACTGGTTGCAATTATTCGTTTTATAAGATGGAAAAACAGTTGTATTTATATTGTATTTAATGCTTCTGGCGTTGCCTTCTTAGGCCCTAACTGTTCGATCTGGTGGAACAGCGCCCTAGAGTGAAGCCTAGGTTATCCGGAACGTAGAAATGACCAGTACTTTCACACTGTTTGCAGTTATTCCTGCTATACGATGGAAAAACTGTTGCATATTTATTGAATTTTATGCTTCTGGCGCTGACTTCTAAGGCTCTAACTATTCTATCTGGTGGATCAACGCCCTAGAGTGAAGCCTAGGTTGCTCGGAATGTAGAAATGACCATAAGCATTCACGCTGGTTGAAATTATTCGTTTTATACGATGGAAAAACTGTTATATTTATATTGAATTTTATGCTTCTGGCGTTGATTTCTTAGGCCCAGCTATTCAATCTGGTGGAACAACGCCCTAGAGTGAGGCCTAGGTTGCCCGGAACGTAGAAATGACCATCACTTTCAAACTGGTTGCAATTATTCGTGTTATAGGATGGAAAGACGGTTGTATTTTTATTGTATTTTATGCTTCAGGCGTTGACTTCTGAGGCCGTAGCTATTCGATGTGGTGGAAGAACGCCATAGAGTGAAGCCTGGGTTGCCCGGAACGTAGAAATGACCATCACTTTCACACGGGTTGCAATTATTCCTGTTATATGATGGAAAAACTGTTGTATTTTTATTGCATTTTATACCTCGGGCATTGACTTATAAGGTCCTAACTATTCAATCTGTTAGAGCAACGCTCTAGGGTGAATCCTAGGTTGCCCGGAAAGTAGGAATGACGTTAACTTTCATACTGGTTGCAATTATTCGTTTTATAAGATGGAAAAACAGTTGTATTTATATTGTATTTTATGCTTCTGGCGTTGCCTTCTTAGGCCCTAACTGTTCGATCTGGTGGAACAGCGCCCTAGAGTGAAGCCTAGGTTATCCGGAACGTAGAAATGACCAGTACTTTCACACTGTTTGCAGTTATTCCTGCTATACGATGGAAAAACTGTTGCATCTTTATTGAATTTTATGCTTCTGGCGCTGACTTCTAAGGCCCTAACTATTCTATCTGGTGGATCAACGCCCTAGAGTGAAGCCTGGGTTGCTCGGAATGTAGAAATGACCATAACATTCACACTGGTTGAAATTATTCGTTTTATACGATGGAAAAACTGTTATATTTATATTGAATTTTATGCTTCTGGCGTTGATTTCTTAGGCCCTAACTATTCAATCTGGTGGAACAACGCCCTAGAGTCAGGCCTAGGTTGCCCGGAACGTAGAAATGACCATCACTTCCATACTGGTAGCAATTATTCGTTTTATACGATGGAAAAACTGTTGTGTTTATATTGTATTTTATGCATCTGGCGTTGACTTCTAAGGCACTAACTATTCGATCTGGTGGAGCAACGCCCTAGAGTGAAGCCTAGGTTGCCCGGAACGTAGAAATGACCATCACTTTCACACGGGTTGCAATTATTCCTGTTATAGGATGGAAAGACTGTTGTATTTTTATTGTATTTTATGCTTCAGGCGTTGACTTCTGAGGCCGTAGCTATTCGATGTGGTGGAAAAACGCCATAGACTGAAGCCTAGGTTGCTCGGAACGTAGAAATGACCATAACTTTCATACTGGTAGCAATTATTCGTTTTATAAGATGGAAAAACTGTTGTATTTATATTGTATTTTATGCAGCTGGCGTTCACATCTTAGGGCCTAACTATTCGTTCTGGTGGAACAACGCCCTAGAGTGAAGCCTAGGTTACCCGGAACGTAGAAATGACCAGTACTTTCACACTGTTTGCAGTTATTCCTGCTATACGATGGAAAAACTGTTGCATATTTATTGAATTTTATGCTTCTGGCGCTGACTTCTAAGGCTCTAACTATTCTATCTGGTGGATCAACGCCCTAGAGTGAAGCCTGGGTTGCTCGGAAAGTAGGAATGACGTTAACTTTCATACTGGTTGCAATTATTCGTTTTATAAGATGGAAAAACAGATGTATTTATATTGTATTTTATGCTTCTGGCGTTGCCTTCTTAGGCCCTAACTGTTCGATCTGGTGGAACAGCGCCCTAGAGTGAAGCCTAGGTTATCCGGAACGTAGAAATGACCAGTACTTTCACACTGTTTGCAGTTATTCCTGCTATACGATGGAAAAACTGTTGCATATTTATTGAATTTTATGCTCCTGGCGCTGACTTCTAAGGCTCTAACTATTCTATCTGGTGGATCAACGCCCTAGAGTGAAGCCTAGGTTGCTCGGAATGTAGAAATGACCATAAGCATTCACGCTGGTTGAAATTATTCGTTTTATACGATGGAAAAACTGTTATATTTATATTGAATTTTATGCTTCTGGCGTTGATTTCTTAGGCCCAGCTATTCAATCTGGTGGAACAACGCCCTAGAGTGAGGCCTAGGTTGCCCGGAACGTAGAAATGACCATCACTTCCGTAATGGTAGCAATTATTCGTTTTATACGATGGAAAAGCTGTTGTGTTTATATTGTATTTTATGCATCTGGCGTTGACTTCTAAGGCACTACCTATTCGATGTGGTGGAGCAACGCCCTAGAGTGAAGCCTAGGTTGCCCGGAACGTAGAAATGACCATCACTTTCAAACTGGTTGCAATTATTCCTGTTATAGGATGGAAAGACTGTTGTATTTTTGTTGTATTTTATGCTTCAGGCGTTGACTTCTGAGCCCGTAGCTATTCGATGTGGTGGAAGAACGCCATAGAGTGAAGCCTGGGTTGCCCGGAACGTAGAAATGACCATAACTTTCATACTGGTTGCAATTATTCGTTTTATATGATGGAAGAACTGTTGTATTTATATTGTATTTTATGCTGCTGGCGTTCACTTCTTAGGCCCTAACTATTCGATCTGGTGGAACAACGACCTGGGTTGAAGCCTAGGTTGCCTGGAACGTACAAATGACCATCACTTTCACACGGGTTGCAATTATTCCTGTTATATGATGGAAAAACTGTTGTATTTTTATTGCATTTTATGCCTCGGGCATTGACTTATAAGGTCCAAACTATTCAATCTGTTAGAGCAACGCCCTAGGGTGAAGCCTAGGTTGCCCGGAAAGTAGGAATGACGTTAACTTTCATACTTGTTGCAATTATTCGTTTTATAAGATGGAAAAACAGTTGTATTGATATTGTATTTTATGCTTCTGGCGTTGCCTTCTTAGGCCCTAACTGTTCGATCTGGTGGAACAGCGCCCTAGAGTGAAGCCTAGGTTATCCGGAACGTAGAAATGACCAGTACTTTCACACTGTTTGCAGTTATTCCTGCTATACGATGGAAAAACTGTTGCATCTTTATTGAATTTTATGCTTCTGGCGCTGACTTCTAAGGCCCTAACTATTCTATCTGGTGGATCAACGCCCTAGAGTGAAGCCTGGGTTGCTCGGAATGTAGAAATGACCATAACATTCACACTGGTTAAAATTATTCGTTTTATACGATGGAAAAACTGTTATATTTATATTGAATTTTATGCTTCTGGCGTTGATTTCTTAGGCCCTAACTATTCAATCTGGTGGAACAACGCCCTAGAGTGAGGCCTAGGTTGCCCGGAACGTAGAAATGACCATCACTTCCATACTGGTAGCAATTATTCGTTTTATACGATGGAAAAACTGTTGTGTTTATATTGTATTTTATGCATCTGGCGTTGACTTCTAAGGCACTAACTATTCGATGTGGTGGAGCAACGCCCTAGAGTGAAGCCTAGGTTGCCCGGAACGTAGAAATGACCATCACTTTCAAACTGGTTGCAATTATTCCTGTTATAGGATGGAAAGACTGTTGTATTTTTGTTGTATTTTATGCTTCAGGCGTTGACTTCTGAGCCCGTAGCTATTCGATGTGGTGGAAGAACGCCATAGAGTGAAGCCTGGGTTGCCCGGAACGTAGAAATGACCATAACTTTCATACTGGTTGCAATTATTCGTTTTATATGATGGAAGAACTGTTGTATTTATATTGTATTTTATGCTGCTGGCGTTCACTTCTTAGGCCCTAACTATTCGATCTGGTGGAACAACGACCTGGGGTGAAGCCTAGGTTGCCTGGAACGTACAAATGACCATCACTTTCACACGGGTTGCAATTATTCCTGTTATATGATGGAAAAACTGTTGTATTTTTATTGCATTTTATGCCTCGGGCATTGACTTATAAGGTCCTAACTATTCAATCTGTTAGAGCAACGCCCTAGGGTGAAGCCTAGGTTGCCCGGAAAGTAGGAACGACGTTAACTTTCATACTGGTTGCAATTATTCGTTTTATAAGATGGAAAAACAGTTGTATTTATATTGTATTTTATGCTTCTGGCGTTGCCTTCTTAGGCCCTAACTGTTCGATCTGGTGGAACAGCGCCCTAGAGTGAAGCCTAGGTTATCCGGAACGTAGAAATGACCAGTACTTTCACACTGTTTGCAGTTATTCCTGCTATACGATGGAAAAACTGTTGCATCTTTATTGAATTTTATGCTTCTGGCGCTGACTTCTAAGGCCCTAACTATTCTATCTGGTGGATCAACGCCCTAGAGTGAAGCCTGGGTTGCTCGGAATGTAGAAATGACCATAACATTCACGCTGGTTGAAATTATTCGTTTTATACGATGGAAAAACTGTTATATTTATATTGAATTTTATGCTTCTGGCGTTGATTTCTTAGGCCCTAACTATTCAATCTGGTGGAACAACGCCCTAGAGTGAGGCCTAGGTTGCCCGGAACGTAGAAATGACCATCACTTCCATACTGGTAGCAATTATTCGTTTTATACGATGGAAAAACTGTTGTGTTTATATTGTATTTTATGCATCTGGCGTTGACTTCTAAGGCACTAACTATTCGATCTGGTGGAGCAAGGCCCTAGAGTGAAGCCTAGGTTGCCCGGAACGTAGAAATGACCATCACTTTCAAACTGGTTGCAATTATTCCTGTTATAGGATGGAAAGACGGTTGTATTTTTATTGTATTTTATGCTTCAGGCGTTGACTTCTGAAGCCGTAGCTATTCGATGTGGTGGAAGAACGCCATAGAGTGAAGCCTGGGTTGCCCGGAACGTAGAAATGACCATCACTTTCACACGGGTTGCAATTATTCCTGTTATATGATGGAAAAACTGTTGTATTTTTATTGCATTTTATACCTCGGGCATTGACTTATAAGGTCCTAACTATTCAATCTGTTAGAGCAACGCCCTAGGGTGAATCCTAGGTTGCCCGGAAAGTAGGAATGACGTTAACTTTCATACTGGTTGCAATTATTCGTTTTATAAGATGGAAAAACAGTTGTATTTATATTGTATTTTATGCTTCTGGCGTTGCCTTCTTAGGCCCTAACTGTTCGATCTGGTGGAACAGCGCCCTAGAGTGAAGCCTAGGTTATCCGGAACGTAGAAATGACCAGTACTTTCACACTGTTTGCAGTTATTCCTGCTATACGATGGAAAAACTGTTGCATCTTTATTGAATTTTATGCTTCTGGCGCTGACTTCTAAGGCCCTAACTATTCTATCTGGTGGATCAACGCCCTAGAGTGAAGCCTGGGCTGCTCGGAATGTAGAAATGACCATAACATTCACACTGGTTGAAATTATTCGTTTTATACGATGGAAAAACTGTTATATTTATATTGAATTTTATGCTTCTGGCGTTGATTTCTTAGGCCCTAACTATTCAATCTGGTGGAACAACGCCCTAGAGTGAGGCCTAGGTTGCCCGGAACGTAGAAATGACCATCACTTCCATACTGGTAGCAATTATTCGTTTTATACGATGGAAAAACTGTTGTGTTTATATTGTATTTTATGCATCTGGCGTTGACTTCTAAGGCACTAACTATTCGATCTGGTGGAGCAACGCCCTAGAGTGAAGCCTAGGTTTCCCGGAACGTAGAAATGACCATCACTTTCACACGGGTTGCAATTATTCCTGTTATAGGATGGAAAGACTGTTGTAATTTTATTGTATTTTATGCTTCAGGCGTTGACTTCTGAGGCCGTAGCTATTCGATGTGGTGGAAAAACGCCATAGACTGAAGCCTAGGTTGCTCGGAACGTAGAAATGACCATAACTTTCATACTGGTAGCAATTATTCGTTTTATATGATGGAAGAACTGTTGTATTTATATTGTATTTTATGCAGCTGGCGTTCACATCTTAGGGCCTAACTATTCGTTCTGGTGGAACAACGCCCTAGAGTGAAGCCTAGGTTACCCGGAACGTAGAAATGACCAGTACTTTCACACTGTTTGCAGTTATTCCTGTTATAGGATGGAAAGACGGTTGTATTTTTATTGTATTTTATGCCTCGGGCATTGACTTATAAGGTCCTAACTATTCAATCTGTTAGAGCAACGCCCTAGGGTGAAGCCTAGGTTGCCCGGAAAGTAGGAATGACGTTAACTTTCATACTGGTTGCAATTATTCGTTTTATAAGATGGAAAAACAGTTGTATTTATATTGTATTTAATGCTTCTGGCGTTGCCTTCTTAGGCCCTAACTGTTCGATCTGGTGGAACAGCGCCCTAGAGTGAAGCCTAGGTTATCCGGAACGTAGAAATGACCAGTACTTTCACACTGTTTGCAGTTATTCCTGCTATACGATGGAAAAACTGTTGCATATTTATTGAATTTTATGCTTCTGGCGCTGACTTCTAAGGCTCTAACTATTCTATCTGGTGGATCAACGCCCTAGAGTGAAGCCTAGGTTGCTCGGAATGTAGAAATGACCATAAGCATTCACGCTGGTTGAAATTATTCGTTTTATACGATGGAAAAACTGTTATATTTATATTGAATTTTATGCTTCTGGCGTTGATTTCTTAGGCCCAGATATTCAATCTGGTGGAACAACGCCCTAGAGTGAGGCCTAGGTTGCCCGGAACGTAGAAATGACCATCACTTTCAAACTGGTTGCAATTATTCGTGTTATAGGATGGAAAGACGGTTGTATTTTTATTGTATTTTATGCTTCAGGCGTTGACTTCTGAGGCCGTAGCTATTCGATGTGGTGGAAGAACGCCATAGAGTGAAGCCTGGGTTGCCCGGAACGTAGAAATGACCATCACTTTCACACGGGTTGCAATTATTCCTGTTATATGATGGAAAAACTGTTGTATTTTTATTGCATTTTATACCTCGGGCATTGACTTATAAGGTCCTAACTATTCAATCTGTTAGAGCAACGCTCTAGGGTGAATCCTAGGTTGCCCGGAAAGTAGGAATGACGTTAACTTTCATACTGGTTGCAATTATTCGTTTTATAAGATGGAAAAACAGTTGTATTTATATTGTATTTTATGCTTCTGGCGTTGCCTTCTTAGGCCCTAACTGTTCGATCTGGTGGAACAGCGCCCTAGAGTGAAGCCTAGGTTATCCGGAACGTAGAAATGACCAGTACTTTCACACTGTTTGCAGTTATTCCTGCTATACGATGGAAAAACTGTTGCATATTTATTGAATTTTATGCTTCTGGCGCTGACTTCTAAGGCTCTAACTATTCTATCTGGTGGATCAACGCCCTAGAGTGAAGCCTAGGTTGCTCGGAATGTAGAAATGACCATAAGCATTCACGCTGGTTGAAATTATTCGTTTTATACGATGGAAAAACTGTTATATTTATATTGAATTTTATGCTTCTGGCGTTGATTTCTTAGGCCCAGCTATTCAATCTGGTGGAACAACGCCCTAGAGTGAGGCCTAGGTTGCCCGGAACGTAGAAATGACCATCACTTTCAAACTGGTTGCAATTATTCCTGTTATAGGATGGAAAGACGGTTGTATTTTTATTGTATTTTATGCTTCAGGCGTTGACTTCTGAGGCCGTAGCTATTCGATGTGGTGGAAGAACGCCATAGAGTGAAGCCTGGGTTGCCCGGAACGTAGAAATGACCATCACTTTCACACGGGTTGCAATTATTCCTGTTATATGATGGAAAAACTGTTGTATTTTTATTGCATTTTATACCTCGGGCATTGACTTATAAGGTCCTAACTATTCAATCTGTTAGAGCAACGCTCTAGGGTGAATCCTAGGTTGCCCGGAAAGTAGGAATGACGTTAACTTTCATACTGGTTGCAATTATTCGTTTTATAAGATGGAAAAACAGTTGTATTTATATTGTATTTTATGCTTCTGGCGTTGCCTTCTTAGGCCCTAACTGTTCGATCTGGTGGAACAGCGCCCTAGAGTGAAGCCTAGGTTATCCGGAACGTAGAAATGACCAGTACTTTCACACTGTTTGCAGTTATTCCTGCTATACGATGGAAAAACTGTTGCATCTTTATTGAATTTTATGCTTCTGGCGCTGACTTCTAAGGCCCTAACTATTCTATCTGGTGGATCAACGCCCTAGAGTGAAGCCTGGGTTGCTCGGAATGTAGAAATGACCATAACATTCACACTGGTTGAAATTATTCGTTTTATACGATGGAAAAACTGTTATATTTATATTGAATTTTATGCTTCTGGCGTTGATTTCTTAGGCCCTAACTATTCAATCTGGTGGAACAACGCCCTAGAGTCAGGCCTAGGTTGCCCGGAACGTAGAAATGACCATCACTTCCATACTGGTAGCAATTATTCGTTTTATACGATGGAAAAACTGTTGTGTTTATATTGTATTTTATGCATCTGGCGTTGACTTCTAAGGCACTAACTATTCGATCTGGTGGAGCAACGCCCTAGAGTGAAGCCAAGGTTGCCCGGAACGTAGAAATGACCATCACTTTCACACGGGTTGCAATTATTCCTGTTATAGGATGGAAAGACTGTTGTATTTTTATTGTATTTTATGCTTCAGGCGTTGACTTCTGAGGCCGTAGCTATTCGATGTGGTGGAAAAACGCCATAGACTGAAGCCTAGGTTGCTCGGAACGTAGAAATGACCATAACTTTCATACTGGTAGCAATTATTCGTTTTATATGATGGAAGAACTGTTGTATTTATATTGTATTTTATGCAGCTGGCGTTCACATCTTAGGGCCTAACTATTCGTTCTGGTGGAACAACGCCCTAGAGTGAAGCCTAGGTTACCCGGAACGTAGAAATGACCAGTACTTTCACACTGTTTGCAGTTATTCCTGCTATACGATGGAAAAACTGTTGCATATTTATTGAATTTTATGCTTCTGGCGCTGACTTCTAAGGCTCTAACTATTCTATCTGGTGGATCAACGCCCTAGAGTGAAGCCTAGGTTGCTCGGAATGTAGAAATGACCATAAGCATTCACGCTGGTTGAAATTATTCGTTTTATACGATGGAAAAACTGTTATATTTATATTGAATTTTATGCTTCTGGCGTTGATTTCTTAGGCCCAGCTATTCAATCTGGTGGAACAACGCCCTAGAGTGAGGCCTAGGTTGCCCGGAACGTAGAAATGACCATCACTTTCAAACTGGTTGCAATTATTCCTGTTATAGGATGGAAAGACTGTTGTATTTTTGTTGTATTTTATGCTTCAGGCGTTGACTTCTGAGCCCGTAGCTATTCGATGTGGTGGAAGAACGCCATAGAGTGAAGCCTGGGTTGCCCGGAACGTAGAAATGACCAGTACTTTCACACTGTTTGCAGTTATTCCTGCTATACGATGGAAAAACTGTTGCATATTTATTGAATTTTATGCTTCTGGCGCTGACTTCTAAGGCTCTAACTATTCTATCTGGTGGATCAACGCCCTAGAGTGAAGCCTAGGTTGCTCGGAATGTAGAAATGACCATAAGCATTCACGCTGGTTGAAATTATTCGTTTTATACGATGGAAAAACTGTTATATTTATATTGAATTTTATGCTTCTGGCGTTGATTTCTTAGGCCCAGCTATTCAATCTGGTGGAACAACGCCCTAGAGTGAGGCCTAGGTTGCCCGGAACGTAGAAATGACCATCACTTTCAAACTGGTTGCAATTATTCCTGTTATAGGATGGAAAGACTGTTGTATTTTTGTTGTATTTTATGCTTCAGGCGTTGACTTCTGAGCCCGTAGCTATTCGATGTGGTGGAAGAACGCCATAGAGTGAAGCCTGGGTTGCCCGGAACGTAGAAATGACCATAACTTTCATACTGGTTGCAATTATTCGTTTTATATGATGGAAGAACTGTTGTATTTATATTGTATTTTATGCTGCTGGCGTTCACTTCTTAGGCCCTAACTATTCGATCTGGTGGAACAACGACCTGGGGTGAAGCCTAGGTTGCCTGGAACGTACAAATGACCATCACTTTCACACGGGTTGCAATTATTCCTGTTATGTGATGGAAAAACTGTTGTATTTTTATTGCATTTTATGCCTCGGGCATTGACTTATAAGGTCCTAACTATTCAAGCTGTTAGAGCAACGCCCTAGGGTGAAGCCTAGGTTGCCCGGAAAGTAGGAATGACGTTAACTTTCATACTGGTTGCAATTATTCGTTTTATAAGATGGAAAAACAGTTGTATTTATATTGTATTTAATGCTTCTGGCGTTGCCTTCTTAGGCCCTAACTGTTCGATCTGGTGGAACAGCGCCCTAGAGTGAAGCCTAGGTTATCCGGAACGTAGAAATGACCAGTACTTTCACACTGTTTGCAGTTATTCCTGCTATACGATGGAAAAACTGTTGCATCTTTATTGAATTTTATGCTTCTGGCGCTGACTTCTAAGGCCCTAACTATTCTATCTGGTGGATCAACGCCCTAGAGTGAAGCCTGGGTTGCTCGGAATGTAGAAATGACCATAACATTCACACTGGTTGAAATTATTCGTTTTATACGATGGAAAAACTGTTATATTTATATTGAATTTTATGCTTCTGGCGTTGATTTCTTAGGCCCTAACTATTCAATCTGGTGGAACAACGCCCTAGAGTCAGGCCTAGGTTGCCCGGAACGTAGAAATGACCATCACTTCCATACTGGTAGCAATTATTCGTTTTATACGATGGAAAAACTGTTGTGTTTATATTGTATTTTATGCATCTGGCGTTGACTTCTAAGGCACTAACTATTCGATCTGGTGGAGCAACGCCCTAGAGTGAAGCCAAGGTTGCCCGGAACGTAGAAATGACCATCACTTTCACACGGGTTGCAATTATTCCTGTTATAGGATGGAAAGACTGTTGTATTTTTATTGTATTTTATGCTTCAGGCGTTGACTTCTGAGGCCGTAGCTATTCGATGTGGTGGAAAAACGCCATAGACTGAAGCCTAGGTTGCTCGGAACGTAGAAATGACCATAACTTTCATACTGGTAGCAATTATTCGTTTTATATGATGGAAGAACTGTTGTATTTATATTGTATTTTATGCAGCTGGCGTTCACATCTTAGGGCCTAACTATTCGTTCTGGTGGAACAACGCCCTAGAGTGAAGCCTAGGTTCCCGGAACGTAGAAATGACCAGTACTTTCACACTGTTTGCAGTTATTCCTGCTATACGATGGAAAAACTGTTGCATATTTATTGAATTTTATGCTTCTGGCGCTGACTTCTAAGGCTCTAACTATTCTATCTGGTGGATCAACGCCCTAGAGTGAAGCCTAGGTTGCTCGGAATGTAGAAATGACCATAAGCATTCACGCTGGTTGAAATTATTCGTTTTATACGATGGAAAAACTGTTATATTTATATTGAATTTTATGCTTCTGGCGTTGATTTCTTAGGCCCAGCTATTCAATCTGGTGGAACAACGCCCTAGAGTGAGGCCTAGGTTGCCCGGAACGTAGAAATGACCATCACTTTCAAACTGGTTGCAATTATTCCTGTTATAGGATGGAAAGACTGTTGTATTTTTGTTGTATTTTATGCTTCAGGCGTTGACTTCTGAGCCCGTAGCTATTCGATGTGGTGGAAGAACGCCATAGAGTGAAGCCTGGGTTGCCCGGAACGTAGAAATGACCATAACTTTCATACTGGTTGCAATTATTCGTTTTATATGATGGAAGAACTGTTGTATTTATATTGTATTTTATGCTGCTGGCGTTCACTTCTTAGGCCCTAACTATTCGATCTGGTGGAACAACGACCTGGGGTGAAGCCTAGGTTGCCTGGAACGTACAAATGACCATCACTTTCACACGGGTTGCAATTATTCCTGTTATGTGATGGAAAAACTGTTGTATTTTTATTGCATTTTATGCCTCGGGCATTGACTTATAAGGTCCTAACTATTCAAGCTGTTAGAGCAACGCCCTAGGGTGAAGCCTAGGTTGCCCGGAAAGTAGGAATGACGTTAACTTTCATACTGGTTGCAATTATTCGTTTTATAAGATGGAAAAACAGTTGTATTTATATTGTATTTAATGCTTCTGGCGTTGCCTTCTTAGGCCCTAACTGTTCGATCTGGTGGAACAGCGCCCTAGAGTGAAGCCTAGGTTATCCGGAACGTAGAAATGACCAGTACTTTCACACTGTTTGCAGTTATTCCTGCTATACGATGGAAAAACTGTTGCATATTTATTGAATTTTATGCTTCTGGCGCTGACTTCTAAGGCTCTAACTATTCTATCTGGTGGATCAACGCCCTAGAGTGAAGCCTAGGTTGCTCGGAATGTAGAAATGACCATAAGCATTCACGCTGGTTGAAATTATTCGTTTTATACGATGGAAAAACTGTTATATTTATATTGAATTTTATGCTTCTGGCGTTGATTTCTTAGGCCCAGCTATTCAATCTGGTGGAACAACGCCCTAGAGTGAGGCCTAGGTTGCCCGGAACGTAGAAATGACCATCACTTCCGTACTGGTAGCAATTATTCGTTTTATACGATGGAAAAACTGTTGTGTTTATATTGTATTTTATGCATCTGGCGTTGACTTCTAAGGCACTAACTATTCGATGTGGTGGAGCAACGCCGTAGAGTGAAGCCTAGGTTGCCCGGAACGTATAAATGACCATCACTTTCAAACTGGTTGCAATTATTCCTGTTATAGGATGGAAAGACTGTTGTATTTTTGTTGTATTTTATGCTTCAGGCGTTGACTTCTGAGCCCGTAGCTATTCGATGTGGTGGAAGAACGCCATAGAGTGAAGCCTGGGTTGCCCGGAACGTAGAAATGACCATAACTTTCATACTGGTTGCAATTATTCGTTTTATATGATGGAAGAACTGTTGTATTTATATTGTATTTTATGCTGCTGGCGTTCACTTCTTAGGCCCTAACTATTCGATCTGGTGGAACAACGACCTGGGGTGAAGCCTAGGTTGCCTGGAACGTTCAAATGACCATCACTTTCACACGGGTTGCAATTATTCCTGTTATATGATGGAAAAACTGTTGTATTTTTATTGCATTTTATGCCTCGGGCATTGACTTATAAGGTCCTAACTATTCAATCTGTTAGAGCAACGCCCTAGGGTGAAGCCTAGGTTGCCCGGAAAGTAGGAATGACGTTAACTTTCATACTGGTTGCAATTATTCGTTTTATAAGATGGAAAAACAGTTGTATTTATATTGTATTTTATGCTTCTGGCGCTGACTTCTAAGGCCCTAACTATTCTATCTGGTGGATCAACGCCCTAGAGTGAAGCCTGGGTTGCTCGGAATGTAGAAATGACCATAACATTCACACTGGTTGAAATTATTCGTTTTATACGATGGAAAAACTGTTATATTTATATTGAATTTTATGCTTCTGACGTTGATTTCTTAGGCCCTAACTATCCAATCTGGTGGAACAACGCCCTAGAGTGAGGCCTAGGTTGCCCGGAACGTAGAAATGACCATCACTTCCATACTGGTAGCAATTATTCGTTTTATACGATGGAAAAACTGTTGTGTTTATATTGTATTTTATGCATCTGGCGTTGACTTCTAAGGCACTAACTATTCGATCTGGTGGAGCAACGCCCTAGAGTGAAGCCTAGGTTGCTCGGAACGTAGAAATGACCATCACTTTCAAACTGGTTGCAATTATTCCTGTTATAGGATGGAAAGACGGTTGTATTTTTATTGTATTTTATGCTTCAGGCGTTGACTTCTGAGGCCGTAGCTATTCGATGTGGTGGAAGAACGCCATAGAGTGAAGCCTGGGTTGCCCGGAACGTAGAAATGACCATAACTTTCATACTGGTTGCAATTATTCGTTTTATATGATGGAAGAACTGTTGTATTTATATTGTACTTTATGCTGCTGGCGTTCACTTCTTAAGCCCTAACTATTCGATCTGGTGGAACAACGACCTGGGGTGAAGCCTAGGTTGCCCGGAAAGTAGAAATGACCATAACCTTCATACTGATTGCAATTATTCGTATTATACGATGGAAAAACTGTTATATTTATATTGTATCTTATGCTTCTGGCGTTGACTTCTTAGGCACTAACAATTGGATCTGGTGGACCAAAGCCCTATAGTTAAGCCTAGGTTGCCTGGAACGTACAAATGACCATCACTTTCACACGGGTTGCAATTATTCCTGTTATAGGATGGAAAGACTGTTGTATTTTTATTGTATTTTATGCTTCAGGCGTTGACTTCTGAGGCCGTAGCTATTCGATGTGGTTGAAGAACGCCATAGAGTGAAGCCTAGGTTGCCCGGAACGTAGAAATGACCATAACTTTCATACTGGTAGCAATTATTCGTTTTATACGATGGAAAAACTGTTGTATTTATATTGTATTTTATGCTTCTGGCGTTGACTTCTAATGCCCTAACTATTCAATCTGTTGAAACAACGCCCGAAGGTGAAGCCTAGGTTGCTCGGAAAGTAGAAATGACCATAAGTTTCATACTGGTTGCAATTATTCGTTTTATACGATGGAAAAACTGTTGTATTTATATTGTATTTTATGCTTCTGGCGTTGACTTCTAAGGCCCTAGCTGTTCGATCTAGTGGAGCAACGCCCTAGAGTGAAGCCTAGGTTGCCCGGAAAGGAGAAATGACTATCACGTTCAAACTGGTTGCAATTAATCCTTTTATACGATGGAAAAGCTGTTGTATTTATATCGTATTTTATGCTTCTGGCGTTTACTTCTAAGGACCTAACTATTCGATCTGGTGGAGCAACGCCCTGGAGTGAAGCCTAGGATGCTCGGAATGTGGAAATGACCATAACTTTCACACTGGTTGCAATTATTCGTTTTATACGATGGAAACGCTGTTGTATTCATATTGTATTTTATGCCTCTGCCGTTGACTTCTACGGCCGTAACTATTCCGTCTGGTGGAGCAACGCCCTGGTGTGAAACCTAGGTTGCCCGGAACGTAGAATTGGCCATCACTTTCAAACTGGTTGCAATTATTCCTGTTATATGATGGAAACACTGTTGTATTTTTTTTGCATTTTATGGTTCGGGCGTTGACTTCTAAGGCCCTAACTATTCAATCTGTTGGAGCACCGCCCTAGGGTCAAGCCTAGGTTGCTCGGAAAGTAGAAATGACCATAAGTTTCATACTGGTTGCAATTATTCGTTTTATACGATGGAAAAACTGTTGTATTTATATTGTATTTTATGCTTCTAGCCTTGACTTCTAAGGCACTATCTATTCGATCTGGTGGAGCAATACCCTGGATTGAAACCTAGGTTGCCCGGAACGTAGAATTGGCCATCACTTTCAAACTGGTTGCAATTATTCGTTATACACGATGGAAACACTGTTGTATTTTTATTGCATTTTATGCCTCGGGCGTTGACTTCTAAAGCCCTAACTATTCAATCTGTTGGAGCAACGCCCTAGGGTGAAGCCTAGGTTGCTCGGAAAGTAGAAATGAGCATATGCTTCATACTGGTTGCAATTATTCGTATTATACGATGGAAAAACTGTTATATTTATATTGTATCTTATGCTTCTGGCGTTGACTTCTTAGGCACTAACAATTCGATCTGGTGGACCAAAGCCCTATAGTTAAGCCTAGGTTGCCTGGAACGTACAAATGACCATCACTTTCACACGGGTTGCAATTATTCCTGTTATAGGATGGAAAGACTGTTGTATTTTTATTGTATTTTATGCTTCAGGCGTTGACTTCTGAGGCCGTAGCTATTCGATGTGGTGGAAGAACGCCATAGAGTGAAGCCTAGGTTGCCCGGAACGTAGAAATGACCATAACTTTCATACTGGTAGCAATTATTCGTTTTATACGATGGAAAAACTGTTGTATTTATATTGTATTTTATGATTCTGGCGTTGACTTCTAATGCCCTAACTATTCAATCTGTTGAAACAACGCCCTAGGGTGAAGCCTAGGTTGCTCGGAAAGTAGAAATGACCACAAGTTTCATACTGGTTGCAATTATTCGTTTTATACGATGGAAAAACTGTTGTATTTATATTGTATTTTATGCTTCTGGCGTTGACTTCTAAGGCCCTAGCTGTTCGATCTAGTGGAGCAACGCCCTAGAGTGAAGCCTAGGTTGCCCGGAAAGGAGAAATGACTATCACGTTGAAACTGGTTGCAATTAATCCTTTTATACGATGGAAAAGCTGTTGTATTTATATCGTATTTTATGCTTCTGGCGTTTACTTCTAAGGACCTAACTATCCGATCTGGTGGAGCAACGCCCTGGAGTGAAGCCTAGGATGCTCGGAATGTGGAAATGACCATAACTTTCACACTGGTTGCAATTATTCGTTTTATACGATGGAAACGCTGTTGTATTTATATTGTATTTTATGCCTCTGGCGTTGACTTCTACGGCCGTAACTATTCCGTCTGGTGGAGCAACGCCCTGGTGTGAAACCTAGGTTGCCCGGAACGTAGAATTGGCCATCACTTTCAAACTGGTTGCAATTATTCCTGTTATATGATGGAAACACTGTTGTATTTTTATTGCATTTTATGCATCGGGCGTTGACTTCTACAGCCCTAACTATTCAATCTGTTGGAGCAACGCCCTAGGGTGAAGCCTAGGTTGCTCGGAAAGTAGAAATGAACATCAGTTTCATACTGGCTGCAATTATTCGTTTTATACGATGGAAAAACTGTTGTATTTATATTTTATTTTATGCTTCTGGCGTTGAGTTCTAAGGCCCTAGCTATTCGATCTGTTGGAGCAACACCCTAGAGTGAAGCCTAGGTTGCCCGGAAAGGAGGAATGACCATCACTTTCAAACTGGTTGCAATTAATCCTGTTATACGATGGAAAAACTGTTGTATTTTTATTGCATTTTATGCTTCTGGCGTTCACTTCTTAGGCCCTAACTATTCGATCTGGTGGAACAAGGGCCCTGGGTGAAGCCTAGCTTGCCCGGAACGTAGAAATGACCATTACTTTCACACTGTTTGCAATTATTCCTTTTATACGATAGAAAAGCTGTTGTATTTATATCGTATTTTATGCTTCTGGCGTTTACTTCTAAGGACCTAACTATTCGATCTGGTGGAGCAACGCCCTAGAGTGATTCCTAGGTTGCTCGGAATGTAGAACTGACCATAACTTTCACACTGGTTGCAATTATTCGTTTTATACGATGGAAACGCTGTTGTATTTATATTGTATTTTATGCTTCTGGCGTTGACTTCTAAGGCACTAACTATTCGATCTGGTGGAGCAACGCCCTAGAGTGAAGCCTAGGTTGCCCGGAACGTAGAAATGACCATAACTTTCATACTGGTAGCAATTATTCGTTTTATACGATGGAAAAACTGTTGCATTTATATTGTATTTTATGCTTCTGGCGTTGACTTCTAAGGCACTATCTATTCGATCTGGTATAGCAACGCCCTAGAGAGAAGCCTAGGTTGCCCGGAACGTAGAAATGACCATTACTTTCACACTGGTTGCAATTATTCGTTTTATACGATGGAAAAGCTGTTGTATTTATATCGTATTTTATGCTTCTGGCGTTGACTTCTTAGGCCGTAACTATTCGGTCTGGTGGACCAACGCCCTGGAGTGAAACCTAGGTTACCCGGAACGTAGAATTGGCCATCACTTTCAAACTGGTTGCAATTATTCCTGTTATATGATGGAAACACTGTTGTATTTTTTTTGCATTTTATGGTTCGGGCGTTGACTTCTAAGGCCCTAACTATTCAATCCGTTGGAGCAACGCCCTAGGGTGAAGCCTAGGTTGCTCGGAAAGTAGAAATGAGCATATGCTTCATACTGGTTGCAATTATTTGTTTCATACGATGGAAAAACTGTTGTATTTATATTGTATTTTATGCTTCTGGCGTTGACTTCTAAGGCACTAACTATTCGATCTGGTGGAGCAACGCCCTACAGTGAAGCCTAGGTTGCCCGGAACGTAGAATTGGCCATCACTTTCAAACTGGTCGAAATTATTCCTGTTATATGATGGAAACACTCTTGTATTTTTTTTGCATTTTATGGTTCGGGCGTAGACTTCTAAGGCCCTAACTATTCAATCTGTTGGAGCAACGCCCTAGGGTGAAGCCTAGGTTACTCGGAAAGTAGAAATGACCATAATTTTCATACTGGTTGCAATTTTTCGTTTTATACGATGGAAAAACTGTTGTATTTATATCGTGTTTTATGCTTCTGGCGTTGACTTCTTAGGCCGTAGCTATTCGGTCTGGTGGAGCAACGCCCTAGAGTGAAGCCTAGGTTTCCCGGAACGTAGAATTGGCCATCACTTTCAAACTGGTTGCAATTATTCCTGATATATGATGGAAACACTGTTGTATTTTTTTTGCATTTTATGGTTCGGGCGTTGACTTCTAAGGCCCTAACTATTCAATCTGTTGGAGCAATGCCCTAGGGTGAAGCCTAGGTTGCTCGGAAAGTAGAAATGACCATAAGTTTCATACTGGTTGCAATTATTCGTTTTATACGATGGAAAAACTGTTGTATTTATATGGTATTTTATGCTTCTAGCGTTGACTTCTAAGGCACTATCTATTCGATCTGGTGGAGCAACGCCCTAGAGTGAATCCTAGGTTGCTCGGAATGTAGAAATGACCATAAGTTTCATTCTGGTTGCAATTATTCGTTTTATACGATGGAAAAGCTGTTGTATTTATATTGTATTTTATGCTTCTGGCTTTGACTTCTAAGGCACTAACTATTCGATCTGGTGGAGCAACGCCCTAGGGTGAAGCCTAGGTTGCCCGGAAAGTAGGAATGACATCAACTTTCATACTGGTTGCAATTATTCGTTTTATAAGATGGAAAAACTGTTCTATTTATTTTGTATTTCATGCTTCGGGCGTTGACTTCTAAGGCCCTAACTATTCAATCTGTTGGAACAACGCCCTAGGGTGAAGCCTAGGTTGCCCGGAAAGTAGAAATGACCATAACCTTCATACTGGTTGCAATTATTCGTATTATACGATGGAAAAACTGTTATATTTATATTGTATCTTATGCTTCTGGCGTTGACTTCTTAGGCACTAACAATTCGATCTGGTGGACCAAAGCCCTATAGTTAAGCCTAGGTTGCCTGGAACGTACAAATGACCATCACTTTCACACGGGTTGCAATTATTCCTGTTATAGGATGGAAAGACTGTTGTATTTTTATTGTATTTTATGCTTCAGGCGTTGACTTCTGAGGCCGTAGCTATTCGATGTGGTGGAAGAACGCCATAGAGTGAAGCCTAGGTTGCCCGGAACGTAGAAATGACCATAACTTTCATACTGGTAGCAATTATTCGTTTTATACGATGGAAAAACTGTTGTATTTATATTGTATTTTATGATTCTGGCGTTGAGTTCTAAGGCCCTAGCTATTCGATCTGTTGGAGCAACACCCTAGAGTGAAGCCTAGGTTGCCCGGAAAGGAGGAATGACCATCACTTTCAAACTGGTTGCAATTAATCCTGTTATACGATGGAAAAACTGTTGTATTTTTATTGCATTTTATGCTTCTGGCGTTCACTTCTTAGGCCCTAACTATTCGATCTGGTGGAACAAGGGCCTAGGGTGAAGCCTAGCTTGCCCGGAACGTAGAAATGACCATTACTTTCACACTGTTTGCAATTATTCCTTTTATACGATAGAAAAGCTGTTGTATTTATATCGTATTTTATGCTTCTGGCGTTTACTTCTAAGGACCTAACTATTCGATCTGGTGGAGCAACGCCCTAGAGTGATTCCTAGGTTGCTCGGAATGTAGAACTGACCATAACTTTCACACTGGTTGCAATTATTCGTTTTATACGATGGAAACGCTGTTGTATTTATATTGTATTTTATGCTTCTGGCGTTGACTTCTAAGGCACTAACTATTCGATCTGGTGGAGCAACGCCCTAGAGTGAAGCCTAGGTTGCCCGGAACGTAGAAATGACCATAACTTTCATACTGGTAGCAATTATTCGTTTTACACGATGGAAAAACTGTTGCATTTATATTGTATTTTATGCTTCTGGCGTTGACTTCTAAGGCACTATCTGTTTGATCTGGTATAGCAACGCCCTAGAGAGAAGCCTAGGTTGCCCGGAACGTAGAAATGACCATTACTTTCACACTGGTTGCAATTATTCGTTTTATACGATGGAAAAGCTGTTGTATTTATATCGTATTTTATGCTTCTGGCGTTGACTTCTTAGGCCGTAACTATTCGGTCTGGTGGACCAACGCCCTGGAGTGAAACCTAGGTTGCCCGGAACGTAGAATTGGCCATCACTTTCAAACTGGTTGCAATTATTCCTGTTATATGATGGAAACACTGTTGTATTTTTTTTGCATTTTATGGTTCGGGCGTTGACTTCTAAGGCCCTAACTCTTCAATCCGTTGGAGCAACGCCCTAGGGTGAAGCCAAGGTTGCTCGGAAAGTAGAAATGAGCATATGCTTCATACTGGTTGCAATTATTTGTTTCATACGATGGAAAAACTGTTGTATTTATATTGTATTTTATGCTTCTGGCGTTGACTTCTAAGGCACTAACTATTCGATCTGGTGGAGCAACGCCCTACAGTGAAGCCTAGGTTGCCCGGAACGTAGAATTGGCCATCACTTTCAAACTGGTCGAAATTATTCCTGTTATATGATGGAAACACTCTTGTATTTTTTTTGCATTTTATGGTTCGGGCGTAGACTTCTAAGGCCCTAACTATTCAATCTGTTGGAGCAACGCCCTAGGGTGAAGCCTAGGTTACTCGGAAAGTAGAAATGACCATAATTTTCATACTGGTTGCAATTTTTCGTTTTATACGATGGAAAAACTGTTGTATTTATATCGTGTTTTATGCTTCTGGCGTTGACTTCTTAGGCCGTAGCTATTCGGTCTGGTGGAGCAACGCCCTAGAGTGAAGCCTAGGTTTCCCGGAACGTAGAATTGGCCATCACTTTCAAACTGGTTGCAATTATTCCTAATATATGATGGAAACACTGTTGTATTTTTTTTTGCATTTTATGGTTCGGGCGTTGACTTCTAAGGCCCTAACTATTCAATCTGTTGGAGCAATGCCCTAGGGTGAAGCCTAAGTTGCTCGGAAAGTAGAAATGACCATAAGTTTCATACTGGTTGCAATTATTCGTTTTATACGATGGAAAAACTGTTGTATTTATATGGTATTTTATGCTTCTAGCGTTGACTTCTAAGGCACTATCTATTCGATCTGGTGGAGCAACGCCCTAGAGTGAATCCTAGGTTGCTCGGAATGTAGAAATGACCATAAGTTTCATTCTGGTTGCAATTATTCGTTTTATACGATGGAAAAGCTGTTGTATTTATATTGTATTTTATGCTTCTGGCTTTGACTTCTAAGGCACTAACTATTCGATCTGGTGGAGCAACGCCCTAGGGTGAAGCCTAGGTTGCCCGGAAAGTAGGAATGACGTCAACTTTCATACTGGTTGCAATTATTCGTTTTATAAGATGGAAAAACTGTTCTATTTATTTTGTATTTCATGCTTCGGGCGTTGACTTCTAAGGCCCTAACTATTCAATCTGTTGGAACAACGCCCTAGGGTGAAGCCTAGGATGCCCGGAAAGTAGAAATGACCATAACCTTCATACTGGTTGCAATTATTCGTATTATACGATGGAAAAACTGTTATATTTATATTGTATCTTATGCTTCTGGCGTTGACTTCTTAGGCACTAACAATTCGATCTGGTGGAGCAACGCCCTAGGGTGAAGCCTAGGTTGCCCGGAAAGTAGGAATGACGTCAACTTTCATACTGGTTGCAATTATTCGTTTTATAAGATGGAAAAACTGTTCTATTTATTTTGTATTTCATGCTTCGGGCGTTGACTTCTAAGGCCCTAACTATTCAATCTGTTGGAACAACGCCCTAGGGTGAAGCCTAGGATGCCCGGAAAGTAGAAATGACCATAACCTTCATACTGGTTGCAATTATTCGTATTATACGATGGAAAAACTGTTATATTTATATTGTATTTTATGCTTCTGGCGTTGACTTCTAATGCCCTAACTATTCAATCTGTTGAAACAACGCCCTAGGGTGAAGCCTAGGTTGCTCGGAAAGTAGAAATGACCATAAGTTTCATACTGGTTGCAATTATTCGTTTTATACGATGGAAAAACTGTTGTATTTATATTGTATTTTATGCTTCTGGCGTTGACTTCTAAGGCCCTAGCTGTTCGATCTAGTGGAGCAACGCCCTAGAGTGAAGCCTAGGTTGCCCGGAAAGGAGAAATGACTATCACGTTCAAACTGGTTGCAATTAATCCTTTTATACGATGGAATAGCTGTTGTATTTATATCGTATTTTATGCTTCTGGCGTTTACTTCTAAGGACCTAACTATCCGATCTGGTGGAGCAACGCCCTGGAGTGAAGCCTAGGATGCTCGGAATGTGGAAATGACCATAACTTTCACACTGGTTGCAATTATTTGTTTTATACGATGGAAACGCTGTTGTATTTATATTGTATTTTATGCCTCTGGCGTTGACTTCTACGGCCGTAACTATTCCGTCTGGTGGAGCAACGCCCTGGTGTGAAACCTAGGTTGCCCGGAACGTAGAATTGGCCATCACTTTCAAACTGGTTGCAATTATTCCTGTTATATGATGGAAACACTGTTGTATTTTTTTTGCATTTTATGGTTCGGGCGTTGACTTCTAAGGCCCTAACTATTCAATCTGTTGGAGCACCGCCCTAGGGTCAAGCCTAGGTTGCTCGGAAAGTAGAAATGACCATAAGTTTCATACTGGTTGCAATTATTCGTTTTATACGATGGAAAAACTGTTGTATTTATATTGTATTTTATGCTTCTAGCCTTGACTTCTAAGGCACTATCTATTCGATCTGGTGGAGCAATACCCTGGATTGAAACCTAGGTTGCCCGTAACGTAGAATTGGCCATCACTTTCAAACTGGTTGCAATTATTCGTTATACACGATGGAAACACTGTTGTATTTTTATTGCATTTTATGCCTCGGGCGTTGACTTCTAAAGCCCTAACTATTCAATCTGTTGGAGCAACGCCCTAGGGTGAAGCCTAGGTTGCTCGGAAAGTAGAAATGACCATCAGTTTCATACTGGCTGCAATTATTCGTTTTATACGATGGAAAAACTGTTGTATTTATATTTTATTTTATGCTTCTGGCGTGGAGTTCTAAGGCCCTAGCTATTCGATCTGTTGGAGCAACACCCTAGAGTGAAGCCTAGGTTGCCCGGAAAGGAGGAATGACCATCACTTTCAAACTGGTTGCAATTAATCCTGTTATACGATGGAAAAACTGTTGTATTTTTATTGCATTTTATGCTTCTGGCGTTCACTTCTTAGGCCCTAACTATTCGATCTGGTGGAACAAGGGCCTAGGGTGAAGCCTAGCTTGCCCGGAACGTAGAAATGACCATTACTTTCACACTGTTTGCAATTATTCCTTTTATACGATAGAAATGCTGTTGTATTTATATCGTATTTTATGCTTCTGGCGTTTACTTCTAAGGACCTAACTATTCGATCTGGTGGAGCAACGCCCTAGAGTGATTCCTAGGTTGCTCGGAATGTAGAACTGACCATAACTTTCACACTGGTTGCAATTATTCGTTTTATACGATGGAAACGCTGTTGTATTTATATTGTATTTTATGCTTCTGGCGTTGACTTCTAAGGCACTAACTATTCGATCTGGTGGAGCAACGCCCTAGAGTGAAGCCTAGGTTTCCCGGAACGTAGAATTGGCCATCACTTTCAAACTGGTCGAAATTATTCCTGTTATACGATGGAAGCACTGTTGTATTTTTTTTGCATTTTATGGTTCGGGCGTAGACTTCTAAGGCCCTAACTATTCAATCTGTTGGAGCACCGCCCTAGGGTGAAGCCTAGGTTGCTCGGAAAGTAGAAATGATCATAACTTTCGCACTGGTAGCTATTATTCGTTTTATACGATGGAAAAACTGTTGTATTTATATTGTATTTTATGCTTCTGGCGTTGACTTCTAAGGCACTAACTATTCGATCTGGTGGAGCAACACCCTAGAGTGAAGCCTAGGTTGCCCGGAACGTAGAATTGGCCATCACTTTCAAACTGGTCGCAATTATTCCTGTTATATGATGGCAACACTGTCGTACTTTTTTTGCATTTTATGGTTCGGGCGTAGACTTCTAAGGCACTAACTATTCAATCTGTTGGACCAACGCCCTAGGGTGAAGCCTAGGTTGCTCGGGAAGTTGAAATGACAATAAGTTTCATACTGGTTGCAATTATTCGTTTTACACGATGGAAAAGCTTTTGTATTTATATTGTATTTTATGCTTCTGGCGTTGACTTCTAAGGCACTAACTATTCGATCTGTTGGAGCAACGCCCTAGAGTGAAGCCTAGGTTGCCCGGAACGTAGAATTGGCCATCACTATCAAACTGGTTGCAATTATTCCTGTTATATTATGGAAACACTGTTGTATTTTTATTGCATTTCATGCTTCGGGCGTTGACTTCTAAGGCCCTAACTATTCAATCTGTTAGAGCAACGCCCTAGGGTGAAGCCTAGGTTGCTCGGAAGGTAGAAATGACCATAAGTTTCATACTGGTTGCAATTATTCGTTTTATACGATGGAAAAACTGTTGTATTTATATTGTATTTTATGCTTCTGGCGTTGACTTCTAAGGCCCTAGCTGTTCGATCTAGTGGAGCAACGGCCTAGAGTGAAGCCTAGGTTGCCCGGAAAGGAGAAATGACCATCACGTTCAAACTGGTTGCAATTAATCCTTTTATACCATGGAAAAGCTGTTGTGTTTATATCGTATTTTATGCTTCTGGCGTTTACTTCTAAGGACCTAACTATTCGATCTGGTGGAGCAACGCCCTAGAGTGGAGCCTAGGTTGCTCGGAATATGGAAATGACCATAACTTTCACACTTGTTGCAATTATTCGTTTTATACGATGGAAACGCTGTTGTATTTATATTGTATTTTATGCCTCTGGCGTTGACTTCTAAGGCCGTAGCTATTAGATGTGGTGGAGCAACGCCCTAGAGTGACGCCTAGGGTGCTCGGAACGTAGAAATGATGATTACTTTCACACTGGTTGCAATTATACGTTTTATACGATGGAAAAGCTGTTGTATTTATATCGTACTTTTTGCTTCTGGCGTTGACTTCTTAGGCCGTAACTATTCCGTCTGGTGGAGCAACGCCCTGGTGTGAAACCTAGGTTGCCCGGAACGTAGAATTGGCCATCACTTTCAAACTGGTTGCAATTATTCCTGTTATATGATGGAAACACTGTAGTATTTTTTTTGCATTTTATGGTTCGGGCGTTGACTTCTAAGGCCCTCACTATTCAATTTGTTGGAGCAACGCCCTAGGGTAAAGCCAAGGTTGCTCGGAAAGTAGAAATGACCATAAGTTTCATACTGGTTGCAATTATTCGTTTTATACGATGGAAAAGCTGTTGTATTTATATCGTGTTTTATGCTTCTGGCGTTGACTTCTTAGGCCGTAGCTATTCGGTCTGGTGGAGCAACGCCCTGGAGTGAATCCTAGGTTGCCCGGAACGTAGAATTGGCCATCACTTTCAAACTGGTTGCAATTATTCCTGATATATGATGGAAACACTGTTGTATTTTTTTTGCATTTTATGGTTCGGGCGTTGACTTCTAAGGCCCTAACTATTCAATTTGTTGGAGCAACGCCCTAGGGTAAAGCCTAGGTTGCTCGGAAAGTAGAAATGACCATAAGTTTCACACTGGTTGCAATTATTCGTTTTATACGATGGAAGAACTGTTGTATTTATATTGTATTTTATGCTTCTGGCGTTGACTTCTAAGGACCTAGCTGTTCGATCTAGTGGAGCAACGCCCTAGAGTGAAGCCTAGGTTGCCGGGAAGGAGAAATGACCATCACGTTCAAACTGGTTGCACTTAATCCTTTTATACGATGGAAAAGCTGTTGTATTTATATCGTATTTTATGCTTCTGGCGTTTACTTCTAAGGACCTAACTATTCGATCTGGTGGAGCAACGCCCTAGAGTGAAGCCCAGGTTGCTCGGAATGTGGAAATGACCATAACTTTCACACTGGTTGCAATTATTCGTTTTATACGATGGAAAAACTGTTGCATTTATATTGTATTTTATGCTTCTGGCGTTGACTTCTAAGGCACTATCTATTCGATCTGGTATAGCAACGCCCTAGAGAGAAGCCTAGGTTGCCCGGAACGTAGAAATGACCATTACTTTCACACTGGTTGCAATTATTCGTTTTATACGATGGAAAAGCTGTTGTATTTATATCGTATTTTATGCTTCTGGCGTTGACTTCTTAGGCCGTAACTATTCGGTCTGGTGGACCAACGCCCTGGAGTGAAACCTAGGTTGCCCGGAACGTAGAATTGGCCATCACTTTCAAACTGGTTGCAATTATTCCTGTTATATGATGGAAACACTGTTGTATTTTTTTTGCATTTTATGGTTCGGGCGTTGACTTCTAAGGCCCTAACTATTCAATCCGTAGGAGCAACGCCCTAGGGTGAAGCCTAGGTTGCTCGGAAAGTAGAAATGAGGATATGCTTCATACTGGTTGCAATTATTTGTTTCATACGATGGAAAAACTGTTGTATTTATATTGTATTTTATGCTTCTGGCGTTGACTTCTAAGGCACTAACTATTCGATCTGGTGGAGCAACGCCCTACAGTGAAGCCTAGGTTGTCCGGAACGTAGAATTGGCCATCACTTTCAAACTGGTCGAAATTATTCCTGTTATATGATGGAAACACTCTTGTATTTTTTTTGCATTTTATGGTTCGGGCGTAGACTTCTAAGGCCCTAACTATTCAATCTGTTGGAGCAACGCCCTAGGGTGAAGCCTAGGTTACTCGGAAAGTAGAAATGACCATAAATTTCATACTGGTTGCAATTTTTCGTTTTATACGATGGAAAAACTGTTGTATTTATATCGTGTTTTATGCTTCTGGCGTTGACTTCTTAGGCCGTAGCTATTCGGTCTGGTGGAGCAACGCCCTAGAGTGAAGCCTAGGTTGCCCGGAACGTAGAATTGGCCATCACTTTCAAACTGGTTGCAATTATTCCTGATATATGATGGAAACACTGTTGTATTTTTTTTGCATTTTATGGTTCGGGCGTTGACTTCTAAGGCCCTAACTATTCAATCTGTTGGAGCAATGCCCTAGGGTGAAGCCTAGGTTGCTCGGAAAGTAGAAATGACCATAAGTTTCATACTGGTTGCAATTATTCGTTTTATACGATGGAAAAACTGTTGTATTTATATCGTGTTTTATGCTTCTGGCGTTGACTTCTTAGGCCGTAGCTATTCGGTCTGGTGGAGCAACGCCCTAGAGTGAAGCCTAGGTTGCCCGGAACGTAGAATTGGCCATCACTTTCAAACTGGTTGCAATTATTCCTGATATATGATGGAAACACTGTTGTATTTTTTTTGCATTTTATGGTTCGGGCGTTGACTTCTAAGGCCCTAACTATTCAATCTGTTGGAGCAATGCCCTAGGGTGAAGCCTAGGTTGCTCGGAAAGTAGAAATGACCATAAGTTTCATACTGGTTGCAATTATTCGTTTTATACGATGGAAAAACTGTTGTATTTATATTGTATTTTATGCTTCTAGCGTTGACTTCTAAGGCACTATCTATTCGATCTGGTGGAGCAACGCACTAGAGAGAAGCCTAGGTTGCCCGGAACGTAGAATTGACCATCACTTTCAAACTGGTTGCAATTATTCATGTTATATGAGGGAAACACTGTTGTATTTTTTTTGCATTTTATGGTTCGGGCGTTGACTTCTAAGGCCCTAAGTATTCAATCCGTTGGAGCAACGCCCTACGGTGAAGCCTAGGTTGCTCGGGAAGTAGAAATGACCATAAGTTTCATACTGGTTGCAATTATTTGTTTCATACGATGGAAAAACTGTTGTATTTATATTGTATTTTATGCTTCTGGCGTTGACTTCTAAGGCGCTAACTATTCGATCTGGTGGAGCAACGCCCTAGAGTGAAGCCTAGGTTGCCCGGAACGTAGAATTGGCCATCACTTTCAAACTGGTCGCAATTATTCCTGTTATATGATTGAAACACTGTTGTATTTTTTTTGCATTTTATGGTTTGGGCTTAGACTTCTAAGGCCCTAACTATTCAATCTGTTGGAGCAACGCCCTAGGGTGAAGCCTAGGTTGCTCGGAAAGTAGAAATGACCATAAGTTTCATACTGCTTGCAATTATTCGTTTTATACGTTGGAAAAGCTGTTGTATTTATATTGTATTTTATGCTTCTGGCGTTGACTTCTAAGGCACTAACTATTCGGTCTGGTGGAGCAACGCCCTAGAGTGAAGCCTAGGTTGCCCGGAACGTAGAATTGGCCATCACTTTCAAACTGGTTGCAATTATTCCTGATATATGATGGAAACACTGTTGTATTTTTTTTGCATTTTATGGTTCGGGCGTTGACTTCTAAGGCCCCAACTATTCAATCTGTTAGTGCGACGCCCTAGGGTGAAGCCTAGGTTGCTCGGAAAGTAGAAATGACCATAACTTTCATACTGGTTGCAATTATTCGTTTTATACGATGGAAAAACTGTTGTATTCATATTGTAATTTATGCTTCTGGCGTTTACTTCTAATGCACTAACTATTCGATCTGGTGGAGCAACACTCTAGAGTGGAGCCTAGGTTGCCCGGAACGTAGAAATGACCATCACCTTCAAACTGGTTGCAATTATTCCTGTTATATGATGGAAAAACTGTTGTATTTATATTGTATTTTATGCTTCGGGCGTTGACTGCTAAGGCCCTAACTATTCAATCTGTTTGATCAACGCCCTAGAGTGAAGCCTAGGTTGCTCGGAATGTAGAAATGACCATAACATTCACACTGGTTGAAATTATTCGTTTAATACGATGGAAAAGCTGTTGCATCTTTATTGTATTTTATGATTCTGGCGTTGACTTCTAAGGCCCTAACTATTCGATCTGGTGGAGCAACGCCCCAGAGTGAAGCCTAGGTTGCCCGGAACGTAGAAATGACCATAACTTTCATACTGGTTGCAATTATTCGTTTTATACGATGGTAAAACTGTTCTATTTATTTTGTATTTTATTAATCGGGCGTTGACTTCTAAGGCCCTAACTATTCAATCTGTTGGAGCAACGCCCTAGGGTGAAGCCTAGGTTGCCCGGAAAGTAGAAATGACGTTAACTTTCACACTGGTTGCTATTATTCGTTCTACACGATGGAAAAACTGTTATATTTATATTGTATTTTATGCTTCGGGCGTTGACTTCTAAGGCCCTAGCTGTTTGATCTGGAGGAGCAACGCCCTAGAGTGAAGCCTAGGTTGCCCGGAACGTAGAAGTGACCATAACTTTCACACTGGTTGCTATTATTCGTTCTATACGATGGAAAAACTGTTATATTTATATTGTATCTTATGCTTCAGGCGTTGACTTCTTAGGCCCTAACAATTCGATCTGGTGGAACAACGCCCTAGAGTGAAGCCTAGGTTGCCTGGAATGTACAAATGACCATCACTTTCACACGGGTTGCAATTATTCCTGTTATAGGACGGAAAGACTGTTGTATTTTTTTTGTATTTTATGCTTCAGGCGTTGACTTCTGAGGCCGCTGCTATTCGATGTAGTGGAAGAACGCCATAGAGTGAAGCCTAGGTTGCCCGAAACGTAGAAATGACCATAACTTTCATACTGGTTGCAATTATTCGTTTTATACGTCGGAAAAACTGTTGTATTTATACTGTATTTTATGCTTCTGGCGTTGACTTCTGAGGCACTAACTATTCGATCTGCTGGAGCAACGCCCTAGAGTGTAGCCTAGGTTGCCCGGAAAGTAGAAATGACCACAACTTTCATACTGGTTGCAATTACTCGTTTTATATGATAGAAAAACTGTTGTATTTATATTGTATTTTATGCTTCTGGCGTTGACTTCTAAGGCACTATCTATTCGATCTGGTGGAGCAACGCCCTAGAGTGAATCCTAGGTTGCTCGGAAAGTAGAAATGACCATAAGTTTCATTCTGGTTGCAATTATTCGTTTTATACGATGGAAAAGCTGTTGTATTTATATTGTATTTTATGCTTCTGGCTTTGACTTCTAAGGCACTAACTATTCGATCTGGTGGAGCAACGCCCTAGGGTGAAGCCTAGGTTGCCCGGAAAGTAGGAATGACGTCAACTTTCATACTGGTTGCAATTATTCGTTTTATAAGATGGAAAAACTGTTCTATTTATTTTGTATTTCATGCTTCGGGCGTTGACTTCTAAGGCCCTAACTATTCAATCTGTTGGAACAACGCCCTAGGGTGAAGCCTAGGATGCCCGGAAAGTAGAAATGACCATAACCTTCATACTGGTTGCAATTATTCGTATTATACGATGGAAAAACTGTTATATTTATATTGTATCTTATGCTTCTGGCGTTGACTTCTTAGGCACTAACAATTCGATCTGGTGGACCAAAGCCCTATAGTTAAGCCTAGGTTGCCTGGAACGTACAAATGACCATCACTTTCACACGGGTTGCAATTATTCCTGTTATAGGTTGGAAGGACTGTTGTATTTTTATTGTATTTTATGCTTCAGGCGTTGACTTCTGAGGCCGTAGCTATTCGATGTGGTGGAAGAACGCCATAGAGTGAAGCCTAGGTTGCCCGGAACGTAGAAATGACCATAACTTTCATACTGGTAGCAATTATTCGTTTTATACGATGGAAAAACTGTTGTATTTATATTGTATTTTATGCTTCTGGCGTTGACTTCTAATGCCCTAACTATTCAATCTGTTGAAACAACGCCCTAGGGTGAAGCCTAGGTTGCTCGGAAAGTAGAAATGACCATAAGTTTCATACTGGTTGCAATTATTCGTTTTATACGATGGAAAAACTGTTGTATTTATATTGTATTTTATGCTTCTGGCGTTGACTTCTAAGGCCCTAGCTGTTCGATCTAGTGGAGCAACGCCCTAGAGTGAAGCCTAGGTTGCCCGGAAAGGAGAAATGACTATCACGTTCAAACTGGTTGCAATTAATCCTTTTATACGATGGAATAGCTGTTGTATTTATATCGTATTTTATGCTTCTGGCGTTTACTTCTAAGGACCTAACTATCCGATCTGGTGGAGCAACGCCCTGGAGTGAAGCCTAGGATGCTCGGAATGTGGAAATGACCATAACTTTCACACTGGTTGCAATTATTTGTTTTATACGATGGAAACGCTGTTGTATTTATATTGTATTTTATGCCTCTGGCGTTGACTTCTACGGCCGTAACTATTCCGTCTGGTGGAGCAACGCCCTGGTGTGAAACCTAGGTTGCCCGGAACGTAGAATTGGCCATCACTTTCAAACTGGTTGCAATTATTCCTGTTATATGATGGAAACACTGTTGTATTTTTTTTGCATTTTATGGTTCGGGCGTTGACTTCTAAGGCCCTAACTATTCAATCTGTTGGAGCACCGCCCTAGGGTCAAGCCTAGGTTGCTCGGAAAGTAGAAATGACCATAAGTTTCATACTGGTTGCAATTATTCGTTTTATACGATGGAAAAACTGTTGTATTTATATTGTATTTTATGCTTCTAGCCTTGACTTCTAAGGCACTATCTATTCGATCTGGTGGAGCAATACCCTGGATTGAAACCTAGGTTGCCCGTAACGTAGAATTGGCCATCACTTTCAAACTGGTTGCAATTATTCGTTATACACGATGGAAACACTGTTGTATTTTTATTGCATTTTATGCCTCGGGCGTTGACTTCTAAAGCCCTAACTATTCAATCTGTTGGAGCAACGCCCTAGGGTGAAGCCTAGGTTGCTCGGAAAGTAGAAATGACCATCAGTTTCATACTGGCTGCAATTATTCGTTTTATACGATGGAAAAACTGTTGTATTTATATTTTATTTTATGCTTCTGGCGTGGAGTTCTAAGGCCCTAGCTATTCGATCTGTTGGAGCAACACCCTAGAGTGAAGCCTAGGTTGCCCGGAAAGGAGGAATGACCATCACTTTCAAACTGGTTGCAATTAATCCTGTTATACGATGGAAAAACTGTTGTATTTTTATTGCATTTTATGCTTCTGGCGTTCACTTCTTAGGCCCTAACTATTCGATCTGGTGGAACAAGGGCCTAGGGTGAAGCCTAGCTTGCCCGGAACGTAGAAATGACCATTACTTTCACACTGTTTGCAATTATTCCTTTTATACGATAGAAATGCTGTTGTATTTATATCGTATTTTATGCTTCTGGCGTTTACTTCTAAGGACCTAACTATTCGATCTGGTGGAGCAACGCCCTAGAGTGATTCCTAGGTTGCTCGGAATGTAGAACTGACCATAACTTTCACACTGGTTGCAATTATTCGTTTTATACGATGGAAACGCTGTTGTATTTATATTGTATTTTATGCTTCTGGCGTTGACTTCTAAGGCACTAACTATTCGATCTGGTGGAGCAACGCCCTAGAGTGAAGCCTAGGTTTCCCGGAACGTAGAATTGGCCATCACTTTCAAACTGGTCGAAATTATTCCTGTTATACGATGGAAGCACTGTTGTATTTTTTTTGCATTTTATGGTTCGGGCGTAGACTTCTAAGGCCCTAACTATTCAATCTGTTGGAGCACCGCCCTAGGGTGAAGCCTAGGTTGCTCGGAAAGTAGAAATGATCATAACTTTCGCACTGGTAGCTATTATTCGTTTTATACGATGGAAAAACTGTTGTATTTATATTGTATTTTATGCTTCTGGCGTTGACTTCTAAGGCACTAACTATTCGATCTGGTGGAGCAACACCCTAGAGTGAAGCCTAGGTTGCCCGGAACGTAGAATTGGCCATCACTTTCAAACTGGTCGCAATTATTCCTGTTATATGATGGCAACACTGTCGTACTTTTTTTGCATTTTATGGTTCGGGCGTAGACTTCTAAGGCACTAACTATTCAATCTGTTGGACCAACGCCCTAGGGTGAAGCCTAGGTTGCTCGGGAAGTTGAAATGACAATAAGTTTCATACTGGTTGCAATTATTCGTTTTACACGATGGAAAAGCTTTTGTATTTATATTGTATTTTATGCTTCTGGCGTTGACTTCTAAGGCACTAACTATTCGATCTGTTGGAGCAACGCCCTAGAGTGAAGCCTAGGTTGCCCGGAACGTAGAATTGGCCATCACTATCAAACTGGTTGCAATTATTCCTGTTATATTATGGAAACACTGTTGTATTTTTATTGCATTTCATGCTTCGGGCGTTGACTTCTAAGGCCCTAACTATTCAATCTGTTAGAGCAACGCCCTAGGGTGAAGCCTAGGTTGCTCGGAAGGTAGAAATGACCATAAGTTTCATACTGGTTGCAATTATTCGTTTTATACGATGGAAAAACTGTTGTATTTATATTGTATTTTATGCTTCTGGCGTTGACTTCTAAGGCCCTAGCTGTTCGATCTAGTGGAGCAACGGCCTAGAGTGAAGCCTAGGTTGCCCGGAAAGGAGAAATGACCATCACGTTCAAACTGGTTGCAATTAATCCTTTTATACCATGGAAAAGCTGTTGTGTTTATATCGTATTTTATGCTTCTGGCGTTTACTTCTAAGGACCTAACTATTCGATCTGGTGGAGCAACGCCCTAGAGTGGAGCCTAGGTTGCTCGGAATATGGAAATGACCATAACTTTCACACTTGTTGCAATTATTCGTTTTATACGATGGAAACGCTGTTGTATTTATATTGTATTTTATGCCTCTGGCGTTGACTTCTAAGGCCGTAGCTATTAGATGTGGTGGAGCAACGCCCTAGAGTGACGCCTAGGGTGCTCGGAACGTAGAAATGATGATTACTTTCACACTGGTTGCAATTATACGTTTTATACGATGGAAAAGCTGTTGTATTTATATCGTACTTTTTGCTTCTGGCGTTGACTTCTTAGGCCGTAACTATTCCGTCTGGTGGAGCAACGCCCTGGTGTGAAACCTAGGTTGCCCGGAACGTAGAATTGGCCATCACTTTCAAACTGGTTGCAATTATTCCTGTTATATGATGGAAACACTGTAGTATTTTTTTTGCATTTTATGGTTCGGGCGTTGACTTCTAAGGCCCTCACTATTCAATTTGTTGGAGCAACGCCCTAGGGTAAAGCCAAGGTTGCTCGGAAAGTAGAAATGACCATAAGTTTCATACTGGTTGCAATTATTCGTTTTATACGATGGAAAAGCTGTTGTATTTATATCGTGTTTTATGCTTCTGGCGTTGACTTCTTAGGCCGTAGCTATTCGGTCTGGTGGAGCAACGCCCTGGAGTGAATCCTAGGTTGCCCGGAACGTAGAATTGGCCATCACTTTCAAACTGGTTGCAATTATTCCTGATATATGATGGAAACACTGTTGTATTTTTTTTGCATTTTATGGTTCGGGCGTTGACTTCTAAGGCCCTAACTATTCAATTTGTTGGAGCAACGCCCTAGGGTAAAGCCTAGGTTGCTCGGAAAGTAGAAATGACCATAAGTTTCACACTGGTTGCAATTATTCGTTTTATACGATGGAAGAACTGTTGTATTTATATTGTATTTTATGCTTCTGGCGTTGACTTCTAAGGACCTAGCTGTTCGATCTAGTGGAGCAACGCCCTAGAGTGAAGCCTAGGTTGCCGGGAAGGAGAAATGACCATCACGTTCAAACTGGTTGCACTTAATCCTTTTATACGATGGAAAAGCTGTTGTATTTATATCGTATTTTATGCTTCTGGCGTTTACTTCTAAGGACCTAACTATTCGATCTGGTGGAGCAACGCCCTAGAGTGAAGCCCAGGTTGCTCGGAATGTGGAAATGACCATAACTTTCACACTGGTTGCAATTATTCGTTTTATACGATGGAAAAACTGTTGCATTTATATTGTATTTTATGCTTCTGGCGTTGACTTCTAAGGCACTATCTATTCGATCTGGTATAGCAACGCCCTAGAGAGAAGCCTAGGTTGCCCGGAACGTAGAAATGACCATTACTTTCACACTGGTTGCAATTATTCGTTTTATACGATGGAAAAGCTGTTGTATTTATATCGTATTTTATGCTTCTGGCGTTGACTTCTTAGGCCGTAACTATTCGGTCTGGTGGACCAACGCCCTGGAGTGAAACCTAGGTTGCCCGGAACGTAGAATTGGCCATCACTTTCAAACTGGTTGCAATTATTCCTGTTATATGATGGAAACACTGTTGTATTTTTTTTGCATTTTATGGTTCGGGCGTTGACTTCTAAGGCCCTAACTATTCAATCCGTAGGAGCAACGCCCTAGGGTGAAGCCTAGGTTGCTCGGAAAGTAGAAATGAGGATATGCTTCATACTGGTTGCAATTATTTGTTTCATACGATGGAAAAACTGTTGTATTTATATTGTATTTTATGCTTCTGGCGTTGACTTCTAAGGCACTAACTATTCGATCTGGTGGAGCAACGCCCTACAGTGAAGCCTAGGTTGTCCGGAACGTAGAATTGGCCATCACTTTCAAACTGGTCGAAATTATTCCTGTTATATGATGGAAACACTCTTGTATTTTTTTTGCATTTTATGGTTCGGGCGTAGACTTCTAAGGCCCTAACTATTCAATCTGTTGGAGCAACGCCCTAGGGTGAAGCCTAGGTTACTCGGAAAGTAGAAATGACCATAAATTTCATACTGGTTGCAATTTTTCGTTTTATACGATGGAAAAACTGTTGTATTTATATCGTGTTTTATGCTTCTGGCGTTGACTTCTTAGGCCGTAGCTATTCGGTCTGGTGGAGCAACGCCCTAGAGTGAAGCCTAGGTTGCCCGGAACGTAGAATTGGCCATCACTTTCAAACTGGTTGCAATTATTCCTGATATATGATGGAAACACTGTTGTATTTTTTTTGCATTTTATGGTTCGGGCGTTGACTTCTAAGGCCCTAACTATTCAATCTGTTGGAGCAATGCCCTAGGGTGAAGCCTAGGTTGCTCGGAAAGTAGAAATGACCATAAGTTTCATACTGGTTGCAATTATTCGTTTTATACGATGGAAAAACTGTTGTATTTATATCGTGTTTTATGCTTCTGGCGTTGACTTCTTAGGCCGTAGCTATTCGGTCTGGTGGAGCAACGCCCTAGAGTGAAGCCTAGGTTGCCCGGAACGTAGAATTGGCCATCACTTTCAAACTGGTTGCAATTATTCCTGATATATGATGGAAACACTGTTGTATTTTTTTTGCATTTTATGGTTCGGGCGTTGACTTCTAAGGCCCTAACTATTCAATCTGTTGGAGCAATGCCCTAGGGTGAAGCCTAGGTTGCTCGGAAAGTAGAAATGACCATAAGTTTCATACTGGTTGCAATTATTCGTTTTATACGATGGAAAAACTGTTGTATTTATATTGTATTTTATGCTTCTAGCGTTGACTTCTAAGGCACTATCTATTCGATCTGGTGGAGCAACGCACTAGAGAGAAGCCTAGGTTGCCCGGAACGTAGAATTGACCATCACTTTCAAACTGGTTGCAATTATTCATGTTATATGAGGGAAACACTGTTGTATTTTTTTTGCATTTTATGGTTCGGGCGTTGACTTCTAAGGCCCTAAGTATTCAATCCGTTGGAGCAACGCCCTACGGTGAAGCCTAGGTTGCTCGGGAAGTAGAAATGACCATAAGTTTCATACTGGTTGCAATTATTTGTTTCATACGATGGAAAAACTGTTGTATTTATATTGTATTTTATGCTTCTGGCGTTGACTTCTAAGGCGCTAACTATTCGATCTGGTGGAGCAACGCCCTAGAGTGAAGCCTAGGTTGCCCGGAACGTAGAATTGGCCATCACTTTCAAACTGGTCGCAATTATTCCTGTTATATGATTGAAAGACTGTTGTATTTTTTTTGCATTTTATGGTTTGGGCTTAGACTTCTAAGGCCCTAACTATTCAATCTGTTGGAGCAACGCCCTAGGGTGAAGCCTAGGTTGCTCGGAAAGTAGAAATGACCATAAGTTTCATACTGCTTGCAATTATTCGTTTTATACGTTGGAAAAGCTGTTGTATTTATATTGTATTTTATGCTTCTGGCGTTGACTTCTAAGGCACTAACTATTCGGTCTGGTGGAGCAACGCCCTAGAGTGAAGCCTAGGTTGCCCGGAACGTAGAATTGGCCATCACTTTCAAACTGGTTGCAATTATTCCTGATATATGATGGAAACACTGTTGTATTTTTTTTGCATTTTATGGTTCGGGCGTTGACTTCTAAGGCCCCAACTATTCAATCTGTTAGTGCGACGCCCTAGGGTGAAGCCTAGGTTGCTCGGAAAGTAGAAATGACCATAACTTTCATACTGGTTGCAATTATTCGTTTTATACGATGGAAAAACTGTTGTATTCATATTGTAATTTATGCTTCTGGCGTTTACTTCTAATGCACTAACTATTCGATCTGGTGGAGCAACACTCTAGAGTGGAGCCTAGGTTGCCCGGAACGTAGAAATGACCATCACCTTCAAACTGGTTGCAATTATTCCTGTTATATGATGGAAAAACTGTTGTATTTATATTGTATTTTATGCTTCGGGCGTTGACTGCTAAGGCCCTAACTATTCAATCTGTTTGATCAACGCCCTAGAGTGAAGCCTAGGTTGCTCGGAATGTAGAAATGACCATAACATTCACACTGGTTGAAATTATTCGTTTAATACGATGGAAAAGCTGTTGCATCTTTATTGTATTTTATGATTCTGGCGTTGACTTCTAAGGCCCTAACTATTCGATCTGGTGGAGCAACGCCCCAGAGTGAAGCCTAGGTTGCCCGGAACGTAGAAATGACCATAACTTTCATACTGGTTGCAATTATTCGTTTTATACGATGGTAAAACTGTTCTATTTATTTTGTATTTTATTAATCGGGCGTTGACTTCTAAGGCCCTAACTATTCAATCTGTTGGAGCAACGCCCTAGGGTGAAGCCTAGGTTGCCCGGAAAGTAGAAATGACGTTAACTTTCACACTGGTTGCTATTATTCGTTCTACACGATGGAAAAACTGTTATATTTATATTGTATTTTATGCTTCGGGCGTTGACTTCTAAGGCCCTAGCTGTTTGATCTGGAGGAGCAACGCCCTAGAGTGAAGCCTAGGTTGCCCGGAACGTAGAAGTGACCATAACTTTCACACTGGTTGCTATTATTCGTTCTATACGATGGAAAAACTGTTATATTTATAATGTATCTTATGCTTCAGGCGTTGACTTCTTAGGCCCTAACAATTCGATCTGGTGGAACAACGCCCTAGAGTGAAGCCTAGGTTGCCTGGAATGTACAAATGACCATCACTTTCACACGGGTTGCAATTATTCCTGTTATAGGACGGAAAGACTGTTGTATTTTTTTTGTATTTTATGCTTCAGGCGTTGACTTCTGAGGCCGCTGCTATTCGATGTAGTGGAAGAACGCCATAGAGTGAAGCCTAGGTTGCCCGAAACGTAGAAATGACCATAACTTTCATACTGGTTGCAATTATTCGTTTTATACGTCGGAAAAACTGTTGTATTTATACTGTATTTTATGCTTCTGGCGTTGACTTCTGAGGCACTAACTATTCGATCTGCTGGAGCAACGCCCTAGAGTGTAGCCTAGGTTGCCCGGAAAGTAGAAATGACCACAACTTTCATACTGGTTGCAATTACTCGTTTTATATGATAGAAAAACTGTTGTATTTATATCGTCTTTTATGCTTCTGGCGTTGACTTCTTATGCCCTAACTATTCCATCAGGTGGAACAACGCCCTAGGGTGAAGCCTAGGTTGCCCGGAACGTAGAAATGGAAATAACTTTCAAACTGGTTGCAATTATTCCTGTTATACGATGGAAACACTGTTGTATTTTTACTGCATTTTATGCTTCGGGCGTTGACTTCTAAGGCCCTAACTATTCGATCTGGTGGAGCACCGCCCTAGAGTGAAGCCTAGGTTTCCCGGAACGTAGAAATGACCATCACTTTCAAACTGGTTGCAATTATTCCTGTTATATGATGGAAAAACTGTTGTATTTTTATTGCATTTTATGCTTCAGGCATTGACTTCTAAGGTCCTAGCTATTCAATCTGTTGGAGCAACGCCCCAGGGTGAAGCCTAGGTTGCGCGGAAAGTAGAAATGACAATAACTTTCACACTGGGTGCAATTATTCGTTTTATACGAAGGAAAAGCTGTTGCATCTTTATTGTATTTTATGCTTCTGTCGTTGACGTCTAAGGCCGTAGCTATTAGATGTGGTGTAGCAACGCACTAGAGTGACGCCTAGGTTGCCCGGAACGTGGAATGACCATTACTTTCGCAATGTTTGCAATTATTCATTTTATACGATGGAAAAACTGTTGTACTTATATTGTATTTTATGCTTCTGGCGTTGACTTCTAAGGCCCTAACTATTCGACCTGGTGGAGCAACGCCCTACAGTGAAGCCTAGGTTGCCCGGAACGAAGAAATGACCGTCACTTTCAAACTGGTTGCAATTAATCCTTTTATACGATGTAAAAACTGTTGTATTTTTATTGCATTTTATGCTTCGGGCATTAACTTATAAGGCCCTAACTATTCAATCTGGTGGAACAACGCCCTAAGGTGAAGCCTAGGTTGCCCGGAACGTAGAAATGACCATCACTTTCAAACTGGTTGCAATTAATCCTTTTATACGATGGAAAAACTGTTGCATTTTTATTGCATTTTATGCGTCGGGCGTTGACTTCTAAGGCCCTAACTATTGAATCTGTTGGAGCGACGCCTTAGGGTGAAGCCTAGGTTGCCCGGAACTTAGATATGACCATAACCTTCACACAGGTTGCAATTATTCGTTTTCTACGATGGAAAAGCTGTTGTTTTTATATTGTATTTTATGCTTCCGGTGTTGACTTCTTAGACCCTAACTCTCCGATCTGGTGGAGCAACGCCTCAGAGTTAAGTCTAGGATGCCCGAAACGTCGAAATGATCGTTACTTTCGCACTGGTTGCAATTGGTCATGCTATACAATGGAAAAACTGTTGTATTTATACTGTATTTTATGCTTCTGGCGTTGACTTCTAAGGCCGTAGCTATTCGATGTGGTGGAGCAACGCCCTAGAGTGAAGCCTAGGTTGCCCGAAACGTAGAAATGCCCATTACTTTCACACTGGTTGAAATTATTAGTTTTATACGATGGAAAAACTGTTCTATTTATTTTGTATTTTATGCATCGGGCGTTGACTTCTAAGGACCTAACTACTCAATCTGTTGGAGCAACGCCCTAGGGTGAAGCCTAGGTTGCCCGCAAAGTAGAAATGACGTTAACTTTCACACTGGTTGCTATTATTAGTTCTGTACGATGGAAAAACTGTTATATTTATATTGTATTTTATGCTTCGGGCGTTGACTTCTTAGGCCCTAACAATTCGATCTGGTGGAACAACGCCCTAGAGTGAAGCCTAGGTTGCCTGGAATGTACAAATGACCATCACTTTCACACGGGTTGCAATTATTCCTGTTATAGGACGGAAAGACTGTTGTATTTTTTTTGTATTTTATGCTTCAGGCGTTGACTTCTGAGGCCGCTGCTATTCCATGTAGTGGAAGAACGCCATAGAGTGAAGCCTAGGTTGCCCGAAACGTAGAAATGACCATAACTTTCATACTGGTTGCAATTATTCGTTTTATACGTCGGAAAAACTGTTGTATTTATATTGTATTTTATGCTTCTGGCGTTGACTTCTGAGGCACTAACTATTCGATCTGCTGGAGCAACGCCCTAGAGTGTAGCCTAGGTTGCCCGGAAAGTAGAAATGACCACAACTTTCATACTGGTTGCAATTACTCGTTTTATATGATAGAAAAACTGTTGTATTTATATCGTCTTTTATGCTTCTGGCGTTGACTTCTTATGCCCTAACTATTCCATCAGGTGGAACAACGCCCTAGGGTGAAGCCTAGGTTGCCCGGAACGTAGAAATGGAAATAACTTTCACACCGGTAGCAATTAGTCGTTTTATACGATGGAAAAACAGTTCTATTTATTTTGTATTTTATGTTTCGGCCGCTGACTTCTAAGGCACTAACTATTCGATCTGTTGGAGCAACGCCCTAGGGTGAAGCCTAGGTTGCCCGGAACGTAGAAATGACCATAACTTTCACACTGGTTGCTATTATTCGTTTTATACGATGGAAAAACTGTTATATTTATATTGTACTTTATGCTTCTGGCGCTGACTTCTTAGGCCCTAACTATTCGATCTGGTGGAACAACGCCGTAGAGTGAAGCCTAGGTTGCCCGGAACGTAGAAATGCCCATAACTTTCACACTGGTTGCTATTATTCGTTTTATACGATGGAAAAGCTGTTGTATTTATACCGTATTTTATGATTCTGGCGTTGACATCTTATGCCCTAACTATTCCATCTGGTGGAACAACGCCCTAAGGTGAAGCCTAGGTTGCCCGGAACGTAGAAATGACCATCACTTTCAAACTGGTTGCAATTAATCCTTTTATACGATGGAAAAACTGTTGCATTTTTATTGCATTTTATGCGTCGGGCGTTGACTTCTAAGGCCCTAACTATTGAATCTGTTGGAGCGACGCCTTAGGGTGAAGCCTAGGTTGCCCGGAACTTAGATATGACCATAACCTTCACACAGGTTGCAATTATTCGTTTTCTACGATGGAAAAGCTGTTGTTTTTATATTGTATTTTATGCTTCCGGTGTTGACTTCTTAGACCCTAACTCTCCGATCTGGTGGAGCAACGCCTCAGAGTTAAGTCTAGGATGCCCGAAACGTCGAAATGATCGTTACTTTCGCACTGGTTGCAATTGGTCATGCTATACAATGGAAAAACTGTTGTATTTATACTGTATTTTATGCTTCTGGCGTTGACTTCTAAGGCCGTAGCTATTCGATGTGGTGGAGCAACGCCCTAGAGTGAAGCCTAGGTTGCCCGAAACGTAGAAATGCCCATTACTTTCACACTGGTTGAAATTATTAGTTTTATACGATGGAAAAACTGTTCTATTTATTTTGTATTATATACTTCGGGCGTTGACTTATAAGGCCCTAGCTATTTGATCTGGTGGAGCAACGCCCTAGAGTGAAGCCTAGGTTGCCCGGAACGTAGAAGTGACCATCACTTTCAAACTGGTTGCAATTAATCCTTTTATACGACGGAAAGACTGTTGTATTTATATTGTATTTTATGCTTCTGGCGTTGACTTCTTAGGCCGTAACTTTTCGATCTGGTGGAGCAACGCCCTGGAGTGAAGCCTAGGTTGCGCAGAACGTAGAATTGGCCATCACTTTCAAACTGGTTGCAATTATTCCTGTTATACGATGGAAACACTGTTGTCTTTTTATTGCATTTTATGCTTCGGGCGTTGACTTCTAAGGCCCTAACTATTCGATCTGGTGGAGCACCGCCCTAGAGTGAAGCCTAGGTTGCCCGGAACGTAGAAATGACCATCACTTTCAAACTGGTTGCAATTATTCCTGTTATATGATGGAAAAACTGTTGTATTTTTATTGCATTTTATGCTTCAGGCATTGACTTCTAAGGTCCTAACTATTCAATCTGTTGGAGCAACGCCCCAGGGTGAAGCCTAGGTTGCGCGGAAAGTAGAAATGACAATAACTTTCACACTGGGTGCAATTATTCGTTTTATACGAAGGAAAAGCTGTTGCATCTTTATTGTATTTTATGCTTCTGTCGTTGACGTCTAAGGCCGTAGCTATTAGATGTGGTGTAGCAACGCACTAGAGTGACGCCTAGGTTGCCCGGAACGTGGAATGACCATTACTTTCGCAATGTTTGCAATTATTCATTTTATACGATGGAAAAACTGTTGTACTTATATTGTATTTTATGCTTCTGGCGTTGACTTCTAAGGCCCTAACTATTCGACCTGGTGGAGCAACGCCCTACAGTGAAGCCTAGGTTGCCCGGAACGAAGAAATGACCGTCACTTTCACACTGGTTGCTATTATTCGTTTTATACGATGGAAAAGCTGTTGTATTTATACCGTATTTTATGATTCTGGCGTTGACATCTTATGCCCTAACTATTCCATCTGGTGGAACAACGCCCTAAGGTGAAGCCTAGGTTGCCCGGAACGTAGAAATGACCATCACTTTCAAACTGGTTGCAATTAATCCTTTTATACGATGGAAAAACTGTTGCATTTTTATTGCATTTTATGCGTCGGGCGTTGACTTCTAAGGCCCTAACTATTGAATCTGTTGGAGCGACGCCTTAGGGTGAAGCCTAGGTTGCCCGGAACTTAGATATGACCATAACCTTCACACAGGTTGCAATTATTCGTTTTCTACGATGGAAAAGCTGTTGTTTTTATATTGTATTTTATGCTTCCGGTGTTGACTTCTTAGACCCTAACTCTCCGATCTGGTGGAGCAACGCCTCAGAGTTAAGTCTAGGATGCCCGAAACGTCGAAATGATCGTTACTTTCGCACTGGTTGCAATTGGTCATGCTATACAATGGAAAAACTGTTGTATTTATACTGTATTTTATGCTTCTGGCGTTGACTTCTAAGGCCGTAGCTATTCGATGTGGTGGAGCAACGCCCTAGAGTGAAGCCTAGGTTGCCCGAAACGTAGAAATGCCCATTACTTTCACACTGGTTGAAATTATTAGTTTTATACGATGGAAAAACTGTTCTATTTATTTTGTATTATATACTTCGGGCGTTGACTTATAAGGCCCTAGCTATTTGATCTGGTGGAGCAACGCCCTAGAGTGAAGCCTAGGTTGCCCGGAACGTAGAAGTGACCATCACTTTCAAACTGGTTGCAATTAATCCTTTTATACGACGGAAAGACTGTTGTATTTATATTGTATTTTATGCTTCTGGCGTTGACTTCTTAGGCCGTAACTTTTCGATCTGGTGGAGCAACGCCCTGGAGTGAAGCCTAGGTTGCGCAGAACGTAGAATTGGCCATCACTTTCAAACTGGTTGCAATTATTCCTGTTATACGATGGAAACACTGTTGTATTTTTATTGCATTTTATGCTTCGGGCGTTGACTTCTAAGGCCCTAACTATTCGATCTGGTGGAGCACCGCCCTAGAGTGAAGCCTAGGTTGCCCGGAACGTAGAAATGACCATCACTTTCAAACTGGTTGCAATTATTCCTGTTATATGATGGAAAAACTGTTGTATTTTTATTGCATTTTATGCTTCAGGCATTGACTTCTAAGGTCCTAACTATTCAATCTGTTGGAGCAACGCCCCAGGGTGAAGCCTAGGTTGCGCGGAAAGTAGAAATGACAATAACTTTCACACTGGGTGCAATTATTCGTTTTATACGAAGGAAAAGCTGTTGCATCTTTATTGTATTTTATGCTTCTGTCGTTGACGTCTAAGGCCGTAGCTATTAGATGTGGTGTAGCAACGCACTAGAGTGACGCCTAGGTTGCCCGGAACGTGGAATGACCATTACTTTCGCAATGTTTGCAATTATTCATTTTATACGATGGAAAAACTGTTGTACTTATATTGTATTTTATGCTTCTGGCGTTGACTTCTAAGGCCCTAACTATTCGACCTGGTGGAGCAACGCCCTACAGTGAAGCCTAGGTTGCCCGGAACGAAGAAATGACCGTCACTTTCAAACTGGTTGCAATTAATCCTTTTATACGATGTAAAAACTGTTGTATTTTTATTGCATTTTATGCTTCGGGCATTAACTTATAAGGCCCTAACTATTCAATCTGTAAGAGCAACGCTCTAGGGTGTAGCCTAGGTTGCCCGTAAAGTAGAAGTGACCCTAGCTTTCATACTGGTTGCAATTATTCGTTTTGTATGATGGAAAAACTGTTGTATTTATATTGTATTTTATGCTTCTGGCGTTCACTTCTTAGGCCCAAACTATTCGTTCTGGTGGAGTAACGCCCTATGGTGAAGCCTAGGTTGACCGGAACGTAGAAATGACCATAATTTTCACACCGGTAGCAATTATTCGTTTTACACGATGGAAAAACTGTTCTATTTATTTTGTATTTTATGCATCGGGCGTTGACTTCTAAGGACCTAACTACTCAATCTGTTGGAGCAACGCCCTAGGGTGAAGCCTAGGTTGCCCGCAAAGTAGAAATGACGTTGACTTTCACACTGGATGCTATTATTAGTTCTGTACGATGGAAAAACTGTTATATTTATATTGTATTTTATGCTTCGGGCGTTGACTTCTAAGGCCCTAGCTGATTGATCTGGTGGAGCAACGCCCTAGAGTGAAGCCTAGGTTGCCCGGAACGTAGAAGTGACCATAACTTTCACACTGGTTGCTATTATTCGTTCTATACGATGGAAAAACTGTTATATTTATATTGTATCTTATGCTTCTGGCGTTGACTTCTTAGGCCCTAACAATTCGATCTGGTGGAACAACGCCCTAGAGTGAAGCCTAGGTTGCCTGGAATGTACAAATGACCATCACTTTCACACGGGTTGCAATTATTCCTGTTATAGGACGGAAAGACTGTTGTATTTTTTTGGTATTTTATGCTTCAGGCGTTGTCTTCTGAGGCCGCTGCTATTCGATGTAGTGGAGGAACGCCATAGAGTGAAGCCTAGGTTGCCCGAAACGTAGAAATGGCCATAACTTTCATACTGGTTGCAATTATTCGTTTTATACGTCGGAAAAACTGTTGTATTTATATTGTATTTTATGCTTCTGGCGTTGACTTCTGAGGCACTAACTATTCGATCTGGTGGAGCAACGCCCTAGAGTGAAGCCTAGGTTGCCCGGAACGTAGAAATGACCATCACTTTCACACGGGTTGCAATTATTCCTGTTATAGGACGGAAAGACTGTTGTATTTTTTTGGTATTTTATGCTTCAGGCGTTGTCTTCTGAGGCCGCTGCTATTCGATGTAGTGGAGGAACGCCATAGAGTGAAGCCTAGGTTGCCCGAAACGTAGAAATGGCCATAACTTTCATACTGGTTGCAATTATTCGTTTTATACGTCGGAAAAACTGTTGTATTTATATTGTATTTTATGCTTCTGGCGTTGACTTCTGAGGCACTAACTATTCGATCTGGTGGAGCAACGCCCTAGAGTGAAGCCTAGGTTGCCCGGAACGTAGAAATGACCATCACTTTCAAACTGGTTGCAATTATTCCTGTTATATGATGGAAAAACTGTTGTATTTATATTGTATTTTCTGCTTCGGGCGTTGACTGCTAAGGCCCTAACTATTCAATCTGTTGGATCAACGCCCTAGAGTGAAGCCTAGGTTGCTCGGAATGTAGAAATGACCATAACATTCACACTGGTTGAAATTATTCGTTTAATACGATGGAAAAGCTGTTGCACCTTCACTGTATTTTATGATTCTGGCGTTGACTTCTAAGGCCCTAACTATTCGATCTGGTGGAGCAACGCCCTAGAGTGAAGCCTAGGCTGCCCGGAACGTAGAAATGACCATCACTTTCAAGCTGGTTGCAATTAATCCTTTTATACGATGGAAAAACTGTTGTATTTTTATTGCATTTTACGCTTCGGCCATTGACTTCTAAGGCCCTAACTATTCAATCTGTGGAAGCAACGCCCTAGGGTGTAGCCTAGGTTGCCCGGAAAGTAGAAATGACCACAACTTTCATACTGGTTGCAATTACTCGTTTTATATGATAGAAAAACTGTTGTACTTATATCGTCTTTTATGCTTCTGGCGTTGACTTCTTATGCCCTAACTATTCCATCTGCTGGAACAACGCCCTAGGGTGAAGCCTAGGTTGCCCGAAACGTAGAAATGGAAATAACTTTCACACCGGTAGCAATTAGTCGTTTTATACGATGGAAAAACAGTTCTATTTATTTTGTATTTTATGCTTCGGCCGCTGTCTTCTAAGGCACTAACTATTCGATCTGTTGGAGCAACGCCCTAGGGTGAAGCCTAGGTTACCCGGAACGTAGAAATGACCATAACTTTCACACTGGTTGCTATTATTCGTTTTATACGATGGAAAAACTGTTATATTTATATTGTATTTTATGCTTCTGGCGCTGACTTCTTAGGCCCTAACTATTCGTTATGGTGGAACAACGCCGTAGAGTGAAGCGTAGGTTGCCCGGAACGTAGAAATGCCCATAACTTTCACACTGGTTGCTATTATTTGTTTTATACGATGGAAAAGCTGTTGTATTTATACCGTATTTTATGATTCTTGCGTTGACATCTTATGCCCTAACTATTACATCTGGTGGAACAACGCCCTAAGGTGAAGCCTAGGTTGCCCGGAACGTAGAAATGACCATCACTTTCAAACTGGTTGCAATTAATCCTTTTATACGATGGAAAAACTGTTGCATTTTTATTGCATTTTATGCGTTGGGCGTTGACTTCTAAGGCCCTAACTATTGAATCTGTTGGAGCGACGCCCTAGGGTGAAGCCTAGGTTGCCCGGAACTTAGATATGACCATAACCTTCACACAGGTTGCAATTATTCGTTTTCTACGATGGAAAAGCTGTTGTTTTTATATTGTATTTTATGCTTCCGGTGTTGACTTCTTAGACCCTAACTCTCCGATCTGGTGGAGCAACGCCTCAGAGTTAAGTCTAGGATGCCCGAAACGTCGAAATGATCGTTACTTTCGCACTGGTTGCAATTGGTCATGCTATACAATGGAAAAACTGTTGTATTTATACTGTACTTTATGCTTCTGGCGTTGACTTCTAAGGCCTTAGCTATTCGATGTGGTGGAGCAACGCCCTAGAGTGAAGCCTAGGTTGCCCGAAACGTAGAAATGCCCATTACTGTCACACTGGTTGAAATTATTAGTTTTATACGATGGAAAAACTGTTCTATTTATTTTGTATTTTATACTTCGGGCGTTGACTTCTAAGGCCCTAGCTTTTCGATCTGGTGGAGCAACGCCCTAGAGTGAAGCCTAGGTTGCCCGGATCGTAGAAGTGACCATCACTTTCAAACTGTTTGCAATTAATCCTTTTATACGATGGAAAAACTGTTATATTTATATTGTATGTTATGCTTCTGGCGTTGATTTCTTAGGCCCTAACTATTCAATCTGGTGGAACAACGCCCTAGGGTGAAGTCTAGGTTGCCTGGAACGTCCAAATGACCATCACTTTCACACGGGTTGCAATTATTCCTGTTATAGGACGGAAAGACTGTTGTATTTTTATTGTATTTTATGCTTCAGGCGTTGACTTCTGAGGCCGTAGCTATTCGATGTGGTGTAAGAACGCTATAGAGTGAAGCCTAGGTTGCCCGGAACGTAGAAATGACCATAACTTTCATACTGGTTGAAATTATTCGTTTTATATGATGGAAGAACTGTTGTATTTATATTGTATTTTATGCTTCTGGCGTTGATTTCTTAGGCCCTAACTATTCAATCTGGTGGAACAACGCCATATAGTGAGGCCTAGGTTGCCCGGAACGTAGAAATGACCATCACTTCCATACTGGTAGCAATTATTCGTTTTATACGATGGAAAAACTGTTGTGTTTATATTGTATTTTAAGCTTCTGGCGTTGACTTCTGTGGCCGTAGCTATTCGATGTGGTGGAAGAACGCCACAGAGTGAAGCCTGGGTTGCCCGGAACGTAGAAATTGCCATAACTTTCATACTGGTTGCAATTATTCGTTTTATATGATGGAAGAACTGTTGTATTTATATTGTATTTTATGCTGCTGGCGTTCACTTCTTAGGCCCTAACTATTCGATCTGGAGGAACAACGACCTGGGGTGAAGCCTAGGTTGCCCGGAACGTAGAAACGACCATCACTTTCAAACTGGTTGCAATTATTCCTGTTATACGATGGAAAAACTGTTGTATTTTTCTTGCATTTTATGCTTCGGGCATTGACTTCTAAGGTCCTAGCTATTCAATCTGTTGGAGCAACGCCCTAGGGTGAAGCCTAGGTTGCGCGGAAAGTAGAAATGACAATAACTTTCACACTGGGTGCAATTATTCGTTTTATACGATGGAAAAGCTGTTGCATCTTTATTGTATTTTATGCTTCTGTCGTTGACGTCTAAGGCCGTAGCTGTTAGATGTGGTGGAGCAACGCACTAGAGTGACGCCTAGGTTGCCCGGAACGTGGAATGACCATTAGTTTCGCAATGTTTGCAATTATTCATTTTATACGATGGAAAAACTGTTATATTTATATTGTATCTTATGCTTCTGGCGTTGACTTCTGAGGCCCTAACAATTCGATCTGGTGGAACAACGCCCTAGAGTGAAGCCTAGGTTGCCTGGAATGTACAAATGACCATCACTTTCACACGGGTTGCAAATACTCCTGTTATATGATGGAAAAACTGTTGTATTTTTATTGCATTTTATACTTCGGGCGTTGACTTCTGAGGCTCTAACTATTCAATCTGTAGGAGCAACGCCCTAGGGTGTAGTCTAGGTTGCCCGTAAAGTAGAAATGACCATAGCTTTCATACTGGTTGCAATTATTCGTTTTATATGATGGAAAAAATGTTGTATTTATATTGTATTTTATGCTTCTGTCGTTGACGTCTAAGGCCGTAGCTATTAGATGTGGTGGAGCAACGCACTAGAGTGACGCCTAGGTTGCCCGGAACGTAGAAATGACAATTACTTTCGCAATGTTTGCAATTATACATTTTATACGATGGAAAAGCTGTTGTATTTATACCGTATTTTATGCTTCTGGCGTTGACTTCTTATGGCCCAGCTATTCCATCTGGTGGAACAACGCCCTAGGGCGAAGCCTAGGTTGCCCGGAACGTAGAAATGACCATCACTTTCAAACTGGTTGCAATTAATCCTTTTATACGATGGAAAAACTGTTGTATTTTTATTGCATTTTATGCGTCGGGGTTGACTTCTTATGCCCTAACTACTCCATCTGGCGGAACAACGCCCTAGGGTGAAGCCTAGGTTGCCCGGAACTTAGAAATGACCATAACTTTCACACTTATTGCTATTATTCGTTTTATACGATGGAAAAACTGTTATATTTATATTGTATTTTATGCTGCTGGCGGTGCCTTCTTAGGCCCTCACTATTCTATCTGGTGGATCAGCGACCTAGAGTGAAGCCTAGGTTGCTCGGAATGTAGAAATGACCATAACATTCACACTGGTTGAAATTATTCGTTTTACACGATGGAAAAACAGTTACATTTATATTGTATTTTATGCTTCTGCCGTTGATTTCTTAGGTCCTAACTATTCAGTCTGGAGGAGCAACGCCCTAGAGTGAGGCCTAGGTAGCCCGGAACGTAGAAATGAGCATCACTTCCATACTGGTAGCAATTATTCGTTTTATACGATGGAAAAACTGTTGTATTTATATTGTATTTTATGCTTCTGGCGTTGACTTCTAAGGCACTAACTATTCGATCTCGTGGAGCAACGCCCTAGAGTGAAGCCTAGGTTGCCCGGAACGTAGAAATGACCATCACTTTCAAACTGGTTGCAATTAATCCTTTTATACGATGGAAAAACTGTTGTATTTTTATTGCATTTTATGCTTCGGGCATTGACTTCTAAGGCCCTAACTATTCAATCTGTTGGAGCAACGCCCTAGGGTGTAGCCTAGGTTGCCCGGAAAGTAGAAATGACCACAACTTTCACACTGGTTGCTATTATTCGCTTTATACGATGGAAAAACTGTTCTATTTATTTTGTATTTTATGCTTCGGGCGTTGACTTCTAAGGAACTAACTGTTTGATCTGGTGGAGTAACGCCCTATGGTGAAGCCTAGGTTGACCGGAACGTAGAAATGACCATAATTTTCACACCGGTAGTAATTATTCGTTTTACACGATGGAAAAACTGTTCTGTATATTTTGTATTTTATGCATCGGGCGTTGACTTCTAAGGCCCTAACTATTCAATCTGTTGGAGCAATGCCCTAGGGTGAAGCCTAGGTTGCCCGGAAAGTAGAAATGACGTTAACCTTCACACTGGTTGCTATTATTCGTTCTATACGATGGAAAAACTGTTATATTTATATTGTATTTTATGCTTCGGGCGTTGACTCCTAAGGCCCTAGCTTTTTGATCTGGTGGAGCAACGCCCTAGAGTGAAGCCCAGGTTGCCAGAACGTAGAAATGACCATAACTTTCACACTGGTTGCTATTATTCGTTTTATACGATGGAAAAGCTGATGTATTTTTATTGCATTTTATGCTTCCCGCGTTGACTTCTAAGGCCCTAACTATTCAATCTGGTGGAACAACGCCCTAGAGTGAGGCCTAGGTTGCCCGGAACGTAGAAATGACCATAACTTTCATACTGGTTGCAATTATTCGTTTTATACGTTGGAAAAACTGTTGTATTTATATTGTATTTTATGCTTCTGGCGTTGACTTCTGAGGCACTAACTATTCGATCTGGTGGAGCAACGCCCTAGAGTGAAGCCTAGGTTGCCCGGAACGTATAAATGACCATCACTTTCAAACTGGTTGCAATTATTCCTGTTATATGATGGAAAAACTGTTGTATTTATACTGTATTTTATGCTTCGGGCGTTGACTGCTAAGGCCCTAACTATTCAATCTGTTGGATCAACGCCCTAGAGTGAAGCCTAGGTTGCTCGGAATGTAGAAATGACCATAACATTCACACTGGTTGAAATTATTCGTTTAATACGATGGAAAAGCTGTTGCATCTTCATTGTATTTTATGATTCTGGCGTTGACTTCTAAGGCCCTAACTATTCGATCTGGTGGAGCAACGCCCTAGAGTGAAGCCTATGTTGCCCGGAACGTAGAAATGACCATCACTTTCAAGCCGGTTGCAACTAATCCTTTTATACGATGGAAAAACTGTTGCATTTTTATTGCATTTTATGCTTCGGCCACTCACTTCTAAGGCCCTAACTATTCAATCTGTTGGAGCAAGGCCCTAGTGTGTAGCCTAGGTTGCCCGGAAAGTAGAAATGACCACAACCTTCATACTGGTTGCAATTACTCGTTTTATATGATAGAAAAACTGTTGTATTTATATTGTATTTTATGCTTCTGGCGTTGACTTCTGAGGCACTAACTATTCGATCTGGTGGAGCAACGCCCTAGAGTGAAGCCTAGGTTGCCCGGAACGTATAAATGACCATCACTTTCAAACTGGTTGCAATTATTCCTGTTATATGATGGAAAAACCGTTGTATTTATACTGTATTTTATGCTTCGGGCGTTGACTGCTAAGGCCCTAACTATTCAATCTGTTCGATCAACGCCCTAGAGTGAAGCCTAGGTTGCTCGGAATGTAGAAATGACCATAACATTCACACTGGTTGAAATTATTCGTTTAATACGATGGAAAAGCTGTTGCATCTTCATTGTATTTTATGATTCTGGCGTTGACTTCTAAGGCCCTAACTATTCGATCTGGTGGAGCAACGCCCTAGAGTGAAGCCTAGGTTGCCCGGAACGTAGAAATGACCATCACTTTCACACCGGTAGCAATTATTCGTTTTATACGATGGAAAAACTGTTCTATTTATTTTGTATTTTATGCTTCGGGCGTTGGCTTCTAAGGCCCTAAATATTCAATCTGTTGAAGCAACGCCCTAGGGTGATACCTAGGTTGCCCGGAAAGTAGAAATGACGTTATCTTTCATACTGGCTGCAATTATTCGTTTTATACGATGGAAAAACTGTTGTATTTATATTGTATTTTATGCTTCTGGCATTGACTTCTAAGGCACTAACTATTCGATCTGGTGGAGCAACGCCCTAGAGTTAAGCCTAAGTTGCCAGGAACGTAGCAAATACCATCACTTTCAAACTGGTTGCAAATACTCCTGTTATATGATGGAAAAACTGTTGTATTTTTATTGCATTTTATACTTCGGGCGTTGACTTCTGAGGCTCTAACTATTCAATCTGTAGGAGCAACGCCCTAGGGTGTAGTCTAGGTTGCCCGTAAAGTAGAAATGACCATAGCTTTCATACTGGTTGCAATTATTCGTTTTATATGATGGAAAAAATGTTGTATTTATATTGTATTTTATGCTTCTGTCGTTGACGTCTAAGGCCGTAGCTATTAGATGTGGTGGAGCAACGCACTAGAGTGACGCCTAGGTTGCCCGGAACGTAGAAATGACCATTACTTTCGCAATGTTTGCAATTATACATTTTATACGATGGAAAAGCTGTTGTATTTATACCGTATTTTATGCTTCTGGCGTTGACTTCTTATGGCCCAGCTATTCCATCTGGTGGAACAACGCCCTAGGGCGGAGCCTAGGTTGCCCGGAACGTAGAAATGACCATCACTTTCAAACTGGTTGCAATTAATCCTTTTATACGATGGAAAAACTGTTGCATTTTTATTGCATTTTATGCGTCGGGGTTGACTTCTTATGCCCTAACTACTCCATCTGGCGGAACAACGCCCTAGGGTGAAGCCTAGGTTGCCCGGAACGTAGAAATGACCATCACTTTCAAACTGGTTGCAATTAATCCTTTTATACGATGGAAAAACTGTTGCATTTTTATTGCATTTTATGCGCCGGGCGTTGACTTCTAAGGCCCTAACTATTCCATCTGGTGGAACAACGACCTAGGGTGAAGCCTAGGTTGCCCGCAACGTAGAAATGACCATAACTTTCACACCGGTAGCAATTATACGTTTTATACAATGGAAAAACTGTACTATTTATTTTGTATTTTATGCTTCGGGCGTTGACTTCTAAGGCCCTAGCTATTCGATCTGGTGGAGCAACGCCCTAGAGTGAAGCGTAGGTTGCCCGGAACGTAGAAGTGACCATCACTTTCAAACTGGTTGCAAATATTACTGTTATATGATGGAAAAACTGTTGTATTTTTATTGCATTTGATTCTTCGGGCATTGACTTCTAAGGCCCTAACAATTCAATCTGTAGGAGCATCGCCCTAGCGTGTAGCCTAGGTTGCCCGTAAAGTAGAAATGACCATAGCTTTCATACTGGTTGCAATTATTCGTTTTATATGATGGAAAAACTGTTGCATCTTTATTGAATTTTATGCTTCTGGCGTTGACTTCTAAGGCCCTCACTATTCTATCTGGTGGATCAGCGACCTAGAGTGAAGCCTAGGTTGCTCGGAATGTAGAAATGACCATAACATTCACACTGGTTGAAATTATTCGTTTTACACAATGGAGAAACAGTTATATTTATATTGTATTTTATGCTTCTGCCGTTGATTTCTTAGGTCCTAACTATTCAATCTGGAGGAACAACGCCCTAGAGTGAGGCCTCGGTAGCCCGGAACGTAGAAATGAGCATCACTTCCATACTGGTAGCAATTATTCGTTTTATACGATGGAAAAACTGTTGTATTTATATTGTATTTTAAGCTTCTGGCGTTGACTTCTAAGGCACTAACTATTCGATCTCGTGGAGCAACGCCCTAGAGTGAAGCCTAGGTTGCCCGGAACGTAGAAATGACCATCACTTTCAAACTGGTTGCAATTAATCCTTTTATACGATGGAAAATTTGTTGTATTTTTATTGCATTTTATGCTTCGGGCATTGACTTCTAAGGCCCTAACTATTCAATCTGTTGGAGCAACGCCCTAGGGTGTAGCCTAGGTTGCCCGGAAAGTAGAAATGACCACAACTTTCACACTGGTTGCTATTACTCGCTTTATACGATGGAAAAACTGTTCTATTTATTTTGTATTTTATGCTTCGGGCGTTGACTTCTAAGGCCCTAACTATTCAATCTGTTGGAGCAACGCCCTAGGTGATGCCTAGGTTGCCCGGAAAGTAGAAATGACGTTATCTTTCATACTGGTTGCAATTATTCGTTTTATATGATGGAAAAACTGTTGTATTTATATTGTATTTTATGCTTCGGCCGTTGACTTCTAAGGCACTAACTATTCGATCTGTTGGAGCAACGCCCTAGGGTGAAGCCTAGGTTGCCCGGAACGTAGAAATGACCATCACTTTCAAACTGGTTGCAAGTAATCCTTTTGTACGATGGAAAAACTGTTGTATTTTTATTGCATTTTATGCTTCCGGCGTTGACTTCTAAGGCCCTAACTATTCAATCTGTTGGAGCAACGGGCAAGGGTGAAGCCTAGGTTGCTCGGAAAGTAGAAATGACGTTAACTTTCATACTGGTTGCAATTATTCGTTTTATACGATGGAAAAACTGTTGTATTTATATTGTATTTTATGCTTCTGGCGTTGACTTCTAATGCACTAGCTATTCGATCTGGCGGAGCAACGCCCTAGAGTGAAGCCGAGGTTTAACGGAACGTAGAAATGACCATCACTTTCAAACTGGTTGCAATTATTCCTGTTATATGATGGAAAAACTGTTGTATTTTTATTGCATTTTATGCTTCGAGCATTGACTTCTAAGGCCCTAACAATTCAAACTGCTGGAGCAACGCCCTATGATGTAGCCTAGGTTGCCCGGAAAGTAGAAATGACCATAACTTTCATACTGGTTGCTATTATTCGTTCTATACGATGGAAAAATTGTTATATTTATATTGTATCTTATGCTTCTGGCGTTGACTTCTTAGGCCCTAACAATTCTATCTGGTGGAACAACGCCCTAGAGTGAAGCCTAGGTTGCCTGGAACGTACAAATGACCATCACTTCCACACGGGTTGCAACTATTCCAGTTATAGGATGGAAAGACTGTTGTATTTTTATCGTATTTTATGCTTCAGGCGTTGACTTCTGAGGCTGTAGCTATTCGATGTGGTGGAAGAACGCCATAGAGTGAAGCCTAGGTTGCCCGGAACGTAGAAATGACCATAACTTTCATACTGGTTGCAATAATTCGTTTTATATGATGGAAAAACTGTTGTATTTATATTGCATTTTATGCTTCTGGCGTTGCCTTCGTATGCCCTAACTGTTCGATCTGGTGGAACAACGCCCTAGAGTGAAGCCTGGGTTACCCGGAACGTAGAAATGACCAGTACTTTCACACTGTTTGCAATTATTCCTGCTATACGATGGAAAAACTGTTGCATCTTTATTGAATTTTATGCTTCTGGCGTTGACTTCTAAGGCCCTAACTATTCTCTCTGGACGATCAACGCCATAGAGTGAAGCCTAGGTTGCCCGGAACGTAGAAATGACCATAACTTTCATACTGGATGCAATTATTCGTTCTATATGATGGAAAAACTGTTGTATTTATATTGTATTTTATGCTTCTGGCATTGACTTCTAAGGCACTAACTATTCGATCTGGTGGAGCAACGCCCTAGAGTTAAGCCTAAGTTGCCCGGAACGTAGCAAATACCATCACTTTCAAACTGGATGCAAATACTCCTGTTATATGATGGAAAAACTGTTGTATTTTTATTGCATTTTATGCTTCGGGCATTGACTTCTAAGGCCCTAACTATTCAATCTGTAGGAGCAACGCCCTAGGGTGTAGCCCATGTTGCCCGTAAAGTAGAAATGACCATAGCTTTCATACTGGTTGCAATTATTCGTTTTATATGATGGAAAAAATGTTGTATTTATATTGTATTTTATGCTTCTGTCGTTGACGTCTAAGGCCGTAGCTATTAGATGTGGTGGAGCAACGCACTAGAGTGACGCCTAGGTTGCCCGGAACGTAGAAATGACCATTACTTTCGCAATGTTTGCAATTATACATTTTATACGATGGAAAAGCTGTTGTATTTATACCTTATTTTATGCTTCTGGCGTTGACTTCTTATGGCCTAACTATTCCATCTGGTGGAACAACGCCCTAGGGTGAAGCCTAGGTTGCCCGGAACGTAGAAATGACCATCACTTTCAAACTGGTTGCAATTAATCCTTTTATACGATGGAAAAACTGTTGCATTTTTATTGCATTTTATGCGTCGGGGTTGACTTCTTATGCCCTAACTACTCCATCTGGCGGAACAACGCCCTACAGTGAAGCCTAGGTTGCCCGGAACGTAGAAATGACCATCACTTTCAAACTGGTTGCAATTAATCCTTTTATACGATGGAAAAACTGTTGTATTTATATTGTATTTTATGCTTCTGGCGTTGACTTCTAATGCACTAACTATTCGATATGGCGGAGCAACGCCCTAGAGTGAAGCCGAGGTTTCCCGGAACGTAGAAATGACCATCACTTTCAAACTGGTTGCAATTATTCCTGTTATATGATGGAAAAACTGTTGTATTTTTATTGCATTTTATGCTTCGGGCATTGACTTCTAAGGCCCTAACTATTCAAACAGCTGGAGCAACGCCCTATGGTGAAGCCTTGGTTGCCTGGAAAGTAGAAATGACGTTAACTTTAGCACTGGTTGCTATTATTCGTTCTATACGATGGAAAAACTGTTATATTTATATTGTATTTTATGCTTCGGGCGTTGACTTCTAAGGCCCTAACTATTCAATCTGGTGGAACAACGCCCTAGAGTGAGGCCTAGGTTGCCCGGAACGTAGAAATGACCATAACTTTCATACTGGTTGCAATTATTCGTTTTATACGTTGGAAAAACTGTTGTATTTATATTGTATTTTATGCTTCTGGCGTTGACTTCTGAGGCACTAACTATTGGATCTGGTGGAGCAACGCCCTAGAGTGAAGCCTAGGTTGCCCGGAACGTAGCAAATACCATCACTTTCAAACTGGTTGCAAATACTCCTGTTATATGATGGAAAAACTGTTGTATTTTTATTGCATTTTATGATTCGGGCATTGACTTCTAAGGCCCTAACTATTCAATCTGTAGGAGCAACGCCCTAGGGTGTACCCTAGGTTGCCCGGAACGTAGAAATGACCATAACTTTCATACTGGTTGCAATTATTCGTTTTATACGTTGGAAAAACTGTTGTATTTATATTGTATTTTATGCTTCTGGCGTTGACTTCTGAGGCACTAACTATTGGATCTGGTGGAGCAACGCCCTAGAGTGAAGCCTAGGTTGCCCGGAACGTAGCAAATACCATCACTTTCAAACTGGTTGCAAATACTCCTGTTATATGATGGAAAAACTGTTGTATTTTTATTGCATTTTATGATTCGGGCATTGACTTCTAAGGCCCTAACTATTCAATCTGTAGGAGCAACGCCCTAGGGTGTACCCTAGGTTGACCGGAACGTAGAAATGACCATTACTTTCGCAATGATTGCAATTATACATTTTATACGATGGAAAAGCTGTTGTATTTATACCTTATTTTATGCTTCTGGCGTTGACTTCTTATGGCCTAACTATTCCATCTGGTGGAACAACGCCCTAGGGTGAAGCCTAGGTTGCCCGGAACGTAGAAATGACCATCACTTTCAAACTGGTTGCAATTAATCCTTTTATACGATGGAAAAACTGTTGTATTTATATTGTATTTTATGCTTCTGGCGTTGACTTCTAAGGCACTAACTATTCGATCTCGTGGAGCAACGCCCTAGAGTGAAGCCTAGGTTGCCCGGAACGTAGAAATGACCATCACTTTCAAACTGGTTGCAATTAATCCTTTTATACGATGGAAAAACTGTTGTATTTTTATTGCATTTTATGCTTCGGGCATTGACTTCTAAGGCCCTAACTATTCAATCTGTTGGAGCAACGCCCTAGGGTGTAGCCTAGGTTGCCCGGAAAGTAGAAATGACCACAACTTTCACACTGGTTGCTATTATCCGCTTTATACGATGGAAAAACTGTTCTATTTATTTTGTATTTTATGCTTCGGGCGTTGACTTCTAAGGAACTAACTGTTTGATCTGGTGGAGTAACGCCCTATGGTGAAGCCTAGGTTGACCGGAACGTAGAAATGACCATAATTTTCACACCGGTAGTAATTATTCGTTTTACACGATGGAAAAACTGTTCTGTATATTTTGTATTTTATGCATCGGGCGTTGACTTCTAAGGCCCTAACTATTCAATCTGTTGGAGCAATGCCCTAGGGTGAAGCCTAGGTTGCCCGGAACGTAGAAATGACCATCAGTTTCAAACTGGTTGCAATTAATCCTTTTATACGATGGAAAAACTGTTGCATTTTTATTGCATTTTATGCGCCGGGCGTTGACTTCTAAGGCCCTAACTATTCAATCTGTTGGAGCGACGCCCTAGGGTGAAGCCTAGGTTGCCCGGAACTTAGAAATGACCATAACTTTCACACTTATTGCTATTATTCGTTTTATACGATGGAAAAACTGTTATATTTATATTGTATTTTATGCTGCTGGCGGTGCCTTCTTAGGCCCTCACTATTCTATCTGGTGGATCAGCGACCTAGAGTGAAGCCTAGGTTGCTCGGAATGTAGAAATGACCATAACATTCACACTGGTTGAAATTATTCGTTTTACACGATGGAAAAACAGTTACATTTATATTGTATTTTATGCTTCTGCCGTTGATTTCTTAGGTCCTAACTATTCAGTCTGGAGGAGCAACGCCCTAGAGTGAGGCCTAGGTAGCCCGGAACGTAGAAATGAGCATCACTTCCATACTGGTAGCAATTATTCGTTTTATACGATGGAAAAACTGTTGTATTTATATTGTATTTTATGCTTCTGGCGTTGACTTCTAAGGCACTAACTATTCGATCTCGTGGAGCAACGCCCTAGAGTGAAGCCTAGGTTGCCCGGAACGTAGAAATGACCATCACTTTCAAACTGGTTGCAATTAATCCTTTTATACGATGGAAAAACTGTTGTATTTTTATTGCATTTTATGCTTCGGGCATTGACTTCTAAGGCCCTAACTATTCAATCTGTTGGAGCAACGCCCTAGGGTGTAGCCTAGGTTGCCCGGAAAGTAGAAATGACCACAACTTTCACACTGGTTGCTATTATTCGCTTTATACGATGGAAAAACTGTTCTATTTATTTTGTATTTTATGCTTCGGGCGTTGACTTCTAAGGAACTAACTGTTTGATCTGGTGGAGTAACGCCCTATGGTGAAGCCTAGGTTGACCGGAACGTAGAAATGACCATAATTTTCACACCGGTAGTAATTATTCGTTTTACACGATGGAAAAACTGTTCTGTATATTTTGTATTTTATGCATCGGGCGTTGACTTCTAAGGCCCTAACTATTCAATCTGTTGGAGCAATGCCCTAGGGTGAAGCCTAGGTTGCCCGGAAAGTAGAAATGACGTTAACCTTCACACTGGTTGCTATTATTCGTTCTATACGATGGAAAAACTGTTATATTTATATTGTATTTTATGCTTCGGGCGTTGACTCCTAAGGCCCTAGCTTTTTGATCTGGTGGAGCAACGCCCTAGAGTGAAGCCCAGGTTGCCAGAACGTAGAAATGACCATAACTTTCACACTGGTTGCTATTATTCGTTTTATACGATGGAAAAGCTGATGTATTTTTATTGCATTTTATGCTTCCCGCGTTGACTTCTAAGGCCCTAACTATTCAATCTGGTGGAACAACGCCCTAGAGTGAGGCCTAGGTTGCCCGGAACGTAGAAATGACCATAACTTTCATACTGGTTGCAATTATTCGTTTTATACGTTGGAAAAACTGTTGTATTTATATTGTATTTTATGCTTCTGGCGTTGACTTCTGAGGCACTAACTATTCGATCTGGTGGAGCAACGCCCTAGAGTGAAGCCTAGGTTGCCCGGAACGTATAAATGACCATCACTTTCAAACTGGTTGCAATTATTCCTGTTATATGATGGAAAAACTGTTGTATTTATACTGTATTTTATGCTTCGGGCGTTGACTGCTAAGGCCCTAACTATTCAATCTGTTGGATCAACGCCCTAGAGTGAAGCCTAGGTTGCTCGGAATGTAGAAATGACCATAACATTCACACTGGTTGAAATTATTCGTTTAATACGATGGAAAAGCTGTTGCATCTTCATTGTATTTTATGATTCTGGCGTTGACTTCTAAGGCCCTAACTATTCGATCTGGTGGAGCAACGCCCTAGAGTGAAGCCTATGTTGCCCGGAACGTAGAAATGACCATCACTTTCAAGCCGGTTGCAACTAATCCTTTTATACGATGGAAAAACTATTGCATTTTTATTGCATTTTATGCTTCGGCCACTCACTTCTAAGGCCCTAACTATTCAATCTGTTGGAGCAAGGCCCTAGTGTGTAGCCTAGGTTGCCCGGAAAGTAGAAATGACCACAACCTTCATACTGGTTGCAATTACTCGTTTTATATGATAGAAAAACTGTTGTATTTATATTGTATTTTATGCTTCTGGCGTTGACTTCTGAGGCACTAACTATTCGATCTGGTGGAGCAACGCCCTAGAGTGAAGCCTAGGTTGCCCGGAACGTATAAATGACCATCACTTTCAAACTGGTTGCAATTATTCCTGTTATATGATGGAAAAACCGTTGTATTTATACTGTATTTTATGCTTCGGGCGTTGACTGCTAAGGCCCTAACTATTCAATCTGTTCGATCAACGCCCTAGAGTGAAGCCTAGGTTGCTCGGAATGTAGAAATGACCATAACATTCACACTGGTTGAAATTATTCGTTTAATACGATGGAAAAGCTGTTGCATCTTCATTGTATTTTATGATTCTGGCGTTGACTTCTAAGGCCCTAACTATTCGATCTGGTGGAGCAACGCCCTAGAGTGAAGCCTAGGTTGCCCGGAACGTAGAAATGACCATCACTTTCACACCGGTAGCAATTATTCGTTTTATACGATGGAAAAACTGTTCTATTTATTTTGTATTTTATGCTTCGGGCGTTGGCTTCTAAGGCCCTAAATATTCAATCTGTTGAAGCAACGCCCTAGGGTGATACCTAGGTTGCCCGGAAAGTAGAAATGACGTTATCTTTCATACTGGCTGCAATTATTCGTTTTATACGATGGAAAAACTGTTGTATTTATATTGTATTTTATGCTTCTGGCATTGACTTCTAAGGCACTAACTATTCGATCTGGTGGAGCAACGCCCTAGAGTTAAGCCTAAGTTGCCAGGAACGTAGCAAATACCATCACTTTCAAACTGGTTGCAAATACTCCTGTTATATGATGGAAAAACTGTTGTATTTTTATTGCATTTTATACTTCGGGCGTTGACTTCTGAGGCTCTAACTATTCAATCTGTAGGAGCAACGCCCTAGGGTGTAGTCTAGGTTGCCCGTAAAGTAGAAATGACCATAGCTTTCATACTGGTTGCAATTATTCGTTTTATATGATGGAAAAAATGTTGTATTTATATTGTATTTTATGCTTCTGTCGTTGACGTCTAAGGCCGTAGCTATTAGATGTGGTGGAGCAACGCACTAGAGTGACGCCTAGGTTGCCCGGAACGTAGAAATGACCATTACTTTCGCAATGTTTGCAATTATACATTTTATACGATGGAAAAGCTGTTGTATTTATACCGTATTTTATGCTTCTGGCGTTGACTTCTTATGGCCCAGCTATTCCATCTGGTGGAACAACGCCCTAGGGCGGAGCCTAGGTTGCCCGGAACGTAGAAATGACCATCACTTTCAAACTGGTTGCAATTAATCCTTTTATACGATGGAAAAACTGTTGCATTTTTATTGCATTTTATGCGTCGGGGTTGACTTCTTATGCCCTAACTACTCCATCTGGCGGAACAACGCCCTAGGGTGAAGCCTAGGTTGCCCGGAACGTAGAAATGACCATCACTTTCAAACTGGTTGCAATTAATCCTTTTATACGATGGAAAAACTGTTGCATTTTTATTGCATTTTATGCGCCGGGCGTTGACTTCTAAGGCCCTAACTATTCCATCTGGTGGAACAACGACCTAGGGTGAAGCCTAGGTTGCCCGCAACGTAGAAATGACCATAACTTTCACACCGGTAGCAATTATACGTTTTATACAATGGAAAAACTGTACTATTTATTTTGTATTTTATGCTTCGGGCGTTGACTTCTAAGGCCCTAGCTATTCGATCTGGTGGAGCAACGCCCTAGAGTGAAGCGTAGGTTGCCCGGAACGTAGAAGTGACCATCACTTTCAAACTGGTTGCAAATATTACTGTTATATGATGGAAAAACTGTTGTATTTTTATTGCATTTGATTCTTCGGGCATTGACTTCTAAGGCCCTAACAATTCAATCTGTAGGAGCATCGCCCTAGCGTGTAGCCTAGGTTGCCCGTAAAGTAGAAATGACCATAGCTTTCATACTGGTTGCAATTATTCGTTTTATATGATGGAAAAACTGTTGCATCTTTATTGAATTTTATGCTTCTGGCGTTGACTTCTAAGGCCCTCACTATTCTATCTGGTGGATCAGCGACCTAGAGTGAAGCCTAGGTTGCTCGGAATGTAGAAATGACCATAACATTCACACTGGTTGAAATTATTCGTTTTACACAATGGAAAAACAGTTATATTTATATTGTATTTTATGCTTCTGCCGTTGATTTCTTAGGTCCTAACTATTCAATCTGGAGGAACAACGCCCTAGAGTGAGGCCTCGGTAGCCCGGAACGTAGAAATGAGCATCACTTCCATACTGGTAGCAATTATTCGTTTTATACGATGGAAAAACTGTTGTATTTATATTGTATTTTAAGCTTCTGGCGTTGACTTCTAAGGCACTAACTATTCGATCTCGTGGAGCAACGCCCTAGAGTGAAGCCTAGGTTGCCCGGAACGTAGAAATGACCATCACTTTCAAACTGGTTGCAATTAATCCTTTTATACGATGGAAAATTTGTTGTATTTTTATTGCATTTTATGCTTCGGGCATTGACTTCTAAGGCCCTAACTATTCAATCTGTTGGAGCAACGCCCTAGGGTGTAGCCTAGGTTGCCCGGAAAGTAGAAATGACCACAACTTTCACACTGGTTGCTATTACTCGCTTTATACGATGGAAAAACTGTTCTATTTATTTTGTATTTTATGCTTCGGGCGTTGACTTCTAAGGCCCTAACTATTCAATCTGTTGGAGCAACGCCCTAGGTGATGCCTAGGTTGCCCGGAAAGTAGAAATGACGTTATCTTTCATACTGGTTGCAATTATTCGTTTTATATGATGGAAAAACTGTTGTATTTATATTGTATTTTATGCTTCGGCCGTTGACTTCTAAGGCACTAACTATTCGATCTGTTGGAGCAACGCCCTAGGGTGAAGCCTAGGTTGCCCGGAACGTAGAAATGACCATCACTTTCAAACTGGTTGCAAGTAATCCTTTTGTACGATGGAAAAACTGTTGTATTTTTATTGCATTTTATGCTTCCGGCGTTGACTTCTAAGGCCCTAACTATTCAATCTGTTGGAGCAACGGGCAAGGGTGAAGCCTAGGTTGCTCGGAAAGTAGAAATGACGTTAACTTTCATACTGGTTGCAATTATTCGTTTTATACGATGGAAAAACTGTTGTATTTATATTGTATTTTATGCTTCTGGCGTTGACTTCTAATGCACTAGCTATTCGATCTGGCGGAGCAACGCCCTAGAGTGAAGCCGAGGTTTAACGGAACGTAGAAATGACCATCACTTTCAAACTGGTTGCAATTATTCCTGTTATATGATGGAAAAACTGTTGTATTTTTATTGCATTTTATGCTTCGAGCATTGACTTCTAAGGCCCTAACAATTCAAACTGCTGGAGCAACGCCCAATGATGTAGCCTAGGTTGCCCGGAAAGTAGAAATGACCATAACTTTCATACTGGTTGCTATTATTCGTTCTATACGATGGAAAAATTGTTATATTTATATTGTATCTTATGCTTCTGGCGTTGACTTCTTAGGCCCTAACAATTCTATCTGGTGGAACAACGCCCTAGAGTGAAGCCTAGGTTGCCTGGAACGTACAAATGACCATCACTTCCACACGGGTTGCAACTATTCCAGTTATAGGATGGAAAGACTGTTGTATTTTTATCGTATTTTATGCTTCAGGCGTTGACTTCTGAGGCTGTAGCTATTCGATGTGGTGGAAGAACGCCATAGAGTGAAGCCTAGGTTGCCCGGAACGTAGAAATGACCATAACTTTCATACTGGTTGCAATTATTCGTTTTATATGATGGAAAAACTGTTGTATTTATATTGCATTTTATGCTTCTGGCGTTGCCTTCGTATGCCCTAACTGTTCGATCTGGTGGAACAACGCCCTAGAGTGAAGCCTGGGTTACCCGGAACGTAGAAATGACCAGTACTTTCACACTGTTTGCAATTATTCCTGCTATACGATGGAAAAACTGTTGCATCTTTATTGAATTTTATGCTTCTGGCGTTGACTTCTAAGGCCCTAACTATTCTCTCTGGACGATCAACGCCATAGAGTGAAGCCTAGGTTGCCCGGAACGTAGAAATGACCATAACTTTCATACTGGATGCAATTATTCGTTCTATATGATGGAAAAACTGTTGTATTTATATTGTATTTTATGCTTCTGGCATTGACTTCTAAGGCACTAACTATTCGATCTGGTGGAGCAACGCCCTAGAGTTAAGCCTAAGTTGCCCGGAACGTAGCAAATACCATCACTTTCAAACTGGATGCAAATACTCCTGTTATATGATGGAAAAACTGTTGTATTTTTATTGCATTTTATGCTTCGGGCATTGACTTCTAAGGCCCTAACTATTCAATCTGTAGGAGCAACGCCCTAGGGTGTAGCCCATGTTGCCCGTAAAGTAGAAATGACCATAGCTTTCATACTGGTTGCAATTATTCGTTTTATATGATGGAAAAAATGTTGTATTTATATTGTATTTTATGCTTCTGTCGTTGACGTCTAAGGCCGTAGCTATTAGATGTGGTGGAGCAACGCACTAGAGTGACGCCTAGGTTGCCCGGAACGTAGAAATGACCATTACTTTCGCAATGTTTGCAATTATACATTTTATACGATGGAAAAGCTGTTGTATTTATACCTTATTTTATGCTTCTGGCGTTGACTTCTTATGGCCTAACTATTCCATCTGGTGGAACAACGCCCTAGGGTGAAGCCTAGGTTGCCCGGAACGTAGAAATGACCATCACTTTCAAACTGGTTGCAATTAATCCTTTTATACGATGGAAAAACTGTTGCATTTTTATTGCATTTTATGCGTCGGGGTTGACTTCTTATGCCCTAACTACTCCATCTGGCGGAACAACGCCCCACAGTGAAGCCTAGGTTGCCCGGAACGTAGAAATGACCATCACTTTCAAACTGGTTGCAATTAATCCTTTTATACGATGGAAAAACTGTTGTATTTATATTGTATTTTATGCTTCTGGCGTTGACTTCTAATGCACTAACTATTCGATATGGCGGAGCAACGCCCTAGAGTGAAGCCGAGGTTTCCCGGAACGTAGAAATGACCATCACTTTCAAACTGGTTGCAATTATTCCTGTTATATGATGGAAAAACTGTTGTATTTTTATTGCATTTTATGCTTCGGGCATTGACTTCTAAGGCCCTAACTATTCAAACAGCTGGAGCAACGCCCTATGGTGAAGCCTTGGTTGCCTGGAAAGTAGAAATGACGTTAACTTTAGCACTGGTTGCTATTATTCGTTCTATACGATGGAAAAACTGTTATATTTATATTGTATTTTATGCTTCGGGCGTTGACTTCTAAGGCCCTAACTATTCAATCTGGTGGAACAACGCCCTAGAGTGAGGCCTAGGTTGCCCGGAACGTAGAAATGACCATAACTTTCATACTGGTTGCAATTATTCGTTTTATACGTTGGAAAAACTGTTGTATTTATATTGTATTTTATGCTTCTGGCGTTGACTTCTGAGGCACTAACTATTGGATCTGGTGGAGCAACGCCCTAGAGTGAAGCCTAGGTTGCCCGGAACGTAGCAAATACCATCACTTTCAAACTGGTTGCAAATACTCCTGTTATATGATGGAAAAACTGTTGTATTTTTATTGCATTTTATGATTCGGGCATTGACTTCTAAGGCCCTAACTATTCAATCTGTAGGAGCAACGCCCTAGGGTGTACCCTAGGTTGCCCGGAACGTAGAAATGACCATAACTTTCATACTGGTTGCAATTATTCGTTTTATACGTTGGAAAAACTGTTGTATTTATATTGTATTTTATGCTTCTGGCGTTGACTTCTGAGGCACTAACTATTGGATCTGGTGGAGCAACGCCCTAGAGTGAAGCCTAGGTTGCCCGGAACGTAGCAAATACCATCACTTTCAAACTGGTTGCAAATACTCCTGTTATATGATGGAAAAACTGTTGTATTTTTATTGCATTTTATGATTCGGGCATTGACTTCTAAGGCCCTAACTATTCAATCTGTAGGAGCAACGCCCTAGGGTGTACCCTAGGTTGCCCGTAAAGTAGAAATGACCATAGCTTTCTTACTGGTTGCAATTATTCGTTTTATATGATTGAAAAAATGTTGTATTTATATTGTATTTTATGCTTCAGTCGTTGACGTCTAAGGCCGTAGCTATTAGATGTGGTGGAGCAACGCACTAGAGTGTCGCCTAGGTTGCCCGGAACGTAGAAATGACCATCACTTTCAAACTGGTTGCAATTAATCCTTTTATACGATGGAAAAACTGTTGTATTTTTATTGCATTTTATGCGTCGGGCGTTGACTTCTAAGGCCCTAACTATTCAATCTGTTGGAGCGACGCCCTAGGATGAAGCCTAGGTTGCCCGGAACTTAGAAATGACCATAACTTTCACACTGATTGCTATTATTCGTTTTATACGATGGAAAAACTGTTATATTTATATTCTATTTTATGCTCCTGGCGGTGCCTTCTTAGGCCCTAAGTGTTCGATCTGTTGGAACAACGCCCTAGAGTGAAGCCTACGTTGCCCGGAACGTAGAAATGACCATCACTTTCACACTGGTTGCAATTATTCCTGATATACGATGGAAAAACTCTTGTATATTTATTGTATTTTATGCTTCTGGCGTTGACTTCTAAGGCCGTAGCTATTCGATGTGGTGGAGCAACGCCCTAGAGTGAAGCCTAGGTTGCCCGGAACGTAGAAATGACCATCACCTTCAAACTGGTTGCAATTATTCCTGTTATATGATGGAAGATCTGTTATATTTATATTGTATTTTATGCTTCGGGCGTTGACTCCTAAGGTCCTAACTGTTGAATCTGTTGGATCAACGCCCTTGAGTGAAGCCTAGGTTGCTCGGAATGTAGAAATGACAATAACGTTCACACTGGTTGAAATTATTCGTTTAATACGATGGAAAAGCTGTTGCATCTTTATTGTGTTTTATGCTTCTGGCATTGACTTCTAAGGCTCCAACTATTCGATCTGATGGAGCAACGCCCTAGAGTGAAGCCTAGGTTGCCCGGAACGTAGAAATGACCATCACTTTCAAACTGGTTGCAATTAATCCTTTTATACGATGGAAAAACTGTTGTATTTTTATTGCATTTTATGCTTCCGGCGTTGACTTCTAAGGCCCTAACTATTCAATCTGTTGGAGCAACGCGCAAGGGTGAAGCCTAGGTTTCCCGGAAAGTAGAAGTGACGTTAACTTTCATACTGGTTGCAATTATTCGTTTTATACGATGGAAAAACTGTTGTATTTATATTGTATTTTATGCTTCTGGTGTTGACTTCTAATGCACTAACTATTCGATCTGGCGAAGCAACGCCCTAGAGTGAAGCCGAGGTTTCCCGGAACGTAGAAATGACCATCACTTTCAAACTGGTTGCAATTATTCCTGTTATATGATGGAAAAACTGTTGTATTTTTATTGCATTTTATGCTTCGGGCATTGACTTCTAAGGCCCTAACTATTCAAACTGCTGGAGCAACGCCCTATGGTGTAGCCTAGGTTGCCCGGATAGTAGTAATGACCATCACTTCCATACTGGTAGCAATTATTCGTTTTATACGATGGAAAAACTGTTGTGTTTATATTGCATTTTATGCTTCTGGCGTTGACTTCTAAGGCACTACCTATTCGATCTGGTGGAGCAACGCCCTAGGGTGTAGCCTAGGTTGCCCGTAAAGTAGAAATGACCATAGCTTTCATACTGGTTGCAATTATTCGTTTTATACGATGGAAAAACTGATGTATTATTATTGCATTTTATGCTTCCGGCGTTGACTTCTAAGGCCCTCACTATTCTATCTGGTGGATCAACGACCTAGATTGAAGCCTAGGATGTTCGGAATGTAGAAATGACCATAACATTCACACTGGTTGAAATTATTCGTTTTACACGATGGAAAAACAGTTATATTTATATTGCATTTTATGCTTCTGCCGTTGATCTCATAGGCCCTAACTATTCAATCTGGAGGAACAACGCCCTAGAGTGAGGCCTAGGTTGCCCGGAACGTAGAAATGAGCATCACTTCCATACTGGTAACAATTATTCGCTTTATACGATGGAAAAACTGTTGTATTTATATTGTATTTTATGCTTCTGGCGTTGACTTCTAAGGCACTAACTATTCGATCTCGTGGACCAACGCCCTAGAGTGAAGCCTAGGTTGCCCGGAACGTAGAAATGACCATCACCTTCAAACTGGTTGCAATTATTCCTGTTATATGATGGAAGATCTGTTATATTTATATTGTATTTTATGCTTCGGGCGTTGACTCCTAAGGTCCTAACTGTTGAATCTGTTGGATCAACGCCCTTGAGTGAAGCCTAGGTTGCTCGGAATGTAGAAATGACAATAACGTTCACACTGGTTGAAATTATTCGTTTAATACGATGGAAAAGCTGTTGCATCTTTATTGTGTTTTATGCTTCTGGCATTGACTTCTAAGGCTCCAACTATTCGATCTGATGGAGCAACGCCCTAGAGTGAAGCCTAGGTTGCCCGGAACGTAGAAATGACCATCACTTTCAAACTGGTTGCAATTAATCCTTTTATACGATGGAAAAACTGTTGTATTTTTATTGCATTTTATGCTTCCGGCGTTGACTTCTAAGGCCCTAACTATTCAATCTGTTGGAGCAACGCGCAAGGGTGAAGCCTAGGTTTCCCGGAAAGTAGAAGTGACGTTAACTTTCATACTGGTTGCAATTATTCGTTTTATACGATGGAAAAACTGTTGTATTTATATTGTATTTTATGCTTCTGGTGTTGACTTCTAATGCACTAACTATTCGATCTGGCGAAGCAACGCCCTAGAGTGAAGCCGAGGTTTCCCGGAACGTAGAAATGACCATCACTTTCAAACTGGTTGCAATTATTCCTGTTATATGATGGAAAAACTGTTGTATTTTTATTGCATTTTATGCTTCGGGCATTAACTTCTAAGGCCCTAACTATTCAATCTGTAAGAGCAACGCCCTAGGGTGTAGCCTAGGTTGCCCGTAAAGTAGAAATGACCCTAGCCTTCATACTGGTTGCAATTATTCGTTTTGTATGATGGAAAGACTGTTGTATTTATATTGTATTTCATGCTTCTGGGGTTCACTTCTTAGGCCCCAACTATTCTATCTGGTGGACTAACGCCCTGTGGTGAAGCCTAGGTTGACCGGAACGTAGAAATGACCATAATTTTCACACCGGTAGCAATTATTCGTTTTACACGATGGAAAAACTGTTCTATTTATTTTGTATTTTATGCATCGGGCGTTGACTTCTAAGGCCCTAACTATTCAATCTGTTGGAGCAACGCCCTAGAGTGAAGCCCAGGTTGCCCCAACGTAGAAATGACCATAACTTTCACACTGGTTGCTATTATTCGTTTTATACAATGGAAAAACTGTTCTATTTATTTTGTATTTTATGCTTCGGTCGTTGACTGCTAAGGCCCTAACTGTTTGATCTGGTGGAGTAACGCCCTAGAGTGAAGCCTAGGTTGCCCGGAACGTAGAAGTGACCATAACTTTCACACCGGTTGCTATTATTCGTTCTATACGATGGAAAAACTGTTACCTTTATATTGTATCTCATGCTTCTGGCGTTGACTTCTTAGGCCCTGACAATTCGATCAGGTGGAACAACGCCCTAGAGTGAAGATTAGGTTGCCTGGAACCTCCAAATTACCATCACTTTCACACGGGTTGCAATTATTCCTGTTATAGGACGGAAAGACTGTTGTATTTTTATTGTATTTTATGCTTCAGGCGTTGACTTATGAGGCCGTTGCTATTCGATGTAGTGGAAGAACGCCATAGAGTGAAGCCTAGGTTGCCCCGAACGTAGAAATGACCATAACTTTCATACTGGTTGCAATTATTCGTTTTATACGTAGGAAAAACTGTTGTATTTATATTGTATTTTATGCTTCTGGCGTTGACTTCTAAGGCACTAACTATTCGATCTGGTGGAGCAACACCCTAGAGTGAAGCCTAGGTTGCCCGGAACGTAGAAGTGACCATCACTTTCAAACTGGTTGCAATTATTCCTGCTATATGATGGAAAAACTGTTGTATTTATATTGTATTTTATGCTTCGGACGTTGACTGCTAAGGCTCTAACTATTCAATCTGTTGGACCAACGCCCTAGAGCGAAGCCTAGGTTGCTCGGAATGTAGAAATGACCATAACATTCATACTGGTTGCTATTATTCCTGCTATACGATGGAAAAACTGTTCCATCTTTATTGAATTTTATGCTTCTGGCGTTGACTTCTAAGGCCCTAACTATTCTCTCAGGTGGATCAACGCCCTAGAGTGTAGCCTAGGTTGCTCGGAATATAGAAATGACCATAACATTCACACTGGTTGAAATTATTCGCTTTATACGATGGAAAAACTGTTATATTTATATTGTATTTTATGCTTCTGGTGTTGATTTCTTAGGCCCTAACTATTCAATCTGGTGGAACAACGCCCTATTGTGAGGCCTAGGTTGCCCGGAACGTAGAAATGACCATCACTTCCATACTGGTAGCAATTATTCGTTTTATACGATGGAAAAACTGTTGTGTTTATATTGTATTTTATGCTTCTGGCGTTGCCTTCTTATGCCCTAACTGTTCGATCTGGTGGAACAACGCCCTAGAGTGAAGCCTAGGTTACCCGGAACGTAGAAATGACCAGTACTTTCACACTGTTTGCTATTATTCCTGCTATACGATGTAAAAACTGTTGCATCTTTATTGAATTTTATGCTTCTGGCGTTGACTTCTAAGGCCCTAACTATTCTCTCTGGTGGACCAACGCCCTAGAGTGTAGCCTAGGTTGCTCGGAATGTAGAAATGACCATAACATTCACACTGGTTGAAATTATTCGTTTTATACGATGGAAAAACTGTTATATTTATATTGTATTTTATGCTTCTGGCGTTGATTTCTTAGGCCCTAACTATTCAATCTGGTGGTACAACGCCCTAGAGTGAGGCCTAGGTTGCCCGGAACGTAGAAATGACCATCACTTCCATACTGGTAGCAATTATTCGTTTTATACGATGGAAAAACTGTTGTGTTTATATTGTATTTTATGCATCTGGCGTTGCCTTCTTATGCCCTAACTGTTCGATCTGGTGGAACAACGCCCTAGAGTGAAGCCTAGGTTACCCGGAACGTAGAAATGACCAGTGCTTTCACACAGTTTGCAATTATACCTGCTATACGATGGAAAAGCTGCTGCATCTTTATTGAATTTTATGCTTCTGGCGTTGACTTCTAAGGCCCTAACTATTCTCTCTGGTGGACCAACGCCCTAGAGTGTAGCCTAGGTTGCTCGGAATGTAGAAATGACCATAACATTCACACTGGTTGAAATTATTCGTTTTATACGATGGAAAAACTGTTATATTTATATTGTATTTTATGCTTCTGGCGTTGATTTCTTAGGCCCTAACTATTCAATATGATGGAACAACGCCCTAGAGTGAGGCCTAGGTTGCCCGGAACGTAGAAATGACCATCACATTCAAACTGGTTGCAATTATTCCTGTTATATGATGGAAAAACTGTTATATTTATATTGTATTTTATGCTCCGGGCGTTGACTCCTAAGGCCCTAACTATTCAATCTGTTGGATCAACGCCCTATAGTGAAGCCTAGGTTGCCCGGAACGTAGAAATGACCATCACTCTCAAACTGGTTGCAATTAATCCTTTTATACGATGGAAAAACTGTTGTATTTTTATTGCATTTTATGATTCTGGCGTTGACTTCTAAGGCCCTAACTATTCAATCTGTTGGAGCAACGCCCTAGGTGATGCCTAGGTTGCCCGGAAAGTAGAAATGACGTTATCTTTCATACTGGTTGCAATTATTCGTTTTATATGATGGAAAAACTGTTGTATTTATATTGTATTTTATGCTTCTATCGTTGACGTTTAAGGCAGTAGCTATTAGATGTGGTGGAGCAACGCAATAGAGTGACGCCTACGTTGCCCGGAACGTAGAAATGACCATTACTTTCGCAATGTTTGCAATTATACATTTTATACGATGGAAAAACTGTTGTACTTATATCGTCTTTTATGCTTCTGTCGTTGACTTCTTATGCCCTAACTATTCCATCTGGTGGAACAACGCCCTACGGTGAAGCCCAGGTTGCCCGGAACGTAGAAATGGAAATAACTTTCACACCGGTAGCAATTATTCGTTTTATACGATGGAAAAACAGTTCTACTTATATTGTATTTTATGCTTCGGCCGTTGACTTCTAAGGCACTAACTATTCGATCTGTTGGAGCAACGCCCTAGGGTGAAGCCTAGGTTGCCCGGAACGTAGAAATGACCATAACTTTCACACTGATTGCTATTATTCGTTCTATACGATGGAAAAACTGTTATATTTATATTGTATTTTATGCTTCTGGCTGTGCCTTCTTAGGGCATAAGTGTTCGATCTGTTGGAACAACGCCCTAGAGTGAAGCCTACGTTGCCCGGAACGTAGAAACGACCATCACTTTCACACTGGTTGCAATTATTCCTGATATACGATGGAAAAACTCTTGTATATTTATTGTATTTTATGCTTCTGGCGTTGACTTCTAAGGCCGTAGCTATTCGATGTGGTGGAACAACGCCCTAGAGTGAAGCCTAGGTTGTCCGGAACGTAGAAATGCCCATTACTTTCACACTTGTTGAAATTATTAGTTTTATACGATGGAAAAACTGTTCTATTTATTTTGTATTTTATACTTCGGGCGTTGACTTCTAAGGCCCTAACTATTCCATCTGGTGGAACAACGACCTAGGGTGAAGCCTAGGTTGCCCGGAACGTAGAAATGACCATAACTTTCACACCGGTAGCAATTATGCGTTTTATACAATGGAAAAACTGTACTATTTATTTTGTATTTTATGCTTCGGGCGTTGACTTCTAATGCCCTAGCTATTCGATCTGGTGGAGCAACGCCCTAGAGTGAAGCCTAGGTTGCCCGGAACGTAGAAATGACCATCACTTTCAAACTGGTTGCAATTAATCCTTTTATACGATGGAAAAACTGTTGTATTTTTATTGCATTTTATGCTTCGGGCATTAACTTCTAAGGCCCTAACTATTCAATCTGTAAGAGCAACGCCCTAGGGTGTAACCTAGGTTGTCCGTAAAGTAGAAATGACCCTAGCTTTCATACTGGTTGCAATTATTCGTTTTGTATGATGGAAAAACTGTTGTATTTATATTGTGTTTTATGATTCTGGGGATCACTTCTTAGGCCCTAACTATTCGATCTGGTGGAGTAACGCCCTGTGGTGAAGCCTAGGTTGCCCGGAACGTAGAAATGACCATAATTTTCACAATGGTAGCAATTATTCGTTTTACACGATGGAAAAACTGTTCTATTTATATTGTATTTTATGCATCGGGCGTTGACTTCTAAGGCCCTAGCTATTCAATCTGTTGGAGCAACGCCCTAGAGTGAAGCCCATGTTGCCCGAACGTAGAAGTGACCATAACATTCACACTGGTTGCTATTATTCGTTCTATACGATGGAAAAACTGTTACCTTTATATTGTATCTTATGCTTCTGGCGTTGACTTCTTAGGCCCTGACAATTCGATCTGGTGGAACAACGCCCTAGAGTGAAGATTAGGTTGCCTGGAACGTCCAAATGACCATCACTTTCACACGGGTTGCAATTATTCCTGTTATAGGACGGAAAGACTGTTGTATTTTTATTGTATTTTATGCTTCAGGCGTTGACTTCTGAGGCCGTTGCAATTCGATGTAGTGGAAGAACGCCATAGAGTGAAGCCTAGGTTGCCCCGAACGTAGAAATGACCATCACTTTCAAACTGGTTGCAATTAATCCTTTTATACGATGGAAAAACTGTTGTATTTTTATTGCATTTTATGCTTCGGGCATTGACTTCTATGGCCCTAACTATTCAATCTGTTGGAGCAACGCCCTAGGGTGTAGCCTAGGTTGCCCGGAAAGTAGAAATGACCACAACTTTCATACTGGTTGCAATTACACGTTTTATATGATAGAAAAACTGTTGTATTTATATTTTATTTTACGCTTCTGGCGTTCACTTCTTACGCCCTAACTATTCGATCTGGTGGAACAACGCCCTGGGGTGAAGCCTAGGTTGCCGGAACGTAGAAATGACCATAACTTTCACACTGGTTGCTATTATTCCTGCTATACGATGGAAAAACTGTTGCATCTTTATTGAATTTTATGCTTCTGGCGTTGATTTCTTAGGCCCTAACTATTCAATCTGGTGGAACAACGCCCTAGAGTGAGGCCTAGGTTGCCCGGAACGTAGAAATGACCATCACTTCCATACTGGTAGCAATTATTCGTTTTATACGATGGAAAAACTGTTGTGCTTATATTGTATTTTATGCTTCTGGCGTTGACTTCTAAGGCACTAACTATTCGATCTGGTGGAGCAACGCCCTAGAGTAAAGCCTAGGTTGCCCGGAACGTAGAAGTGACCATCACTTTCAAACTGTTTGCAATTAATCCTTTTATACGATGGAAAAACTGATGTATTATTATTGCATTTTATGCTTCCGGCGTTGACTTCTAAGGCCCTAACTATTCAATCTGTTGGAGCAACGCCCTAGGGTGAAGCCTAGGTTGTCCGGAACGTAGAAATGACGTTAACTTTCGTACTGGTTGCAATTACTCGTTTTATACGATTGAAAAACTGTTGTATTTATATTGTATTTTATGCTTCTGGCGTTGACTTCTAAGGCCCTAACTATCCAATCTGTTGGAGCAACGCCCTAGGTGATGCCTAGGTTGCCCAGAAAGTAGAAATGACGTTATCTTTCATACTGGTTGCAATTATTCGTTTTATATGATGGAAAAACTGTTGTTTTTATATTGTATTTTATGCTTCTGTCGTTGAAGTCTAAGGCCGTAGCTATTAGATGTGGTGGAGCAACGCACTAGAGTGACGCCTAGGTTGCCCGGAACGTAGAAATGACCATTACCTTCGCAATGTTTGCAATTATACATTTTATACGATGGAAAAACTGTTGTACTTATATCGTCTTTTATGCTTGTGGCGTTGACTTCTTATGCCCTAACTATTCCATCTGGTGGAACAACGCCCTAGGGTGAAGCCTAGGTGGCCCGGAACGTAGAAATGGAAATAACTTTCACACCGGTAGCAATTATTCGTTTTATACGATGGAAAAACAGTTCTATTTATTTTGTATTTTATGCTTCGGCCGTTGACTTCTAAGGCACTAACTGTTCGATCTTTTGGAGCAACGCCCTAGGGTGAAGCCTAGGTTGCCCGGAACGTAGAAATGACCATAACTTTCACACTGGTTGCTATTATTCGTTTTATACGATGGAAAAACTGTTATATTTATATTGTATTTTATGCTTCTGGCGTTGACTTCTCATGCCCTAACTATTCCATCTGGTGTAACAACGCCCTAGGGTGAAGCCTAGGTTGCCCGGAACGTAGAAATGACCATCACTTTCAAACTGGTTGCAATTAATCCTTTTATACGATGGAAAAACTGTTGCATTTTTATTGCATTTTATGCGTCGGGGGTTGACTTCTTATACCCTAACTACTCCATCTGGCGGAACAACGCCCTAGGGTGAAGCCTAGGTTGCCCGGAACGTAGAAATGACCATCACTTTCAAACTGGTTGCAATTAATCCTTTTATACGATGGATAATCTGTTGCATTTTTATTGCATTTTATGCGTCGGGCGTTGACTTCGAAGGCCCTAACTATTCAATCTGTTGGAGCGACGTCCTAGGGTGAAGCCTAGGTTGCCCGGAACTTAGAAATGACCATAACTTTCACACTGATTGCTATTATTCGTTTTATACGATGGAAAAACTGTTATATTTATATTGTATTTTATGCTTCTGGCGGTGCCTTCTTAGGCCCTAAGTGTTCGATCTGTTGGAACAACGCCCTAGAGTGAAGCCTACGTTGCCCGGAACGTAGAAATGACCAACACCTTCACACTGGTTGCAATTATTCCTGATATACGATGGAAAAACTCATGTATATTTATTGTATTTTATGCTTCTGGCGTTGACTTCTAAGGCCGTAGCTATTCGATGTGGTGGAGCAACGCCCTAGAGTGAAGCCTAGGTTGTCCGGAACGTAGAAATGCCCATTACTTTCACACTGGTTGAAATTATTAGTTTTATACGATGGAAAAACTGTTCTATTTATTTTGTATTTTATACTTCGGGCGTTGACTTCTTATGCCCTAACTATTCCATCTGGTGGAACAACGCCCTAGGGTGAAGCCTAGGTTGCCCGGAACGTAGAAATGGAAATAACTTTCACACCGGTAGCAATTATTCGTTCTATACGATGGAAAAACAGTTCTATTTATTTTGTATTTTATGCTTCGGCCGTTGACTTCTAAGGCACTAACTGTTCGATCTGTTGGAGCAACGCCCTAGGGTGAAGCCTAGGTTGCCCGGAACGTGGAAATGACCATAACATTCACACTGGTTGCTATTATTCGTTTTATACGATGGAAAAACTGTTATATTTATATTGTATTTTATGCTCCTGGCGCTGACTTCTTAGGCCCTAGCTATTCGATCTGGTGGAACAACGCCGTAGAGTGAAGCCTAGGTTGCCCCGTACGTAGAAATGACCATAACTTTCATACTGGTTGCAATTATTCGTTTTATGCGTTGGAAAAACTGTTGTATTTATATTGTATTTTATGCTTCTGGCGTTGACTTCTGAGGCACTAACTATTCGATCTGGTGGAGCAACGCCCTAGAGTGAAGCCTAGGTTGCCCGGAAAGTAGAAATGACCACAACCTTCATACTGGTTGCAATTACTCGTTTTATATGATAGAAAAACTGTTGTATTTATATTGTATTTTATGCTTCTGGCGTTCACTTCTTAGGCCCTAACTATTCCATCTGGTGGAACAACGCCCTATGGTAAAGCCTAGGTTGCCCGGAACGTATAAATGACCATAACTTTCACACTGGTTGCTATTATTCGTTCTATACGATGGAAAAACTGTTATCTTTATATTGTATCTTATGCTTCTGGCGTTGACTTCTTAGGCCCTAACAATTCGATCTGGTGGAACAACGCCCTAGAGTGAAGACTAGGTGGCGTGGAACGTACAAATGACCATCTCTTTCACACGGGTTGCAATTATTCCTGTTATAGGACGGAAAGACTGTTGTATTTTTATTGTATTTTATGCTTCAGGCGTTGACTTCTGAGGCCGTTGCTATTCGATGTAGTGGAAGAACGCCATAGAGTGAAGCCTAGGTTGCCCGAAACGTAGAAATGACCATAACTTTCATACTGGTTGCAATTATTCGTTTTATACGTTGGAAAAACTGTTGTATTTATATTGTATTTTATGCTTCTGGCGTTGACTTCTGAGGCACTAACTATTCGATCTGGTGGAGCAACGCCCTAGAGTGAAGCCTAGGTTGCCCGGAACGTAGAAATGACCATAACTTTCACACTGGATGCTATTATTCGTTCTATACGATGGAAAAACTGTTATATTTATATTGTATCTTATGCTTCTGGCGTTGACTTCTTAGGCCCTAACAATTCGATCTGGTGGAACAACGCCCTAGAGTGAAGCCTAGGTTGCCTGGAACGTACAAATGACCATCACTTCCACGCGGGTTGCAATTATTCCTGTTATAGGATGGAAAGACAGTTGTATTTTTATTGTATTTTATGCTTCAGGCGTTGACTTCTGAGGCCGTAGCTATTCGATGTGGTGGAAGAACGCCATAGAGTGAAGCCTAGGTTGCCTGGAACGTACAAATGACCATAACATTCACACTGGTTGAAATTATTCGTTTTATACGATGGAAAAACTGTTATATTTGTATTGTATTTTATGCTTCTGGCGTTGATTTCTTAGGCCCTAACTATTCAATCTGGTGCAACAACGCCCTAGAGTGAGGCCTAGGTTGCCCGGAACGTAGAAATGACCATCACTTCCATACAGGTAGCAATTATACGTTTTATACAATGGAAAAACTGTACTATTTATTTTGTATTTTATGCTTCGGGCGTTGACTTCTAAGGCCCTAGCTATTCGATCTGCTGGAGCAACGCCCTAGAGTGAAGCCTAGGTTGCCCGGAACGTAGAAATGACCATCACTTTCAAACTGGTTGCAATTAATCCTTTTATACGATGGAAAAACTGTTGGATTTTTATTGCATTTTATGCTTCGGGCATTAACTTCTAAGGCCCTAACTATTCAATCTGTAAGAGCAACGCCCTAGGGTGTAGCCTAGGTTGCCCGGAACGTAGAAATGGAAATAACTTTCACACCGGTGGCAATTATTCGTTTTATACGATGGAAAAACAGTTCTATTTATTTTGTATTTTATGCTTCGGCCGTTGACTTCTAAGGCACTAACTATTCGATCTGTTGGAGCAACGCCCTAGGGTGAAGCCTAGGTTGCCCGGAACGTAGAAATGACCATAACTTTCATACTGGTTGCAATTATTCGTTTTATGCGTTGGAAAAACTGTTGTATTTATATTGTATTTTATGCTTCTGGCGTTGACTTCTGAGGCACTAACTATTCGATCTGGTGGAGCAACGCCCTAGAGTGAAGCCTAGGTTGCCCGGAAAGTAGAAATGACCACAACCTTCATACTGGTTGCAATTACTCGTTTTATATGATAGAAAAACTGTTGTATTTATATTGTATTTTATGCTTCTGGCGTTCACTTCTTAGGCCCTAACTATTCCATCTGGTGGAACAACGCCCTATGGTAAAGCCTAGGTTGCCCGGAACGTATAAATGACCATAACTTTCACACTGGTTGCTATTATTCGTTCTATACGATGGAAAAACTGTTATCTTTATATTGTATCTTATGCTTCTGGCGTTGACTTCTTAGGCCCTAACAATTCGATCTGGTGGAACAACGCCCTAGAGTGAAGACTAGGTGGCGTGGAACGTACAAATGACCATCTCTTTCACACGGGTTGCAATTATTCCTGTTATAGGACGGAAAGACTGTTGTATTTTTATTGTATTTTATGCTTCAGGCGTTGACTTCTGAGGCCGTTGCTATTCGATGTAGTGGAAGAACGCCATAGAGTGAAGCCTAGGTTGCCCGAAACGTAGAAATGACCATAACTTTCATACTGGTTGCAATTATTCGTTTTATACGTTGGAAAAACTGTTGTATTTATATTGTATTTTATGCTTCTGGCGTTGACTTCTGAGGCACTAACTATTCGATCTGGTGGAGCAACGCCCTAGAGTGAAGCCTAGGTTGCCCGGAACGTAGAAATGACCATAACTTTCACACTGGATGCTATTATTCGTTCTATACGATGGAAAAACTGTTATATTTATATTGTATCTTATGCTTCTGGCGTTGACTTCTTAGGCCCTAACAATTCGATCTGGTGGAACAACGCCCTAGAGTGAAGCCTAGGTTGCCTGGAACGTACAAATGACCATCACTTCCACGCGGGTTGCAATTATTCCTGTTATAGGATGGAAAGACAGTTGTATTTTTATTGTATTTTATGCTTCAGGCGTTGACTTCTGAGGCCGTAGCTATTCGATGTGGTGGAAGAACGCCATAGAGTGAAGCCTAGGTTGCCTGGAACGTACAAATGACCATAACATTCACACTGGTTGAAATTATTCGTTTTATACGATGGAAAAACTGTTATATTTGTATTGTATTTTATGCTTCTGGCGTTGATTTCTTAGGCCCTAACTATTCAATCTGGTGCAACAACGCCCTAGAGTGAGGCCTAGGTTGCCCGGAACGTAGAAATGACCATCACTTCCATACAGGTAGCAATTATACGTTTTATACAATGGAAAAACTGTACTATTTATTTTGTATTTTATGCTTCGGGCGTTGACTTCTAAGGCCCTAGCTATTCGATCTGCTGGAGCAACGCCCTAGAGTGAAGCCTAGGTTGCCCGGAACGTAGAAATGACCATCACTTTCAAACTGGTTGCAATTAATCCTTTTATACGATGGAAAAACTGTTGGATTTTTATTGCATTTTATGCTTCGGGCATTAACTTCTAAGGCCCTAACTATTCAATCTGTAAGAGCAACGCCCTAGGGTGTAGCCTAGGTTGCCCGGAACGTAGAAATGGAAATAACTTTCACACCGGTGGCAATTATTCGTTTTATACGATGGAAAAACAGTTCTATTTATTTTGTATTTTATGCTTCGGCCGTTGACTTCTAAGGCACTAACTATTCGATCTGTTGGAGCAACGCCCTAGGGTGAAGCCTAGGTTGCCCGGAACGTAGAAATGACCATAACTTTCACACTGGTTGCTATTATTCGTTTTATACGATGGAAAAACTGTTATATTTATATTGTATTTTATGCTTCTGGCGCTGACTTCTTAGGCCCTAACTATTCGATCTGGTGGAACAACGCCGTAGAGTGAAGCCTAGGTTGCCCGGAACGTAGAAATGCCCATAACTTTCACACTGGTTTCAATTATTCGTTTTATATGATGGAAAAACAGTTGTATTTATATTCTATTTTATGCTGCTGGCGTTCACTTCCTAGGCCCTAACTATTCAATCTTGTGGAACAACGCCCTAGAGTGAGGCCTAGGTTGCCCGGAACGAAGAAATGACGTTAACTTTCATACTGGTTGCAATTACTCGTTTTATACGATAGAAAAACTGTTGTAGTTATATTGTATGTTATGCATCTGGCGTTGACGTCTAAGGCCGCAGCTATTCGTTCTGGTGGAGGAACGCCCTCGAGTGAAGCCTAGGTTGCCCGGAAAGTAGAAATGACCATCACTTTCAAACTGGTTGCAATTAATCCTTTTATACGAAGGAAAAACTGTTGTATTTTTATTGCATTTTATGCTTCCGGCGTTGACTTCTAAGGCCCTAACTATTCACTCTGTTGGAGCGACGCCCTAAGGTGAAGCCTAGGTTGCCCGGAACTTAGAAATGACCATAACTTTCACACTGATTGCTATTATTCGTTTTATACGATGGAAAAACTGTTATATTTATATTGTATTTTATGCTTCTGGCGTTGATTTCTTAGGCCCTAACTATTCAATCTGGTGGAGCAACGCCCTAGGGTGATGCCTAGGTTGCCCGGAACGTAGAAATGACCATCACTTCCATACTGGTAGCAATTATTCGTTTTATACGATGGAGAAACTGTTGTGTTTATATTGTATTTTATGCTTCTGGCGTTGACTTCTAAGGTACTAACTATTCGATTTGGTGGAGCAACGCCCTAGAGTGAAGTCTAAGTTGCCCGGAACGTAGCAAGTACCATCACTTTCAAACTGGTTGCAAATACTCCTGTTATATGATGGAAAAACTGTTGTATTTATATTGTATTTTATGCTTCTGGCATTGACTTCTAAGGCCCTAACTATTCAATCTGTTGGAGCAACGCCCTAGGTGATGCCTAGGTTGCCCGGAAAGTAGAAATGACGTTATCTGTCATACTGGTTACAATTATTCGTTTTATATGATGGAAAAACTGTTGTATTTATATTGTATTTTATGCTTCTGTCGTTGACGTCTAAGGCAGTAGCTATTAGATGTGGTGGAGCAACGCACTAGAGTGACGCCTACGTTGCGCGGAACGTAGAAATGACCATTACTTTCGCAATGGTTGCAATTATACATTTTATACGATGGAAATACTGTTGTACTTATATCGTCTTTTATGCTTCTGGCGTTGACTTCTTATGCCCTAACTATTCCATCTGGTGGAACAACGCCCTACGGTGAAGCCTAGGTTGCCCGGAACGTAGAAATGGAAATAACTTTCACACCGGTAGCAATTATTCGTTTTATACGATGGAAAAACAGTTCTATTTATTTTGTATTTTATGCTTCGGCCGTTGACTTCTAAGGCACTAACTATTCGAACTGTTGGAGCAACGCCCTAGGGTGAAGCCTAGGTTGCCCGGAACGTAGAAATGACCATAACTTTCACACTGGTTGCTATTATTCGTTTTATACGATGGAAAAACTGTTATATTTATATTGTATTTTATGCTTCTGGCGCTGACTTCTTAGGCCCTAACTATTCGATCTGGTGGAACAACGCCGTAGAGTGAAGCCTAGGTTGCCCGGAACGTAGAAATGCCCATAACTTTCACACTGGTTTCAATTATTCGTTTTATATGATGGAAAAACAGTTGTATTTATATTCTATTTTATGCTGCTGGCGTTCACTTCCTAGGCCCTAACTATTCAATCTTGTGGAACAACGCCCTAGAGTGAGGCCTAGGTTGCCCGGAACGAAGAAATGACGTCAACTTTCATACTGGTTGCAATTACTCGTTTTATACGATAGAAAAACTGTTGTAGTTATATTGTATTTTATGCATCTGGCGTTGACGTCTAAGGCCGCAGCTATTCGTTCTGGTGGAGCAACGCCCTAGAGTGAAGGCTAGGTTGCCCGGAACGTAGAAATGGCCATCACTTTCAAACTGGTTGCAATTAATCCTTTTATACGATGGAAAAACTGTTGTATTTTTATTGCATTTTATGCTTCGGGCATTAACTTCTAAGGCCCTAACTATTCAATCTGTAAGAGCAACGCCCTAGGGTGTAGCCTAGGTTGCCCGTAAAGTAGAAATGACCCTAGCTTTCATACTGGTTGCAATTATTCGTTTTGTGTGATGGAAAAACTGTTGTATTTATATTGTATTTTATGCTTCTGGGGTTCACTTCTTAGGCCCTAACTATTCTATCTGGTGGACTAACGCCCTGTGGTGAAGCCTAGGTTGACCGGAACGTAGAAATGACCATAATTTTCACACCGGTAGCAAATATTCGTTTTACACGATGGAAAAACTGTTCTATTTATTTTGTATTTTATGCATCGGGCGTTGACTTCTAAGGCCCTAACTATTCAATCTGTTTTAGCAACGCCCTAGGGTGAAGCCCAGGTTGCCCGAACGTAGAAATGACCATAACTTTCACACTGGTTGCTATTATTCGTTTTATACAATGGAAAAACTGTTCTATTTATTTTGTATTTTATGCTTCGGTCGTTGACTGCTACGGCCCTAACTGTTTGATCTGGTGGAGTAACGCCCTAGAGTGAAGCCTAGGTTGCCCGGAACGTAGAAGTGACCATGACTTTCACACTAGTTGCTATTATTCGTTCTATACGATGGAAAAACTGTTACCTTTATATTGTATCTTATGCTTCTGGCGCTGACTTCTTAGGCCCTAACAATTCGATCTGGTGGAACAACGCCCTAGAGTGAAGATTAGGTTGCCTGGAACGTCCAAATGACCATCACTTTCACACGGGTTGCAATTATTCCTGTTATAGGACGGAAAGACTGTTGTATTTTTATTGTATTTTATGCTTCAGGCATTGACTTCTGAGGCCGTTGCTATTCGATGTAGTGGAAGAACGCCATAGAGTGAAGCCTAGGTTGCCCCGAACGTAGAAATGACCATAACTTTCATACTGGTTGCAATTATTCGTTTTATACGTTGGAAAAACTGTTGTATTTATATTGTATTTTATGCTTCTGGCGTTGACTTCTAAGGCACTAACTATTCGATCTGGTGGAGCAACGCCCTAGGGTGATGCCTAGGTTGCCCGGAACGTAGAAATGACCATAACTTTCATACTGGTTGCAATTATTCGTTTTATATGATGGAAAAACTGTTGTATTTATATTGTATTTTATGCCTCTGTCGTTGACGTCTAAGGCAGTAGCTATTAGATGTGGTGGAGCAACGCCCTAGAGTGAAGATTAGGTTGCCTGGAACGTCCAAATGACCATCACTTTCACACGGGTTGCAATTATTCCTGTTATAGGACGGAAAGACTGTTATATTTATATTGTATTTTATGCTTCTGGCGTTGACTTCTTATGCCCTAACTATTCCATCTGGTGGAACAACGCCCTACGGTGAAGCCTAGGTTGCCCGGAACGTAGAAATGGAAATAACTTTCACACCGGTAGCAATTATTCGTTTTATACGATGGAAAAACAGTTCTATTTATTTTGTATTTTATGCTTCGGCCGTTGACTTCTAAGGCACTAACTATTCGATCTGTTGGAGCAACGCCCTAGGGTGAAGCCTAGGTTGCCCGGAACGTAGAAATGACCATAACTTTCACACTGGTTGCTATTATTCGTTTTATACGATGGAAAAACTGTTATATTTATATTGTATTTTATGCTTCTGGCGCTGACTTCTTAGGCCCTAACTATTCGATCTGGTGGAACAACGCCGTAGAGTGAAGCCTAGGTTGCCCCGAACGTAGAAATGCCCATAACTTTCACACTGGTTTCAATTATTCGTTTTATATGATGGAAAAACAGTTGTATTTATATTCTATTTTATGCTGCTGGCGTTCACTTCCTAGGCCCTAACTATTCAATCTTGTGGAACAACGCCCTAGAGTGAGGCCTAGGTTGCCCGGAACGAAGAAATGACGTTAACTTTCATACTGGTTGCAATTACTCGTTTTATACGATAGAAAAACTGTTTTAGTTATATTGTATTTTATGCATCTGGCGTTGACGTCTAAGGCCGCAGCTATTCGTTCTGGTGGAGGAACGCCCTCGAGTGAAGCCTAGGTTGCCCGGAAAGTAGAAATGACCATCACTTTCAAACTGGTTGCAATTAATCCTTTTATACGAAGGAAAAACTGTTGTATTTTTATTGCATTTTATGCTTCCGGCGTTGACTTCTAAGGCCCTAACTATTCAATCTGTTGGAGCGACGCCCTAGGGTGAAGCCTAGGTTGCCCGGAACTTAGAAATGACCATAACTTTCACACTGATTGCTATTATTCGTTTTATACGATGGAAAAACTGTTATATTTATATTGTATTTTATGCTTCTGGCGTTGATTTCTTAGGCCCTAACTATTCAATCTGGTGGAACAACGCCCTAGTGTGAGGCCTAGGTTGCCCGGAACGTAGAAATGACCATCACTTCCATACTGGTAGCAATTATTCGTTTTATACGATGGAAAAACTGATGCGTTTATATTGTATTTTATGCTTCTGGCGTTGCCTTCTTATGCCCTAACTGTTCGATCTGGTGGAACAACGCCCTAGAGTGAAGCCTAGGTTACCCGGAACGTAGAAATGACCAGTACTTTCACACTGTTTGCAATTATTCCTGCTATACGATGGAAAAACTGTTGCATCTTTATTGAATTTTATGCTTCTGGCGTTGCTTTTAAGGCCCTAACTATTCTCTCTGGTGGACCAACGCCCTAGAGTGTAGCCTAGGATGTTCGGAATGTTGAAATGACCATAACATTCACACTGGTTGAAATTATTCGTTTTATACGATGGAAAAACTGTTATATTTATATTGTATTTTATGCTTCTGGCGTTGATTTCTTGGGCCCTAACTATTCAATCTGGTGGAGCAACGCCCTAGGGTGATGCCTAGGTTGCCCGGAACGTAGAAATGACGTTATCTGTCATACTGGTTACAATTATTCGTTTTATATGATGGAAAAACTGTTGTATTTATATTGTATTTTATGCTTCTGTCGTTGACGTCTAAGGCAGTAGCTATTAGATGTGGTGGAGCAACGCACTAGAGTGACGCCTACGTTGCGCGGAACGTAGAAATGACCATTACTTTCGCAATGGTTGCAATTATACATTTTATACGATGGAAAAACTGTTGTACTCATATCGTCTTTTATGCTTCTGGCGTTGACTTCTTATGCCCTAACTATTCCATCTGGTGGAACAACGCCCTACGGTGAAGCCTAGGTTGCCCGGAACGTAGAAATGGAAATAACTTTCACACCGGTAGCAATTATTCGTTTTATACGATGGAAAAACAGTTATATTTATTTTGTATTTTATGCTTCGGCCGTTGACTTCTAAGGCACTAACTATTCGAACTGTTGGAGCAACGCCCTAGGGTGAAGCCTAGGTTGCCCGGAACGTAGAAATGACCATAACTTTCACACTGGTTGCTATTATTCGTTTTATACGATGGAAAAACTGTTATATTTATATTGTATTTTATGCTTCTGGCGCTGACTTCTTAGGCCCTAACTATTCGATCTGGTGGAACAACGCCGTAGAGTGAAGCCTAGGTTGCCCGGAACGTAGAAATGCCCATAACTTTCACACTGGTTTCAATTATTCGTTTTATATGATGGTAAAGCTGTTGTATTTATATCGTATTTTATGCTTCTGGCGTTGACTTATTAGGACATAACTATTCGATCTGGTGGAGCAACGCCCTGGAGTGAAACCTAGGTTGCCCGGAACGTAGAAATGACCATTACTTTCACACTGGTTGCAATTATTCCTGTTATACGATGGAAAAACTGTTATATTTTAATTGTATTTTATGATTTTAGCGATGAATTATAAGTCCCTAGCAATTCGATCTGGTGGAGCAACGCCCTAGAGTGACGCCTAGGTTGGTCGGAACGTAGAAATGACCATTACTTTCACACTGGTAGCAATTATTCGTTTTATACGATGGAAAAACTGTTCTATTTATTTTGCAATTTATGCTTCTGGCGTTGACTTCTTAGGACATAACTATTCGGTCTGGTGGAACAACGCCCTAGGGTGAAGCCTAGGTTGCCCGGAACGTGGAAATGACCATAACTTTTACACTGGTAGCAATTATTCGTTTTATACAATGGAAAAACCGTTCTATTTATTTTGCATTTTATGCTTCGGGCGTTGACCTCTAAGGCCCTAGCTATTCGATCTGGTGGAGTAACGCCCTAGAGTGAAGCCTAGGTTGCCCGGAACGTAGAAATGAACATCACTTTCAAACTGGTTGCAATTATTCCTGTTACATGATGTAAAAACTGTTGTATTTTGATTGCATCTTATGCTTCGGGCATTGATTTCTAGGGCCCTAACAATTCAATCTGTTGGAGCAACGCCCTAGGGTGAATCCTAGGTTGCCCGGAAAGTAGAAATGACCATAACTTTCACACTGATTGCTATTATTCGTTTTATACAATGGAAAAACGGTTCCATTTATTTTGTATTTTATGCTTCGGGCGTTGACTTCTAAGGCCCTAACTGTTGAATCTGGTGGAGCAACGCCCTAGAGTGAAGCCTAGGTTGCCCGGAACACAGAAATGACCATAACTTTCGCACTGGTTCCAAATATTCCTGTTCTACGATGGACAAACTGTTGTACTTATATCGGATTTTATGCTTCTGGCGTTGACTTCTAAGGACCTAACTATTCGATCTGGTGGAGCAACGCTCTAGAGTGAAGTCTAGGTTGCTCGGAATGTAGGAATGACCATAAATTTCACACTGGTTGCAATTATTCGTTTTATACGATGGAAAAACTGTTGCATCTTTTTCGTATTTTATGCTTCTGGCGTTGACTTCTAAGGCCCTAACTATTTGATTTGGTGGAGCACCGCCCTAGAGTAAAGCCTAGGTTGCCCGGAACATAGAAATGACCATAACTTATACACTGGTAGCAATTATTCGTTTTATACAATGGAAAAACAGTTCCATTTATTTTGTGTTTTATGCTTCGGGCGTTGACTTCTAAGGCCCTAGCTGTTTGATCTGGTGGAGCAACGCCCTAGAGTGAAGCCTAGGTTGCCGGGAACGTAGAATTGACCATAACTTTCACACTGGTTGCTATTATTCGTTCTATACGATGGAAAAGCTGTTGTATTTATATCGTATTTTATGCTTCTGGCGTTGACTTCTTAGGCCCTAACAATTCGATCTGGTGGAACAACGACCTAGAGTGAGGCCTAGGTAGCCCGGAACGTAGAAATGACCATCACTTCCATACTGGTAGCAATTAATCCTTTTATAGGATGGAAAAACTGTTGTATTTTTATTGCATTTTATGCTTCCGGCGTTGACTTCTAAGGCCCTAACTATTCAATCTGCTGGAGCAACGCCCTAGGGCGAAGCCTAGGCTGCCCAGAACGTAGAAATGACGTTAACTTTCATACTGGTTGCAATTACTCGTTTTATACGATTGAAAAGCTGTTGTATTTATATTGTATTTTATGCTTCTGGCGTTGACTTCTTATGCCCTAACCATTCCATCTGGTGGAACAACGCCCTATGGTGAAGCCTAGGTTGCCCGGAACGTAGAAATGACCATAACTTTCACACCGGTAGCAATTATTCGTTTTATACGATGGAAAAGCTGTTGTATTTATATCGTATTTTATGCTTCTGGCGTTGACTTCTTAGGCCCTAACTATTTCATTTGATGGAACAACGCCCTCGAGTGAAGCCTAGGTTGCCCGGAACGTAGAAATGACCATAACTTTCACACTGGCAGCAATTATTCGTTCTATACATGGAAAAACTTCTATTTATTTTGTATTTTATGCTTCTGGCGTTGACTTCTAAGGCCCTACCTATTCGATCTGGCGGAGCAACCCCCTACAGTGAAGCCTACGTTGCTCGGAACGTAGAAATGACCATTACCTTCACACTGTTTGCAATAATTCATTTTATACGATGGCAAATCTGTTGTATTTATATGGTATTTAATGCATCTGGCGTTGACTTCTAAGGCCCTATCTCTTCGATTTGGTGGAGCAACGCCTCAGGGTTAAGACTAGGATGCCCGAAACGTTGAAATGGTCATTACTTTCGCACTGGTTGCAATAAGTCATGCTATACGATGGAAAATCAGTTGCATATTTATTGTATTTTATGCTTCTGGCGTTGTCTTCTAAGGCCCTAATTATTTAACCTGGTGGAGCACCGCCCTAGAGTGAAGCCTAGGTTGCCGGGAACGTAGAACATACCATTACCTTCACACTGGTTGCAATTAATCCTGTTATACGATGGAAAAACTGTTGCATCTTCATTGTATTTTATGCTTCTGGCGTTGACTTCTTAGGCCCTAACTATTCCAACAGGTGGAACAACGCCGTAGGGTGAAGCCTAGGTTGCCCGGAACGTAGAAATGACCAACTCTTTCACACTGGTAGCAATTATTCGTTTTATACATGGAAAAGCTGTTATATATATATATTGCATTTTATGCTTCTGGCATTGAATTCTAAGTCCCTAGCTATTCGATCTGGTGGAGCAACGCCCTAGAGTGAAACCTGGATTTCCCGGAACGTAGAAATGACCTGTACTTTCACACTGTTTGCAATTATTCCTGTTAAACGATGGAACAACTGTTGCATCTTTATTGTATTTTATGCTTCTGGCGTTGACTTCTTAGGACCTAACGATACGATCTGGTGCAGCATCGTCCTAGAGTGAAGCCTTGGTTGCCGGAACGTAGAAATGACCATAACTTTCACACTGGCAGCAATTATTCGTTTTATACAATGGAAAAACTGTTCTATTTATTTTGTATTTTATGCTTCGGCCGTGGACTTCTAAGGCCCTAACTACTCGATCTGGTGGAGCAACGCCCTAGAGTGAAGCCTAGGTTGCCCCGAACGTAGAAATGACCTTTACTTTCACACGGGTTGCAATTACTCCTGTTATACGATGGAAAAACTGTTGTACTTTTATTGTATTTTATGCTTCTGGCGTTTAATTCTAAGTCCCTAGCTATTCGATCTGGTGGAGCAACACCCTACAGTGAAGCCTAGGTTGCCCGGAACGTATATATGACCATAACCTACACACAGGTTGCAATTATTCGTTTTATACGATGGAAAGACTGATCGACATGTTTTGTAGTTTATGTTTCTGCCGCTCACTTCTACGGCCCTAACACTTCGATCTGGTTTAGCAACGGCCTGGAGTGAAGCCTAGCTTGCCCGGAGCGTAGGACATACCTTTACCTTCACACTGGTTGCAATTATTCCTGTTATACGATGGAAAAACTGTTGTATTTATATCGTATTTTATGCTTCAAGCGTAGACTTCTGAGGTCCTAGCTACTCGAGCTGGTTGAGCAACGCCCTAGAGTGAAACCTAGGTTGCCCGGAACGTAGAAATAACCATTACTTTCACACTGGTTGCAATTATTCCTGTTATACAATGGAAAAACGGTTGTATTTTTATTGTATTTTATGCTTCTGGCGTCCACTTCTTAGGCCCTAACTATTCGATCTGGTGGAGCAATGCCTCAGAGTTAAGTCTAGGATGCCCGAAACGCCGAAATGATCATTACTTTCACGCTTGTTGCAATTATTCCTGTTATACCATGAAAAGACTGTTGTATTTTTATTGTATTTTGTGCCTCAGGCGTAGGCTTCTAAGACCGTAGCTATTCGATATGGTGGAGCACCGCCCTAGAGTGAAGCCTAGGTTGCTCGGAATGTAGAAATGACCATAACTTTCACACTGGTTGCAATTATTCGTTTTATACGATGGAAAACTGTTGTATTTATATTGTATTTTATGCTTCTGTCGTTCACTTCTTAGGCCCTAACTACTCGATCTGGTGGAACAACGCCCTAGGGTGAAGCCTAGGTTGCCCGGAACGTAGAAATGACCATAACTTTTTCACTGCTTGCATTTATTCGTTTTATACAATGGAAAAACTGTTCTATTTATTTTGCATTTTATTCTCCGGGCGTTGACTTCTAAGGCCCTAACTGATTGGTCTGGAGGTGCAACGCCCTAGAGTGAAGCCTAGATTGCCCGGTACGTAGAAATGACCATTACTTTCACACTGTTTGCAAATATACATTATATACGATGGGAAATCTGTTGCATTTATGTTGTATTTTATGCTTCTGGCGTTGACTTCTTAGGCCCTAACTATTTGATCTGGTGGAGCAACGCCCTAAAGTGAAGCCTAGGTTGCCCGGAACGTAGAAGTGACCATAACTTTCACACAGGTTGCTATTATTCGTTTTATACGATGGAAAAACTGTTGTATTTATATTGTATTTTATGCTTCTGGCGTCCACTTCTTAGGCCCTAACTATTCGATCTGGTGGAGCAATGCCTCAGAGTTAAGTCTAGGATGCCCGAAACGCCGAAATGATCATTACTTTCACGCTTGTTGCAATTATTCCTGTTATACCATGAAAAGACTGTTGTATTTTTATTGTATTTTGTGCCTCAGGCGTAGGCTTCTAAGACCGTAGCTATTCGATATGGTGGAGCACCGCCCTAGAGTGAAACCTAGGTTGCCCGGAACGTAGAAATAACCATTACTTTCACACTGGTTGCAATTATTCCTGTTATACAATGGAAAAACGGTTGTATTTTTATTGTATTTTATGCTTCTGGCGTCCACTTCTTAGGCCCTAACTATTCGATCTGGTGGAGCAATGCCTCAGAGTTAAGTCTAGGATGCCCGAAACGCCGAAATGATCATTACTTTCACGCTTGTTGCAATTATTCCTGTTATACCATGAAAAGACTGTTGTATTTTTATTGTATTTTGTGCCTCAGGCGTAGGCTTCTAAGACCGTAGCTATTCGATATGGTGGAGCACCGCCCGAGAGTGAAGCCTAGGTTGCTCGGAATGTAGAAATGACCATAACTTTCACACTGGTTGCAATTATTCGTTTTATACGATGGAAAACTGTTGTATTTATATTGTATTTTATGCTTCTGTCGTTCACTTCTTAGGCCCTAACTACTCGATCTGGTGGAACAACGCCCTAGGGTGAAGCCTAGGTTGCCCGGAACGTAGAAATGACCATAACTTTTTCACTGCTTGCATTTATTCGTTTTATACAATGGAAAAACTGTTCTATTTATTTTGCATTTTATTCTCCGGGCGTTGACTTCTAAGGCCCTAACTGATTGGTCTGGAGGTGCAACGCCCTAGAGTGAAGCCTAGATTGCCCGGTACGTAGAAATGACCATTACTTTCACACTGTTTGCAAATATACATTATATACGATGGGAAATCTGTTGCATTTATGTTGTATTTTATGCTTCTGGCGTTGACTTCTTAGGCCCTAACTATTTGATCTGGTGGAGCAACGCCCTAAAGTGAAGCCTAGGTTGCCCGGAACGTAGAAGTGACCATAACTTTCACACAGGTTGCTATTATTCGTTTTATACGATGGAAAAACTGTTGTATTTATATTGTATTTTATGCTTCTGGCGTCCACTTCTTAGGCCCTAACTATTCGATCTGGTGGAGCAATGCCTCAGAGTTAAGTCTAGGATGCCCGAAACGCCGAAATGATCATTACTTTCACGCTTGTTGCAATTATTCCTGTTATACCATGAAAAGACTGTTGTATTTTTATTGTATTTTGTGCCTCAGGCGTAGGCTTCTAAGACCGTAGCTATTCGATATGGTGGAGCACCGCCCTAGAGTGAAGCCTAGGTTGCTCGGAACGTAGAAATGACCACTTCTTTCACACTGTTCGCAATTATTCATTTAATATGATGGAAAAGCTGTTGTATTTATAGCGTATTTTATGCTTCGGGCGTTGACTTCTTAGGCAATAACATTTCGATGTGGTGGAGCAACGCCCTAGAGTGTAGCCTAGGTTGCTCGGAATGTAGAAATGACCATAACTTTCACACTGGTTGCAATTATTCGTTTTATACGATGGAAAAACTGTTCTATTTATTATATATTTTATGCTTCGGGCGTTGACTTCTAAGGCCCTAACTATTCGATCTGGTGGAGCAACGCCCTAGAGCGAAGCCTAGGTTGCCCGGTACGTAGAAATGACCATCACCTTCATACTGGTTGCAATTATTCGTTTTATATGATGGAAAAACTGTTGTATTTATATTGTATTTTATGCTTCTGTCGTTCACTTCTTAGGCCCTAACTACTCGATCTGGTGGAACAACGCCCTAGGGTGAAGCCTAGGTTGCCCGGAACGTAGAAATGACCATAACTTTTTCACTGCTTGCATTTATTCGTTTTATACAATGGAAAATCTGTTCTATTTATTTTGCATTTTATTCTCCGGGCGTTGACTTCTAAGGCCCTAACTGATTGGTCTGGAGGTGCAACGCCCTAGAGTGAAGCCTAGATTGCCCGGTACGTAGAAATGACCATTACTTTCACACTGTTTGCAAATATACATTATATACGATGGAAAATCTGTTGCATTTATGTTGTATTTTATGCTTCTGGCGTTGACTTCTTAGGCCCTAACTATTTGATCTGGTGGAGCAACGCCCTAAAGTTAAGCCTAGGTTGCCCGGAACGTAGAAGTGACCATAACTTCCACACTGGTTGCAATTATTCATTTAATATAATGTAAAAGCTGTTGTATTTATATGGTATTTTATGCTTCGGGCGTTGACTTCTTAGGCCCTAACTATTCGATCTGTTGGAGCAACACCCTACAGTTAAGCCTAGGTTGCCTGGAACGTAGAAATAAACATAACTTTCACACTGGCAGCAATTATTCGTTTTATACAATGGAAAGACTGTTCTATTTATTTTGTATTTTATGCTTCGGCCGTGGACTTCTAAGGCCCTAACTACTCGATCTGGTGGAGCAACGCCCTAGAGTGGAGCCTAGGTTGCCCGGAACGTAGAAATGACCTTTACTTTCACACTGGTTGCAATTACTCCTGTTATACGATGGAAAAGCTGTTGTATTTATATTGTATTTTATGCTTCTGTCGTTGACTTCTAAGGCCGTAGCTATTAGTTGTGGTGGAGCTACGCCCTAGAATGAAACCTAGGTTACCCGGAACGTAGAAATGACCAGTACTTTCACACTGTTTGCAGTTATTCCTGTTATTCGATGGAAAGACTGTTGCATCTTTATTGTATTTTATGCTTCTGGCGTTGACTTCTAAGGCCGTAGCTATTAGATGTGGTGTAGCAACGCCGTAGAGTGACGCCCAGGTTGCCCGGAACGCAGAAGTGGCCATTACTTTCACACCGGTTGCTATTATTCGTTTTATACGATGGAAAAACTGCTATACTCAAATTGTATTTTATGCTTCTGGCGTTGACTTCTTAGGCCCTAACTATTCGATCTGGTGGAACAACGCCCTAGAGTGAAGCCTAGGTTGCCCGGAACGTAGGACATACCATTACATTCACACTGGCTGCAATTACTCCTGTTATACGATGGAAAAACTGTTGTACTTTTATTGTATTTTATGCTTCTGGCGTTTAATTCTAAGTCCCTAGCTATTCGATCTGGTGGAGCAACACCCTACAGTGAAGCCTAGGTTGCCCGGAACGTATATATGACCATAACCTACACACAGGTTGCAATTATTCGTTTTATACGATGGAAAGACTGTTCGACTTGTTTTGTCGTTTATGTTTCTGCCGCTCACTTCTACGGCCCTAACTCTTCGATCTGGTTTAGCGACGGCCTGGAGTGAAGCCTAGGTTGCCCGGAGCGTAGGACATACCTTTACCTTCACACTGGTTGCAATTATTCCTGTTATACGATGGAAAAACTGTTGTACTTATATCGTATTTTATGCTTCAAGCGTAGACTTCTGAGGTCCTAGCTACTCGAGCTGGTTGAGCAACGCCCTAGAGTGAAACCTAGGTTGCCCGGAACGTAGAAATGACCATTACTTTCACAATGTTTGCAATCACTCATTTTATACGATGGAAAAACTGTTGTACTTATATTGTATTTTATCCATCTGGCGTTGAATTCGAAGTCCCTAGCTGTTAGATCTGGTGGGGCAACGCCCTAGAGTGAAACCTCGGTTACCTGGAACGTAGAAATGACCATTACTTTCACACTGTTTGCAATTATCCTTTTTATACGATGGAAAAGCTGTACTTTTTATTTTGTATTTTATGCTTCGGGCGTTGACTTCTTAGTCCCTAACAATTTGATCTGGTTGAGGACCGCCCTAGAGTGAAGCCTAGGTTCCCGGAACGTAGAAATGATCATAACTTTCACACAGGTTGCTATTATTCGTTTTATACGATGGAAAAACTGTTGTATTTATATTGTATTTTCTGCTTCTGGCGTTCACTTCTTAGGCCCTAACATTTCGATGTGGTGGAGCAACGCCCTAGAGTGTAGCCTAGGTTGCTCGGAATGTAGAAATGACCATAACTTTCACACTGGTTGCAATTATTCGTTTTATACGATGGAAAAACTGTTCTATTTATTTTATACTTTATGCTTCGGGCGTTGACTTCTAAGGCCCTAACTATTCGATCTGGTGGAGCAACGCCCTAGAGCGAAGCCTAGGTTACCCGGTACGTAGAAATGACCATCACTTTCATACTGGTTGCAATTATTCGTTTTATATGATGGAAAAACTGTTGTATTTATATTGTATTTTATGCTTCTGTCGTTCACTTCTTAGGCCCTAACTACTCGATCTGGTGGAGCAACGCCCTAGAGTGAAGCCTAGGTTGCCCGGAACGTAGAAATGACCTTTACTTTCACACTGGTTGCAATTACTCCTGTTATACGATGGAAAAGCTGTTGTATTTATATTGTATTTTATGCTTCTGTCGTTGACTTCTAAGGCCGTAGCTATTAGTTGTGGTGGAGCTACGCCCTAGAATGAAACCTAGGTTACCCGGAACGTAGAAATGACCAGTACTTTCACACTGTTTGCAGTTATTCCTGTTATTCGATGGAAAAACTGTTGCATCTTTATTGTATTTTATGCTTCTGGCGTTGACTTCTAAGGCCGTAGCAATTAGATGTGGTGTAGCAACGCCGTAGTGTGACGCCCAGGTTGCCCGGAACGCGGGAGTGACCATTACTTTCACACCGGTTGCTATTATTCGTTTTATACGATGGAAAAACTGTTATACTCATATTGTATTTTATGCTTCTGGCGTTGCCTTCTTAGGCCCTAACTATTCGATCTGGTGGAACAACGCCCTAGAGTGAAGCCTAGGTTGCCCGGAACGTAGGAATGACCATTAATTTCACACTGGTAGCAATTATTCGTTTTATACGATGGAAAAACTGTTTTATTTATTTTGTATTTTAAGCCACGGGCGTTGAGTTCTAAGGCCCTAACTATTCGATCTAGTGGAGCAACGCCCTCGAGTGAGGCGTAGGTTGCCCGGAACGTAGAAATGAAAAACACTTTCAAACTGGTTGCAATTAATCCTGTTATACGATGGAAAAACAGTTGTATTTAAATTGCATTTTATGCTTCTGGCGTTCACTTCCTAGGCCCTAACTTTTCGATCTGGTGGAGCAACGGCCTAGGGTGAAGCCTAGGTTGCCCGGAACGTAGAAATGACCATAACTTTTACACTGGCTGCTATTATTCGTTTTATACGATGGAAAAACTGTTATATTTATATTGTATTTTATGCTTCTGGCGTTGACTTCTTAGGCCCTAACTATTCGATCTGGCGGAACAACGCCCTAGAGTGAAGCCTAGGTTGCCTGGAACGTAGAAATGACCATCACTTTCACACGGGTTGCCATTATTCCTGTTATAGGATGGAAAGACGGTTGTATTTTTATTGTATTTTATACTTCAGGCTTCGACTTCTGAGGCTGTGGCTATTCGATGTGGTGGAAGAACGCCATAGAGTGAAGCCTAGGTTGCCCGGAACGTAGAAATGACCATAAGTTTCATACTGGTTGCAATTATTCGTTTTATATGATGGAAGAGCTGTTGAATTTATATTGTATTTTATGCTGCTGGCGTTCACTTCTTAGGCCCTAACTATTCGATCTGGTGGAACAACGCCCTGGGGTGAAGCCTAGGTTGCCCGGAACGTAGAAATGACCATAGCTTTCATACTGTTTGCAATCACTCGTTTTATATGATGGAAGAGCTGTTGAATTTATATTGTATTTTATGCTGCTGGCGTTCACTTCTTAGGCCCTAACTATTCGATCTGGTGGAACAACGCCCTGGGGTGAAGCCTAGGTTGCCCGGAACGTAGAAATGACCATAACTTTGACACTGGTTGCTATTATTCGTTTTATACGATGGAAAAACTGTTCCATTTATTTTGTATTTTATGCTTCGGGCGTTGACTTCTAAGGCCCTAACTGTTTGATCTGGTGGAGCAACGCCCTAGAGTGAAGCCTAGGTTGCCCGGAACGTAGAAATGACCATAACTTTCACACTGGATGCTATTATTCGTTCTATACGATGGAAAAACTGTTGCATTTTTATTGAATTTTATGCTTCCGGCGATGACTTCTAAGGCCCTAACTATTCAATCTGTTGGAGCAACTCCCTAGGGTGAAGCCTAGGTTGCCCGGAAAGCAGAAATGACGTTAACCTTCATACTGGTTGCAATTATTCGTTTTATACGATGGAAAAACTGATGTATTTATATTGTTTTTTATGCTTCTGGCGTTGACTTCTAAGGCACTAACTATTCGATCTGTAGGAACAACGCCCTAGGGTGTAGCCTAGGTAGCCCGTAAAGTAGAAATGACCATAGCTTTCATACTGGTTGCAATTATACGTTTTATATGATGGAAAGACTGTTGTATTTATATTGTATTTTAAGCATCTGGCGTTCACTTCTTAGGCCCTAACTATTCGATCTGGTGGAACAACGCCCTATGGTGAAGCCTAGGTCGACCGGAACGTAGAAATGACGTTAACTTTCACACCGGTAGCAATTATTCGTTTTACACGACGGAAAAGCTGTTATACTTATATTGTATCTTATGCTTCTGGCGTTGACTTCTTAGGCCCTCACTATTCAATCTGTTGGAGCAACGCCCTAGGGTGAAGCCCAGGTTGCCCGGAAAGTAGAAATGACGTTAACTTTCACACCGGTAGCAATTATTCGTTTTACACGACTTAAAAGCTGTTATACTTATATTGTATCTTATGCTTCTGGCGTTGACTTCTTAGGCCCTAACAATTCGATCTGGTGGAACAACGACCTAGAGTGAGGCCTAGGTTGTCCGGAACGTAGAACTGACCATAACTTTTACACAGGTAGCAATTATTCGTTTTATACAATGGAAGAACTGTTGTATTTATATTGTATTTTATGCTTCTGGCGTTGACTTCTAAGACACTAACTATTCGATCTGGTAGAGCAACGTCCTAGAGTGAGGCCTAGGTAGCCCGGACCATAGAAATGACCATCACTTTCAAACTGGTTGCAATTATTCCTGTTATATGATTGAAAAACTGTTGTATTTTTATTGCATTTTATGCTTCGAGCATTGACTTCTAAGGTCCTAACTATTCAATCTGTTGGAGCAACGCGCTAGGGTGAAGCCTAGGTTGCGCGGAAAGTAGAAATGACAATAACTTTAACACTGGTTGCAATTATTCGTTTTATACGATGGAAAAGCTGTTGCATCTTTATTGTATTTTATGTTTCTGTCGTTGACGTCTAAGGCCGTAGCTAGTCGATGTGGTGGAGCAACGCACTAGAGTGACGCCTAGGTTGCCCGGAACGTGGAATGACCATTACTTTCGCAATGTTTGCAATTATTCATTTTATATGATGGAAAAACTGTTGTACTTATATTGTATTTTATGCTTCTGGCGTTGACTTCTTATGCCCTAACTATTTCATCTGGTGGAACAACGCCCCAGGGTGAAGCCTAGGTTGCCGCAACGTAGAAATGGAAATAACTTTCACACCGGTACCAATTATTCGTTTTATACGATAGAAAGCAGTTCTATTTATTTTGTATTTTATGCTTCGGCCGTTGGCTTCTAAGGCCCTAACTATTCAATCTGTTGGAGCAACGCCCTAGGGTGAAGCCTAGGTTGCCCGGAAAGTAGAAATGACGTTTCATTTCACACCGGTAGCAATTATTCGTTTTACACGACGGAAAAGCTGTTATATTTATATTGTATCTTATGCTTCTGGCGTTGACTTCTTAGGCCCTAACCATTCGATCTGGTGGAACAACGACCTAGAGTGAGGCCTAGGTTGTCCGGAACGTAGAACTGACCATAACTTTTACACAGGTAGCAATTACTCGTTTTATACAATGGAAGAACTGTTGTATTTATATTGTATTTTATGCTTCTGGCGTTGACTTCTAAGGCACTAACTATTCGATCTGGTGGAGCAACGTCCTAGAGTGAAGCCTAGGTTGCCCGGAACGTAGAAATGACCATAACTTTCACACTGGTTGCTATTATTCGTTCTATACGATGGAAAAACTGTTATATTTATACTGTACCTTATGCTTCTGGCGTTGACTTCTTAGGCCCTAACAATTCGATCTGGTGGAACAGCGACCTAGAGTGAGGCCTAGGTGGCCCGGAACATAGAAATGACCATCACTTTCAAACTGGTTGCAATTATTCCTGTTATATGATGGAAAAACTGTTGTATTTTTATTGCATTTTATGCTTCGGGCATTGACTTCTAAGGTCCTAACTATTCAATCTGTTGGAGCAACGCCCTAGGGTGAAGCCTAGGTTGCCCGGAAAGAAGAAATGACCATAACTTTCATACTGCTTGCAATTATTCGTTTTATACGATGGAAAAACTGTTGTATTTATATTGTATTTTATACTTCGGGTGTTGACTTCTAAGGCCCTAACTATTCAATCTGTTGGACCAACGCCCTAGAGTGAAGCCTAGGTTGCTCGGAATGTAGAAATGACCATAACATGCACGCTGGTTGAAATTATTCGTTTTATACAATGGAAAGCTATTGTATTTATATTGTATTTTATGCTGCTGGCGTTCACTTCTTAGGCCCTAACTATTCGATCTGGTGGAACAACGCCCTGGGGTGAAGCCTAGGTTGCCGGGAACATAGAAATGACCATAACTTTCACACTGGTCGCTATCATTCGTTTTATACGATGGAGAAACTGTTATATTTATATTGTATTTTATGCTTCTGGCGTTGCCTTCTTAGGCCCTAGCTGTTCGATCTGGTGGAACAACGCCCTAGAGTGAAGCCTAGGTTGCCCGGAACGTAGAAATGACCATAACCTTCACACTGGTTGCTATTATTCGTTCTATACGATGGAAAAACTGTTATATTTATATTGTTTCTTATGCTTCTGGCGTTGACTTCTTAGGCCCTAACAATTGGATCTGGTGGAGCAACGCCCTAGAGTGAAGCCTGGGTTGCCCGGTACGTAGAAATGACCATCACTTTCATACTGGTTGCAATTACTCGTTTTATATGATGGAAAAACTGTTGTATTTATATTGTATTTTATGCTTCTGGCGTTCACTTCTTAGGCCCTAAGTACTCGATCTGGTGGAACAACGCGCTAGGGTGAAGCCTAGGTTGCCCGGAACGTAGAAATGACCATAACTTTTACACTGTTTGCAAATATACTTTATATACGATGGAAAGTCTGTTGTATTTATGTTGTATTTTATGCTCCTGGCGTTGACTTCTTAGGCCCTAACTATTCGATCTGGTAGAGCAACGCCCTAGAGTGAAGCCTAGGTTGCCCGGCACGTAGATATGACCATAACTTTCACACTGGTTGCTATCATTCCTTTTATATGATGGAAAAACTGTTGTATTTATATTGTATTTTATGCTTCTGGCGTTCACTTCTTAGGCCCTAACTATTCGATCTGGTGGAACAACGGCCTAGAGTGAAGCCTAGGTTGCACGGAACGTAGAAATGACCATAACTTTCACACTGGTTGCTATCATTCGTTTTATATGATGGATAAACTGTTGTATTTATATTGTATTTTATGCTTCTGGCGTTCACTTTTTAGGCCCTAACTGATTGATCTGGAGGAGCAACGCCCTAATGTGAAGCCTAGGTTGCCCGGAACGTAGAAAAGACCATAACTTTCACACTGTTTGCAAATATACATTATATACGATGGAACGTATGTTGTATTTATGTTGTATTTTATGCTCCTTGCGTTGACTTTTTAGGCCCTAACTATTTGATCTGGTGGAGCACCGCCGTAGAGTGAAGCCTAGGTTGCCCGGTACCTAGAAATGACCATCGCTTTCTAGGTGGTTGCAATTATTCCTGTAATATGATGGAAAAACAGTTGTATTTTTATTGCATTTTATGCTTCGGGCATTGACTTCTAAGGTACTAACTATTCGATCTAGTGGAGCAACGCCCTAGAGTGAAGCCTAGGTTGCCCAGAACGTAGAATTGACCATAACTTTTACACTGGTAGCAATTATTCGTTTTATACAATGGAAAAACTGTTCTATTTATTTTGTAATTTATACTTCGGGCGTTGACTTCTAAGGCCCTAGCTGTTTCATCTGGTGGAGCAACGCCCTAGAGTGAAGGCTAGGTTGCCCGGTACGTAGAAATGACCATCACAATCAAACTGTTTGCAATTATTCGTTTTATACGATGGAAAAGCTGTTGTATTTATATCGTATTTTATGCTTCTGGCGTTGACTTCTTAGGCCCTAACTATTGCATCAGGTGGAACGACGCCCCAGGGTGAAGCCTAGGTTGCCGCAACGTAGAAATGGAAATAACTTTCACACCGGTAGCAATTATTCGTTTTATACGATAGAAAGCAGTTCTATTTATTTTGTATTTTATGCTTCGGCCGTTGGCTTCTAAGGCCCTAACTATTCAATCTGTTGGAGCAACGCCCTAGGGTGAAGCCTAGGTTGCCCGGAAAGTAGAAATGACGTTTCATTTCACACCGGTAGCAATTATTCGTTTTACACGACGGAAAAGCTGTTATATTTATATTGTATCTTATGCTTCTGGCGTTGACTTCTTAGGCCCTAACCATTCGATCTGGTGGAACAACGACCTAGAGTGAGGCCTAGGTTGTCCGGAACGTAGAACTGACCATAACTTTTACACGGGTAGCAATTACTCGTTTTATACAATGGAAGAACTGTTGTATTTATATTGTATTTTATGCTTCTGGCGTTGACTTCTAAGGCACTAACTATTCGATCTGGTGGAGCAACGTCCTAGAGTGAAGCCTAGGTTGCCCGGAACGTAGAAATGACCATAACTTTCACACTGATTGCTATTATTCGTTCTATACGATGGAAAAACTGTTATATTTATACTGTACCTTATGCTTCTGGCGTTGACTTCTTAGGCCCTAACAATTCGATCTGGTGGAACAGCGACCTAGAGTGAGGCCTAGGTAGCCCGGAACATAGAAATGACCATCACTTTCAAACTGGTTGCAATTATTCCTGTTATATGATGGAAAAACTGTTGTATTTTTATTGCATTTTATGCTTCGGGCATTGACTTCTAAGGTCCTAACTATTCAATCTGTTGGAGCAACGCCCTAGGGTGAAGCCTAGGTTGCCCGGAAAGAAGAAATGACCATAACTTTCATACTGCTTGCAATTATTCGTTTTATACGATGGAAAAACTGTTGTATTTATATTGTATTTTATACTTCGGGTGTTGACTTCTAAGGCCCTAACTATTCAATCTGTTGGACCAACGCCCTAGAGTGAAGCCTAGGTTGCTCGGAATGTAGAAATGACCATAACATGCACGCTGGTTGAAATTATTCGTTTTATACAATGGAAAGCTATTGTATTTATATTGTATTTTATGCTGCTGGCGTTCACTTCTTAGGCCCTAACTATTCGATCTGGTGGAACAACGCCCTGGGGTGAAGCCTAGGTTGCCGGGAACATAGAAATGACCATAACTTTCACACTGGTCGCTATCATTCGTTTTATACGATGGAGAAACTGTTATATTTATATTGTATTTTATGCTTCTGGCGTTGCCTTCTTAGGCCCTAGCTCTTCGATCTGGTGGAACAACGCCCTAGAGTGAAGCCTAGGTTGCCCGGAACGTAGAAATGACCATAACCTTCACACTGGTTGCTATTATTCGTTCTATACGATGGAAAAACTGTTATATTTATATTGTTTCTTATGCTTCTGGCGTTGACTTCTTAGGCCCTAACAATTGGATCTGGTGGAGCAACGCCCTAGAGTGAAGCCTGGGTTGCCCGGTACGTAGAAATGACCATCACTTTCATACTGGTTGCAATTACTCGTTTTATATGATGGAAAAACTGTTGTATTTATATTGTATTTTATGCTTCTGGCGTTCACTTCTTAGGCCCTAAGTACTCGATCTGGTGGAACAACGCGCTAGGGTGAAGCCTAGGTTGCCCGGAACGTAGAAATGACCATAACTTTTACACTGTTTGCAAATATACTTTATATACGATGGAAAGTCTGTTGTATTTATGTTGTATTTTATGCTCCTGGCGTTGACTTCTTAGGCCCTAACTATTCGATCTGGTAGAGCAACGCCCTAGAGTGAAGCCTAGGTTGCCCGGCACGTAGATATGACCATAACTTTCACACTGGTTGCTATCATTCCTTTTATATGATGGAAAAACTGTTGTATTTATATTGTATTTTATGCTTCTGGCGTTCACTTCTTAGGCCCTAACTATTCGATCTGGTGGAACAACGGCCTAGAGTGAAGCCTAGGTTGCACGGAACGTAGAAATGACCATAACTTTCACACTGGTTGCTATCATTCGTTTTATATGATGGATAAACTGTTGTATTTATATTGTATTTTATGCTTCTGGCGTTCACTTCTTAGGCCCTAACTGATTGATCTGGAGGAGCAACGCCCTAATGTGAAGCCTAGGTTGCCCGGAACGTAGAAAAGACCATAACTTTCACACTGTTTGCAAATATACATTATATACGATGGAACGTATGTTGTATTTATGTTGTATTTTATGCTCCTTGCGTTGACTTTTTAGGCCCTAACTATTTGATCTGGTGGAGCACCGCCGTAGAGTGAAGCCTAGGTTGCCCGGTACCTAGAAATGACCATCGCTTTCTAGGTGGTTGCAATTATTCCTGTAATATGATCGAAAAACAGTTGTATTTTTATTGCATTTTATGCTTCGGGCATTGACTTCTAAGGTACTAACTATTCGATCTAGTGGAGCAACGCCCTAGAGTGAAGCCTAGGTTGCCCAGAACGTAGAATTGACCATAACTTTTACACTGGTAGCAATTATTCGTTTTATACAATGGAAAAACTGTTCTATTTATTTTGTAATTTATACTTCGGGCGTTGACTTCTAAGGCCCTAACTGTTTCATCTGGTGGAGCAACGCCCTAGAGTGAAGGCTAGGTTGCCCGGTACGTAGAAATGACCATCACAATCAAACTGTTTGCAATTATTCGTTTTATACGATGGAAAAGCTGTTGTATTTATATCGTATTTTATGCTTCTGGCGTTGACTTCTTAGGCCCTAACTATTGCATCAGGTGGAACGACGCCCTAGGGTGAAGCCTAGGTTGCCCGGCAAGTAGAAATGACCATAACTTTCACACTGGTAGCAATTATTCCTGTTATTTGATGGAAACACTGTTGTATTTTTTTTGCATTTTATGGTTGGGGCGTTGACTTCTAAGTCCCTAACTATTCAATCTGTTGGAGCAACGCCCTAGGGTGAAGCCTAGGCTGCTCGGAAAGTAGAAATGACGATAAGTTTCATACTGGCTGCAATTTTTCGTTTTATACGGTGGAAAAGCTGTTGTATTTATATTGTATTTTATGCTTCTGGCTTTCACTTCTTAGGCCCTAACCATTCGATCTGGTGGTGCAACGCCCTAGAGTGAAGCCTAGGTACCCCAGAACGTAGAAATGACCATCACTTTCACACGGGTTGCAATTATTCCTGTTATAGGATGGAAAGGCTATTGTATTTTTAATTGTATTTTATACTTCAGGCGTTGACTTCTGAGGCCGTAGCTATTCGATGTGGTGGAAGAACGCAATACAGTGAAGCCTAGGTTGCCCGGAACGTAGAAATGACCATTACCTTCACGCTTGCTGCAATTATTCCTGTTATACGATGAAAAAACTGTTGTATTTCTATTGCATTTTATGCTCCAGGCGTTGACTTCTACGGCCGTAGCCATTCAATGTGGTGGAGTAATGCCCTAGAGTGCAACCTGGGTTACCCGGATCGTAGAAATGACCATCACTTTCACACTGGTTGCAATTATTCCTGTTATACGATGGAAAAATTGTTGTATTTTTATTGTATTTTATGCTTCGGGCGATGACTTCTAAGGCCCTAACTATTCGATCTCGTGTAGCAATGCACTAGGGTGAAGCCTATGTTGCCCGGAACGTGGAAATGACCATAAGTTTCATACTGGTTGCAATTATTCGTCTTATACGATGGAAAAACTGTTGCATTTATATTGCATTTTATGCTTCTGTCGTTGACTTCTAAGGCCCTAGCTATTCGATCTAGTGAAGCAACGCCCTATGGTGAAGCCTAGGTTGCCCGGAACGTAGAAATGACCATAACTTTCACACCGGTAGCAATTATTCGTTTTATACGATGGAAAAGCTGTTGTATTTATATCGTATTTTATGCTTCTGGCGTTGACTTCTTAGGCCCTAACTATTTCATTTGATGGAACAACGCCCTCGAGTGAAGCCTAGGTTGCCCGGAACGTAGAAATGACCATAACTTTCACACTGGCAGCAATTATTCGTTCTATACATGGAAAAACTTCTATTTATTTTGTATTTTATGCTTCTGGCGTTGACTTTTAAGGCCCTACCTATTCGATCTGGCGGAGCAACCCCCTACAGTGAAGCCTAGGTTGCTCGGAACGTAGAAATGACCATTACCTTCACACTGTTTGCAATAATTCATTTTATACGATGGCAAATCTGTTTTATTTATATGGTATTTTATGCATCTGGCGTTGACTTCTAAGGCCCTATCTCTTCGATTTGGTGGAGCAACGCCTCAGGGTTAAGACTAGGATGCCCGAAACGTTGAAATGGTCATTACTTTCGCACTGGTTGCAATAAGTCATGCTATACGATGGAAAATCAGTTGCATATTTATTGTATTTTATGCTTCTGGCGTTGTCTTCTAAGGCCCTAACTATTTAACCTGGTGGAGCACCGCCCTAGAGTGAAGCCTAGGTTGCCCGGAACGTAGAACATACCATTACCTTCACACTGGTTGCAATTATTCCTGTTATACGATGGAAAAACTGTTGCATCTTCATTGTATTTTATGCTTCTGGCGTTGACTTCTTAGGCCCTAACTATTCCAACAGGTGGAACAACGCCCTAGGGTGAAGCCTAGGTTGCCCGGAACGTAGAAATGACCAACTCTTTCACACTGGTAGCAATTATTCGTTTTATACATGGAAAAGCTGTTATATATATATTGCATTTTATGCTTCTGGCATTGAATTCTAAGTCCCTAGCTATTCGATCTGGTGGAGCAACGCCCTAGAGTGAAACCTGGATTACCCGGAACGTAGAAATGACCATAACCTTCACACTGGTTGCTATTATTCGTTCTATACGATGGAAAAACTGTTATATTTATATTGTATCTTATGCTTCTGGCGTTGACTTCTTAGGCCCTAACTATTCGATCTGGTGGAACAACGCCCTGGGGTGAAGCCTAGGTTGCCGGGAACATAGAAATGACCATAACTTTCACACTGGTCGCTATCATTCGTTTTATAGGATGGAGAAACTGTTATATTTATATTGTATTTTATGCTTCTGGCGTTGCCTTCTTAGGCCCTAGCTGTTCGATCTGGTGGAACAACGCCCTAGAGTGAAGCCTAGGTTGCCCGGAACGTAGAAATGACCATAACCTTCACACTGGTTGCTATTATTCGTTCTATACGATGGAAAAACTGTTATATTTATATTGTATCTTATGCTTCTGGCGTTGACTTCTTAGGCCCTAACAATTGGATCTGGTGGAGCAACGCCCTAGAGTGAAGCCTGGGTTGCCCGGTACGTAGAAATGACCATCACTTTCATACTGGTTGCAATTACTCGTTTTATATGATGGAAAAACTGTTGTATTTATATTGTATTTTATGCTTCTGGCGTTCACTTCTTAGGCCCTAAGTACTCGATCTGGTGGAACAACGCGCTAGGGTGAAGCCTAGGTTGCCCGGAACGTAGAAATGACCATAACTTTTACACTGTTTGCAAATATACTTTATATACGATGGAAAGTCTGTTGTATTTATGTTGTATTTTATGCTCCTGGCGTTGACTTCTTAGGCCCTAACTATTCGATCTGGTAGAGCAACGCCCTAGAGTGAAGCCTAGGTTGCCCGGCACGTAGATATGACCATAACTTTCACACTGGTTGCTATCATTCCTTTTATATGATGGAAAAACTGTTGTATTTATATTGTATTTTATGCTTCTGGCGTTCACTTCTTAGGCCCTAACTATTCGATCTGGTGGAACAACGGCCTAGAGTGAAGCCTAGGTTGCACGGAACGTAGAAATGACCATAACTTTCACACTGTTTGCAAATATACATTATATACGATGGAACGTATGTTGTATTTATGTTGTATTTTATGCTCCTTGCGTTGACTTTTTTGGCCCTAACTATTTGATCTGGTGGAGCACCGCCGTAGAGTGAAGCCTAGGTTGCCCGGTACCTAGAAATGACCATCGCTTTCTAGGTGGTTGCAATTATTCCTGTAATATGATGGAAAAACTGTTGTATTTTTATTGCATTTTATGCTTCGGGCATTGACTTCTAAGGTACTAACTATTCGATCTAGTGGAGCAACGTCCTAGAGTGAAGCCTAGGTTGCCCAGAACGTAGAATTGACCATAACTTTTACACTGGTAGCAATTATTCGTTTTATACAATGGAAAAACTGTTCTATTTATTTTGTAATTTATACTTCGGGCGTTGACTTCTAAGGCCCTAACTGTTTCATCTGGTGGAGCAACGCCCTAGAGTGAAGGCTAGGTTGCCCGGTACGTAGAAATGACCATCACAATCAAACTGTTTGCAATTATTCGTTTTATACGATGGAAAAGCTGTTGTATTTATATCGTATTTTATGCTTCTGGCGTTGACTTCTTAGGCCCTAACTATTGCATCAGGTGGAACGACGCCCTAGGGTGAAGCCTAGGTTGCCCGGCAAGTAGAAATGACCATAACTTTCACACTGGTAGCAATTATTCCTGTTATATGATGGAAACACTGTTGTATTTTTTTTGCATTTTATGGTTGGGGCGTTGACTTCTAAGTCCCTAACTATTCAATCTGTTGGAGCAACGCCCTAGGGTGAAGCCTAGGCTGCTCGGAAAGTAGAAATGACGATAAGTTTCATACTGGCTGCAATTATTCGTTTTATACGGTGGAAAAGCTGTTGTATTTATATTGTATTTTATGCTTCTGGCTTTCACTTCTTAGGCCCTAACCATTCGATCTGGTGGTGCAACGCCCTAGAGTGAAGCCTAGGTACCCCAGAACGTAGAAATGACCATCACTTTCACACGGGTTGCAATTATTCCTGTTATAGGATGGAAAGGCTATTGTATTTTTAATTGTATTTTATACTTCAGGCGTTGACTTCTGAGGCCGTAGCTATTCCATGTGGTGGAAGAACGCAATACAGTGAAGCCTAGGTTGCCCGGAACGTAGAAATGACCATTACCTTCACGCTTGCTGCAATTATTCCTGTTATACGATGAAAAAACTGTTGTATTTCTATTGCATTTTATGCTTCAGGCGTTGACTTCTACGGCCGTAGCTCTTCAATGTGGTGGAGTAATGCCCTAGAGTGCAACCTGGGTTACCCGGATCGTAGAAATGACCATCACTTTCACACTGGTTGCAATTATTCCTGTTATACGATGGAAAAATTGTTGTATTTTTATTGTATTTTATGCTTCGGGCGATGACTTCTAAGGCCCTAACTATTCGATCTCGTGTAGCAATGCACTAGGGTGAAGCCTATCTTGCCCGGAACGTGGAAATGACCATAAGTTTCATACTGGTTGCAATTATTCGTCTTATACGATGGAAAAACTGTTGCATTTATATTGTATTTTATGCTTCTGGCGTTGTCTTCTAAGGCCCTAACTATTTAACCTGGTGGAGCACCGCCCTAGAGTGAAGCCTAGGTTGCCCGGAACGTAGAACATACCATTACCTTCACACTGGTTGCAATTATTCCTGTTATACGATGGAAAAACTGTTGCATCTTCATTGTATTTTATGCTTCTGGCGTTGACTTCTTAGGCCCTAACTATTCCAACAGGTGGAACAACGCCCTAGGGTGAAGCCTAGGTTGCCCGGAACGTAGAAATGACCAACTCTTTCACACTGGTAGCAATTATTCGTTTTATACATGGAAAAGCTGTTATATATATATTGCATTTTATGCTTCTGGCATTGAATTCTAAGTCCCTAGCTATTCGATCTGGTGGAGCAACGCCCTAGAGTGAAACCTGGATTACCCGGAACGTAGAAATGACCATAACCTTCACACTGGTTGCTATTATTCGTTCTATACGATGGAAAAACTGTTATATTTATATTGTATCTTATGCTTCTGGCGTTGACTTCTTAGGCCCTAACTATTCGATCTGGTGGAACAACGCCCTGGGGTGAAGCCTAGGTTGCCGGGAACATAGAAATGACCATAACTTTCACACTGGTCGCTATCATTCGTTTTATAGGATGGAGAAACTGTTATATTTATATTGTATTTTATGCTTCTGGCGTTGCCTTCTTAGGCCCTAGCTGTTCGATCTGGTGGAACAACGCCCTAGAGTGAAGCCTAGGTTGCCCGGAACGTAGAAATGACCATAACCTTCACACTGGTTGCTATTATTCGTTCTATACGATGGAAAAACTGTTATATTTATATTGTATCTTATGCTTCTGGCGTTGACTTCTTAGGCCCTAACAATTGGATCTGGTGGAGCAACGCCCTAGAGTGAAGCCTGGGTTGCCCGGTACGTAGAAATGACCATCACTTTCATACTGGTTGCAATTACTCGTTTTATATGATGGAAAAACTGTTGTATTTATATTGTATTTTATGCTTCTGGCGTTCACTTCTTAGGCCCTAAGTACTCGATCTGGTGGAACAACGCGCTAGGGTGAAGCCTAGGTTGCCCGGAACGTAGAAATGACCATAACTTTTACACTGTTTGCAAATATACTTTATATACGATGGAAAGTCTGTTGTATTTATGTTGTATTTTATGCTCCTGGCGTTGACTTCTTAGGCCCTAACTATTCGATCTGGTAGAGCAACGCCCTAGAGTGAAGCCTAGGTTGCCCGGCACGTAGATATGACCATAACTTTCACACTGGTTGCTATCATTCCTTTTATATGATGGAAAAACTGTTGTATTTATATTGTATTTTATGCTTCTGGCGTTCACTTCTTAGGCCCTAACTATTCGATCTGGTGGAACAGCGGCCTAGAGTGAAGCCTAGGTTGCACGGAACGTAGAAATGACCATAACTTTCACACTGGTTGCTATCATTCGTTTTATATGATGGATAAACTGTTGTATTTATATTGTATTTTATGCTTCTGGCGTTCACTTCTTAGGCCCTAACTGATTGATCTGGAGGAGCAACGCCCTAATGTGAAGCCTAGGTTGCCCGGAACGTAGAAAAGACCATAACTTTCACACTGTTTGCAAATGTACATTATATACGATGGAACGTATGTTGTATTTATGTTGTATTTTATGCTCCTTGCGTTGACTTTTTAGGCCCTAACTATTTGATCTGGTGGAGCACCGCCGTAGAGTGAAGCCTAGGTTGCCCGGTACCTAGAAATGACCATCGCTTTCTAGGTGGTTGCAATTATTCCTGTAATATGATGGAAAAACTGTTGTATTTTTATTGCATTTTATGCTTCGGGCATTGACTTCTAAGGTACTAACTATTCGATCTAGTGGAGCAACGCCCTAGAGTGAAGCCTAGGTTGCCCAGAACGTAGAATTGACCATAACTTTTACACTGGTAGCAATTATTCGTTTTATACAATGGAAAAACTGTTCTATTTATTTTGTAATTTATACTTCGGGCGTTGACTTCTAAGGCCCTAACTGTTTCATCTGGTGGAGCAACGCCCTAGAGTGAAGGCTAGGTTGCCCGGTACGTAGAAATGACCATCACAATCAAACTGTTTGCAATTATTCGTTTTATACGATGGAAAAGCTGTTGTATTTATATCGTATTTTATGCTTCTGGCGTTGACTTCTTAGGCCCTAACTATTGCATCAGGTGGAACGACGCCCTAGGGTGAAGCCTAGGTTGCCCGGCAAGTAGAAATGACCATAACTTTCACACTGGTAGCAATTATTCCTGTTATATGATGGAAACACTGTTGTATTTTTTTTGCATTTTATGGTTGGGGCGTTGACTTCTAAGTCCCTAACTATTCAATCTGTTGGAGCAACGCCCTAGGGTGAAGCCTAGGCTGCACGGAAAGTAGAAATGACGATAAGTTTCATACTGGCTGCAATTATTCGTTTTATACGGTGGAAAAGCTGTTGTATTTATATTGTATTTTATGCTTCTGGCTTTCACTTCTTAGGCCCTAACCATTCGATCTGGTGGTGCAACGCCCTAGAGTGAAGCCTAGGTACCCCAGAAAGTAGAAATGACCATCACTTTCACACGGGTTGCAATTATTCCTGTTATAGGATGGAAAGACTATTGTATTTTTAATTGTATTTTATACTTCAGGCGTTGACTTCTGAGGCCGTAGCTATTCGATGTGGTGGAAGAACGCAATACAGTGAAGCCTAGGTTGCCCGGAACGTAGAAATGACCATTACCTTCACGCTTGCTGCAATTATTCCTGTTATACGATGAAAAAACTGTTGTATTTCTATTGCATTTTATGCTTCAGGCGTTGACTTCTACGGCCGTAGCTCTTCAATGTGGTGGAGTAATGCCCTAGAGTGCAACCTGGGTTACCCGGATCGTAGAAATGACCATCACTTTCACACTGGTTGCAATTATTCCTGTTATACGATGGAAAAATTGTTGTATTTTTATTGTATTTTATGCTTCGGGCGATGACTTCTAAGGCCCTAACTATTCGATCTCGTGTAGCAATGCACTAGGGTGAAGCCTATGTTGCCCGGAACGTGGAAATGACCATAAGTTTCATACTGGTTGCAATTATTCGTCTTATACGATGGAAAAACTGTTGCATTTATATTGTATTTTATGCTTCTGTCGTTGACTTCTAAGGCCCTAGCTATTCGATCTAGTGAAGCAACGCCCTAGAGTGAAGCCTAGGTTGCCCGGAACGTAGAAATGGCCATCACTTTCAAACTGGATGCATTTAATCCTGTTATACGATGGAAAAACTGTTGTATTTATATTGTATTTTATGCTTCTGGCGTTGACTTCTTATGCCCTAACTATTCCATCTGGTGGAACAACGCCCTATGGTGAAGCCTAGGTTGCCCGGAACGTAGAAATGACCATAACTTTCACACCGGTAGCAATTATTCGTTTTTTACGATGGAAAAGCTGTTGTATTTATATCGTATTTTATGCTTCTGGCGTTGACTTCTTAGGCCCTAACTATTTCATTTGATGGAACAACGCCCTCGAGTGAAGCCTAGGTTGCCCGGAACGTAGAAATGACCATAACTTTCACACTGGCAGCAATTATTCGTTCTATACATGGAAGAACTTCTATTTATTTTGTATTTTATGCTTCTGGCGTTGACTTCTAAGGCCCTACCTATTCGATCTGGCGGAGCAACCCCCTACAGTGAAGCCTAGGTTGCTCGGAACGTAGAAATGACCATTACCTTCACACTGTTTGCAATAATTCATTTTATACGATGGCAAATCTGTTGTATTTATATGGTATTTTATGCATCTGGCGTTGACTTCTAAGGCCCTATCTCTTCGATTTGGTGGAGCAACGCCTCAGGGTTAAGACTAGGATGCCCGAAACGTTGAAATGGTCATTACTTTCGCACTGGTTGCAATAAGTCATGCTATACGATGGAAAATCAGTTGCATATTTATTGTATTTTATGCTTCTGGCGTTGTCTTCTAAGGCCCTAACTATTTAACCTGGTGGAGCACCGCCCTAGAGTGAAGCCTAGGTTGCCCGGAACGTAGAACATACCATTACCTTCACACTGGTTGCAATTATTCCTGTTATACGATGGAAAAACTGTTGCATCTTCATTGTATTTTATGCTTCTGGCGTTGACTTCTTAGGCCCTAACTATTCCAACAGGTGGAACAACGCCCTAGGGTGAAGCCTAGGTTGCCCGGAACGTAGAAATGACCAACTCTTTCACACTGGTAGCAATTATTCGTTTTATACATGGAAAAGCTGTTATATATATATTGCATTTTATGCTTCTGGCATTGAATTCTAAGTCCCTAGCTATTCGATCTGGTGGAGCAACGCCCTAGAGTGAAACCTGGATTACCCGGAACGTAGAAATGACCATAACCTTCACACTGGTTGCTATTATTCGTTCTATACGATGGAAAAACTGTTATATTTATATTGTATCTTATGCTTCTGGCGTTGACTTCTTAGGCCCTAACTATTCGATCTGGTGGAACAACGCCCTGGGGTGAAGCCTAGGTTGCCGGGAACATAGAAATGACCATAACTTTCACACTGGTCGCTATCATTCGTTTTATACGATGGAGAAACTGTTATATTTATATTGTATTTTATGCTTCTGGCGTTGCCTTCTTAGGCCCTAGCTGTTCGATCTGGTGGAACAACGCCCTAGAGTGAAGCCTAGGTTTCCCGGAACGTAGAAATGACCATAACCTTCACACTGGTTGCTATTATTCGTTCTATACGATGGAAAAACTGTTATATTTATATTGTATCTTATGCTTCTGGCGTTCACTTCTTAGGCCCTAAGTACTCGATCTGGTGGAACAACGCGCTAGGGTGAAGCCTAGGTTGCCCGGAACGTAGAAATGACCATAACTTTTACACTGTTTGCAAATATACTTTATATACGATGGAAAGTCTGTTGTATTTATGTTGTATTTTATGCTCCTGGCGTTGACTTCTTAGGCCCTAACTATTCGATCTGGTAGAGCAACGCCCTAGAGTGAAGCCTAGGTTGCCCGGCACGTAGATATGACCATAACTTTCACACTGGTTGCTATCATTCCTTTTATATGATGGAAAAACTGTTGTATTTATATTGTATTTTATGCTTCTGGCGTTCACTTCTTAGGCCCTAACTATTCGATCTGGTGGAACAACGGCCTAGAGTGAAGCCTAGGTTGCACGGAACGTAGAAATGACCATAAATTTCACACTGGTTGCTATCATTCGTTTTATATGATGGATAAACTGTTGTATTTATATTGTATTTTATGCTTCTGGCGTTCACTTCTTAGGCCCTAACTGATTGATCTGGAGGAGCAACGCCCTAATGTGAAGCCTAGGTTGCCCGGAACGTAGAAAAGACCATAACTTTCACACTGTTTGCAAATATACATTATATACGATGGAACGTATGTTGTATTTATGTTGTATTTTATGCTCCTTGCGTTGACTTTTTAGGCCCTAACTATTTGATCTGGTGGAGCACCGCCGTAGAGTGAAGCCTAGGTTGCCCGGTACCTAGAAATGACCATCGCTTTCTAGGTGGTTGCAATTATTCCTGTAATATGATGGAAAAACTGTTGTATTTTTATTGCATTTTATGCTTCGGGCATTGACTTCTAAGGTACTAACCATTCGATCTAGTGGAGCAACGCCCTAGAGTGAAGCCTAGGTTGCCCAGAACGTAGAATTGACCATAACTTTTACACTGGTAGCAATTATTCGTTTTATACAATGGAAAAACTGTTCTATTTATTTTGTAATTTATACTTCGGGCGTTGACTTCTAAGGCCCTAACTGTTTCATCTGGTGGAGCAACGCCCTAGAGTGAAGGCTAGGTTGCCCGGTACGTAGAAATGACCATCACAATCAAACTGTTTGCAATTATTCGTTTTATACGATGGAAAAGCTGTTGTATTTATATCGTATTTTATGCTTCTGGCGTTGACTTCTTAGGCCCTAACTATTGCATCAGGTGGAACGACGCCCTAGGGTGAAGCCTAGGTTGCCCGGCAAGTAGAAATGACCATAACTTTCACACTGGTAGCAATTATTCCTGTTATATGATGGAAACACTGTTGTATTTTTTTTGCATTTTATGGTTGGGGCGTTGACTTCTAAGTCCCTAACTATTCAATCTGTTGGAGCAACGCCCTAGGGTGAAGCCTAGGCTGCTCGGAAAGTAGAAATGACGATAAGTTTCATACTGGCTGCAATTATTCGTTTTATACGGTGGAAAAGCTGTTGTATTTATATTGTATTTTATGCTTCTGGCTTTCACTTCTTAGGCCCTAACCATTCGATCTGGTGGTGCAACGCCCTAGAGTGAAGCCTAGGTACCCCAGAACGTAGAAATGACCATCACTTTCACACGGGTTGCAATTATTCCTGTTATAGGATGGAAAGACTATTGTATTTTTAATTGTATTTTATACTTCAGGCGTTGACTTCTGAGGCCGTAGCTATTCGATGTGGTGGAAGAACGCAATACAGTGAAGCCTAGGTTGCCCGGAACGTAGAAATGACCATTACCTTCACGCTTGCTGCAATTATTCCTGTTATACGATGAAAAAACTGTTGTATTTCTATTGCATTTTATGCTTCAGGCGTTGACTTCTACGGCCGTAGCTCTTCAATGTGGTGGAGTAATGCCCTAGAGTGCAACCTGGGTTACCCGGATCGTAGAAATGACCATCACTTTCACACTGGTTGCAATTATTCCTGTTATACGATGGAAAAATTGTTGTATTTTTATTGTATTTTATGCTTCGGGCGATGACTTCTAAGGCCCTAACTATTCGATCTCGTGTAGCAATGCACTAGGGTGAAGCCTATGTTGCCCGGAACGTGGAAATGACCATAAGTTTCATACTGGTTGCAATTATTCGTCTTATACGATGGAAAAACTGTTGCATTTATATTGTATTTTATGCTTCTGTCGTTGACTTCTAAGGCCCTAGCTATTCGATCTGGTGGAACAACGCCCTAGGGTGAAGCCTAGGTTGCCCGGAACGTAGAAATGACCATAACTTTTTCACTGCTTGCATTTATTCGTTTTATACAATGGAAAAACTGTTCTATTTATTTTGCATTTTATTCTCCGGGCGTTGACTTCTAAGGCCCTAACTGATTGGTCTGGAGGTGCAACGCCCTAGAGTGAAGCCTAGATTGCCCGGTACGTAGAAATGACCATTACTTTCACACTGTTTGCAAATATACATTATATACGATGGAAAATCTGTTGCATTTATGTTGTATTTTATGCTTCTGGCGTTGACTTCTTAGGCCCTAACTATTTGATCTGGTGGAGCAACGCCCTAAAGTGAAGCCTAGGTTGCCCGGAACGTAGAAGTGACCATAACTTCCACACTGGTTGCAATTATTCATTTAATATGATGTAAAAGCTGTTGTATTTATATGGTATTTTATGCTTCGGGCGTTGACTTCTTAGGCCCTAACTATTCGATCTGTTGGAGCAACACCCTACAGTTAAGCCTAGGTTGCCTGGAACGTAGAAATAAACATAACTTTCATACTGGCAGCAATTATTCGCTTTATACAATGGAAAAACTGTTCTATTTATTTTGTATTTTATGCTTCGGCCGTGGACTTCTAAGGCCCTAACTACTCGATCTGGTGGAGCAACGCCCTAGAGTGAAGCCTAGGTTGCCCGGAACGTAGAAATGACCTTTACTTTCACACTGGTTGCATTTACTCCTGTTATACGATGGAAAAGCTGTTGTATTTATATTGTATTTTATGCTTCTGTCGTTGACTTCTAAGGCCGTAACTATTAGTTGTGGTGGAGGCACGCCCTAGAATGAAACCTAGGTTACCCGGAACGTAGAAATGACCAGTACTTTCACACTGTTTGCAGTTATTCCTGTTATTCGATGGAAAAACTGTTGCATCTTTATTGTATTTTATGCTTCTGGCGTTGACTTCTAAGGCCGTAGCTATTAGATGTGGTGTAGCAACGCCGTAGAGTGACGCCCAGGTTGCCCGGAACGCAGAAGTGACCATTACTTTCACACCGGTTGCTATTATTCGTTTTATACGATGGAAAAACTGTTATACCCAAGTTGTATTTTATGCTTCTGGCGTTGACTTCTTAGACCCTAACTATTCGATCTGGTGGAACAACGCCCTAGAGTGAAGCCTAGGTTGCCCGGAACGTAGGACATACCATTACATTCACACTGGCTGCAATTACTCCTGTTATACGATGGAAAAACTGTTGTACTTTTATTGTATTTTATGCTTCTGGCGTTTAATTCTAAGTCCCTAGCTATTCGATCTGGTGGAGCAACACCCTACAGTGAAGCCTAGGTTGCTCGGAACGTATATATGACCATAACCTACACACAGGTTGCAATTATTCGTTTTATACGATGGAAAGACTGTTCGACTTGTTTTGTAGTTTATGTTTCTGCCGCTCACTTCTACGGCCCTAACTCTTCGATCTGGTTTAGCGACGGCCTGGAGTGAAGCCTAGGTTGCCCGGAGCGTAGGACATACCTTTACCTTCACACTGGTTGCAATTATTCCTGTTATACGATGGAAAAACTGTTGTACTTATATCGTATTTTATGCTTCAAGCGTAGACTTCTGAGGTCCTAGCTACTCGAGCTGGTTGAGCAACGCCCTAGAGTGAAACCTAGGTTGCCCGGAACGTAGAAATAACCATTACTTTCACACTGGTTGCAATTATTCCTGTTATACAATGGAAAAACGGTTGTATTTTTATTGTATTTTGTGCTTCTGGCGTTTAATTCTAAGTCCCTAGCTATTCGATATGGTGGAGCAATGCCCTAGAGTGAAGCCTAGGTTGCCCGGATCGTAGAAATGACCATTACTTTCACAATGTTTGCAATCACTCATTTTATACGATGGAAAAACTGTTGTACTTATATTGTATTTTATCCATCTGGCGTTGAATTCGAAGTCCCTAGCTGTTAGATCTGGTGGGGCAACGCCCTAGAGTGAAACCTCGGTTACCTGGAACGTAGAAATGACCATTACTTTCACACTGCTTGCAATTATCCTTTTTATACGATGGAAAAGCTGTTCTTTTTATTTTGTATTTTATGCTTCGGGCGTTGACTTCTTAGTCCCTAACAATTTGATCTGGTTGAGGACCGCCCTAGAGTGAAGCCTAGGTTCCCGGAACGTAGAAATGATCATAACTTTCACACAGGTTGCTATTATTCGTTTTATACGATGGAAAAACTGTTGTATTTATATTGTATTTTCTGCTTCTGGCGTTCACTTCTTAGGCCCTAACATTTCGATGTGGTGGAGCAACGCCCTAGAGTGTAGCCTAGGTTGCTCGGAATGTAGAAATGACCATAACTTTCACACTGGTTGCAATTATTCGTTTTATACGATGGAAAAACTGTTCTATTTATTTTATACTTTATGCTTCGGGCGTTGACTTCTAAGGCCCTAACTATTCGATCTGGTGGAGCAACGCCCTAGAGCGAAGCCTAGGTTACCCGGTACGTAGAAATGACCATCACTTTCATACTGGTTGCAATTATTCGTTTTATACGATGGAAAAACTGTTGTATTTATATTGTATTTTATACTTCGGGTGTTGACTTCTAAGGCCCTAACTATTCGATCTGGTGGAGCAATGCCCTAGAGTGAAGCCTAGGTTGCCCGGAACGTAGAAATGACCATCACTTTCAAACTGGTTGCAATTAATCCTTTTATACGATGGAAAAACTGTTGTATTTTTATTGCATTTTATGCTTCCGGCGTTGACTTCGAAGGCCCTAACTATTCAATCTGTTGGAGCAACGCCCTAGGCTGAAGCCTAGGTTGCCCGGAAAGTTGAAATGACATTAACTTTCATACTGGTTGCAATTATTCGTTTTATACGATGGAAAAACTGTTGTATTTATATTGTATTTTATGCTTCTGTCGTTGACGTCTAAGGCCGTAGCTATTAGACGTGGTGGAGCAACGCACTAGAGTGGCGCCTAGGTTGACCGGAACGTGGAATGACCATTACTTTCGCAATGTTTGCAATTATTCATTTTATATGATGGAAAAACTGTTGTACTTATATTGTATTTTATGCTTCTGGCGTTGACTTCTTATGCCCTAACTATTTCATCTGGTGGACCAACGCCCCAGGGTCAAGCCTAGGTTGCCGCAACGTAGAAATGGAAATAACTTTCACACCGGTAGCAATTATTCGTTTTATACGATAGAAAGCAGTTCTATTTATTTTGTATTTTATGCTTCGGCCGTTGGCTTCTAAGGCCCTAACTATTCAATCTGTTGGAGCAACGCCCTAGGGTGAAGCGTAGGTTGCCCGGAAAGTAGAAATGACGTTACATTTCACACCGGTAGCAATTATTCGTTTTACACGACGGAAAAGCTGTTATATTTATATTGTATCTTATGCTTCTGGCGTTGACTTCTTAGGCCCTAACAATTCGATCTGGTGGAATAACGACCTAGAGTGAGGCCTAGGTTGTCCGGAACGTAGAACTGACCATAACTTTTACACAGGTAGCAATTACTCGTTTTATACAATGGAAGAACTGTTGTATTTATATTGTATTTTATGCTTCTGGCGTTGACTTCTAAGGCACTAACTATTCGATCTGGTGGAGCAACGTCCTAGAGTGAAGCCTAGGTTGCCCGGAACGTAGAAATGACCAAAACTTTCACACTGGTTGCTATTATTCGTTCTATACGATGGAAAAACTGTTATATTTATACTGTACCTTATGCTTCTGGCGTTGGCTTCTTAGGCCCTAACAATTCGATCTGGTGGAACAGCGACCTAGAGTGAGGCCTAGGTAGCCCGGAACATAGAAATGACCATCACTTTCAAACTGGTTGCAATTATTCATGTTATATGATGGAAAAACTGTTGTATTTTTATTGCATTTTATGCTTCGGGCATTGACTTCTAAGGTCCTAACTATTCAATCTGTTGGAGCAACGCCCTAGGGTGAAGCCTAGGTTGCCCGGAAAGAAGAAATGACCATAACTTTCATACTGCTTGCAATTATTCGTTTTATACGATGGAAAAACTGTTGTATTTATATTGTATTTTATACTTCGGGTGTTGACTTCTAAGGCCCTAACTATTCAATCTGTTGGACCAACGCCCTAGAGTGAAGCCTAGGTTGCTCGGAATGTAGAAATGACCATAACATGCACGGTGGTTGAAATTATTCGTTTTATACAATGGAAAGCTATTGTATTTATATTGTATTTTATGCTGCTGGCGTTCACTTCTTAGGCCCTAACTATTCGATCTGGTGGAACAACGCCCTGGGGTGAAGCCTAGGTTGCCGGGAACATAGAAATGACCATAACTTTCACACTGGTCTCTATTATTCGTTTTATACGATGGAGAAACTGTTATATTTATATTGTATTTTATGCTTCTGGCGTTGCCTTCTTAGGCCCTAGCTGTTCGATCTGGTGGAACAACGCCCTAGAGTGAAGCCTAGGTTGCCCGGAACGTAGAAATGACCATAACTTTCACACTGGTTGCTATTATTCGTTCTATACGATGGAAAAACTGTTATATTTATATTGTATCTTATGCTTCTGGCGTTGACTTCTTAGGCCCTAACAATTGGATCTGGTGGAACAACGCCCTAGAGTGAAGCCTAGGTTGCCTGGAACGTACAAATGACCATCACTTTCACACGGGTTGCAATTATTCCTATTATAGGATGGAAAGACTGTTGTATTTTTATTGTATTTTATGCTTCAGGCGTTGACTTATGAGGCCGTAGCTATTCGATATGGTGGAAGAACGCCATAGAGTGAAGCCTAGGTTGAACGGAACGTAGAAATGACCATAACTTTCATACTGGTGACAATTATTCGTTCTATATGATAGAAAGACTGTTGTATTTATATTGTATTTTATGCTGCTGGCGTTCACTTCTTAGGCCCTAACTATTCGATCTGGTGGAACAACGCCCTGGGGTGAAGCCTAGGTTGCCCGGAACGTAGAAATGACCATCACTTTCAAACTGGTTGCAATTAATCCTTTTATACGATGGAAAAACTGTTGTATTTTTATTGCATTTTATGCTTCCGGCGTTGACTTCGAAGGCCCTAACTATTCAATCTGTTGGAGCAACGCCCTAGGCTGAAGCCTAGGTTGCCCGGAAAGTTGAAATGACATTAACTTTCATACTGGTTGCAATTATTCGTTTTATACGATGGAAAAACTGTTGTATTTATATTGTATTTTATGCTTCTGTCGTTGACGTCTAAGGCCGTAGCTATTAGACGTGGTGGAGCAACGCACTAGAGTGGCGCCTAGGTTGACCGGAACGTGGAATGACCATTACTTTCGCAATGTTTGCAATTATTCATTTTATATGATGGAAAAACTGTTGTACTTATATTGTATTTTATGCTTCTGGCGTTGACTTCTTATGCCCTAACTATTTCATCTGGTGGACCAACGCCCCAGGGTGAAGCCTAGGTTGCCGCAACGTAGAAATGGAAATAACTTTCACACCGGTAGCAATTATTCGTTTTATACGATAGAAAGCAGTTCTATTTATTTTGTATTTTATGCTTCGGCCGTTGGCTTCTAAGGCCCTAACTATTCAATCTGTTGGAGCAACGCCCTAGGGTGAAGCCTAGGTTGCCCGGAAAGTAGAAATGACGTTACATTTCACACCGGTAGCAATTATTCGTTTTACACGACGGAAAAGCTGTTATATTTATATTGTATCTTATGCTTCTGGCGTTGACTTCTTAGGCCCTAACAATTCGATCTGGTGGAATAACGACCTAGAGTGAGGCCTAGGTTGTCCGGAACGTAGAACTGACCATAACTTTTACACAGGTAGCAATTACTCGTTTTATACAATGGAAGAACTGTTGTATTTATATTGTATTTTATGCTTCTGGCGTTGACTTCTAAGGCACTAACTATTCGATCTGGTGGAGCAACGTCCTAGAGTGAAGCCTAGGATGCCCGGAACGTAGAAATGACCAAAACTTTCACACTGGTTGCTATTATTCGTTCTATACGATGGAAAAACTGTTATATTTATACTGTACCTTATGCTTCTGGCGTTGGCTTCTTAGGCCCTAACAATTCGATCTGGTGGAACAGCGACCTAGAGTGAGGCCTAGGTAGCCCGGAACATAGAAATGACCATCACTTTCAAACTGGTTGCAATTATTCATGTTATATGATGGAAAAACTGTTGTATTTTTATTGCATTTTATGCTTCGGGCATTGACTTCTAAGGTCCTAACTATTCAATCTGTTGGAGCAACGCCCTAGGGTGAAGCCTAGGTTGCCCGGAAAGAAGAAATGACCATAACTTTCATACTGCTTGCAATTATTCGTTTTATACGATGGAAAAACTGTTGTATTTATATTGTATTTTATACTTCGGGTGTTGACTTCTAAGGCCCTAACTAATCAATCTGTTGGACCAACGCCCTAGAGTGAAGCCTAGGTTGCTCGGAATGTAGAAATGACCATAACATGCACGCTGGTTGAAATTATTCGTTTTATACAATGGAAAGCTATTGTATTTATATTGTATTTTATGCTGCTGGCGTTCACTTCTTAGGCCCTAACTATTCGATCTGGTGGAACAACGCCCTGGGGTGAAGCCTAGGTTGCCGGGAACATAGAAATGACCATAACTTTCACACTGGCCTCTATTATTCGTTTTATACGATGGAGAAACTGTTATATTTATATTGTATTTTATGCTTCTGGCGTTGCCTTCTTAGGCCCTAGCTGTTCGATCTGGTGGAACAACGCCCTAGAGTGAAGCCTAGGTTGCCCGGAACGTAGAAATGACCATAACTTTCACACTGGTTGCTATTATTCGTTCTATACGATGGAAAAACTGTTATATTTATATTGTATCTTATGCTTCTGGCGTTGACTTCTTAGGCCCTAACAATTGGATCTGGTGGAACAACGCCCTAGAGTGAAGCCTAGGTTGCCTGGAACGTACAAATGACCATCACTTTCACACGGGTTGCAATTATTCCTATTATAGGATGGAAAGACTGTTGTATTTTTATTGTATTTTATGCTTCAGGCGTTGACTTATGAGGCCGTAGCTATTCGATATGGTGGAAGAACGCCATAGAGTGAAGCCTAGGTTGAACGGAACGTAGAAATGACCATAACTTTCATACTGGTGACAATTATTCGTTCGATATGATAGAAAGACTGTTGTATTTATATTGTATTTTATGCTGCTGGAATTCACTTCTTAGGCCCTAACTATTCGATCTGGTGGAACAACGCCCTGGGGTGAAGCCTAGGTTGCCCGGAACGTAGAAATGACCATAACTTTCACACTGGTTTCTATTATTCGTTTTATACGATGGAAAAACTGTTATATTTATATTGTATTTTATGCTTCTGGCGTTGACTTATAAGGCACTAACTATACGATCTGGTGGAGCAACACCCTAGAGAGAAGCCTAGGTTGCCCGGAACGTAGAAATGACCATCACTTTCAAACTGGTTGCAATTGTTCCTGTTATATGATGGAAAAACTGTTGTATTTATATTGTATTTTATGCTTCGGGCGTTGACTGCTAAGGCCCTAACTATTCAATCTGTTGGATCAACGCCCTAGAGTGAAGCCTAGGTTGCCCGGAACTGGTTGCAATTAATCCTTTTATACGATGGAAAAACTGTTGTATTTTTATTGCATTTTATGCTTCCGGCGTTGACTTCTAAGGCCCTAACTATTCAATCTGTTGGAGCAACGCCCAAGGGTGAAGCCTATGTTGCCCGGGAAGAAGAAATGACGTTAACTTTCATACTGGTTGCAATTATTCGTTTTATTCGATGGAAAAACTGTTGTATTTATATTGCATTTTATGCTTCTGGCGTTGACTTCTATTGCACTAACTATTCGATCTGGTGGAACCGCGCCCTGGGGTGAAGCCTAGGTTGCCCGGAACGTAGAAATGACCATAGCTTTCATACTGTTTGCAATCATTCGTTTTATATGATGGAAGAGCTGTTGAATTTATATTGTATTTTATGCTGCTGGCGTTCACTTCTTAGGCCCTAACTATTCGATATGGTGGAACAACGCCCTGGGGTGAAGCCTAGGTTGCCCGGAACGTAGAAATGACCATAACTTTGACACTGGTTGCTATTATTCGTTTTATACGATGGAAAAACTGTTCCATTTATTTTGTATTTTATGCTTCGGGCGTTGACTTCTAAGGCCCTAACTGTTTGATCTGGTGGAGCAACGCCCTAGAGTGAAGCTAAGGTTGCCCGGAACGTAGAAATGACCATAACTTTCACACTGGATGCTATTATTCGTTCTATACGATGGAAAAACTGTTGTATTTTTATTGAATTATATGCTTCCGGCGTTGACTTCTAAGGCCCTAACTATTCAATCTGTTGGAGCAACTCCCTAGGGTGAAGCCTAGGTTGCCCGGAAAGCAGAAATGACGTTAACCTTCATACTGGTTGCAATTATTCGTTTTATACGATGGAAAAACTGATGTATTTATATTGTATTTTAAGCATCTGGCGTTCACTTCTTAGGCCCTAACTATTCGATCTGGTGGAACAACGCCCTATGGTGAAGCCTAGGTCGACCGGAACGTAGAAATGACGTTAACTTTCACACCGGTAGCAATTATTCGTTTTACACGACGGAAAAGCTGTTATACTTATATTGTATCTTATGCTTCTGGCGTTGACTTCTTAGGCCCTCACTATTGAATCTGTTGGAGCAACGCCCTAGGGTGAAGCCCAGGTTGCCCGGAAAGTAGAAATGACGTTAACTTTCACACCGGTAGCAATTATTCGTTTTACACGACTTAAAAGCTGTTATACTTATATTGTATCTTATGCTTCTGGCGTTGACTTCTTAGGCCCTAACAATTCGATCTGGTGGAACAACGGCCTAGAGTGAGGCCTAGGTTGTCCGGAACGTAGAACTGACCATAACTTTCACACTGGTTGCTATTATTCGTTCTATACGATGGAAAAACTGTTATATTTATATTGTATCTTATGCTTCTGGCGTTGACTTCTTAGGCCCTAACAATTGGATCTGGTGGAACAACGCCCTAGAGTGAAGCCTAGGTTGCCTGGAACGTACAAATGACCATCACTTTCACACGGGTTGCAATTATTCCTATTATAGGATGGAAAGACTGTTGTATTTTTATTGTATTTTATGCTTCAGGCGTTGACTTATGAGGCCGTAGCTATTCGATATGGTGGAAGAACGCCATAGAGTGCAGCCTAGGTTGAACGGAACGTAGAAATGACCATAACTTTCATACTGGTGACAATTATTCGTTCTATATGATAGAAAGACTGTTGTATTTATATTGTATTTTATGCTGCTGGCGTTCACTTCTTAGGCCCTAACTATTCGATCTGGTGGAACAACGCCCTGGGGTGAAGCCTAGGTTGCCCGGAACGTAGAAATGACCATAACTTTCACACTGGTTTCTATTATTCGTTTTATACAATGGAAAAACTGTTGTATTTATATTGTATTTTATGCTTCTGGCGTTGACTTCTGAGGCACAAACTATTCGATCCGGTGGAGCAATGCCCTAGAGTGAAGCCTAGGTTGCCCGGAACGTAGAAATGACCATCACTTTCAAACTGGTTGCAATTAATCCTTTTATACGATGGAAAAACTGTTGTATTTTTATTGCATTTTATGCTTCCGGCGTTGACTTCGAAGGCCCTAACTATTCAATCTGTTGGAGCAACGCCCTAGGCTGAAGCCTAGGTTGCCCGGAAAGTTGAAATGACATTAACTTTCATACTGGTTGCAATTATTCGTTTTATACGATGGAAAAACTGTTGTATTTATATTGTATTTTATGCTTCTGTCGTTGACGTCTAAGGCCGTAGCTATTAGACGTGGTGGAGCAACGCACTAGAGTGGCGCCTAGGTTGACCCGAACGTGGAATGACCATTACTTTCGCAATGTTTGCAATTATTCATTTTATATGATGGAAAAACTGTTGTACTTATATTGTATTTTATGCTTCTGGCGTTGACTTCTTATGCCCTAACTATTTCATCTGGTGGACCAACGCCCCAGGGTGAAGCCTAGGTTGCCGCAACGTAGAAATGGAAATAACTTTCACACCGGTAGCAATTATTCGTTTTATACGATAGAAAGCAGTTCTATTTATTTTGTATTTTATGCTTCGGCCGTTGGCTTCTACGGCCCTAACTATTCAATCTGTTGGAGCAACGCCCTAGGGTGAAGCCTAGGTTGCCCGGAAAGTAGAAATGACGTTACATTTCACACCGGTAGCAATTATTCGTTTTACACGACGGAAAAGCTGTTATATTTATATTGTATCTTATGCTTCTGGCGTTGACTTCTTAGGCCCTAACAATTCGATCTGGTGGAATAACGACCTAGAGTGAGGCCTAGGTTGTCCGGAACGTAGAACTGACCATAACTTTTACACAGGTAGCAATTACTCGTTTTATACAATGGAAGAACTGTTGTATTTATATTGTATTTTATGCTTCTGGCGTTGACTTCTAAGGCACTAACTATTCGATCTGGTGGAGCAACGTCCTAGAGTGAAGCCTAGGTTGCCCGGAACGTAGAAATGACCAAAACTTTCACACTGGTTGCTATTATTCGTTCTATACGATGGAAAAACTGTTATATTTATACTGTACCTTATGCTTCTGGCGTTGGCTTCTTAGGCCCTAACAATTCGATCTGGTGGAACAGCGACCTAGAGTGAGGCCTAGGTAGCCCGGAACATAGAAATGACCATCACTTTCAAACTGGTTGCAATTATTCATGTTATATGATGGAAAAACTGTTGTATTTTTATTGCATTTTATGCTTCGGGCATTGACTTCTAAGGTCCTAACTATTCAATCTGTTGGAGCAACGCCCTAGGGTGAAGCCTAGGTTGCCCGGAAAGAAGAAATGACCATAACTTTCATACTGCTTGCAATTATTCGTTTTATACGATGGAAAAACTGTTGTATTTATATTGTATTTTATACTTCGGGTGTTGACTTCTAAGGCCCTAACTATTCAATCTGTTGGACCAACGCCCTAGAGTGAAGCCTAGGTTGCTCGGAATGTAGAAATGACCATAACATGCACGCTGGTTGAAATTATTCGTTTTATACAATGGAAAGCTATTGTATTTATATTGTATTTTATGCTGCTGGCGTTCACTTCTTAGGCCCTAACTATTCGATCTGGTGGAACAACGCCCTGGGGTGAAGCCTAGGTTGCCGGGAACATAGAAATGACCATAACTTTCACACTGGTCTCTATTATTCGTTTTATACGATGGAGAAACTGTTATATTTATATTGTATTTTATGCTTCTGGCGTTGCCTTCTTAGGCCCTAGCTGTTCGATCTGGTGGAACAACGCCCTAGAGTGAAGCCTAGGTTGCCCGGAACGTAGAAATGACCATAACTTTCACACTGGTTGCTATTATTCGTTCTATACGATGGAAAAACTGTTATATTTATATTGTATCTTATGCTTCTGGCGTTGACTTCTTAGGCCCTAACAATTGGATCTGGTGGAACAACGCCCTAGAGTGAAGCCTAGGTTGCCTGGAACGTACAAATGACCATCACTTTCACACGGGTTGCAATTATTCCTATTATAGGATGGAAAGACTGTTGTATTTTTATTGTATTTTATGCTTCAGGCGTTGACTTATGAGGCCGTAGCTATTCGATATGGTGGAAGAACGCCATAGAGTGAAGCCTAGGTTGAACGGAACGTAGAAATGACCATAACTTTCATACTGGTGACAATTATTCGTTCGATATGATAGAAAGACTGTTGTATTTATATTGTATTTTATGCTGCTGGAATTCACTTCTTAGGCCCTAACTATTCGATCTGGTGGAACAACGCCCTAGGGTGAAGCCTAGGTTGCCCGGAACGTAGAAATGACCATAACTTTCACACTGGTTTCTATTATTCGTTTTATACGATGGAAAAACTGTTATATTTATATTGTATTTTATGCTTCTGGCGTTGACTTATAAGGCACTAACTATACGATCTGGTGGAGCAACACCCTAGAGAGAAGCCTAGGTTGCCCGGAACGTTGAAATGACCATCACTTTCAAACTGGTTGCAATTGTTCCTGTTATATGATGGAAAAACTGTTGTATTTATATTGTATTTTATGCTTCGGGCGTTGACTGCTAAGGCCCTAACTATTCAATCTGTTGGATCAACGCCCTAGAGTGAAGCCTAGGTTGCCCGGAACGTAGAACTGACCATCACTTTCAAACTGGTTGCAATTAATCCTTTTATACGATGGAAAAACTGTTGTATTTTTATTGCATTTTATGCTTCCGGCGTTGACTTCTAAGGCCCTAACTATTCAATCTGTTGGAGCAACGCCCAAGGGTGAAGCCTATGTTGCCCGGGAAGAAGAAATGACGTTAACTTTCATACTGGTTGCAATTATTCGTTTTATTCGATGGAAAAACTGTTGTATTTATATTGCATTTTATGCTTCTGGCGTTGACTTCTATTGCACTAACTATTCGATCTGGTGGAACAGCGCCCTGGGGTGAAGCCTAGGTTGCCCGGAACGTAGAAATGACCATAGCTTTCATACTGTTTGCAATCATTCGTTTTATATGATGGAAGAGCTGTTGAATTTATATTGTATTTTATGCTGCTGGCGTTCACTTCTTAGGCCCTAACTATTCGATATGGTGGAACAACGCCCTGGGGTGAAGCCTAGGTTGCCCGGAACGTAGAAATGACCATAACTTTGACACTGGTTGCTATTATTCGTTTTATACGATGGAAAAACTGTTCCATTTATTTTGTATTTTATGCTTCGGGCGTTGACTTCTAAGGCCCTAACTGTTTGATCTGGTGGAGCAACGCCCTAGAGTGAAGCTAAGGTTGCCCGGAACGTAGAAATGACCATAACTTTCACACTGGATGCTATTATTCGTTCTATACGATGGAAAAACTGTTGTATTTTTATTGAATTATATGCTTCCGGCGTTGACTTCTAAGGCCCTAACTATTCAATCTGTTGGAGCAACTCCCTAGGGTGAAGCCTAGGTTGCCCGGAAAGCAGAAATGACGTTAACCTTCATACTGGTTGCAATTATTCGTTTTATACGATGGAAAAACTGATGTATTTATATTGTATTTTAAGCATCTGGCGTTCACTTCTTAGGCCCTAACTATTCGATCTGGTGGAACAACGCCCTATGGTGAAGCCTAGGTCGACCGGAACGTAGAAATGACGTTAACTTTCACACCGGTAGCAATTATTCGTTTTACACGACGGAAAAGCTGTTATACTTATATTGTATCTTATGCTTCTGGCGTTGACTTCTTAGGCCCTCACTATTGAATCTGTTGGAGCAACGCCCTAGGGTGAAGCCCAGGTTGCCCGGAAAGTAGAAATGACGTTAACTTTCTCACCGGTAGCAATTATTCGTTTTACACGACTTAAAAGCTGTTATACTTATATTGTATCTTATGCTTCTGGCGTTGACTTCTTAGGCCCTAACAATTCGATCTGGTGGAACAACGGCCTAGAGTGAGGCCTAGGTTGTCCGGAACGTAGAACTGACCATAACTTTCACACTGGTTGCTATTATTCGTTCTATACGATGGAAAAACTGTTATATTTATATTGTATCTTATGCTTCTGGCGTTGACTTCTTAGGCCCTAACAATTGGATCTGGTGGAACAACGCCCTAGAGTGAAGCCTAGGTTGCCTGGAACGTACAAATGACCATCACTTTCACACGGGTTGCAATTATTCCTATTATAGGATGGAAAGACTGTTGTATTTTTATTGTATTTTATGCTTCAGGCGTTGACTTATGAGGCCGTAGCTATTCGATATGGTGGAAGAACGCCATAGAGTGAAGCCTAGGTTGAACGGAACGTAGAAATGACCATAACTTTCATACTGGTGACAATTATTCGTTCTATATGATAGAAATACTGTTGTATTTATATTGTATTTTATGCTGCTGGCGTTCACTTCTTAGGCCCTAACTATTCGATCTGGTGGAACAACGCCCTGGGGTGAAGCCTAGGTTGCCCGGAACGTAGAAATGACCATAACTTTCACACTGGTTTCTATTATTCGTTTTATACAATGGAAAAACTGTTGTATTTATATTGTATTTTATGCTTCTGGCGTTGACTTCTGAGGCACAAACTATTCGATCCGGTGGAGCAATGCCCTAGAGTGAAGCCTAGGTTGCCCGGAACGTAGAAATGACCATCACTTTCAAACTGGTTGCAATTAATCCTTTTATACGATGGAAAAACTGTTGTATTTTTATTGCATTTTATGCTTCCGGCGTTGACTTCGAAGGCCCTAACTATTCAATCTGTTGGAGCAACGCCCTAGGCTGAAGCCTAGGTTGCCCGGAAAGTTGAAATGACATTAACTTTCATACTGGTTGCAATTATTCGTTTTATACGATGGAAAAACTGTTGTATTTATATTGTATTTTATGCTTCTGTCGTTGACGTCTAAGGCCGTAGCTATTAGACGTGGTGGAGCAACGCACTAGAGTGGCGCCTCGGTTGACCGGAACGTGGAATGACCATTACTTTCGCAATGTTTGCAATTATTCATTTTATATGATGGAAAAACTGTTGTACTTATATTGTATTTTATGCTTCTGGCGTTGACTTCTTATGCCCTAACTATTTCATCTGGTGGACCAACGCCCCAGGGTGAAGCCTAGGTTGCCGCAACGTAGAAATGGAAATAACTTTCACACCGGTAGCAATTATTCGTTTTATACGATAGAAAGCAGTTCTATTTATTTTGTATTTTATGCTTCGGCCGTTGGCTTCTAAGGCCCTAACTATTCAATCTGTTGGAGCAACGCCCTAGGGTGAAGCCTAGGTTGCCCGGAAAGTAGAAATGACGTTACATTTCACACCGGTAGCAATTATTCGTTTTACACGACGGAAAAGCTGTTATATTTATATTGTATCTTATGCTTCTGGCGTTGACTTCTTAGGCCCTAACAATTCGATCTGGTGGAACAGCGACCTAGAGTGAGGCCTAGGTAGCCCGGAACATAGAAATGACCATCACTTTCAAACTGGTTGCAATTATTCATGTTATATGATGGAAAAACTGTTGTATTTTTATTGCATTTAATGCTTCGGGCATTGACTTCTAAGGTCCTAACTATTCAATCTGTTGGAGCAACGCCCTAGGGTGAAGCCTAGGTTGCCCGGAAAGAAGAAATGACCATAACTTTCATACTGCTTGCAATTATTCGTTTTATACGATGGAAAAACTGTTGTATTTATATTGTATTTTATACTTCGGGTGTTGACTTCTAAGGCCCTAACTATTCAATCTGTTGGACCAACGCCCTAGAGTGAAGCCTAGGTTGCTCGGAATGTAGAAATGACCATAACATGCACGCTGGTTGAAATTATTCGTTTTATACAATGGAAAGCTATTGTATTTATATTGTATTTTATGCTGCTGGCGTTCACTTCTTAGGCCCTAACTATTCGATCTGGTGGAACAACGCCCTGGGGTGAAGCCTAGGTTGCCGGGAACATAGAAATGACCATAACTTTCACACTGGTCTCTATTATTCGTTTTATACGATGGAGAAACTGTTATATTTATATTGTATTTTATGCTTCTGGCGTTGCCTTCTTAGGCCCTAGCTGTTCGATCTGGTGGAACAACGCCCTAGAGTGAAGCCTAGGTTGCCCGGAACGTAGAAATGACCATAACTTTCACACTGGTTGCTATTATTCGTTCTATACGATGGAAAAACTGTTATATTTATATTGTATCTTATGCTTCTGGCGTTGACTTCTTAGGCCCTAACAATTGGATCTGGTGGAACAACACCCTAGAGTGAAGCCTAGGTTGCCTGGAACGTACAAATGACCATCACTTTCACACGGGTTGCAATTATTCCTATTATAGGATGGAAAGACTGTTGTATTTTTATTGTATTTTATGCTTCAGGCGTTGACTTATGAGGCCGCAGCTATTGGATATGGTGGAAGAACGCCATAGAGTGAAGCCTAGGTTGAACGGAACGTAGAAATGACCATAACTTTCATACTGGTGACAATTATTCGTTCGATATGATAGAAAGACTGTTGTATTTATATTGTATTTTATGCTGCTGGCGTTCACTTCCTAGGCCCTAACTATTCGATCTGGTGGAACAACGCCCTGGGGTGAAGCCTAGGTTGCCCGGAACGTAGAAATGACCATAACTTTCACACTGGTTTCTATTATTCGTTTTATACAATGGAAAAACTGTTATATTTATATTGTACTTTATGCTTCTGGCGTTGCCTTCTTAGGCCCTAACTGTTCGATCTGGTAGAACAACGCCCTAGAGTGAAGCCTAGGTTACCCGGAACGTAGAAATGACCAGTACTTTCACACTGTTTGCAGTGACTCCTGTTATACGATGGAAAAACTGTTGCATCTTTATTGAATTTTATGCTTCTGGCGTTGACTTCTAAGGCCCTAACTATGCTATCTGGTGTATCAACGCCCTAGAGTGAAGCCTAGGTTGCTCGGAATGTAAAAATGACCATATCATTCACACTGGTTGAAATTATTCGTTTTATACAATGGAAAAACTGTTATGTTTATATTGTATTTTATGCTTCTGGCGTTGACTTCTTATGCCACAACTATTCCATCTGGTGGAACAACGCCCTAGGGTGAAGCGTAGGTTGCCCGGAAAGTAGAAATGGAAATAACTTTCACACCGGTAGCAATTATTCGTTTTATAGGATGGAAAAACTGTTCTATTTATTTTGTACTTTATGCTTCGGCCGTTGACTTCTAAGGCCCTAACTATTGGATCTGTTGGAGCAACGCCCTAGGGTGAAGCCTAGGTTACCCGGAACGTAGAAATGACCAGTACCTTCACACTGTTTGCAGTGACTCCTGTTATACGATGGAAAAACTGTTGCATCTTTATTGAATTTTATGCTTCTGGCGTTGACTTCTAAGGCCCTAACCATTCTATCTGGTGTATCAACGCCCCAGAGTGAAGCCTAGGTTGCTCGGAATGTAAAAATGACCATAACATTCACACTGGTTGAAATTATTCGTTTTATACGATGGAAAAACTGTTATATTTAAATTGTACTTTATGCTTCTGGCGTTGATTTCTTAGGCCCTAACTATTCAATCTGGTGGAACAACACCCTAGAGTGAGGCGTAGGTTGCCCGGAACGTAGAAATGACCATCACTTCCATACTGGTAGCAATTATTCGTTTTATATGATGGAAAAACTGTTGTATTTTTATTGCATTTTATGCTTCGGGCATTGACTTCTTAGGCCCTAACAATTCGATCTGGTGGAACAACGCCCTAGAGTGAAGCCTAGGTTGCCTGGAACGTGCAAATGACCATCACTTTCACACGGGTTGCAATTATTCCTGTTATAGGACGGAAAGACTGTTGTATTTTTATTGTATTTTATGCTTCTGGCGTTGTCTTCTGAGGCCGTTGCTATTCGATGTAGTGGAAGAACGCCATAGAGTGAAGCCTAGGTTGCCCGGAACGTAGAAATGTCCATAACTTTAATACTGGTTGCAATTATTCGTTTTATACGATGGAAAAACTGTTATATTTATATTGTATTTTATGCTTCTGGCGTTGACTTATAAGGCACTAACTATACGATCTGGTGGAGCAACACCCTAGAGAGAAGCCTAGGTTGCCCGGAACGTAGAAATGACCATCACTTTCAAACTGGTTGCAATTGTTCCTGTTACATGATGGAAAAACTGTTGTATTTATATTGTATTTTATGCTTCGGGCGTTGACTGCTAAGGCCCTAACTATTCAATCTGTTGGATCAACGCCCTAGAGTGAAGCCTAGGTTGCCCGGAACGTAGAACTGACCATCACTTTCAAACTGGTTGCAATTAATCCTTTTATACGATGGAAAAACTGTTGTATTTTTATTACATTTTATGCTTCCGGCGTTGACTTCTAAGGCCCTAACTATTCAATCTGTTGGAGCAACGCCCAAGGGTGAAGCCTATGTTGCCCGGGAAGAAGAAATGACGTTAACTTTCATACTGGTTGCAATTACTCGTTTTATTCGATGGAAAAACTGTTGTATTTATATTGCATTTTATGCTTCTGGCGTTGACTTCTATTGCACTAACTATTCGATCTGGTGGAACAGCGCCCTGGGGTGAAGCCTAGGTTGCCCGGAACGTAGAAATGACCATAGCTTTCATACTGTTTGCAATCATTCGTTTTATATGATGGAAGAGCTGTTGAATTTATATTGTATTTTATGCTGCTGGCGTTCACTTCTTAGGCCCTAACTATTCGATATGGTGGAACAACGCCCTGGGGTGAAGCCTAGGTTGCCCGGAACGTAGAAATGACCATAACTTTGACACTGGTTGCTATTATTCGTTTTATACGATGGAAAAACTGTTCCATTTATTTTGTATTTTATGCTTCGGGCGTTGACTTCTAAGGCCCTAACTGTTTGATCTGGTGAAGCAACGCCCTAGAGTGAAGCTAAGGTTGCCCGGAACGTAGAAATGACCATAACTTTCACACTGGATGCTATTATTCGTTCTATACGATGGAAAAACTGTTGTATTTTTATTGAATTATATGCTTCCGGCGTTGACTTCTAAGGCCCTAACTATTCAATCTGTTGGAGCAACTCCCTAGGGTGAAGCCTAGGTTGCCCGGAAAGCAGAAATGACGTTAACCTTCATACTGGTTGCAATTATTCGTTTTATACGATGGAAAAACTGATGTATTTATATTGTATTTTAAGCATCTGGCGTTCACTTCTTAGGCCCTAACTATTCGATCTGGTGGAACAACGCCCTATGGTGAAGCCTAGGTCGACCGGAACGTAGAAATGACGTTAACTTTCACACCGGTAGCAATTATTCGTTTTACACGACGGAAAAGCTGTTATACTTATATTGTATCTTATGCTTCTGGCGTTGACTTCTTAGGCCCTCACTATTGAATCTGTTGGAGCAACGCCCTAGGGTGAAGCCCAGGTTGCCCGGAAAGTAGAAATGACGTTAACTTTCACACCGGTAGCAATTATTCGTTTTACGCTGTTATACTTATATTGTATCTTATGCTTCTGGCGTCGACTTCTTAGGCCCTAACAATTCGATCTGGTGGAACAACGACCTAGAGTGAGGCCTAGGTTGTCCGGAACGTAGAACTGACCATAACTTTTACACTGGTAGCAATTATTCGTTTTATACAGTGGAAGAACTGTTGTATTTATATTGTATTTTATGCTTCTGGCGTTGACTTCTAAGGCACTAACTATTCGATCTGGTGGAGCAACGTCCTAGAGTGAGGCCTAGGTAGCCCGGAACATAGAAATGACCATCACTTTCAAACTGGTTGCAATTATTCCTGTTATATGATTGAAAAACTGTTGTATTTTTATTGCATTTTATGCTTCGGGCATTGACTTCTAAGGTCCTAACTATTCAATCTGTTGGAGCAACGCGCTAGGGTGAAGCCTAGGTTGCGCGGAAAGTAGAAATGACAATAACTTTAACACTGGTTGCAATTATTCGTTTTATACGATGGAAAAGCTGTTGCATCTTTATTGTATTTTATGTTTCTGTCGTTGACGTCTAAGGCCGTAGCTAGTAGATGTGGTAGAGCAACGCACTAGAGTGACGCCTAGGTTGCCCGGAACGTGGAATGACCATTACTTTCGCAATGTTTGCAATTGTACATTTTATACGATGGAAAAACTGTTGTACTTATATTGTATTTTATGCTTCTGGCGTTGACTTCTAAGGCCCTAACTATTCGATCTGGTGGAGCAACGCCCTAGAGTGAAGCCTAGGTTGCCTGGAACATACAAATGACCATCACTTTCGCACGGGTTGCAATTATTCCTGTTATAGGAAGGAAAGACTGTTGTATTTTTATTGTATTTCATGCTTCAGGCTTTGACTTCTGAGGCCGTAGCTATTCGATGTAGTGGAAGGAAGCCATAGAGTGATGCCTAGGTTGCCCGGAACGCAGAAATGACCATAACTGTCATACTGGTTGCAATTATTCGTTTTATATGATGGAAAAACTGTTGTATTTATATTGTATTTGATGCTGCTGGCGTTCACTTCTTAGGCCCTAACTATTCGATCTGGTGGTACAACGCCCCAGGGTGAAGCCTAGGTTGCCGCAACGTAGAAATGGAAATAACTTTCACACCGGTAGCAATTATTCGTTTTATACGATAGAAAGCAGTTCTATTTATTTTGTATTTTATGCTTCGGCCGTTGGCTTCTAAGGCCCTAACTATTCAATCTGTTGGAGCAACGCCCTAGGGTGAAGCCTAGTTTGCCCGGAAAGTAGAAATGACGTTACATTTCACACCGGTAGCAATTATTCGTTTTACACGACGGAAAAGCTGTTATATTTATATTGTATCTTATGCTTCTGGCGTTGACTTCTTAGGCCCTAACAATTCGATCTGGTGGAACAACGACCTAGAGTGAGGCCTAGGTTGTCCGGAACGTAGAACTGACCATAACTTTTACACAGGTAGCAATTACTCGTTTTATACAATGGAAGAACTGTTGTATTTATATTGTATTTAATGCTTCTGGCGTTGACTTCTAAGGCACTAACTATTCGATCTGGTGGAGCAACGTCCTAGAGTGAAGCCTAGGTTGCCCGGAACGTAGAAATGACCATAACTTTCACACTGGTTGCTATTATCCATTCTATACGATGGAAAAACTGTTATATTTATACTGTACCTTATGCTTCTGGCGTTGACTTCTTAGGCCCTAACAATTCGATCTGGTGGAACAACGACCTAGAGTGAGGCCTAGGTAGCCCGGGACATAGAAATGACCATCACTTTCAAACTGGTTGCAATTATTCCTGTTATATGATGGAAAAACTGTTGTATTTTTATTGCATTTTATGCTTCGGGCATTGACTTCTAAGGTCCTAACTATTCAATCTGTTGGAGCAACGCGCTAGGGTGAAGCCTAGGTTGCGCGGAAAGTAGAAATGACAATAACTTTAACACTGGTTGCAATTATTCGTTTTATACAATGGAAAAACTGTTGTACTTATATTGTATTTTATGCTTCTGGCGTTGACTTCTTCTAAGGCCCTAACTATTCGATCTGGTGGAGCAACGCCCTAGAGTGAAGCCTAGGTTGCCTGGAACATACAAATGACCATCACTTTCACACGGGTTGCAATTATTCCTGTTATAGGAAGGAAAGACTGTTGTATTTTTATTGTATTTTATGCTTCAGGCGTTGTCTTCTGAGGCCGTAGCTATTCGATGTAGTGGAAGGACGCCATAGAGTGAAGCCTAGGTTGCCCGGAACGCAGAAATGACTATAACTGTCATACTGGTTGCAATTATTCGTTTTATATGATGGAAAAACTGTTGTATTTATATTGTATTTTATGCTGCTGGCGTTCACTTCTTAGGCCCTAACAATTCGATCTGGTGGAACAACGCCCTAGAGTTAAGCCTAGGTTGCCTGGAACGTACAAATGACCATCACTTTCACAAGGGTTGCAATGATTCCTGTTATAGGCTGGAAATACTGTTGTATTTCTATTGTATTTTATGCTTCGGGCGTTGACTTCCAAGGCCCTAACTATTCGATCTGGTGGAACAACGCTCTGGGGTGAAGCCTAGGTTGCCCGGAACGTAGAAATGACCATAACATTCACACTGGTTTCTATTATTCGTTCTATACGATGGAAAAACTGTTATATTTATATTGTATCTTATGCTTCTGGCGTTGACTTCTTAGGCCCTAACAATTCGATCTGGTGGAACAACGCCCTAGAGTGAAGCCTAGGTTGCCTGGAACGTGCAAATGACCATCACTTTCACACGGGTTGCAATTACTCCTGTTATAGGACAGAAAGACTGTTGTATTTTTATTGTATTTTATGCTTCTGGCGTTGTCTTCTGAGGCCGTTGCTATTCGATGTAGTGGAAGAACGCCATAGAGTGAAGCCTAGGTTGCCCGGAACGTAGAAATGTCCATAACTTTGATACTGGTTGCAATTATTCGTTTTATACGATGGAAAAACTGTTATATTTATATTGTATTTTATGCTTCTGGCGTTGACTTATAAGGCACTAACTATACGATCTGGTGGAGCAACACCCTAGAGAGAAGCCTAGGTTGCCCGGAACGTAGAAATGACCATCACTTTCAAACTGGTTGCAATTGTTCCTGTTATATGATGGAAAAACTGTTGTATTTATATTGTATTTTATGCTTCTGGCGTTGACTTCTAAGGCACTAACTATTCGATCTGGTGGAGCAACGCCCTAGAGTGAAGCCTAGGTTGCCCGGAACGTAGAAATGACCATAACTTTCATACTGGTAGCAATTATTCGTTCTATACGATGGAAAAACTTTTATATTTATATTGTATTTTATGCATCTGGCGTTGACTACTTAGGCCCTAACTATTCGATCTTGTGGAACACCGCCCTAGAGTGAATCCTAGGTTGCCCGGAACGTAGAAATTACCATCACTTTCAAACTGGTTGCAATTATTCCTGATATGATGGAAAAACTGTCGTATTTATATTGTATTTTATGCTTCGAGCGTTGACTGCTAAGGCCCTAACCATTCAATCTGTTGGATCAGCGCCCTAGAGTGAAGCCTGGGTTGCTCGGAATGTAGAAATGACCATAACATTCAGGCTGGTTGAAATTATTCGTTTAATACGGTGGAAAAGCTGTTGCATCTTTATTGTATTTTATGATTCTGGCGTTGACTTCTAAGGCTCTAACTATTCGAACTGGTGGAGCAACGCCCTAGAGTGAAGCCTAGGTTGCCCGGAACGTAGAAATGACCATCACTTTCAAACTGGTTGCAACTATTCCTGTTATATGATGGAAAAACTGTTGTATTTATATTGTATTTTATGCTTCGGGCGTTGACTGTTAAGGCCCTAACTATTCAATCTGTTGGATCAACGCCCTAGAGTGAAGCCTAGGTTGCTCGGAATGTAGAAATGACCATAACATTCAGGCTGGTTGAAATTATTCGTTTAATACGGTGGAAAAGCTGTTGCATCTTTATTGTATTTTATGATTCTGGCGTTGACTTCTAAGGCCCTAACTATTCGATCTGGTGGAGCAACGCCCTAGAGTGAAGCCTAGGTTGCCCGGAACGTAGAACTGACCATCACTTTCGAACTGGTTGCAATTAATCCTTTTATACGATGGAAAAACTGTTGTATTTATATTGTATTTTATGCTTCTGGCGTTCACTTCTTATGCCCTAACTGTTCGATCTGGTGGAACAGCGCCCTAGGGTGAAGCCTAGGTTGCCCGGAACGTAGAAATGACCATTACTTTTCCACTGGTAGCAATTATTCGTTTTATACAATGGAAAAACTGTTCTATTTATTTTGTATTTTATGCTTCGGGCGTTGACTTCTAAGGCCCTAACTGTTTGATCTGGTGGAGCAACGCCCTAGAGTGAAGCCTAGGTTGCCCGGAACGTAGAAATGACCATAACTTTCACACTTTTTGCTATTATTCGTTCTATACGTTGGAAAAACTGTTATATTTATATTGTATCTTATGCTTCTGGCGTTGACTTCTTAGGCCCTAACAATTCGGTCTGGTGGAACAACGCCCTAGAGTGAAGCCTAGGTTGCCTGGAACGTACACATGACCATCACTTTCACAAGGGTTGCAATTATTCCTGTTATAGGATGGAAATACTGTTGTATTTCTATTGTATTTTATGCTTCAGGCGTTGACTTCTGAGGCCGCAGCTATTCGACGTGGTGGAAGAACGCCATAGAGTGAAGCCCAGGTTGCCCGGAACGTAGAAATGACCATAACTTTCATACTGGTTGCAATTATTCGTTTTGTATGATGGAAGAACTGTTGTATTTATATTGTATTTTATGCTGCTGGCGTTCACTTCTTAGGCCCTTACTATTCGATCTGGTGGAACAACGCCCTGGGGTGAAGCCTAGGTTGCCGGAACGTAGAAATGACCATAACTTTCACATTGGTTGCAATTATTCGTTTTATACGATGGAAAAACTGTTATATTTATATTGTATTTTATGCTTCTGGCGTTGACTTATAAGGCACTAACTATTCGATCTGGTGGAGCAACACCCTAGAGAGAAGCCTAGGTTGCCCGGAACGTAGAAATGACCATCACTTTCAAACTGGTTGCAATTATTCCTGTTATATGATGGAAAAACTGTTGTATTTTTATTGCATTTTATGCTTCTGGCGTTGACTTCTTAGGCCCTAACAATTCGATCTGGTGGAACAACGCCCTAGAGTTAAGCCTAGGTTGCCTGGAACGTACAAATGACCATCACTTTCACAAGGGTTGCAATGATTCCTGTTATAGGCTGGAAATACTGTTGTATTTCTATTGTATTTTATGCTTCGGGCGTTGACTTCTAAGGCCCTAACTATTCGATCTGGTGGAACAACGCCCTGGGGTGAAGCCTAGGTTGCCCGGAACGTAGAAATGACCATAACATTCACACTGGTTTCTATTATTCGTTCTATACGATGGAAAAACTGTTATATTTATATTGTATCTTATGCTTCTGGCGTTGACTTCTTAGGCCCTAACAATTCGATCTGGTGGAACAACGCCCTAGAGTGAAGCCTAGGTTGCCTGGAACGTGCAAATGACCATCACTTTCACACGGGTTGCAATTACTCCTGTTATAGGACAGAAAGACTGTTGTATTTTTATTGTATTTTATGCTTCTGGCGTTGTCTTCTGAGGCCGTTGCTATTCGATGTAGTGGAAGAACGCCATAGAGTGAAGCCTAGGTTGCCCGGAACGTAGAAATGTCCATAACTTTGATACTGGTTGCAATTATTCGTTTTATACGATGGAAAAACTGTTATATTTATATTGTATTTTATGCTTCTGGCGTTGACTTATAAGGCACTAACTATACGATCTGGTGGAGCAACACCCTAGAGAGAAGCCTAGGTTGCCCGGAACGTAGAAATGACCATCACTTTCAAACTGGTTGCAATTGTTCCTGTTATATGATGGAAAAACTGTTGTATTTATATTGTATTTTATGCTTCTGGCGTTGACTTCTAAGGCACTAACTATTCGATCTGGTGAAGCAACGCCCTAGAGTGAAGCCTAGGTTGCCCGGAACGTAGAAATGACCATAACTTTCATACTGGTAGCAATTATTCGTTCTATACGATGGAAAAACTTTTATATTTATATTGTATTTTATGCATCTGGCGTTGACTACTTAGGCCCTAACTATTCGATCTTGTGGAACACCGCCCTAGAGTGAATCCTAGGTTGCCCGGAACGTAGAAATTACCATCACTTTCAAACTGGTTGCAATTATTCCTGATATGATGGAAAAACTGTTGTATTTATATTGTATTTTATGCTTCGAGCGTTGACTGCTAAGGCCCTAACCATTCAATCTGTTGGATCAGCGCCCTAGAGTGAAGCCTGGGTTGCTCGGAATGTAGAAATGACCATAACATTCAGGCTGGTTGAAATTATTCGTTTAATACGGTGGAAAAGCTGTTGCATCTTTATTGTAGTTTATGATTCTGGCGTTGACTTCTAAGGCTCTAACTATTCGAACTGGTGGAAGAACGCCATAGAGTGAAGCCCAGGTTGCCCGGAACGTAGAAATGACCATAACTTTCATACTGGTTGCAATTATTCGTTTTATATGATGGAAGAACTGTTGTATTTATATTGTATTTTATGCTGCTGGCGTTCACTTCTTAGGCCCTAACTATTCGATCTGGTGGAACAACGCCCTGGGGTGAAGCCTAGGTCGCCGGAACGTAGAAATGACAATAACTTTCACACTGGTTGCTATTATTCGTTTTATACGATGGAAAAACTGTTCTATTTATTTTGTATTTTATGCTTCGGGCGTTGACTTCTAAGGCCCTGACTATTCGATCTGGTGGAACAACGCCCTGGGGTGAAGCCTAGGTTGCCGGAACGTAGAAATGACCATAACTTTCACAAGGGTTGCAATTATTCCTGTTATAGGATGGAAATACTGCTGTATTTCTATTGTATTTTATGCTTCAGGCGTTGACTTCTGAGGCCGCAGCTATTCGACGTGGTGGAGCAACTTCCTAGAGTGAAGCCTAGGTTGCCCGGAACGTAGAAATGACCACTACTTTCACACTGTTTCCAATTATTCATTTTATACGATGGAAAAGCTGTTGTATTTATTTTGTATTTTATGCTTCTGGCGTTGACTTCTTAGGCCCTAACTATTCGATCTGGTGCAGCAACGCCCTAGAGTGAAGCCTAGGTTGTCCGGAACGTAGAAGTAACCATAACTTTCACACTGTTTGCACATATACATTATATATGATGGAAAAGCTGTGGTATTTATATTGTATTTTACGCTTCTGGCGTTTACTTCTAAGGCCCTAACTATTCGATCTGGTGGAGAAACGCCCTACAGTGACGCCTAGGTTGCCCGGAACATAGAAATGACCATTACTTTCACAATGTTTACAATTATTCGTTTTATACGATGGAAAAGCTGTTGTATTTATATTGTATTTTATGCTTCTGGCGTTGACTTCTTAGGCCCTAACTATTCGATCTGGTGGAGCAACGCCCTAGAGTGAAACCTAGGTTGCCAGGAACGTAGAAATGACCATTACTTTCACACTGGTTGCAAATATACATTATATACGATGGAAAACCTGTTGTATTTATATTGTATTTTACGCTTCTGGCGTTGACTTCTAAGGCCCTAACTATTCGATCTGGTGGAGCAACGCCCTAGAGTAAAGCCTAGGTTGTCCGGTACGTAGAAGTAACCATAACTTTCACACTGGTTGCAATTATTCGTTTTATACGATGGAAAGGCTGTTGTATTTATATGGTATTTTATAGGTTGCTCGGAACGTAGAAATGACCAGTACTTTCACACTGTTTACAATTACTCATTTTATACGGTGGAAAAACTGTTGTATTTATATTGTATTTTATGCTTCTGGCGTTCACTTCTTTGGCCCTCACTATTCGACCTTGTGGAACAACGCCGTAGGGTGAAGCCTAGGTTGCCCGGAACGTAGAAATGACCATTATTTTCACGCTTGTTGCAATTATTCCTGTTATACGAAGATAAAACTGTTGTATTTTTATGGTATTTTATGCTTCAGGCATTGACTTCTAAGGCCGGAGCTATTCTATGTGGTGGAGCTACACACTAGAGTGTAGCCTAAGTTGCCCGGAACGTAGAAATGACCATTACTTTCACACTGGTTGCAATTATTCGTTTTATACGATGGAAAAGCTGTTGCATTTTTATTGCATTTTATGCTTCGGGCGTTGACTTCTAAGGCCCTAACTATTCAATCTGTCAGAGCAACGCCCTAGGGTGAAGCCTAGGTTGCGCAGAACGTAGAAATGACCATTACTTTCACACAGGTTGCAATTATTCGTTTTATACGATGGAAAAGCTGTTGTATTTATATCGTATTTGATGCTTCTCGCGTTCACTTCTTAGGTCCTAGCTATTCGGTCTGGAGGAGCCACGCCCTAGAGTGAAGCCTAGGTTGCCCGGAACGTAGAAATGACCATTACTATCACACTGGTTGCAATTATTCGTTTTATACGATAGAAAAACAGGTGTATTTATTTTGTATTTTACGCTTCTGGCGTTGAATTCTAACTCCCTAACTATTCGATCTGGTGGTGCAACGCACTAGAGTGAAGCCTAGGTTGTCCGGAACGTAGAAATGACCATTACTTTCACACTGTATGCAAATATACATTATATACGATGGAAAACCTGTTGTATTTATATTGTATTTTATGCTTCTGGCGTTGACTTCTTAGGCCCTAGCTATTTGATCTGGTGGAGCACCGCCCTAGAGTGAAGACTAGGTTGCCCTGAACGTAGAACGCACCATTACCTTCACACTGGTTGCAATTATTGCTGTTATACGATGGAAAAACTGTTGCATCTTTATTGTATTTTATACTTCTGGAGTTGACTTCTTAGGCCCTATCTATTCGATCTGGTGAAGCAACGCCCTAGAGTGAAGCCTAGGTTGTCCGGAACGTAGAAATGACCATAACTTTCACACTGGTTGCTATTATTCGTTTTATACGATGGAATAATTTTTATATTTATATTGTATATTATGCTTCTTGCGTTGACTTCTTAGGCCCTAACATTTCGATCTGGTGGAACAACGCCCTAGAGTGAAGCCTCGGTTGCCCGGAACGTAGAAATGTCCATCACTTTCACACTGGTTGCAATTATTCCTGTTATACGATGGAACAACTCTTGTATATTTATTGTATTTTATGCTTCGGGCGTTGACTTCTATGGCCCTACCTATTCGATCTGGTGGAACAACACCCTACAGTGAAGCCTAGGTTGCCCGGAACGTAGATATGACCATAACACAGGTTGCAATTATACGTTTTATACGATGGAAAGACTGTTGCATTTATTTTGTAGTTTATGCATGTGGCGTTAACTTCTAAGGCCCTAACTCTTCGATCTGGTGGAGCAACGCCTCAGAGTTAAGCCTAGGATGCCCGAAAAGTCGAAATGATCATTACTTTCGCACTGGTTGCAATTATTCATTTTATACGATGAAAAAACTGTTGTACATATATTGTATTTTATCCTTCTGGCGTTGAATTCTACGTCCCTAGCTATTCGATCTATTGGAGCGACGCCCTAGAGTGAAACCTAGGTTGCCCGGAACGTAGAAATGACCATCACTTTCAAACTGGTTGGAATCATTCCTGTTATACGATGGAAAAACTGTTGTACTTGTATTGCATTTTATGCTTCTGGCGTTGACTTCTTAGGCCCTAAATATTCGAGCTGGTGGAGCAACGCCCTAGAGTGAAACCTAGGTTGCCCGGAACGTAGAAATGGCCATTACATTCACACTGGTTGCAATTATTCCTGTTATACGATGGAAAAACTGTTGCATCTTTATTGTATTTTATGCTTCGGGCGTTGACTTCTAAGGCCCTAACTATGCGATCTGGTGGAGCAACGCCCTAGAGTGAAGCCGAGGTTGCCCGGGAAGTAGAAATGACCATAACTTTCACACTGGTTGCTATTATTCGTTTTATACGATGGAATAGCTGTTATATTTATATTGCATTTTATGCTTCTGGCAATGAATTCTAAGTCCCTATCTATTCCATCTGGTGGAGCAATACCCTAGAGTGAAGCCTAGGTTGCCAGGAACGTAGAAATGACCATTACTTTCACACTGGTTGCAAATATACATTATATACGATGGAAAACCTGTTGTATTTATATTGTATTTTACGCTTCTGGCGTTGACTTCTAAGGCCCTAACTATTCGATCTGGTGGAGCAACGCCCTAGAGTAAAGCCTAGGTTGTCCGGTACGTAGAAGTAACCATAACTTTCACACTGGTTGCAATTATTCGTTTTATACGATGGAAAGGCTGTTGTATTTATATGGTATTTTATGATTCTGGCACTGACTTCTTAGGTTCAAAGTATTCCATGTGGTGGAACAACGCCCTACGGTGAAGCCTAGGTTGCCCTGAACGTAGAAATGACCATAACTTTCACACTGGTAACAATTATTCGTTTTATACAATGGAAATACTGTTCTACTTATTTTGTATTTCATGCTTCTGGCGTTGACTTCTTAGGCCCTAACTATTCGATCTGGAGGAGCAACACCCTAGAGTGAAGCCTAGGTTGCCCGGAACGTAGAACACACCTTTACCTTCACACTGGTTGCAATTATTCCTGTTATACGATGGAAAAACTGTTGCATATTTATTGTATTTTATGCTTCTGGCGTTGACTTCTAAGGCCCTATCTATTCGATCTGGTGGAGCAACGCCCTAGAGTGAAGCCTAGGTTGTCCGGAACGTAGAAATGACCATAACTTTCAAACTGGTTGCAATTATTCGTTTTATACGATGGAAAAGCTGCTGTATTTATATCGTATTTTATGCTTCTGGCGTTGACTTCTTAGGCCCTAACTATCCCATCTGGCGGAACAACGCACTAGGGTGAAGCCTAGGTTGTCCGGAACGTAGAAATGACCATTACTTTCACACTGTTTGCAAATATACGTTATATACGTTGGAAAACCTGTTGTATTCATATTGCATTTTACGCTTCTCTGCGTTGACTTCTAAGGCCCAAACTATTCGATCTGGTAGTTCAACGCCCTATAGTGATGCCTACGTTGTCCGGAACGTAGAAGTAACCATAATTTTGACACTGGTTGCAATTATTCGTTTTATACGATGGAAAAGCTGTTCTATTTATATGGCATTTTCTGATTCTGGCGTTGACTTCTTAGGCCCTAAGTATTCCATCTGGTGGAACAACGCCCTAGGGTGAAGCCTAGGTTGCCCGGAACGTAGAAATGACCATAACTTTCACACTGGTAGCAATTATTCGTTTTATACGATGGAAAAACTGTTCTATTTATTTTGTATTTTATGCTTCGGGCGTTGACTTCTAAGGCCCAAACTATTCGATCTGGTGGAGCAACGCCCTAGAGTGAAACCTAGGTTGCCCGGAACGTACAAATGAGCATCACTTTGAAACTGGTTGCAATTATTCGTTCTATACGATGGAAAAACTGGTGTATTTATTTTGTATTTGGTGCTCCTGACGTTGACTTCTTAGGCCCTAACTATTCGATCTGGAGGAGCAACGCCATAGAGTGAATCGTAGGTTGCCGGTACGTAGAAATGACCAGTACTTTCACACTGGTTGCAGTTATTCCTGTTTTAGGATGGAAAAACTGTTGCATCTTTATTGTATTTTATGCTTCTGGCGTTGACTTCTTAGGCCCTAACTATTTGATCAGTTGGAGCACCGCCCTAGAGTGAAGCCTAGGTTGCCCTGAACGTAGAAAAGACCACTACGTTCAAACTGGTTGCAATTACTCCTCCTATACGATGGAAAAACTCTTGTATCTCTATTGTGTTATATGATTCTGGCGTTGACTTCTTAGGCCCTAGCTATTCGATCTGTTGGAGCAACGCCCTAGAGTGATGCCTAGGTAGCCCGGAACGTAGAAATAACCATTACTTTCACACTGGTTGCAATTATTCGTTCTATACGATGGATAAACTGGTGTATTTATTTTGTATTTGGTGCTTCTGGCGTTGACTTCTTAGGCCCTAACTATTCGATCTGGTGGAGCAACGCCATAGAGTGAATCGTAGGTTGCCGGGACCTAGAAATGACCATTACATTCACACTGGTTGCAATTATTCCTGTTATACGATGGAAAAACTGTTGTATTTATATTGTATTTTATGTTTCTGGCGTTGACTTCTAAGTCCCTATCTAGTCGATATGGTGGATCAACGACCAAGAGTGAGACCCAGGTTACCCGGAACGTAGAAGTGACCAGTACTTTCACACTGGTTGCAGTTATTCCAGTTATACGATGGAAAAACTGTTGCATCTTTATCGTGTTTTCTGCTTCTGGCGTTGACTTCTAAGGCCCTAACTATTCGATCTGGTGGAGCAACACCCTAGAGTGAATTCTAGGTCGCTCGGAATGTAGAAATGTCCATAACTTTCACATTGTTTGCAAATATACATTATATACGATGGAAAAGCTGTTGTATTTATATTGCATTTTATGCTTCTGGCGTTGACTTCTTAGGCCTTAACTATACGATCTGGTGGAACAACGCAGTAGGGTGAAGCCTAGGTTGTCCGGAACGTAGAAATGACCATTACTTTCACACTGTTTGCAAATATACATTATATTCGATGGAAAAGCTGTTGTATTTATATTGCATTTTATGCTTCTGGCGTTGACATTTTAGGCCCTAACTATTCGATCTGGAGGAGCAACACCCTAGAGTGAAGCCTAGGTTGCCCGGAACGTAGAACACACCTTTACCTTCACACTGGTTGCAATTATTCCTGTTATACGTTGGAAAAACTGTTGCATCTTTATTGTATTTTATGCTTCTGGCGTTGACTTCTAAGGCCCTATCTATTCGATCTGGTGGAGCAACTCCCTAGGGTGAAGCCTAGGTTGCCCGGAACGTATAAATGACCATAACTTTCACACTGGTAGCAATTATTCGTTTTATACAATGGAAAACCTGTTCGATTTATTTTGTATTTTATGCTTCTGGCGTTGACTTCTTAGGCCCTAAATATTCCAGCTGGTGGACCATCGCCCTAGAGTGAAACCTAGGTTGCCCGGAACGTAGAAATGGCCATTACATTCACACTGGTTGCAATTATTCCTGTTATACGATGGAAAAACTGTTGCATCTTTATTGTATTTTATGCTTCGGGCGTTGACTTCTAAGGCCCTAACTATGCCATCTGGTGGAGCAACGCCCTAGAGTGCAGCCTAGGTAGCCCGGAACGTAGAAATGACCATAACTTTCACACTGATTGCTATTATTCGTTTTATACGATGGAATAATTTTTATATTTATATTGTATATTATGCTTCTTGCGTTGACTTCTTAGGCCCTAACATTTCGATCTGGTGGAACAACGCCCTAGAGTGAAGCCTCGGTTGCCCGGAACGTAGAAATGTCCATCACTTTCACACTGGTGCAATTATTCCTGTTATACGATGGAAAAACTCTTGTATATTTATTGTATTTTATGCTTCGGGCGTTGACTTCTATGGCCCTACCTATTCGATCTGGTGGAACAACACCCTACAGTGAAGCCTAGGTTGCCCGGAACGTAGATATGACCATAACCTTCACACAGGTTGCAATTATACATTTTATACGATGGAAAGACTGTTGCATTTATTTTGTAGTTTATGCATGTGGCGTTAACTTCTAAGGCCCTAACTCTTCGATCTGGTGGAGCAACGCCTCAGAGTTAAGCCTAGGATGCCCGAAAAGTCGAAATGATCATTACTTTCGCACTGGTTGCAATTATTCATTTTATACGATGAAAAAACTGTTGTACATATATTGTATTTTATCCTTCTGGCGTTGAATTCTACGTCCCTAGCTATTCGATCTATTGGAGCGACGCCCTAGAGTGAAACCTAGGTTGCCCGGAACGTAGAAATGACCATCACTTTCAAACTGGTTGGAATCATTCCTGTTATACGATGGAAAAACTGTTGTACTTTTATTGCATTTTATGCTTCTGGCGTTGACTTCTTAGGCCCTAAATATTCGAGCTGGTGGAGCAACGCCCTAGAGTGAAACCTAGGTTGCCCGGAACGTAGAAATGGCCATTACATTCACACTGGTTGCAATTATTCCTGTTATACGATGGAAAAACTGTTGCATCTTTATTGTATTTTATGCTTCGGGCGTTGACTTCTAAGGCCCTAACTATGCGATCTGGTGGAGCAACGCCCTAGAGTGAAGCCGAGGTTGCCCGGGAAGTAGAAATGACCATAACTTTCACACTGGTTGCTATTATTCGTTTTATACGATGGAATAGCTGTTATATTTATATTGCATTTTATGCTTCTGGCAATGAATTCTAAGTCCCTATCTATTCCATCTGGTGGAGCAATACCCTAGAGTGAAGCCTAGGTTGCCCGGAACGTAGAAATGACCATTACTTTCACACTGTTTGCAATTATTCATTTTATACGATGGCAAAGCTGTTGTATTTATATTGTATTCTATGCTCCTGGCGTTGACATCTAAGGCCGTAGCTATTAGATGTGGTGGAGAAACGCCCTAGAGTGACGCGTAGGTTGACCGGAACGTAGAGATTACCATTACTTTCACAATGTCTGCAATTATTCATTTTATACGATGGAAAAGCTGTTGTACTTATATTGTATTTTATCCTTCTGGCGTTGAATTCTAAGTCCCTAGCTATTCGATCTGGTGGAGCAACGCACTAGAGTGAAGCCTAGGTTACCCGGAACGTAGAAATGACCAGTACTTTCACACTGGTTGCAGTTATTCGTTTTATACAATGGAAAAACTGTTCTATTTATTTTGCATTTTATGCTTCGGGCGTTGACTTCTGAGGCCCTAACTATTCGATCTGGTGGAGCAACGCCCTAGAGTGAAGCCAAGGTTGCCCGGAACGTAGAAATGACCAGCACTTTCTCACTGGTTGCAGTTATTCGTTTTATACAATGGAAAAACTGTTCTATTTATTTTGCATTTTATGCTTCGGGCGCTGACTTCTAAGGCCCTAACTATTCGATCTGGTGGAGCAACGCCCTAGAGCGAAGCCTAGGTTGCCCGGGAAGTAGAAATGACCATAACTTTCAGACCGGTTGCTATTATTCGTTTTATACGTTGGAAAAGCTGTTAAATTTATATTGCATTTTATGCTTCTGGCATTGAATTCTAAGTCCCTAGCAATTCCATCTGGTGGAGCAACACCCTAGAGTGAAGCCTAGGATGCCCGGAACGTAGAAGTGACCATTACTTCCACACTGTTTGCAAATATACATTATATACGATGGAAATGCTGTTGTACTTATATTGTAATTTATGCTGCTGGCGTTGACTTCTTAGGCCCTAACTATTTGATCCGGTGGAGCACCGCCCTAGAGCGAAGTCTAGGTTGCCCGCAACGTAGAACATACCATTACCTTCACACTGGCTGCAATTATTCCTGTTATACGATGGAAAAACTGTTGCACATTTATTGTATTTTATGCTTCTGGCGTTGACTTCTTAGGCCCTAACTATACCATCTGGTGGAACAACGCCCTAGGTTCAAGCCTAGGTTTCCCGGAACGTAGAAATGACCATAACGTTCACACTGGTAGCAATTATACGTTTTACACATGGAAAAACTGTTCTATTTTTTTGTATTTTATGCTTCTGGCGTTGACTTCTAAGGCCCTAACTATTCGATCTGGTGAAACAACGCACTAGAGTGATGCCTAGGTTACCCGGAACGTAGAAATGACCAGTACTTTCACACTGGTTGCAGTTATTCGTTTTATACAATGGAAAAACTGTTCCATTTATTTTGCATTTTATGCTTCGGGCGTTGTCTTCTAAGGCCCTAACTATTCGATCTGGTGGAGCAACGCCCTACAGTGAAGAATAGGCTGCTCGGAACGTAGAAATGACCATTACCTTCACTCTGTTTGCAATAATTCATTTTATGCGACGGCAAAGCTGTTGTATTTATGTTGTATTTTATGCTTCTGGCGGTGACTTCTAAGGCCCTATCTCTACGATTTGGTGGAGCAACGCCTCAGAGTTAAGCCTAGGATGCCCGAAACGTCCAAATGGTCATTACTTTCGCACTGGTTGCAATTAGTCATGCTATACGATGGAAAATCAGTTGCATTTTATTGTATTTTATGCTTCTGGCGTTAGCTTCTAACGCTGTAGCTTTTAGCTGTGGTGGAGCAACGCCGTAGAGTGACGCCTGCGATGCCCGGAACGTAGAAATGATCATTACCTTCACGCTTGTTGCACTTATTCCTGTTATACGATGAAAAAACTGTTGTATTTTTATTGCATTTTTTCCTTCAGGCGTTGACTTCTAAGGCCGTAGCTATTCGATGTGGTGGAGCAACGCCCTAGAGTGACGTCTAGGTTGCCCGGAACGTAGAAATGACCACTACTTTCACAATGTTTGCAATTATTCACTTTATACAATGGAAAAACTGTTGTACTTATATAGTATTTTATTCTCCTGCCGTTGACTTCTTAGGCCCTGTCTGTTCGATCTGGTGGAACAGCGCCCTAGAATGAAGCCTAGGTTGCCCGGAACGTAGAAATGACCATTACTTTCAAACTGTTTGCAAATATACATTATATACGGTGGAAACGCTGTTGCATTTATATTGTATTTTATGCTTCTGGCGTTGCCTTCTTAGTCCCGAACTATTTCGTCTGGTGGAGCAACGCCCTAGAGTGAAGCCTAGGTTGCCCGGAACGTCGAACGTACCATTACCTTCACACTGGTTGCAATTATTCCTGTTATACGATGGAAAAACTTTTGCATCTTTATTGTATTTTATGCTTCTGGCGTTGCCTTCTTAGGACCTAACCATTCGATCTGGTGGAGCAAGGCCCTAGAGTGAAGCCTAGGTTGCCCGGAACGTAGAAATGACCATAACTTTCACACTGGTTACCATTATTCGTTTTATACGATGGAAAATCTGTTGTATTTACATCGTATTTTATGCTTCTGGCGTTGACTTCTTAGGCCCTATCTGTTCCATCTGGTGGAACAACGCACTAGGGTGAAGCCTAGGTTGCCCGGAACGTAGAAATGACCAGTACTTTCACACTGGTTGCAGTTATTCGTTTTATACAATGGAAGAACTGTTCTATTTATTTTGCATTTTATGCTTCTGGCGTTGTCTTCTAAGGCCCTAACTATTCCATCTGGTGGAACAACGCCCTAGGGTGAAGCCTAGGTTGCCCGGATCGTAGAAATGACCATAACTTTCACACTGGTAGCAATTATACGTTTTATACGATGGAACGACTGTTGTATTTATTTTGTAGTTTATGCTTATGGCGTTGACTTCTAAGGCCCTAACTCTTCGATCCGGTGGAGCAACGCCCTAGAGAGAAGCCTAGGTTGCCCGGAACGTAGAACATACGATTACCTTCACACTGGTTGCAATTATTCCTGTTATACAATGGAAAAACTGTTGCACCATTATTGTATTTTATGCTTCTGGCGTTGACTTCATAGGCCCTAACTATTTGATCTGGTGGAGCAACGCCCTAGAGTGAAACCTAGTTTACCCGGAACGTAGAAATGACCAGTACTTTCACACCGGTTGCAGTTATTCGTTTCATACGATGGAAAAACTGTTGTACTTATATTGTATTTTATTCTTATGACGTTGAAGTCTAAGTCCCTAGCTATTCGATATGGTGGAGCAACGCCCTAGAGTAAAACCTAGGTTACCCGGAACGTAGAAATGACCAGTACTTTCATACTGTTTGCAGTTATTCCTGTTATACGATGGAAAAACTTTTGCATCTATATTGTATTTTATGCTTCTGGCGTTGACTTCTAAGGCCCTAGCTATTCGATTTGGTGGAGCAACGCCCTAGAGTGGGGCCTAGGTTGCCCGGTACGTAGAAATGTCTATTACTTTCACACTGGTTGCTATTATTCGTTTTATACAGTGGAAAAACTGTTATATTTATATTGTATTTTATGCTTCTGGCGTTGACTTCTTAGGCCCTAACTATACGATCTGGTGGAACATCGCCCTAGAGTGAAGTCTAGGTTGCCTGGAACGTAGAAATGACCATCACTTTCACACGGGTTGCAATTATTCCTGTTATGGGATGGAAAGACTGTTGTATTTTTATTGTATTTTATACTTCAGGCGTTGACTTCTGAGGCCGTAGCTATTCGATGTGATGGAAGAACGCTATAGAGTGAAGCCTAGGTTGCCCGGAACGTACAAATGACCATTACTTTCAGACTGTTTGCAATTATTCATTTTATACGATGGAAAAGCTGTTGTATTTATATTGCATTTTATTCTTCTGGCGTTGACATTTAAGGCCGTAGCTATTAGTTGTGGTGGAGCAAGGCTCTAGAGTGTCGCATAGGTTGCCCGGAACGTAGAAATGACCATTACTTTCACAATGTATGCAAATATTCATTTTATACGGTGGAAAAACTGTTGTACTTATACTGTATTTTATTCTTCTGATGTTGAATTCTAAGTCCCTGGCTTTTCGATCTCGTGGAGCAACGCCCTAGAGTGAAACCTAGGTTACCCAGAACGTAGACATGACCAGTACTTTCACACTGGTTGCAGTTATTCCTGTTATGCGATGGAAAAACTGTTGCACCTTTATTGTATTTTATGCTTCTGGCGTTGACTTCTAAGGCCCTAACTGATTGATCTGGAGGAGCAACGCCCTAGTGTGAAGCCCAGATTGCCCGGAACGTTGAAATGACCATAACTTTCACTCTGGTTGCTAATATTCGTTTTATACGATGGAAAAACTGTTATATTTATATTGTATTTTATTCTTATGGCGTTGAATTCTAAGTCCCTAGCTATTCGATCTGGTGGAGCAACGCCCTAGAGTGAAACCTAGGTTACCCGGAACGTAGAAATGACCAGTACTTTCACACTGTTTGCAGTTATTCCTGTTATACGATGGAAAAACTGTTGCATCTTTATTGTATTTTATGCTTCTGGCGTTGACTTCTAAGGCCCTAACTGTTCGATCAGGTGGAGCAACGCCCTAGAGTGAAGCCTAGGTTGCTCGAAGTGTAGAAATGACCATAACTTTCACACTGGTTGCAATTATTCATTTTATACGATGGAAAAACTGTTGGACTTATATTGTATTTTATTCTTATGGCGTTGAATTCTAATTCCCTAGCTATTCGATCTGGTGGAGCAACGCCCTAGAGTGAAACCTAGGTTACCCGGAACGTAGAAATGACCAGTACTTTCATACTGTTTGCAGTTATTCCTGTTATACGATGGAAAATCTTTTGCATCTTTATTGTATTTTATGCTTCTGGCGTTGACTTCTCAGGCCCTAGTTATTCGATTTGGTGGAGCAACGCCCTAGAGTGGAGCCTAGGTTGCCCGGTACGTAGAAATGAGCATTACTTTCACACTGTTTGCAAATATACATTATATACGATGGAAAGTCTGTTGTATTTATGTTGTATTTTATGCTCCTGGCGTTGACTTCTTAGGCCCTAACTATTTGAACTGGTGGAGCAACGCCCTAAAGTGAAGCCTAGGTAGCCCGGAACGTAGAAGTGACCATAACTTCCACACTGGTTGCTATCATTCGTTCTATATGATGGAAAAACTGTGTATTTATATTGTATTTTATGCTTCTGGCGTTCACTTCTTAGGCCCTAACTATTCGATCTGGTGGAACAACGGCCTAGGGTGAAGCCTAGGTTGCCCGGAACGTAGAACTGAACACAACTTTTATACTGGTAGCAATTATTCGTTTTATACAATGGAAAAACTGTTCTATTTATTTTGTATTTAATGCTTCGGGCGTTGACTTCTTAGGCCCTAACTATTCGATCTGGTGGAAGAACGCCCTAGGGTGAAGCCTAGGTTGTCCGGAACGTAGAAATGACCATAACTTTTACACTGGTAGCAATTATTCGTTTTACACAATGGAAAAACTGTTCTATTTATTTTGCATTTTATGCATCGGGCGTTGACTTCTAACGCCCTAACTGATTGATCTGGAGGAGCTACGCCCTAGTGTGAAGCCCAGATTGCGCGGAACGTTGAAATGACCATAACTTTCACTCTGGTTGCTAAAATTCGTTTTATACGATGGAAAAACTGTTATATTTATATTGTATTTTATTCTTATGGCGTTGAATTCTAATTCCCTAGCTATTCGATCTGGTGGAGCAACGCCCTAGAGTGAAACCTAGGTCACCCGGAACGTAGAAACGACCAGTACTTTCATACTGTTTGCAGTTATTCCTGTTATACGATGGAAAAACTTTTGCATCTTTATTGTATTTTATTCTTATGGCGTTGAATTCTAATTCCCTAGCTATTCGATTTGGTGGAGCATCGCCCTAGTGTGAAGCCTAGGTTGCCCGGAACGTAGAAAAGACCATAGCTTTTACACTGGTAGCAATTATTCGTTTTATACAATGGAAAAACTGTTCTTTTTATTTTGTATTTAATGCGTCGGGTGTTGACTTCTATGGCCCTAACTGTTGGATCTGGTGGAGCAACGACCTAGTGTGAAGCCCAGATTGCCCGGAACGTTGAAATGACCATAACTTTCACTCTGGTTGCTAATATTCGTTTTATACGATAGAAAAACTGTTATATTTATATTGTATTTTATTCTTACGGCGTTGAATTCTAAGTCCCTAGCTATTCGATCTGGTGGAGCAACGCCCTAGAGTCAAACCTAGGTTACCCGGAACGTAGAAATGACCAGTACTTTCACACTGTTTGCAGTTATTCCTGTTATACGATGGAAAAACTGTTGCATCTATATTGTATTTTATGCTTCTGGCGTCGACTTCTAAGGCCCTAGATATTCGATTTGGTGGAGCAACGCCCTAGAGTGGGGCCTAGGTTGCCCGGTACGTAGAAATGTCCATTACTTTCACACTGGTTGCTATTATTCGTTTTATACGATGGAAAATCTGTTGTATTTATGTTGCATTTTATGCTTCTGGCGTTGACTTCTTAGGCCCTAACTATTTGAACTGGTGGAGCAACGGCCTAGAGTGAAGCCTAGGTTGCCCGGAACGTAGAAATGACCATAACTTTCACACTGGTTGCTATAATTCGTTTTATATGATGGATAAACTGTTGTATTTATATTGTATTTTATGCTTCTGGCGTTCACTTCTTAGGCCCTAACTATTCGATCTGGTGGATCAACGCCCTAGGGTGAAAACTAGGTTGCCCGGAACGTAGAAATGACCATAACTTTTACACTGGTAGCTTTTATTCGTTTTATGCAATGGAAAAACTGTTCTATTTATTTTGCATTTTATGCTTCGGGCGTTGACTTCTAAGGCCCTAACTGATTGATCTGGAGGAGCAACGCCCTAGTGTGAAGCCTAGGTTGCCCGGAACGTAGAAAAGACCATAACCTTTACACTGGTAGCAATTATTCGTTTTATACAATGGAAAGACCGTCCTATTTATTTTGTATTTTATGCTTCGGGCGTTGACTTCTAAGGCCCTAACTGTTTGATCTGGTGGAGCAACGCCCTAGATTGAAGCCTAGGTTGCCCGGAACGTAGAAATGACCATAACGTTCACACTGGTTGCTATTATTCGTTTTATACGATGGAAAAGCTGTTGTATTTATATCGTATTTTATGCTTCTGGCGTTGACTTCTAATGCCCTCAACTATTCGATCTGGTGGAGCAACGCACTAGAGCGAAGCCTAGGTTGCCCGGAACGTAGAAATGACCATTACTTTCACACTGTTTGTAATTATTCATTTTATACGATGGAAAAGCTGTTGTATTTATATTGCATTTTATTCTTCTGGCGTTGACTTTTAAGGCCGTAGCTATTAGATGTGGTGGAGCAACGCCCTAGAGTGTCGCATAGGTTGCCCGGAACGTAGACATGACCATTACTTTCACAATGTTTGCAAATATTCATTTTATGCGATGGAAAAACTGTTGTACTTATATTGTATTTTATTCTTCAGGCGTTGAATTCTAAGTCCCTAGCTTTTCGATCTCGTGGAGCAACGCCCTAGAGTGAAACCTAGGTTACCCGGAACGTAGAAATGACCAGTGCTTTCACACTGGTTGCAGTTATTCCTCTTATACGATGGAAAAACTGTTGCACCTTTATTGTATTTTATGCTTCTGGCGTTCACATCTAAGGCCCTAACTGTTTGATCTGGTGGAGCAACGCCCTAGAGTGAAGCCTAGGTTGCCCGGAACGTAGAAAAGACCATAACTTTTACACTGGTAGCAATTATTCGTTTTATACAATGGAAAAACTGTTCTTTTTATTTTGTATTTAATGCGTCGGGTGTTGACTTCTATGGCCCTAACTGTTGGATCTGGTGGAGCAACGACCTAGTGTGAAGCCCAGATTGCCCGGAACGTTGAAATGACCATAACTTTCACACTGGTTGCTATTATTCGTTTTATACAGTGGAAAAACTGTTATATTTATATTGTATTTTATGCTTCTGGCGTTGACTTCTTAGGCCCTAACTATACGATCTGGTGGAACATCGCCCTAGAGTGAAGTCTAGGTTGCCTGGAACGTAGAAATGACCATCACTTTCACACGGGTTGCAATCATTCCTGTTATGGGATGGAAAGACTGTTGTATTTTTATTGTATTTTATACTTCAGGCGTTGACTTCTGAGGCCGTAGCTATTCGATGTGGTGGAAGAACGCTATAGAGTGAAGCCTAGGTTGCCCGGAACGTAGAAATGACCATTACTTTCACAATGTATGCAAATATTCATTTTATACGATGGAGAAACTGTTGTACCTATACTGTCTTTTATTCTTCTGGCGTTGAATTCTATGTCCCTAGCTTTTCGATCTCGTGGAGCAACGCCCTAGAGTGAAACCTAGGTTACCCGGAACTTAGACATGACCAGTACTTTCACACTGGTTGCAGTTACTCCTGTTATGCGATGGTAAAACTGTTGCACCTTTATTGTATTTTGTGCTTCTGGCGTTGACATCTAAGGCCCTAACTGTTTGATCTGGTGGAGCAACGCCCTAGAGTGAAGCCTAGGTTGCCCGGAACGTAGAAATGACCATAGGTTTCACACTGGTTGCTATTATTCGTCTTATACGATGGAAAAACTGTTATACTTATATTGTATTTTATGCTTCTGTCGGTGACTTCTTAGGCCCTAACTATTCGACCTGGTGGAACAACACCCTAGAGTGAAGCCTAGGTTGCCTGGAACGTAGAAATGACCATCACTTTCCCACGGGTTGCAATTATTCCTGTTACAGGATGGATAGACTGTTGTATTTTTATTGTATTTTATGCTTCACGCGTTGACTTCTGAGGCCGTAGCTATTCGATGTCGTGGATGAACGCCATAGAGTGAAGCCTAGGTTGCCCGGAACGTAGAAATGTCCATATCTTTCACACTGTTTGCAATTATTCATTCAATATGATGGAAAAGCTGTTGTATTTATATCGTATTTTATGCTTCGGGCGTTGACTTCTTAGGCACTAACATTTCGATCTGGTGGAGCACGCCCTAGAGTGAAGCCTAGGTTGCTCGGAATGTAGAAATGACCATAACTTTCACACTGGTTGCAATTATTCGTTTTATACGATGGAAAAACTGTTGTATATTTATTGCATTTTATGCTTCGGGCATTGACTTCTAAGGCCCTAACTACTCGATCTGGTGGAACAACGCCCTAGGGTGAAGCCTGGGTTGCCCGGAACGTAGAAATGACCATAACCTTTACACTGCTAGCATTTATTCGTTTTATACAATGGAAAAACTGTTCTATTTATTTTGCATTTAATGCTTCGGGCGTTGACTTCTAAGGCCCGAACTGATTGATCTGGAGGAGCAACGCCCTAGAGTGAAGCCTAGATTGCCCGGAACGTTGAAATGACCATAAATTTCACACTGGTTGCTAATATTCGTCTTATACGATGGAAAAACTGTTATATTTATATTGTATTTTATACTTATGGCGTTGAATTCTTAGTCCCAAGCTATTTGATCTGGTGGAGCAACGCCCTAAAGTGAAACCTAGGTTACCCGGAACGTAGAAATGACCAGTACTTTCACACTGTTTGCAGTTATTCCTGTTATACGATGGAAAAACTGTTGCATTTTTTGTATTTTATGCTTCCGGCGTTGACTTCTAAGGCCCTAACTATTCGAAAAGGAGGAGCAACGCCCTAGAGTGAAACCTAGGTTGCTGGAAATGTAGAAATGACCATAACTTTCACACTGGTTGCAATTATTCATTTTATACGATGGAAAAACTGTTGTACATATATTGTATTTTACTCTTATGACGTTGAAGTGTAAGTCCCTAGCTATTCGATATGGTGGAGCAACACCCTAGAGTAAAACCTAGGTTACCCGGAACGTAGATATGACCAGTACTTTCATACTGTTTGCAGTTATTCCTGTTACACGATGGAAAAACTTTTGCATCTATATTGTATTTTATGCTTCTGGCGTCGACTTCTAAGGCCCTAGATATTCGATTTGGTGGAGCAACGCCCTAGAGTGCGGCCTAGGTTGCCCGGTACGTAGAAATGTCCATTACTTTCACACTGGTTGCTATTATTCGTTTTATACGATGGAAAATCTGTTGTATTTATGTTGCATTTTATGCTTCTGGCGTTGACTTCTTAGGCCCTAACTATTTGAACTGGTGGAGCAACGGCCTAGAGTGAAGCCTAGGTTGCCCGGAACGTAGAAATGACCATAACTTTCACACTGGTTGCTATAATTCGTTTTATATGATGGATAAACTGTTGTATTTATATTGTATTTTATGCCTCTGGCGTTCACTTCTTAGGCCCTAACTATTCGATCTGGTGGATCAACGCCCTAGGGTGAAACCTAGGTTGCCCGGAACGTAGAAATGACCATAACTTTTACACTGGTAGCTTTTATTCGTTTTATGCAATGGAAAAACTGTTCTATTTATTTTGCATTTTATGCTTCGGGCGTTGACTTCTAAGGCCCTAACTGATTGATCTGGAGGAGCAACGCCCTAGTGTGAAGCCTAGGTTGCCCGGAACGTAGAAAAGACCATAACCTTTACACTGGTAGCAATTATTCGTTTTATACAATGGAAAGACCGTCCTATTTATTTTGTATTTTATGCTTCGGGCGTTGACTTCTAAGGCCCTAACTGTTTGATCTGGTGGAGCAACGCCCTAGATTGAAGCCTAGGTTGCCCGGAACGTAGAAATGACCATAACTTTCACACTGGTTGCTATTATTCGTTTTATACGATGGAAAAGCTGTTGTATTTATATCGTACTTTATGCTTCTGGCGTTGACTTCTAATGCCCTCAACTATTCGATCTGGTGGAGCAACGCACTAGAGCGAAGCCTAGGTTGCCCGGAACGTAGAAATGACCATTACTTTCACACTGTTTGTAATTATTCATTTTATACGATGGAAAAGCTGTTGTATTTATATTGCATTTTATTCTTCTGGCGTTGACTTTTAAGGCCGTAGCTATTAGATGTGGTGGAGCAACGCCCTAGAGTGTCGCATAGGTTGCCCGGAACGTAGACATGACCATTACTTTCACAATGTTTGCAAATATTCATTTTATGCGATGGAAAAACTGTTGTACTTATATTGTATTTTATTCTTCTGGCGTTGAATTCTAAGTCCCTAGCTTTTCGATCTCGTGGAGCAACGCCCTAGAGTGAAACCTAGGTTACCCGGAACGTAGAAATGACCAGTGCTTTCACACTGGTTGCAGTTATTCCTCTTATACGATGGAAAAACTGTTGCACCTTTATTGTATTTTATGCTTCTGGCGTTCACATCTAAGGCCCTAACTGTTTGATCTGGTGGAGCAACGCCCTAGGGTGAAGCCTAGGTTGCCCGGAACGTAGAAATGACCATAACTTTCACACTGGTTGCTATTATTCGTTTTATACGATGGAAAAATTGTTATATTTGTATTGTACTTTATGCTTGTGGCGTAGACTTCTTAGGCCCTAACTATTCGATCTGGTGGAACAACACCCTAGAGTGAAGCCTAGGTTGCCTGGAATGTAGAAATGACCATGACTTTTACACGGGTTGCAATTATTCCTGTTATAGAATGGAAAGACTGTTGTATTTTTATTGTATTTTATGCTTCACGCGTTGACTTCTGAGGCCGTAGCTATTCGATGTGGTGGATGAACGCCTTAGAGTGAAGCCTAGGTTGCCCGGAACGTAGAAATGTCCATATCTTTCACACTGTTTGCAATTATTCATTTTATACGATGGCAATGCTGTTGTATTTATATTGTATTTTATGCTTCTGGCGTTCACTTCTTAGGCCCTAACTATTCGATCTGGTGGATCAACGCCCTAGGGTGAAGCCTAGGTTGCCCGGAACGTAGAAATGACCATAACTTTTACACTGGTAGCTATTATTCGTTTTATGCAATGGAAAAACTGTTCTATTTATTTTGCATTTTATGCTTCGGGCGTTGACTTCTAAGGCACTAACTGATTCATCTGGAGGAGCAACACCCTAGTGTGAAGCCTAGGTTGCCCGGAACGTAGAAATGACCATAACTTTCACACTGGTTGCTATTATTCGTTTTATACGATGGAAAAGCTGTTGTATTTATATCGTATTTTATGCTTCTGGCGTTGACTTCTAATTCCCTCAACTATTCGATCTGGTGGAGAAACGCCCTAGAGCGAAGCCTAGGTTGCCCGGAACGTAGAAATGACCATTACTTTCACACTGTTTGCAATTATGCATTTTATACGATGGAAAAGCTGTTGTATTTATATTGCATTTTATTCTTCTGGCGTTGACTTTTAAGGCCGTAGCTGTTAGATGTGGTGGAGCAACGCCCTAGAGTGTCGCATAGGTTGCCCGGAACGTAGAAATGACCATTACTTTCACAATGTTTGCAAATATTCATTTTATGCGATGGAAAAACTGTTGTACTTATATTGTATTTTATTCTTCTGGCGTTGAATTCTAAGTCCCTAGCTTTTCGATCTCGTGGAGCAACGCCCTAGAGCGAAACCTAGGTTACCCGGAACGTAGAAATGACCAGTGCTTTCACACTGGTTGCAGTTATTCCTGTTATACGATGGAAAAACTGTTGCACCTTTATTGTATTTTATGCTTCTGGCGTTCACATCTAAGGCTGTTTGATCTGGTGGAGGAACGCCCTAGAGTGAAGCCTAGGTTGCCCGGAACGTAGAAATGACCATAACTTTCACACTGGTTGCTATTATTCGTTTTAAACGATGGAAAAACTGTTATATTTATATTGTATTTTATGCTTCTGGCGTTGACTTCTTAGGCCCTAACATTTCGATCTGGTGGAGGAACGCTCTACAGTGAAGCCTATGTTGCCCGGAACGTAGATATGACCATAACCTTCACACAGGTTGCATTTACTCGTTTTATACGGTGTAAAGGCTGTTGTGTTTATTTTGTATTTTATTATTCTGGTGTTGACTTCTTAGTCCCTAACTATTCGATCTGGTGGAGCAACGCCCTAGAGTGAAGCCTAGGATGCGCGGAACGTAGAAATGACCATAACTTTCACACTGGTAGCAATTATTCGTTTTATACGATGGAAAAACTGTTTTATTTATTTTGTATTTTATGCTTCGGGCGTTGACTTCTAAGGCCCTGACTATTCGATCTGGTGGAGCAACGCCCTAGAGTGAAGCCTAGGTTGCCCGGCACGTAGAAGTGACCATAACTTTCACACTGGTTGCTATCATTCGTTTTATATGATGGAAAAACTGTTGTATTTATATTGTATTTTATGCTTCTGGCGTTCACTTCTTAGGCCCTAACTATTCGATTTGGTGGAACAACGGCCTAGAGTGAAGCCTAGGTGGCCCGGAACGTAGAAATGACCATAACTTTTACACTGGTAGCTTTTATTCGTTTTATGCAATGGAAAAACTGTTCTATTTATTTTGCATTTTATGCTTCGGGCGTTGACTTCTAAGGCCCTAACTGATTGATCTGGAGGAGCAACGCCCTAGTGTGAAGCCTAGGTTGCCCGGAACGTAGAAAAGACCATAACTTTTACACTGGTAGCAATTATTCGTTTTATACAATGGAAAAACCGTCCTATTTATTTTGTATTTTATGCTTCGGGCGTTGACTTCTAAGGCCCTAACTGTTTGATCTGGTGAAGCAACGCCCTAGATTGAAGCCTAGGTTGCCCGGAACGTAGAAATGACCATAACTTTCACACTGGTTGCTATTATTCGTTTTATACGATGGAAAAACTGTTATATTTATATTGTATTTTATGCTTCTGGCGTTGACTTCTTAGGCCCTAACTATTCGATCTGGTGGAACAACACCCTAGAGTGAAGCCTAAGTTGCCTGGAACGTAGAAATGACCATCACTTTTACACGGGTTGCAATTATTCCTGTTATAGAATGGAAAGACTGTTGTATTTTTATTGTATTTTATGCTTCACGCGTTGACTTCTGAGGCCGTAGCTATTCGATGTAGTGGATGAACGCCTTAGAGTGAAGTCTAGGTTGCCCGGAACGTAGAAATGTCCATATCTTTCACACTGTTTGCAATTATTCATTTTATACGATGGCAATGCTGTTGTATTTATATCGTATTTTATGCTTCTGGCGTTCACTTCTTAGTCCCTAACTATTCGATCTGGTGGATCAACGCCCTAGGGTGAAGCCTATGTTGCCCGGAACGTAGAAATGACCATAACTTTTACACTGGTAGCTATTATTCGTTTTATGCAATGGAAAAACTGTTCTATTTATTTTGCATTTTATGCTTCGGGCGTTGACTTCTAAGGCCCTAACTGATTGATCTGGAGGAGCAACACCCTAGTGTGAAGCCTAGGTTGCCCGGAACGTAGAAATGACCATAACTTTCACACTGGTTGCTATTATTCGTTTTATACGATGGAAAAGCTGTTGTATTTATATCGTATTTTATGCTTCTGGCGTTGACTTCTAATTCCCTCAACTATTCGATCTGGTGGAGCAACGCCCTAGAGCGAAGCCTAGGTTGCCCGGAACGTAGAAATGACCATTACTTTCACACTGTTTGCAATTATTCATTTTATACGATGGAAAAGCTGTTGTATTTATATTGCATTTTATTCTTCTGGCGTTGACTTTTAAGGCCGTAGCTATTAGATGTGGTGGAGCAACGCCCTAGAGTGTCGCATAGGTTGCCCGGAACGTAGAAATGACCATTACTTTCACAATGTTTGCAAATATTCATTTTATGCGATGGAAAAACTGTTGTACTTATATTGTATTTTATTCTTCTGGCGTTGAATTCTAAGTCCCTAACTGTTTGATCTGGTGGAGCAACGCCCTAGAGTGGAGCCTAGGTTGCCCGGAACGTAGAAAAGACCATAACTTTTACACTGGTAGCAATTATTCGTTTTATACAATGGAAAAACTGTTCTTTTTATTTTGTATTTAATGCGTCGGGTGTTGACTTCTATGGCCCTAACTGTTGGATCTGGTGGAGCAACGACCTAGTGTGAAGCCCAGATTGCCCGGAACGTTGAAATGACCATAACTTTCACACTGGTTGCTATTATTCGTTTTATACAGTGGAAAAACTGTTATATTTATATTGTATTTTATGCTTCTGGCGTTGACTTCTTAGGCCCTAACTATACGATCTGGTGGAACATCGCCCTAGAGTGAAGTCTAGGTTGCCTGGAACGTAGAAATGACCATCACTTTCACACGGGTTGCAATCATTCCTGTTATGGGATGGAAAGACTGTTGTATTTTTATTGTATTTTATACTTCAGGCGTTGACTTCTGAGGCCGTAGCTATTCGATGTGGTGGAAGAACGCTATAGAGTGAAGCCTAGGTTGCCCGGAACGTAGAAATGACCATTACTTTCACAATGTATGCAAATATTCATTTTATACGATGGAGAAACTGTTGTACCTATACTGTCTTTTATTCTTCTGGCGTTGAATTCTATGTCCCTAGCTTTTCGATCTCGTGGAGCAACGCCCTAGAGTGAAACCTAGGTTACCCGGAACTTAGACATGACCAGTACTTTCACACTGGTTGCAGTTACTCCTGTTATGCGATGGTAAAACTGTTGCACCTTTATTGTATTTTGTGCTTCTGGCGTTGACATCTAAGGCCCTAACTGTTTGATCTGGTGGAGCAACGCCCTAGAGTGAAGCCTAGGTTGCCCGGAACGTAGAAATGACCATAGGTTTCACACTGGTTGCTATTATTCGTCTTATACGATGGAAAAACTGTTATACTTATATTGTATTTTATGCTTCTGTCGGTGACTTCTTAGGCCCTAACTATTCGACCTGGTGGAACAACACCCTAGAGTGAAGCCTAGGTTGCCTGGAACGTAGAAATGACCATCACTTTCCCACGGGTTGCAATTATTCCTGTTACAGGATGGATAGACTGTTGTATTTTTATTGTATTTTATGCTTCACGCGTTGACTTCTGAGGCCGTAGCTATTCGATGTCGTGGATGAACGCCATAGAGTGAAGCCTAGGTTGCCCGGAACGTAGAAATGTCCATATCTTTCACACTGTTTGCAATTATTCATTCAATATGATGGAAAAGCTGTTGTATTTATATCGTATTTTATGCTTCGGGCGTTGACTTCTTAGGCACTAACATTTCGATTTGGTGGAGCACGCCCTAGAGTGAAGCCTAGGTTGCTCGGAATGTAGAAATGACCATAACTTTCACACTGGTTGCAATTATTCGTTTTATACGATGGAAAAACTGTTGTATATTTATTGCATTTTATGCTTCGGGCATTGACTTCTAAGGCCCTAACTACTCGATCTGGTGGAACAACGCCCTAGGGTGAAGCCTGGGTTGCCCGGAACGTAGAAATGACCATAACCTTTACACTGCTAGCATTTATTCGTTTTATACAATGGAAAAACTGTTCTATTTATTTTGCATTTAATGCTTCGGGCGTTGACTTCTAAGGCCCGAACTGATTGATCTGGAGGAGCAACGCCCTAGAGTGAAGCCTAGATTGCCCGGAACGTTGAAATGACCATAAATTTCACACTGGTTGCTAATATTCGTCTTATACGATGGAAAAACTGTTATATTTATATTGTATTTTATACTTATGGCGTTGAATTCTTAGTCCCAAGCTATTTGATCTGGTGGAGCAACGCCCTAAAGTGAAACCTAGGTTACCCGGAACGTAGAAATGACCAGTACTTTCACACTGTTTGCAGTTATTCCTGTTATACGATGGAAAAACTGTTGCATCTTTATTGTATTTTATGCTTCCGGCGTTGACTTCTAAGGCCCTAACTATTCGAAAAGGAGGAGCAACGCCCTAGAGTGAAACCTAGGTTGCTGGAAATGTAGAAATGACCATAACTTTCACACTGGTTGCAATTATTCATTTTATACGATGGAAAAACTGTTGTACATATATTGTATTTTACTCTTATGACGTTGAAGTGTAAGTCCCTAGCTATTCGATATGGTGGAGCAACACCCTAGAGTAAAACCTAGGTTACCCGGAACGTAGATATGACCAGTACTTTCATACTGTTTGCAGTTATTCCTGTTACACGATGGAAAAACTTTTGCATCTATATTGTATTTTATGCTTCTGGCGTCGACTTCTAAGGCCCTAGATATTCGATTTGGTGGAGCAACGCCCTAGAGTGCGGCCTAGGTTGCCCGGTACGTAGAAATGTCCATTACTTTCACACTGGTTGCTATTATTCGTTTTATACGATGGAAAATCTGTTGTATTTATGTTGCATTTTATGCTTCTGGCGTTGACTTCTTAGGCCCTAACTATTTGAACTGGTGGAGCAACGGCCTAGAGTGAAGCCTAGGTTGCCCGGAACGTAGAAATGACCATAACTTTCACACTGGTTGCTATAATTCGTTTTATATGATGGATAAACTGTTGTATTTATATTGTATTTTATGCTTCTGGCGTTCACTTCTTAGGCCCTAACTATTCGATCTGGTGGATCAACGCCCTAGGGTGAAACCTAGGTTGCCCGGAACGTAGAAATGACCATAACTTTTACACTGGTAGCTTTTATTCGTTTTATGCAATGGAAAAACTGTTCTATTTATTTTGCATTTTATGCTTCGGGCGTTGACTTCTAAGGCCCTAACTGATTGATCTGGAGGAGCAACGCCCTAGTGTGAAGCCTAGGTTGCCCGGAACGTAGAAAAGACCATAACCTTTACACTGGTAGCAATTATTCGTTTTATACAATGGAAAGACCGTCCTATTTATTTTGTATTTTATGCTTCGGGCGTTGACTTCTAAGGCCCTAACTGTTTGATCTGGTGGAGCAACGCCCTAGATTGAAGCCTAGGTTGCCCGGAACGTAGAAATGACCATAACTTTCACACTGGTTGCTATTATTCGTTTTATACGATGGAAAAGCTGTTGTATTTATATCGTACTTTATGCTTCTGGCGTTGACTTCTAATGCCCTCAACTATTCGATCTGGTGGAGCAACGCACTAGAGCGAAGCCTAGGTTGCCCGGAACGTAGAAATGACCATTACTTTCACACTGTTTGTAATTATTCATTTTATACGATGGAAAAGCTGTTGTATTTATATTGCATTTTATTCTTCTGGCGTTGACTTTTAAGGCCGTAGCTATTAGATGTGGTGGAGCAACGCCCTAGAGTGTCGCATAGGTTGCCCGGAACGTAGACATGACCATTACTTTCACAATGTTTGCAAATATTCATTTTATGCGATGGAAAAACTGTTGTACTTATATTGTATTTATTCTTCTGGCGTTGAATTCTAAGTCCCTAGCTTTTCGATCTCGTGGAGCAACGCCCTAGAGTGAAACCTAGGTTACCCGGAACGTAGAAATGACCAGTGCTTTCACACTGGTTGCAGTTATTCCTCTTATACGATGGAAAAACTGTTGCACCTTTATTGTATTTTATGCTTCTGGCGTTCACATCTAAGGCCCTAACTGTTTGATCTGGTGGAGCAACGCCCTAGGGTGAAGCCTAGGTTGCCCGGAACGTAGAAATGACCATAACTTTCACACTGGTTGCTATTATTCGTTTTATACGATGGAAAAATTGTTATATTTGTATTGTACTTTATGCTTGTGGCGTAGACTTCTTAGGCCCTAACTATTCGATCTGGTGGAACAACACCCTAGAGTGAAGCCTAGGTTGCCTGGAATGTAGAAATGACCATGACTTTTACACGGGTTGCAATTATTCCTGTTATAGAATGGAAAGACTGTTGTATTTTTATTGTATTTTATGCTTCACGCGTTGACTTCTGAGGCCGTAGCTATTCGATGTGGTGGATGAACGCCTTAGAGTGAAGCCTAGGTTGCCCGGAACGTAGAAATGTCCATATCTTTCACACTGTTTGCAATTATTCATTTTATACGATGGCAATGCTGTTGTATTTATATTGTATTTTATGCTTCTGGCGTTCACTTCTTAGGCCCTAACTATTCGATCTGGTGGATCAACGCCCTAGGGTGAAGCCTAGGTTGCCCGGAACGTAGAAATGACCATAACTTTTACACTGGTAGCTATTATTCGTTTTATGCAATGGAAAAACTGTTCTATTTATTTTGCATTTTATGCTTCGGGCGTTGACTTCTAAGGCACTAACTGATTCATCTGGAGGAGCAACACCCTAGTGTGAAGCCTAGGTTGCCCGGAACGTAGAAATGACCATAACTTTCACACTGGTTGCTATTATTCGTTTTATACGATGGAAAAGCTGTTGTATTTATATCGTATTTTATGCTTCTGGCGTTGACTTCTAATTCCCTCAACTATTCGATCTGGTGGAGAAACGCCCTAGAGCGAAGCCTAGGTTGCCCGGAACGTAGAAATGACCATTACTTTCACACTGTTTGCAATTATGCATTTTATACGATGGAAAAGCTGTTGTATTTATATTGCATTTTATTCTTCTGGCGTTGACTTTTAAGGCCGTAGCTGTTAGATGTGGTGGAGCAACGCCCTAGAGTGTCGCATAGGTTGCCCGGAACGTAGAAATGACCATTACTTTCACAATGTTTGCAAATATTCATTTTATGCGATGGAAAAACTGTTGTACTTATATTGTATTTTATTCTTCTGGCGTTGAATTCTAAGTCCCTAGCTTTTCGATCTCGTGGAGCAACGCCCTAGAGCGAAACCTAGGTTACCCGGAACGTAGAAATGACCAGTGCTTTCACACTGGTTGCAGTTATTCCTGTTATACGATGGAAAAACTGTTGCACCTTTATTGTATTTTATGCTTCTGGCGTTCACATCTAAGGCTGTTTGATCTGGTGGAGGAACGCCCTAGAGTGAAGCCTAGGTTGCCCGGAACGTAGAAATGACCATAACTTTCACACTGGTTGCTATTATTCGTTTTAAACGATGGAAAAACTGTTATATTTATATTGTATTTTATGCTTCTGGCGTTGACTTCTTAGGCCCTAACATTTCGATCTGGTGGAGGAACGCTCTACAGTGAAGCCTATGTTGCCCGGAACGTAGATATGACCATAACCTTCACACAGGTTGCATTTACTCGTTTTATACGGTGTAAAGGCTGTTGTGTTTATTTTGTATTTTATTATTCTGGTGTTGACTTCTTAGTCCCTAACTATTCGATCTGGTGGAGCAACGCCCTAGAGTGAAGCCTAGGATGCGCGGAACGTAGAAATGACCATAACTTTCACACTGGTAGCAATTATTCGTTTTATACGATGGAAAAACTGTTTTATTTATTTTGTATTTTATGCTTCGGGCGTTGACTTCTAAGGCCCTGACTATTCGATCTGGTGGAGCAACGCCCTAGAGTGAAGCCTAGGTTGCCCGGAACGTAGAAATGACCATAACTTTCACACTGGTTGCTATTATTCGTTTTATACGATGGAAAAGCTGTTGTATTTATATCGTATTTTATGCTTCTGGCGTTGACTTCTAATTCCCTCAACTATTCGATCTGGTGGAGAAACGCCCTAGAGCGAAGCCTAGGTTGCCCGGAACGTAGAAATGACCATTACTTTCACACTGTTTGCAATTATGCATTTTATACGATGGAAAAGCTGTTGTATTTATATTGCATTTTATTCTTCTGGCGTTGACTTTTAAGGCCGTAGCTGTTAGATGTGGTGGAGCAACGCCCTAGAGTGTCGCATAGGTTGCCCGGAACGTAGAAATGACCATTACTTTCACAATGTTTGCAAATATTCATTTTATGCGATGGAAAAACTGTTGTACTTATATTGTATTTTATTCTTCTGGCGTTGAATTCTAAGTCCCTAGCTTTTCGATCTTGTGGAGCAACGCCCTAGAGCGAAACCTAGGTTACCCGGAACGTAGAAATGACCAGTGCTTTCACACTGGTTGCAGTTATTCCTGTTATACGATGGAAAAACTGTTGCACCTTTATTGTATTTTATGCTTCTGGCGTTCACATCTAAGGCTGTTTGATCTGGTGGAGGAACGCCCTAGAGTGAAGCCTAGGTTGCCCGGAACGTAGAAATGACCATAACTTTCACACTGGTTGCTATTATTCGTTTTAAACGATGGAAAAACTGTTATATTTATATTGTATTTTATGCTTCTGGCGTTGACTTCTTAGGCCCTAACATTTCGATCTGGTGGAGGAACGCTCTACAGTGAAGCCTATGTTGCCCGGAACGTAGATATGACCATAACCTTCACACAGGTTGCATTTACTCGTTTTATACGGTGTAAAGGCTGTTGTGTTTATTTTGTATTTTATTATTCTGGTGTTGACTTCTTAGTCCCTAACTATTCGATCTGGTGGAGCAACGCCCTAGAGTGAAGCCTAGGATGCGCGGAACGTAGAAATGACCATAACTTTCACACTGGTAGCAATTATTCGTTTTATACGATGGAAAAACTGTTTTATTTATTTTGTATTTTATGCTTCGGGCGTTGACTTCTAAGGCCCTGACTATTCGATCTGGTGGAGCAACGCCCTAGAGTGAAGCCTAGGTTGCCCGGCACGTAGAAGTGACCATAACTTTCACACTGGTTGCTATCATTCGTTTTATATGATGGAAAAACTGTTGTATTTATATTGTATTTTATGCTTCTGGCGTTCACTTCTTAGGCCCTAACTATTCGATTTGGTGGAACAACGGCCTAGAGTGAAGCCTAGGTGGCCCGGAACGTAGAAATGACCATAACTTTTACACTGGTAGCTTTTATTCGTTTTATGCAATGGAAAAACTGTTCTATTTATTTTGCATTTTATGCTTCGGGCGTTGACTTCTAAGGCCCTAACTGATTGATCTGGAGGAGCAACGCCCTAGTGTGAAGCCTAGGTTGCCCGGAACGTAGAAAAGACCATAACTTTTACACTGGTAGCAATTATTCGTTTTATACAATGGAAAAACCGTCCTATTTATTTTGTATTTTATGCTTCGGGCGTTGACTTCTAAGGCCCTAACTGTTTGATCTGGTGAAGCAACGCCCTAGATTGAAGCCTAGGTTGCCCGGAACGTAGAAATGACCATAACTTTCACACTGGTTGCTATTATTCGTTTTATACGATGGAAAAACTGTTATATTTATATTGTATGTTATGCTTCTAGCGTTGACTTCTTAGGCCCTAACTATTCGATCTGGTGGAACAACACCCTAGAGTGAAGCCTAGGTTGCCTGGAACGTAGAAATGACCATCACTTTTACACGGGTTGCAATTATTCCTGTTATAGAATGGAAAGACTGTTGTATTTTTATTGTATTTTATGCTTCACGCGTTGACTTCTGAGGCCGTAGCTATTCGATGTAGTGGATGAACGCCTTAGAGTGAAGTCTAGGTTGCCCGGAACGTAGAAATGTCCATATCTTTCACACTGTTTGCAATTATTCATTTTATACGATGGCAATGCTGTTGTATTTATATCGTATTTTATGCTTCTGGCGTTCACTTCTTAGTCCCTAACTATTCGATCTGGTGGATCAACGCCCTAGGGTGAAGCCTATGTTGCCCGGAACGTAGAAATGACCATAACTTTTACACTGGTAGCTATTATTCGTTTTATGCAATGGAAAAACTGTTCTATTTATTTTGCATTTTATGCTTCGGGCGTTGACTTCTAAGGCCCTAACTGATTGATCTGGAGGAGCAACACCCTAGTGTGAAGCCTAGGTTGCCCGGAACGTAGAAATGACCATAACTTTCACACTGGTTGCTATTATTCGTTTTATACGATGGAAAAGCTGTTGTATTTATATCGTATTTTATGCTTCTGGCGTTGACTTCTAATTCCCTCAACTATTCGATCTGGTGGAGCAACGCCCTAGAGCGAAGCCTAGGTTGCCCGGAACGTAGAAATGACCATTACTTTCACACTGTTTGCAATTATTCATTTTATACGATGGAAAAGCTGTTGTATTTATATTGCATTTTATTCTTCTGGCGTTGACTTTTAAGGCCGTAGCTATTAGATGTGGTGGAGCAACGCCCTAGAGTGTCGCATAGGTTGCCCGGAACGTAGAAATGACCATTACTTTCACAATGTTTGCAAATATTCATTTTATGCGATGGAAAAACTGTTGTACTTATATTGTATTTTATTCTTCTGGCGTTGAATTCTAAGTCCCTAGCTTTTCGATCTCGTGGAGCAACGCCCTAGAGCGAAACCTAGGTTACCCGGAACGTAGAAATGACCAGTGCTTTCACACTGGTTGCAGTTATTCCTGTTATACGATGGAAAAACTGTTGCACCTTTATTGTATTTTATGCTTCTGGCGTTCACATCTAAGGCCCTAACTGTTTGATCTGGTGGAGCAACGCCCTAGAGTGAAGCCTAGGTTGCCCGGAACGTAGAAATGACCATAACTTTCACACTGGTTGCTATTATTCGTTTTATACGATGGAAAAACTGTTATATTTATATTGTATTTTATGCTTCTGGCGTTGACTTCTTAGGCCCTAACTATACGATCTGGTGGAACAACACCCTAGAGTGAAGCCTAGGTTGCCTGGAACGTAGAAATGACCATCACTTTTACACGGGTTGCAATTATTCCTGTTATAGAATGGAAAGACTGTTGTATTTTTATTGTATTTTATGCTTCACGCGTTGACTTCTGAGGCCGTAGCTATTCGATGTGGTGGATGAACGCCTTAGAGTGAAGCCTAGGTTGCCCGGAACGTAGAAATGTCCATATCTTTCACACTGTTTGCAATTATTCATTTTAGACGATGGCAATGCTGTTGTATTTATACTGTATTTTATGCTTCTGACGTTGACTTCTTAGGCCCTAACTATTCGATCTGGTGGAGCAATGCCTCAGAGTTAAGTCTAGGATGCCCGAAACGCCGAAATGATCATTACTTTCACGCTTGTTGCAATTACTCCTGTTATACCATGAAAAGACTCTTGTATTTTTATTGTATTTTGTGCCTCAGGCGTAGGCTTCTAAGGCCGTAGCTATTCGATATGGTGGATCACCGTCCTAGAGTGAACCCTATGTTGCGCGGATCGTAGAAACGACCACTTCTTTCACACTGTTTGCAATTATTCATTTAATATGATGGAAAAGCTGTTCTATTTATATCGTATTTTATGCTTCTGGCGTTGAATTCTAAGGACCTAACTATTCGATCTGGTGGAGCAACGCCCTAGAGTGAAGCCCTGGTTGCTCGGAAAGTAGAAATGACCATAACTTTCACACTGGTTGCAATTATTCGTTTTATACGATGGAAAAACTGTTGCATCTTTATCGTATTTTATGCTTCTGGCGTTGACTTCTTAGGCTGTAACTATACGATCTGGTGGAGCAACGCCCTAGAGTGAAGCCTAGGTTGCCTGGAACGTAGAAATGACCATCACTTTTACACGGGTTGCAATTATTCCTGTTATAGGATGGAAAGACTGTTGTATTTTTATTGAATTTTATGCTTCACGCGTTGACTTCTGAGGCCGTAGCTATTCGATCTGGTGGAACAACGCCCTAGAGTGAAGCCTAGGTTGCCCGGAACGTAGAAATGTCCATATCTTTCACACTGTTTGCAATTATTCATTTTATACGATGGCAATGCTGTTGTATTTATATTGTATTTTATGCTTCTGGCGTTGACTTCTTAGGCCGTAACTATACGATCTGGTGGAGCAACGCCCTGGAGTGAAAGCTAGGTTTCCCGGAACGTAGAAATGACCACTACTATCACACTGGTTGCAAATAATTCCTGCTATACGATGGAAAAACTGTTGTATTTTTATTGCATTTTATGCTTCGGGCATTGACTTCTAAGGCCCTAACTATTCAGTCTGTTGGAGCAACGCCCTAGGGTGAAGCCTAGGTTGCCCGGAACGTAGAAATGACCATAACTTTCACACAGGATGCAATTATTCGTTTTATACGATGGAAAAGCTGTTGTATTTATATCGTATTTTATGCTTCCGGCGTTGACTTCTTAGGCCCTAACTATTCAATCTGTTGGAGCAACGCCCTAGGGTGAAGCCTAGGTTGCCCTGAACGTAGAAATGACCATAACTTTCACACTGTTTGCAATTATTCATTTTATACGATGGCAATGCTGTTGTATTTATATTGTATTTTATGCTTCTGGCGTTCACTTCTTAGGCCCTAACTATTCGATCTGGTGGATCAACGCCCTACGGTGAAGCCTAGGTTGCCCGGAACGTAGAAATGACCATAACTTTTACACTGGTAGCTATTATTCGTTTTATGCAATGGAAAAACTGTTCTATTTATTTTGCATTTTATGCTTCGGGCGTTGACTTCTAAGGCACTAACTGATTGATCTGGAGGAGCAACACCCTAGTGTGACGCCTAGGTTGCCCGGAACGTAGAAATGACCATAACTTTCACACTGGTTGCTATTATTCGTTTTATACGATGGAAAAGCTGTTGTATTTATATCGTATTTTATGCTTCTGGCGTTGACTTCTAATTCCCTCAACTATTCGATCTGGTGGAGCAACGCCCTAGAGCGAAGCCTAGGTTGCCCGGAACGTGGAAATGACCATTACCTTCACACTGTTTGCAATTATTCATTTTATACGATGGAAAAGCTGTTGTATTTATATTGCATTTTATTCTTCTGGCGTTGACTTTTAAGGCCGTAGCTATTAGATGTGGTGGAGCAACGCCCTAGAGTGTCGCATAGGTTGCCCGGAACGTAGAAATGACCATTACTTTCACAATGTTTGCAAATATTCATTTTATGCGATGGAAAAACTGTTGTACTTATATCGTATTTTATTCTTCTGGCGTTGAATTCTAAGTCCCTAGCTTTTCGATCTCGTGGAGCAACGCCCTAGAGCGAAACCTAGGTTACCCGGAACGTAGAAATGACCAGTGCTTTCACACTCGTTGCAGTTATTCCTGTTATACGATGGAAAAACTGTTGCACCTTTATTGTATTTTATGCTTCTGGCGTTCACATCTAAGGCCCTAACTGTTTGATCTGGTGGATGAACGCCTTAGAGTGAAGCCTAGGTTGCCCGGAACGTAGAAATGTCCATATCTTTCACACTGTTTGCAATTATTCATTTTAGACGATGGCAATGCTATTGTATTTATACTGTATTTTATGCTTCTGACGTTGACTTCTTAGGCCCTAACTATTCGATCTGGTGGAGCAATGCCTCAGAGTTAAGTCTAGGATGCCCGAAACGCCGAAATGATCATTACTTTCACGCTTGTTGCAATTATTCCTGTTATACCATGAAAAGACTGTTGTATTTTTATTGTATTTTGTGCCTCAGGCGTAGGCTTCTAAGGCCGTAGCTATTCGATATGGTGGAGCACCGCCCTAGAGTGAAGCCGAGGTTGCTCGGAACGTAGAAATGACCACTTCTTTCACACTGTTTGCAATTATTCATTTAATATGATGGAACAGCTGTTGTATTTATATCGTATTTTATGCTTCGGGCGTTGACTTCTTAGGCCCTAACTATTCAATCTGTTGGAGCAACGCCCTAGGGTGAAGCCTAGGTTGCCCGGAACGTAGAAATGACCATAACTTTCACACTGGTTGCTATTATTCGTTTTATACGATGGAAAAGCTGTTGTATTTATATCGTATTTTATGCTTCTGGCGTTGACTTCTAATTCCCTCAACTATTCGATCTGGTGGAGCAACGCCCTAGAGCGAAGCCTAGGTTGCCCGGAACGTGGAAATGACCATTACCTTCACACTGTTTGCAATTATTCATTTTATACGATGGAAAAGCTGTTGTATTTATATTGCATTTTATTCTTCTGGCGTTGACTTTTAAGGCCGTAGCTATTAGATGTGGTGGAGCAACGCCCTAGAGTGTCGCATAGGTTGCCCGGAACGTAGAAATGACCATTACTTTCACAATGTTTGCAAATATTCATTTTATGCGATGGAAAAACTGTTGTACTTATATCGTATTTTATTCTTCTGGCGTTGAATTCTAAGTCCCTAGCTTTTCGATCTCGTGGAGCAACGCCCTAGAGCGAAACCTAGGTTACCCGGAACGTAGAAATGACCAGTGCTTTCACAGTCGTTGCAGTTATTCCTGTTATACGATGGAAAAACTGTTGCACCTTTATTGTATTTTATGCTTCTGGCGTTCACATCTAAGGCCCTAACTGTTTGATCTGGTGGATGAACGCCTTAGAGTGAAGCCTAGGTTGCCCGGAACGTAGAAATGTCCATATCTTTCACACTGTTTGCAATTATTCATTTTAGACGATGGCAATGCTATTGTATTTATACTGTATTTTATGCTTCTGACGTTGACTTCTTAGGCCCTAACTATTCGATCTGGTGGAGCAATGCCTCAGAGTTAAGTCTAGGATGCCCGAAACGCCGAAATGATCATTACTTTCACGCTTGTTGCAATTATTCCTGTTATACCATGAAAAGACTGTTGTATTTTTATTGTATTTTGTGCCTCAGGCGTAGGCTTCTAAGGCCGTAGCTATTCGATATGGTGGATCACCGTCCTAGAGTGAACCCTATGTTGCTCGGATCGTAGAAACGACCACTTCTTTCACACTGTTTGCAATTATTCATTTAATATGATGGAAAAGCTGTTCTATTTATATCGTATTTTATGCTTCTGGCGTTGAATTCTAAGGACCTAACTATTCGATCTGGTGGAGCAACGCCCTAGAGTGAAGCCTAGGTTGCTCGGAAAGTAGAAATGACCATAACTTTCACACTGGTTGCAATTATTCGTTTTATACGATGGAAAAACTGTTGCATCTTTATCGTATTTTATGCTTCTGGCGTTGACTTCTTAGGCTGTAACTATACGATCTGGTGGAGCAACGCCCTGGAGTGAAACCTAGGTTGCCCGGAACGTAGAAATGACCACTACTATCACACTGGTTGCAAATTATTCCTGCTATACGATGGAAAAACTGTTGTATTTTTATTGCATTTTATGCTTCGGGCATTGACTTCTAAGGCCCTAACTATTCAATCTGTTGGAGCGACGCCCTAGGGTAAAGCCTAGGTTGCCCGGAACGTAGAAATGACCATAACTTTCACACAGGATGCAATTATTCGTTTTATACGATGGAAAAGCTGTTGTATTTATATCGTATTTTATGCTTCCGGCGTTGACTTCTTAGGCCCTAACTATTCAATCTGTTGGAGCAACGCCCTAGGGTGAAGCCTAGGTTGCCCAGAACGTAGAAATGACCATAACTTTCACACTGGTTGCAATTATTCGTTTTATACGCTGGAAAAGCTGTTGTATTTATATCGTATTTTATGCTTCCGGCGTTGACTTCTTAGGCCCTAACTATTCAATCTGTTGGAGCAACGCCCTAGGGTGAAGCCTAGGTTGCCCAGAACGTAGAAATGACCATAACTTTCACACTGGTTGCAATTATTCGTTTTATACGATGGAAAAGCTGTTGTATTTATATCGTATTTTATGCTTCTGGCGTTGACTTCTTAGGCCCTAACTATTCAATCTGTTGGAGCAACGCCCTAGGGTGAAGCCTAGGTTGCCCAGAACGTAGAAATGACCATAACTTTCACACTGGTTGCAATTATTCGTTTTATACGATGGAAAAGCTGTTGTATTTATATCGTATTTTATGCTTCTGGCGTTGACTTCTTAGGCCCTAACTATTCCATCTGATGGAACAACGCCCTAGGGTGAAGCCTAGATTGCCCGGAACGTTGAAATGACCATAACTTTCACACTGGTTGCTAATATTCGTTTTATACGATGGAAAAACTGTTATATTTATATTGTATTTTATTCTTATGACGTTGAATTCTAAGTCCCTAGCTATTCGATCTGGTGGAGCAACGCCCTCGAGTGAAACCTAGGTTACCCGGAACGTAGAAATGACCAGTACTTTCACACTGTTTGCAGTTATTCCTGTTATACGATGGAAAAACTGTTGTATCTTTATTGTATTTTATGCTTCTGGCGTTGACTTCTAAGGCCCTAACTATTCGATCAGGTGGAGCAACGCCCTAGAGTGAAACCTAGGTTTCTCGAAATGTAGAAATGACCATAACTTTCACACTGGTTGCAATTATTCATTTTATACGATGGAAAAACTGTTGTACTTATACTGTATTTTAATCTTATGGCGTTGAATTCTATGTCCCTAGCTATTCGATATGGTGGAGCAACGCCCTAGAGTGAAACCTAGGTTACCCGGAACGTAGAAATGACCAGTACTTTCATACTGTTTGCAGTTATTCCTGTTATACGATGGAAAAACCTTTGCATCTATATTGTATTTTATGCTTCCGGCGTTGACTTCTAAGGCCCTAGCTATTCGATTTGGTGGAGCAACACCCTAGAGTGAAACCTAGGTTGCTCGAAATGTAGAAATCACCATAACTTTCACACTGGTTGCAATTATTCGTTTTATATGATGGAAAAACTGTTGTATTTATATTGTATTTTATGCTTCCGGCGTTGACTTCATAGGCCCTAACTATTCAATCTGTTGGAGCAACGCCCTAGGGTGAAGCCTAGGTTGCCCGGAACGTAGAAATGACCATAACTTTCACACTGGTTGCAATTATTCGTTTTATACGATGGAAAAGCTGTTCTATTTATTTTGTATTTAATGCTTCGGGCGTTGACTTCTTAGGCCCTAACTATTCGATCTGGTGGAACAACGCCCTAGAGTGAAGCCTAGGTTGCCTGGAACGTAGAAATGACCATCACTTTTACACGGGTTGCAATTATTCCTGTTATAGGATGGAAAGACTGTTGTATTTTTATTGTATTTTATGCTTCACGCGTTGACTTCTGAGGCCGTAGCTATTCGATGTCGTGGATGAACGCCTTACAGTGAAGCCTAGGTTGCCCGGAACGTAGAAATGTCCATATCTTTCACACTGTTTGCAATTATTCATTTTATACGATGGCAATGCTGTTGTATTTATATTGTATTTTATGCTTCTGGCGTTGACTTCTTAGGCCGTAACTATACCATCTGGTGGAGCAACGCCCTGGAGTGAAACCTAGGTTTCCCGGAACGTAGAAATGACCACTACTATCACACTGGTTGCAAATAATTCCTGCTATACGATGGAAAAACTGTTGTATTTTTATTGCATTTTATGCTTCGGGCATTGACTTCTAAGGCCCTAACTATTCAACCTGTTGGAGCAACGCCCTAGGGTGAAGCCTAGGTTGCCCGGAACGTAGAAATGACCATAACTTTCACACAGGATGCAATTATTCGTTTTATACGATGGAAAAGCTGTTGTATTTATATCGTATTTTATGCTTCCGGCGTTGACTTCTTAGGCCCTAACTATTCAATCTGTTGGAGCAACGCCCTAGGGTGAAGCCTAGGTTGCCCGGAACCTAGAAATGACCATAACTTTCACACTGGTTGCAATTATTCGTTTTATACGATGGAAAAGCTGTTGTATTTATATCGTATTTTATGCTTCTGGCGTTGACTTCTTAGGCCCTAACTATTCCATCTGATGGAACAACGCCCTATGGTGAAGCCTAGATTGCCGGGAACGTTGAAATGACCATAACTTTCACTCTGGTTGCTAATATTCGTTTTATACGATGTAAAAACTGTTGTACTTATATTGTATTTTATTCTTCTGGCGTTGAATTCTAAGTCCCTAGCTTTTCGATCTCGTGGAGCAACGCCCTAGCGTGAAACCTAGGTTACCCGGAACGTAGAAATGACCAGTACTTTCACACTGGTTGCAGTTATTCCTGTTATACGATGGAAAAACTGTTGCACCTTTATTGTATTTTATGCTTCTGGCGTTGACATCTAAGGCCCTAACTGTTTGATCTGGTGGAGCAACGCCCTAGAGTGAAGCCTAGGTTGCCGGGAACGTAGAAGTGACCATAACTTTCACACTGGTTGCTATTATTCGTTTTATACGATGGAAAAACTGTTATATCTATATTTTATTTTATGCTTCTGGCGTTGACTTCTTAGGCCCTAACTATTCGATCTGGTGGAACAACACCCTAGAGTGAAGCCTAGGTTGCCTGGAACGTAGAAATGACCATCACTTTTACACGGGTTGCAATTATTCCTGTTATACCATGAAAAGACTGTTGTATTTCTATTGTATTTTGTGCCTCAGGCGTAGGCTTCTAAGGCCGTAGCTATTCGATATGGTGGAGCACCGCCCTAGAGTGAAGCCGAGGTTGCTCGGAACGTAGAAATGACCACTTCTTTCACACTGTTTGCAATTATTCATTTAATATGATGGAACAGCTGTTGTATTTATATCGTATTTTATGCTTCGGGCGTTGACTTCTTAGGCCCTAACTATTCAATCTGTTGGAGCAACGCCCTAGGGTGAAGCCTAGGTTGCCCGGAACCTAGAAATGACCATAACTTTCACACTGGTTGCAATTATTCGTTTTATACGATGGAAAAGCTGTTGTATTTATATCGTATTTTATGCTTCTGGCGTTGACTTCTTAGGCCCTAACTATTCCATCTGATGGAACAACGCCCTAGGGTGAAGCCTAGATTGCCCGGAACGTTGAAATGACCATAACTTTCACTCTGGTTGCTAATATTCGTTTTATACGATGTAAAAACTGTTGTACTTATATTGTATTTTATTCTTCTGGCGTTGAATTCTAAGTCCCTAGCTTTTCGATCTCGTGGAGCAACGCCCTAGCGTGAAACCTAGGTTACCCGGAACGTAGAAATGACCAGTACTTTCACACTGGTTGCAGTTATTCCTGTTATACGATGGAAAAACTGTTGCACCTTTATTGTATTTTATGCTTCTGGCGTTGACATCTAAGGCCCTAACTGTTTGATCTGGTGGAGCAACGCCCTAGAGTGAAGCCTAGGTTGCCGGGAACGTAGAAGTGACCATAACTTTCACACTGGTTGCTATTATTCGTTTTATACGATGGAAAAACTGTTATATCTATATTTTATTTTATGCTTCTGGCGTTGACTTCTTAGGCCCTAACTATTCGATCTGGTGGAACAACACCCTAGAGTGAAGCCTAGGTTGCCTGGAACGTAGAAATGACCATCACTTTTACACGGGTTGCAATTATTCCTGTTATACCATGAAAAGACTGTTGTATTTCTATTGTATTTTGTGCCTCAGGCGTAGGCTTCTAAGGCCGTAGCTATTCGATATGGTGGAGCACCGCCCTAGAGTGAAGCCGAGGTTGCTCGGAACGTAGAAATGACCACTTCTTTCACACTGTTTGCAATTATTCATTTAATATGATGGAACAGCTGTTGTATTTATATCGTATTTTATGCTTCGGGCGTTGACTTCTTAGGCCCTAACATTTCGATCTGGTGGAGCAACGCCCTAGAGTGTAGCCTAGGTTGCACGGAATGTAGAAATGACCATAACTTTCACACTGGTTGCAATTATTCGTTTTATACGATGGAAAAGCTGTTGCATCTTTATCGTATTTTATGCTTCGGGCGTTGACTTCTTAGGCCGTAACTATTCGATCTGGTGGAGCAACGCCCTGGAGTGAAACCTAGGTTGCCCGGAACGTAGAAATGACCACTACTATCACACTGGTTGCAAATTATTCCTGCTATACGATGGAAAAACTGTTGTATTTTTATTGCATTTTATGCTTCGGGCTTTGACTTCTAAGGCCCTAACTATTCATTCTGTTGCCCGGAACGTAAAAATGACCATAACTTTCACACTGGTTGCTATTATTCGTTTTATATGATGGAAAAGCTGTTGTACTTATATTGTAATTTATGCTTCTGGCGTTGACTTCTTAGGCCCTAACTATTTGATCTGGTGGACCACCGCCCTAGAGTGAAGCCTAGGTTGCCCGGAACGTAGGACATACCATTACCTTCACACTGGTTGCAATTATTGCTTGTATGCGATGGAAAAACTGTTGCACCTTTTTTGTATTTTATGCTTCTGGCGTTGTCTCCATAGGCCCTAACTATTCAATCTGTTGGAGCAACGCCCTAGGGTGAAGCCTAGGTTGCCCAGAACGTAGAAATGACCATAACTTTCACACTGGTTGCAATTATTCGTTTTATACGATGGAAAAGCTGTTGTATTTATATCGTATTTTATGCTTCTGGCGTTGACTTCTTAGGCCCTAACTATTCCATCTGATGGAACAACGCCCTAGGGTGAAGCCTAGATTGCCCGGAACGTTGAAATGACCATAACTTTCACACTGGTTGCTAATATTCGTTTTATACGATGGAAAAACTGTTATATTTATATTGTATTTTATTCTTATGACGTTGAATTCTAAGTCCCTAGCTATTCGATCTGGTGGAGCAACGCCCTCGAGTGAAACCTAGGTTACCCGGAACGTAGAAATGACCAGTACTTTCACACTGTTTGCAGTTATTCCTGTTATACGATGGAAAAACTGTTGTATCTTTATTGTATTTTATGCTTCTGGCGTTGACTTCTAAGGCCCTAACTATTCGATCAGGTGGAGCAACGCCCTAGAGTGAAACCTAGGTTTCTCGAAATGTAGAAATGACCATAACTTTCACACTGGTTGCAATTATTCATTTTATACGATGGAAAAACTGTTGTACTTATACTGTATTTTAATCTTATGGCGTTGAATTCTATGTCCCTAGCTATTCGATATGGTGGAGCAACGCCCTGGAGTGAAACCTAGGTTACCCGGAACGTAGAAATGACCAGTACTTTCATACTGTTTGCAGTTATTCCTGTTATACGATGGAAAAACTTTTGCATCTATATTGTATTTTATGCTTCCGGCGTTGACTTCTAAGGCCCTAGCTATTCGATTTGGTGGAGCAACACCCTAGAGTGAAACCTAGGTTGCTCGAAATGTAGAAATGACCATAACTTTCACACTGGTTGCAATTATTCGTTTTATATGATGGAAAAACTGTTGTATTTATATTGTATTTTATGCTTCCGGCGTTGACTTCATAGGCCCTAACTATTCAATCTGTTGGAGCAACGCCCTAGGGTGAAGCCTAGGTTGCCCGGAACGTAGAAATGACCATAACTTTCACACTGGTTGCAATTATTCGTTTTATACGATGGAAAAGCTATTCTATTTATTTTGTATTTAATGCTTCGGGCGTTGACTTCTTAGGCCCTAACTATTCGATCTGGTGGAACAACGCCCTAGAGTGAAGCCTAGGTTGCCTGGAACGTAGAAATGACCATCACTTTTACACGGGTTGCAATTATTCCTGTTATAGGATGGAAAGACTGTTGTATTTTTATTGTATTTTATGCTTCACGCGTTGACTTCTGAGGCCGTAGCTATTCGATGTCGTGGATGAACGCCTTAGAGTGAAGCCTAGGTTGCCCGGAACGTAGAAATGTCCATATCTTTCACACTGTTTGCAATTATTCATTTTATACGATGGCAATGCTGTTGTATTTATATTGTATTTTATGCTTCTGGCGTTGACTTCTTAGGCCGTAACTATACGATCTGGTGGAGCAACGCCCTGGAGTGAAACCTAGGTTTCCCGGAACGTAGAAATGACCACTACTATCACACTGGTTGCAAATAATTCCTGCTATACGATGGAAAAACTGTTGTATTTTTATTGCATTTTATGCTTCGGGCATTGACTTCTAAGGCCCTAACTATTCAATCTGTTGGAGCAACGCCCTAGGGTGAAGCCTAGGTTGCCCGGAACGTAGAAATGACCATAACTTTCACACAGGATGCAATTATTCGTTTTATACGATGGAAAAGCTGTTGTATTTATATCGTATTTTATGCTTCTGGCGTTGACTTCTTAGGCCCTAACTATTCCATCTGATGGAACAACGCCCTAGGGTGAAGCCTAGATTGCCCGGAACGTTGAAATGACCATAACTTTCACTCTGGTTGCTAATATTCGTTTTATACGATGTAAAAACTGTTGTACATATATTGTATTTTATTCTTCTGGCGTTGAATTCTAAGTCCCTAGCTTTTCGATCTCGTGGAGCAACGCCCTAGCGTGAAACCTAGGTTACCCGGAACGTAGAAATGACCAGTACTTTCACACTGGTTGCAGTTATTCCTGTTATACGATGGAAAAACTGTTGCACCTTTATTGTATTTTATGCTTCTGGCGTTGACATCTAAGGCCCTAACTGTTTGATCTGGTGGAGCAACGCCCTAGAGTGAAGCCTAGGTTGCCGGGAACGTAGAAATGACCAGTACTTTCACACTGGTTGCAGTTATTCCTGTTATACGATGGAAAAACTGTTGCACCTTTATTGTATTTTATGCATTTCGCGTTGACATCTAAGGCCCAAACTATTCGATCTGGTGGAACAAGGCCCTAGAGTGAAGCCTAGGCTGCTCGGAACGTAGAAATGACCATAAATTTCACACTGGTTGCCATTATTCGTTTTCTACGATGGAAAAGCTGTTGTATTTATATCGTATTTTATGCTTCTGGCGTTGACTTCCAAAGTCCTAACTATTCGATCTGGTGGAGCAACGCCCTAGAGTGAAGCCTAGGTTGCCCGGGAAGTAGAAATGACCATAACTTTCACACTGGTTGCTATTATTCGTTTTATACGATGGAAAAGCTGTTGTACATATATTGTATTTTATTCTTCTGGCGTTGAATTCTAAGTCCCTAGCTTTTCGATCTCGTGGAGCAACGCCCTAGCGTGAAACCTAGGTTACCCGGAACGTAGAAATGACCAGTACTTTCACACTGGTTGCAGTTATTCCTGTTATACGATGGAAAAACTGTTGCACCTTTATTGTGTTTTATGCTTCTGGCGTTGACATCTAAGGCCCTAACTGTTTGATCTGGTGGAGCAACGCCCTAGAGTGAAGCCTAGGTTGCCGGGAACGTAGAAGTGACCATAACTTTCACACTGGTTGCTATTATTCGTTTTATACGATGGAAAAACTGTTATATCTATATTTTATTTTATGCTTCTGGCGTTGACTTCTTAGGCCCTAACTATTCGATCTGGTGGAACAACACCCTAGAGTGAAGCCTAGGTTGCCTGGAACGTAGAAATGACCATCACTTTTACACGGGTTGCAATTATTCCTGTTATACCATGAAAAGACTGTTGTATTTCTATTGTATTTTGTGCCTCAGGCGTAGGCTTCTAAGGCCGTAGCTATTCGATATGGTGGAGCACCGCCCTAGAGTGAAGCCGAGGTTGCTCGGAACGTAGAAATGACCACTTCTTTCACACTGTTTGCAATTATTCATTTAATATGATGGAACAGCTGTTGTATTTATATCGTATTTTATGCTTCGGGCGTTGACTTCTTAGGCCCTAACATTTCGATCTGGTGGAGCAACGCCCTAGAGTGTAGCCTAGGTTGCACGGAATGTAGAAATAGCCATAACTTTCACACTGGTTGCAATTATTCGTTTTATACGATGGAAAAGCTGTTGCATCTTTATCGTATTTTATGCTTCGGGCGTTGACTTCTTAGGCCGTAACTATTCGATCTGGTGGAGCAACGCCCTGGAGTGAAACCTAGGTTGCCCGGAACGTAGAAATGACCACTACTATCACACTGGTTGCAAATTATTCCTGCTATACGATGGAAAAACTGTTGTATTTTTATTGCATTTTATGCTTCGGGCTTTGACTTCTAAGGCCCTAACTATTCATTCTGTTGCCCGGAACGTAAAAATGACCATAACTTTCACACTGGTTGCTATTATTCGTTTTATATGATGGAAAAGCTGTTGTACTTATATTGTAATTTATGCTTCTGGCGTTGACTTCTTAGGCCCTAACTATTTGAACTGGTGGACCACCGCCCTAGAGTGAAGCCTAGGTTGCCCGGAACGTAGGACATACCATTACCTTCACACTGGTTGCAATTATTGCTTGTATGCGATGGAAAAACTGTTGCACCTTTTTTGTATTTTATGCTTCTGGCGTTGTCTCCATAGGCCCAAACTATTCGATCTGGCGGAGCAACGTCCTAGAGTGAAGCCTAGGTTGACCGGAACGTAGAAATGACCATAACTTTCACACTGGTTGCTATTATTCGTTTTATATGATGGAAAAGCTGTTGTACTTATATTGTAATTTATGCTTCTGGCGTTGACTTCTGAGGCGCTAACTATTCGATCTGGTGGAACAACGCCCTATGGTGAAGCCTAGGTTGCCCGGAACGTAGAAATGACCAGTACTTTCACACTGGTTGCAGTTATTCCTGTTATACGATGGAAAAACTGTTGCACCTTTATTGTATTTTATGCATTTCGCGTTGACATCTAAGGCCCAAACTATTCGATCTGGTGGAACAAGGCCCTAGAGTGAAGCCTAGGCTGCTCGGAACGTAGAAATGGCCATAAATTTCACACTGGTTGCCATTATTCGTTTTCTACGATGGAAAAGCTGTTGTATTTATATCGTATTTTATGCTTCTGGCGTTGACTTCCAAAGTCCTAACTATTCGATCTGGTGGAGCAGCGCCCTAGAGTGAAGCCTAGGTTGCCCGGGAAGTAGAAATGACCATAACTTTCACACTGGTTGCTATTATTCGTTTTATACGATGGAAAAGCTGTTATACTTATATTGCATTTTATGCTTTTGGCATTGAGTTCTAAGTCCCTAGCTATTCCATCTGGTGGAGCAACACCCTAGCGTGAAGCGTAGGTTGTCCGGAACGTAGAAATGACCATTACTTCCACACTGTTTGCAATTATACATTACATCCGACGGAAAAGCTGTTGTACTTATATTGTAAATTATGCTTCTGGCGTTAACTTCTTAGGCCCTAACTATTTGATCTGGTGGACCACCGCCCTAGAGTGAAGCCTAGGTTGCCCGGAACGTAGGCCATAGCATTACCTTCACACTGGTTGCAATTATTCATTTTATACGATGGAAAAACTGATGTACTTATATTGAATTTTATCCTTCTGGCGTTGAATTCTAAGTCCCTAGCTATTCGTTCTGGTGGAGCAACGACCTAGGGTGAAACCTAGGTTACCCGGAACGCAGAAATGACCAGTACTTTCACACTGGTTACAGTTATTGGTTTTATACGATGGCAAAGCTGTTGTATTTATAATGTATTCTATGCTCCTGGCGTTGACTTCTAAGGCCGTAGCTATTAGATGTGGTGGACCAACGCCCTAGAGTGACGCCTAGGTTGAACGGAACGTAGAAATGACAACTACTTTCACAATGTCTGCAATTTATTCGTTTTGTATGTTGGGAATGCCGTTGTATTTATATTGTATTTTATGCTTCGGGCGTTGACTTCTAAGTCCCTAGGTATTCGATCTGGTGGAGCGACAACCTAGGGTGAAACCTAGGTTACCCGGAACGTAGATATGACCAGTACTTTCACACTGGTTACAGTTATTCGTTTTATACAATGGAAAAACTGTTCTATTTATTTTGCATTTTATGCTTCGGGCGTTGACTTCTGAGGCGCTAACTATTCGATCTGGTGGAACAACGCCCTATGGTGAAGCCTAGGTTGCCCGGAACGTAGAAATGACCATAACTTTCACACTGGTTGCAGTTATTCCTTTTATACAATGGAAAAGCTGTTGTACTTATATTGTATTTTATTCTTCTGGCGTTGAATTCTAAGTCCCTAGCTATTCTATCTGGAGGAGCAACGCCCTAGAGTGAAGCTTAGGTTGCCCGGGAACTAGAAATGACCATAACTTTCACACTGGTTGCAAATATTCCTGTTACACGATGGAAAAACTGCTGCACCTTTATTGTGTTTTATGCTTCTGGTGTTGACTTCATAGGCCCTAACTATTCGATCTGGTGGAGCAACGTCCTAGAGTGAAGCCTAGGTTGACCGGAACGTTGAAATGACCATAACTTTCACACTGGTTACCATTATTCGTTTTATACGATGGAAAAGCTGTTGTATTTATATCGTGTTTTATGCTTCTGGCGTTCACTTTTAAGGCCGTAGCTATTAGATGTGGTGGAGCAACGCCTTAGAGTGTCGCATAGGTTGCCCGGAACGTAGAAATGACCATTACTTTCACAATTTTTGCAAATATTCATTCTATACGATGGAAAAACTGTTGTACTTATATTGTATTTTATTCTTCTGGCGTTGAATTCTAAGTCCCTAGCTATTCTATCTGGTGGAGCAACGCCCTAGAGTGAAACCTAGGTTACCCGGAACGTAGAAATGACCAGTACTTTCACACTGGTTGCAGTTATTCCTGTCATACGATGGAAAAACTGTTGCACCTTTATTGTATTTTATGCATCTCACGTTGACATCGAAGGCCCTAACTAATCTATCTGGTGGAGCAACGCCCTAGAGTGACGCCTAGGTTACCCGGAACGTAGAAATGACCATTACTTTCACACTGTTTGCAATTATTCGTTTTATACGTTGGGAAAGCCGTTGTATTTATATTCTATTTTATGCTTCTGGCGTTGACTTCTAAGGCCGTAGCTATTAGATGTAGTGGAGCAAGGCCCTAGAGTGACGCCTAGGCTGCCCGGAATGTAGAAATGACCATTACTTTCACAATGTCTGCAATTATTCATTTTATACGATGGAAAAACAGTTGTACTTATATTGTATTTTATCTTTCTGGCGTTGAATTCTAAGTCCCTAGCTACTCGATCTGGTGGAGCGACAACCTAGGGTGAAACCTAGGTTACCCGGAACGTAGAAATGACCAGTACTTTCACACTGGTTACAGTTATTCGTTTTATACAATGGAAAAACTGTTCTATTTATTTTGCATTTTATGCTTCGGGCGTTGACTTCTGAGGCGCTAACTATTCGATCTGGTGGAACAACGCCCTAGGGTGAAGCCTAGGTTGCCCGGACCGTAGAAATGACCAGTACTTTCACACTGGTTGCAGTTATTCCTGTTATACGATGGAAAAACTGTTGCACCTTTATTGTATTTTATGCATTTCGCGTTGACATCTAAGGCCCTAACTATTCGATCTGGTGGAACAAGGCCCTAGAGTGAAGCCTAGGCTGCTCGGAACGTAGAAATGACCATAAATTTCACACTGGTTGCCATTATTCGTTTTCTACGATGGAAAAGCTGTTGTATTTATATCGTATTTTGTGCTTCTGGCGTTGACTTCCAAAGTCCTAACTATTCGATCTGGTGGAGCAACGCCCTAGAGTGAAGCCTAGGTTGCCCGGGAAGTAGAAATGACCATAACTTTCACACTGGTTGCTATTATTCGTTTTATACGATGGAAAAGCTGTTATACTTATATTGCATTTTATGCTTTTGGCATTGAGTTCTAAGTCCCTAGCTATTCCATCTGGTGGAGCAACACCCTAGCGTGAAGCGTAGGTTGTCCGGAACGTAGAAATGACCATTACTTCCACACTGTTTGCAATTATACATTACATACGATGGAAAAGCTGTTGTACTTATATTGTAAATTATGCTTCTGGCGTTAACTTCTTAGGCCCTAACTATTTGATCTGGTGGAGCACCGACCTAGAGTGAAGCCTAGGTTGCCCGGAACGTAGGCCATACCATTACCTTCACACTGGTTGCAATTATTCATTTTATACGATGGAAAAACTGATGTACTAATATTGTATTTTATCCTTCTGGCGTTGAATTCTAAGTCCCTAGCTATTCGTTCTGGTGGAGCAACGACCTAGGGTGAAACCTAGGTTACCCGGAACGCAGAAATGACCAGTACTTTCACACTGGTTACAGTTATCGGTTTTATACGATGGCAAAGCTGTTGTATTTATAATGTATTCTATGCTCCTGGCGTTGACTTGTAAGGCCGTAGCTATTAGATGTGGTTGACCAACGCCCTAGAGTGACGCCTAGGTTGACCGGAACGTAGAAATGACCATTACTTTCACAATGTCTGCAATTATTCGTTTTGTATGTTGGGAATGCCGTTGTATTTATATTGTATTTTATGCTTCGGACGTTGACTTCTAAGGCCCTAGCTATCGGATCTGGTCGAGCAACGCCCTAGGGTGAAGCCTAGGTTGCCCGGAACGTAGAAATGACCATAACTTTCACACTGGTTGCTATTATTCCTTTTATACAATGGAAAAGCTGTTGTACTTATATTGTATTTTATTCTTCTGGCGTTGAATTCTAAGTCCCTAGCTATACTAACTGGAGGAGCAACGCCCTAGAGTGAAGCTTAGGTTGCCCGGGAAGTAGAAATGACCATAACATTCACACTGGTTGCAATTATTCCTGTTACACGATGGAAAAACTGTTGCACCTTTATTGTGTTTTATGCTTCTGGTGTTGACTTCATAGGCCCTAACTATTCGATCTGGTGGAGCAACGTCCTAGAGTGAAGCCTAGGTTGACCGGAACGTAGAAATGACCATAACTTTCACACTGGTTACCATTATTCGTTTTATACGATGGAAAAGCTGTTGTATTTATATTGTGTTTTATGCTTCTGGCGTTCACTTTTAAGGCCGTAGCTATTAGATGTGGTGGAGCAACGCCGTAGAGTGTCGCATAGGTTGCCCGGAACGTAGAAATGACCATTACTTTCACAATTTTTGCAAATATTCATTTTATACGATGGAAAAACTGTTGTACTTATATTGTATTTTATTCTTATGGCGTTGAATTCTAAGTCCCTAGCTATTCTATCTGGTGGAGCAACGCCCTAGAGTGAAACCTAGGTTACCCGGAACGTAGAAATGACCAGTACTTTCACACTGGTTGCAGTTATTCCTGTTATACGATGGAAAAACTGTTGCACCTTTATTGTATTTTATGTATCTCGCGTTGACATCTAAGGCCCCAACTATTCGATCTGGTGGAGCAAGGCCCTAGAGTGAAGCCTAGGCTGCTCGGAACGTAGAAATGACCATAGATTTCACACTGGTTGCCATTATTCGTTTTCTACGATGGAAAAGCTGTTGTATTTATATCGTATTTTATGCTTCTGGCGTTGACTTCTTAGGCCCTAACTATTCCATCTGGTGGAACAACGCCCTAGGGTCAAGCCTAGGTTGACCGGAACGTAGAAATGACCATAACTTTCACACTGGTAGCAATTATTCGTTTTACACATGGAAAAATTGTTCCATTTTTTTGTATTTTATGCTTCAGGCGTTGACTTCTAAGGCCCTAGCTATTCGATCTGGTGGAGCAACGCCCTAGAGTGAAACCTAGGTTACCCGGAACGTAGAAATGACCAGTACTTTCACACTGTTTGCAGTTACTCCTGTTGTACGATGGAAAAACTGTTGCATCTTCATTGTATTTTATGCTTCTGGCGTTGACTTCTAAGGCCCTAACTATTCGATCTGGTGGAGCAACGCCCTAGAGTGACGCCTAGGTTACCCGGAACGTAGAAATGACCATTACTTTCACACTGTTTGCAATTATTCGTTTTATACGTTGGGAAAGTCGTTGTATTTATACTCTATTTTATGCTTCTGGCGTTGACTTCTAAGGCCGTAGCTATTAGATGTGGTGGAACAAGGCCCTAGAGTGACGCCTAGGTTGCCCGGAATGTAGAATTGACCATTACTTTCACAATGTCTGCAATTATTCATTTTATACGATGGAAAAACTGTTGTACTTATATTGTATTTTATCCTTCTGGCGTTGAATTCTGAGTCCCTAGCTATTCGATCTGGTGGAGCAACGACCTAGGGTGTAACCTAGGTTACCCGGAACGTAGAAATGACCAGTACTTTCACACTGGTTGCAGTTATTCGTTTTATACAATGGAACAACTGTTCTATTTGTTTTGCATTTTATGCTTCGGGCGTTGACTTCCAAAGTCCTAACTATTCGATCTGGTGGAGCAACGCCCTAGAGTGAAGCCTAGGTTGCCCGGGAAGTAGAAATGACCATAACTTTCACACTGGTTGCAATTATTCGTTTTATACGATGGAAAAGCTGTTATACTTATATTGCATTTTATGCTTTTGGCATTGAGTTCTAAGTCCCTAGCTATTCCATCTGGTGGAGCAACACCCTAGCGTGAAGCGTAGGTTGTCCGGAACGTAGAAATGACCATTACTTCCACACTGTTTGCAATTATACATTACATACGAAGGAAAAGCTGTTGTACTTATATTGTAAATTATGCTTCTGGCGTTAACTTCTTAGGCCCTAACTATTTGATCTGCTGGAGCACCGCCCTAGAGTGAAGCCTAGGTTGCCCGGAACGTAGAACATACCATTACCTTCACACTGGTTGCAATTATTCATTTTATACGATGGAAAAACTGATGTACTTATATTGTATTTTATCCTTCTGGCGTTGAATTCTAAGTCCCTAGCTATTCGTTCTGGTGGAGCAACGACCTAGGGTGAAACCTAGGTTACCCGGAACGCAGAAATGACCAGTACTTTCACACTGGTTACAGTTATTGGTTTTATACGATGGCAAAGCTGTTGTATTTATAATGTATTCTATGCTCCTGGCGTTGACTTCTAAGGCCGTAGCTACTAGATGTGGTGGACCAACGCCCTAGAGTGACGCCTAGGTTGAACGGAACGTGGAAATGACCATAACTTTCACACTGGTTGCAAATATTCCTGTTACACGATGGAAAAACTGTTGCACCTTTATTGTGTTTTATGCTTCTGGTGTTGACTTCATAGGCCCTAACTATTCGATCTGGTGGAGCAACGTCCTAGAGTGAAGCCTAGGTTGACCGGAACGTAGAAATGACCATAACTTTCACACTGGTTACCATTATTCGTTTTATACGATGGAAAAGCAGTTGTATTTATATCGTGTTTTATGCTTCTGGCGTTCACTTTTAAGGCCGTAGCTATTCGATCTGATGGAGCAACGCCCTAGAGTGAAGCCTAGGCTGCTCGGAACGTAGAAATGACCATAAATTTCACACTGGTTGCCATTATTCGTTTTCTACGATGGAGAAGCTGTTGTATTTATATCGTATTTTATGCTTCTGGCGTTGACTTCTTAGGCCCTAACTATTCCATCTGGTGGAACAACGCCCTAGGGTCAAGCCTAGGTTGCCCGGAACGTAGAAATGACCATAACTTTCACACTGGTAGCAATTATTCGTTTTACACATGGAAAAACTGTTCTATTTTTTTGTATTTTATGCTTCAGGCGTTGGCTTCTAAGGCCCTAGCTATTCGATCTGGTGGAGCAACGCCCTAGAGTGAAACCTAGGTTACCCGGAACGTAGAAATGACCAGTACTTTCACACTGTTTGCAGTTACTCCTGTTGTACGATGGAAAAACTGTTGCATCTTTATTGTATTTTATGCTTCTGGCGTTGACTTCTAAGGCCCTAACTATTCGATCTGGTGGAGCAACGTCCTAGAGTAACGCCTAGGTTACCCGGAACGTAGAAATGACCATTACTTTCACACTGTTTGCAATTATTCGTTTTATACGTTGGGAAAGCCGTTGTATTTATATCCTATTTTATGCTTCTGGCGTTGACTTCTAAGGCCGTAGCTATTAGATGTAGTGGAGCAAGGCCATAGAGTGACGCCTAGGCTGCCCGGAATTTAGAAATGACCATTACTTTCACAATGTCTGCAATTATTCATTTTATACGATGGAAAAACTGTTGTACTTATATTGTATTTTATTCTTATGGCGTTGAATTCTAAGTCCCTAGCTATTCTATCTGGTGGAGCAACGCCCTAGAGTGAAACCTAGGTTACCCGGAACGTAGAAATGACCAGTACCTTCACACTGGTTGCAGTTATTCCTGTTATACGATGGAAAAACTGTTGCACCTTTATTGTATTTTATGCATCTCGCGTTGACATCTAAGGCCCTAACTTTTCGATCTGGTGGAGCAAGGCCCTAGAGTGAAGCCTAGGCTGCTCGGAACGTAGAAATGACCATAAATTTCACACTGGTTGCCATTATTCGTTTTCTACGATGGAAAAGCTGTTGTATTTATATCGTATTTTATGCTTCTGGCGTTGACTTCTTAGGCCCTAACTATTCCATCTGGTGGAACAACGCCCTAGGGTGAAGCCTAGGTTGCCCGGAACGTAGAAATGACCATAACTTTCACACTGGTAGCAATTATTCGTTTTACACATGGAAAAACTGTTCTATTTTTTTGTATTGTGTGCTTCAGGCGTTGACTTCTAAGGCCCTAGCTATTCGATCTGGTGGAGCAACGCCCTAGAGTGAAACCTAGGTTACCCGGAACGTAGAAATGACCAGTACTTTCACACTGTTTGCAGTTACTCCTGTTGTACGATGGAAAAACTGTTGCATCTTCATTGTATTTTATGCTTCTGGCGTTGACTTCTAAGGCCCTAACTATTCGATCTGGTGGAGCAACGCCCTAGAGTGACGCCTAGGTTACCCGGAACGTAGAAATGACCATTACTTTCACACTGTATGCAATTATTCGTTTTATACGTTGGGAAAGCCGTTGTATTTATATTCTATTTTATGCTTCTGGCGTTGACTTCTAAGGCCGTAGCTATTAGATTTAGTGGAGCAAGGCCCTAGAGTGACGCCTAGGCTGCCCGGAATGTAGAAATGACCATTACTTTCACAATGTCTGCAATTATTCATTTTATACGATGGAAAAACTGTTGTACTTATATTGTATTTTATCCTTCTGGCGTTGACTTCTAAGGTCCTAACTATTCGATCTGGTGGAGCAACGTCCTAGAGTGAAGCCGAGGTTGCCCGGGAAGTAGAAATGACCATAACTTTCACACTGGTTGCAGTTACTCGTTTTATACAATGGAACAACTGTTCTATTTATTTCGCATTTTATGCTTCGGGCGTTCACTTCTAAAGCCCTAGCTATTAGATCTGGTGGAGCAACGCCCTAGAGTGAAACCTAGGGTACCCGGAACGTAGAAATGACCAGTACTTTCACACTGTCTGCAGTTATTCCTGTTGTATGATGGAAAAACTGTTGCATCTTTATTGTATTTTATGCTTCTGGCGTTGACTTCTAAGGCCCTAACTATTCGATCTGGTGGAGCAACGCCCTAGAGTGAAGCCTAGGTTGCTCGGAACGTAGAAACGACCATTACCTTCACACTGCTTGCAATTATTCATTTTATACCATGGCAAAGCTGTTGTACTTATATTGTAAATTATGCTTCTGGCGTTAACTTCTTAGGCCCTAACTATTTGATCTGGTGGAGCACCGACCTAGAGTGAAGCCTAGGTTGCCCGGAACGTAGGCCATACCATTACCTTCACACTGGTTGCAATTATTCATTTTATACGATGGAAAAACTGATGTACTAATATTGTATTTTATCCTTCTGGCGTTGAATTCTAAGTCCCTAGCTATTCGTTCTGGTGGAGCAACGACCTAGGGTGAAACCTAGGTTACCCGGAACGCAGAAATGACCAGTACTTTCACACTGGTTACAGTTATTGGTTTTATACGATGGCAAAGCGGTTGTATTTATAATGTATTCTATGCTCCTGGCGTTGACTTCTAAGGCCGTAGCTATTAGATGTGGTTGACCAACGCCCTAGAGTGACGCCTAGGTTGACCGGAACGTAGAAATGACCATTACTTTCACAATGTCTGCAATTATTCGTTTTGTATGTTGGGAATGCCGTTGTATTTATATTGTATTTTATGCTTCGGACGTTGACTTCTAAGGCCCTAGCTATCGGATCTGGTCGAGCAACGCCCTAGGGTGAAGCCTAGGTTGCCCGGAACGTAGAAATGACCATAACTTTCACACTGGTTGCTATTATTCCTTTTATACAATGGAAAAGCTGTTGTACTTATATTGTATTTTATTCTTCTGGCGTTGAATTCTAAGTCCCTAGCTATTCTAACTGGAGGAGCAACGCCCTAGAGTGAAGCTTAGGTTGCCCGGGAAGTAGAAATGACCATAACTTTCACACTGGTTGCAATTATTCCTGTTACACGATGGAAAAGCTGTTGCACCTTTATTGTGTTTTATGCTTCTGGTGTTGACTTCATAGGCCCTAACTATTCGATCTGGTGGAGCAACGTCCTAGAGTGAAGCCTAGGTTGACCGGAACGTAGAAATGACCATAGCTTTCACACTGGTTACCATTATTCGTTTTATACGATGGAAAAGCTGTTGTATTTATATCGTGTTTTATGCTTCTGGCGTTCACTTTTAAGGCCGTAGCTATTAGATGTGGTGGAGCAACGCCGTAGAGTGTCGCATAGGTTGCCCGGAACGTAGAAATGACCATTACTTTCACACTGGTTGCAGTTTTTCCTGTTATACGATGGAAAAACTGTTGCACCTTTATTGTATTTTATGCATCTCGCGTTGACATCTAAGGCCCTAACTATTCGATCTGGTGGAGCAAGGCCCTAGAGTGAAGCCTAGGCTGCTCGGAACGTAGAAATGACCATAAATTTCACACTGGTTGCCATTATTCGTTTTCTACGATGGAAAAGCTGTTGTATTTATATCGTATTTTATGCTTCTGGCGTTGACTTCTTAGGCCCTAACTATTCCATCTGGTGGAACAACGCCCTAGGGTCAAGCCTAGGTTGCCCGGAACGTAGAAATGACCATAACTTTCACACTGGTAGCAATTATTCGTTTTACACATGGAAAAATTGTTCCATTTTTTTGTATTTTATGCTTCAGGCGTTGACTTCTAAGGCCCTAGCTATTCGATCTGGTGGAGCAACGCCCTAGAGTGAAACCTAGGTTACCCGGAACGTAGAAATGACCAGTACTTTCACACTGTTTGCAGTTACTCCTGTTGTACGATGGAAAAACTGTTGCATCTTTATTGTATTTTATGCTTCTGGCGTTGACTTCTAAGGCCCTAACTATTCGATCTGGTGGAGCAACGCCCTAGAGTGACGCCTAGGTTACCCGGAACGTAGAAATGACCATTACTTTCACACTGTTTGCAATTATTCGTTTTATACGTTGGGAAAGTCGTTGTATTTATATTCTATTTTATGCTTCTGGCGTTGACTTCTAAGGCCGTAGCTATTAGATGTGGTGGAACAAGGCCCTAGAGTGACGCCTAGGTTGCCCGGAATGTAGAATTGACCATTACTTTCACAATGTCTGCAATTATTCATTTTATACGATGGAAAAACTGTTGTACTTATATTGTATTTTATCCTTCTGGCGTTGAATTCTGAGTCCCTAGCTATTCGATCTGGTGGAGCAACGACCTAGGGTGTAACCTAGGTTACCCGGAACGTAGAAATGACCAGTACTTTCACACTGGTTGCAGTTATTCGTTTTATACAATGGAACAACTGTTCTATTTGTTTTGCATTTTATGCTTCGGGCGTTGACTTCCAAAGTCCTAACTATTCGATCTGGTGGAGCAACGCCCTAGAGTGAAGCCTAGGTTGCCCGGGAAGTAGAAATGACCATAACTTTCACACTGGTTGCAATTATTCGTTTTATACGATGGAAAAGCTGTTATACTTATATTGCATTTTATGCTTTTGGCATTGAGTTCTAAGTCCCTAGCTATTCCATCTGGTGGAGCAACACCCTAGCGTGAAGCGTAGGTTGTCCGGAACGTAGAAATGACCATTACTTCCACACTGTTTGCAATTATACATTACATACGAAGGAAAAGCTGTTGTACTTATATTGTAAATTATGCTTCTGGCGTTAACTTCTTAGGCCCTAACTATTTGATCTGCTGGAGCACCGCCCTAGAGTGAAGCCTAGGTTGCCCGGAACGTAGAACATACCATTACCTTCACACTGGTTGCAATTATTCATTTTATACGATGGAAAAACTGATGTACTTATATTGTATTTTATCCTTCTGGCGTTGAATTCTAAGTCCCTAGCTATTCGTTCTGGTGGAGCAACGACATAGGGTGAAACCTAGGTTACCCGGAACGCAGAAATGACCAGTACTTTCACACTGGTTACAGTTATTGGTTTTATACGATGGCAAAGCTGTTGTATTTATAATGTATTCTATGCTCCTGGCGTTGACTTCTAAGGCCGTAGCTACTAGATGTGGTGGACCAACGCCCTAGAGTGACGCCTAGGTTGAACGGAACGTGGAAATGACCATAACTTTCACACTGGTTGCAAATATTCCTGTTACACGATGGAAAAACTGTTGCACCTTTATTGTGTTTTATGCTTCTGGTGTTGACTTCATAGGCCCTAACTATTCGATCTGGTGGAGCAACGTCCTAGAGTGAAGCCTAGGTTGACCGGAACGTAGAAATGACCATAACTTTCACACTGGTTACCATTATTCGTTTTATACGATGGAAAAGCAGTTGTATTTATATCGTGTTTTATGCTTCTGGCGTTCACTTTTAAGGCCGTAGCTATTCGATCTGGTGGAGCAACGCCCTAGAGTGAAGCCTAGGCTGCTCGGAACGTAGAAATGACCATAAATTTCACACTGATTGCCATTATTCGTTTTCTACGATGGAAAAGCTGTTGTATTTATATCGTATTTTATGCTTCTGGCGTTGACTTCTTAGGCCCTAACTATTCCATCTGGTGGAACAACGCCCTAGGGTCAAGCCTAGGTTGCCCGGAACGTTGAAATGACCATAACTTTCACACTGGTAGCAATTATTCGTTTTACACATGGAAAAACTGTTCTATTTTTTTGTATTTTATGCTTCAGGCGTTGGCTTCTAAGGCCCTAGCTATTCGATCTGGTGGAGCAACGCCCTAGAGTGAAACCTAGGTTACCCGGAACGTAGAAATGACCAGTACTTTCACACTGTTTGCAGTTACTCCTGTTGTACGATGGAAAAACTGTTGCATCTTTATTGTATTTTATGCTTCTGGCGTTGACTTCTAAGGCCCTAACTATTCGATCTGGTGGAGCAACGTCCTAGAGTAACGCCTAGGTTACCCGGAACGTAGAAATGACCATTACTTTCACACTGTTTGCAATTATTCGTTTTATACGTTGGGAAAGCCGTTGTATTTATATCCTATTTTATGCTTCTGGCGTTGACTTCTAAGGCCGTAGCTATTAGATGTAGTGGAGCAAGGCCATAGAGTGACGCCTAGGCTGCCCGGAATTTAGAAATGACCATTACTTTCACAATGTCTGCAATTATTCATTTTATACGATGGAAAAACTGTTGTACTTATATTGTATTTTATTCTTATGGCGTTGAATTCTAAGTCCCTAGCTATTCTATCTGGTGGAGCAACGCCCTAGAGTGAAACCTAGGTTACCCGGAACGTAGAAATGACCAGTACCTTCACACTGGTTGCAGTTATTCCTGTTATACGATGGAAAAACTGTTGCACCTTTATTGTATTTTATGCATCTCGCGTTGACATCTAAGGCCCTAACTTTTCGATCTGGTGGAGCAAGGCCCTAGAGTGAAGCCTAGGCTGCTCGGAACGTAGAAATGACCATAAATTTCACACTGGTTGCCATTATTCGTTTTCTACGATGGAAAAGCTGTTGTATTTATATCGTATTTTATGCTTCTGGCGTTGACTTCTTAGACCCTAACTATTCCATCTGGTGGAACAACGCCCTAGGGTGAAGCCTAGGTTGCCCGGAACGTAGAAATGACCATAACTTTCACACTGGTAGCAATTATTCGTTTTACACATGGAAAAACTGTTCTATTTTTTTGTATTGTGTGCTTCAGGCGTTGACTTCTAAGGCCCTAGCTATTCGATCTGGTGGAGCAACGCCCTAGAGTGAAACCTAGGTTACCCGGAACGTAGAAATGACCAGTACTTTCACACTGTTTGCAGTTACTCCTGTTGTACGATGGAAAAACTGTTGCATCTTCATTGTATTTTATGCTTCTGGCGTTGACTTCTAAGGCCCTAACTATTCGATCTGGTGGAGCAACGCCCTAGAGTGACGCCTAGGTTACCCGGAACGTAGAAATGACCATTACTTTCACACTGTATGCAATTATTCGTTTTATACGTTGGGAAAGCCGTTGTATTTATATTCTATTTTATGCTTCTGGCGTTGACTTCTAAGGCCGTAGCTATTAGATTTAGTGGAGCAAGGCCCTAGAGTGACGCCTAGGCTGCCCGGAATGTAGAAATGACCATTACTTTCACAATGTCTGCAATTATTCATTTTATACGATGGAAAAACTGTTGTACTTATATTGTATTTTATCCTTCTGGCGTTGACTTCTAAGGTCCTAACTATTCGATCTGGTGGAGCAACGTCCTAGAGTGAAGCCGAGGTTGCCCGGGAAGTAGAAATGACCATAACTTTCACACTGGTTGCAGTTACTCGTTTTATACAATGGAACAACTGTTCTATTTATTTCGCATTTTATGCTTCGGGCGTTCACTTCTAAAGCCCTAGCTATTAGATCTGGTGGAGCAACGCCCTAGAGTGAAACCTAGGGTACCCGGAACGTAGAAATGACCAGTACTTTCACACTGTCTGCAGTTATTCCTGTTGTATGATGGAAAAACTGTTGCATCTTTATTGTATTTTATGCTTCTGGCGTTGACTTCTAAGGCCCTAACTATTCGATCTGGTGGAGCAACGCCCTAGAGTGAAGCCTAGGTTGCTCGGAACGTAGAAACGACCATTACCTTCACACTGCTTGCAATTATTCATTTTATACCATGGCAAAGCTGTTGTACTTATATTGTAAATTATGCTTCTGGCGTTAACTTCTTAGGCCCTAACTATTTGATCTGGTGGAGCACCGACCTAGAGTGAAGCCTAGGTTGCCCGGAACGTAGGCCATACCATTACCTTCACACTGGTTGCAATTATTCATTTTATACGATGGAAAAACTGATGTACTAATATTGTATTTTATCCTTCTGGCGTTGAATTCTAAGTCCCTAGCTATTCGTTCTGGTGGAGCAACGACCTAGGGTGAAACCTAGGTTACCCGGAACGCAGAAATGACCAGTACTTTCACACTGGTTACAGTTATTGGTTTTATACGATGGCAAAGCGGTTGTATTTATAATGTATTCTATGCTCCTGGCGTTGACTTCTAAGGCCGTAGCTATTAGATGTGGTTGACCAACGCCCTAGAGTGACGCCTAGGTTGACCGGAACGTAGAAATGACCATTACTTTCACAATGTCTGCAATTATTCGTTTTGTATGTTGGGAATGCCGTTGTATTTATATTGTATTTTATGCTTCGGACGTTGACTTCTAAGGCCCTAGCTATCGGATCTGGTCGAGCAACGCCCTAGGGTGAAGCCTAGGTTGCCCGGAACGTAGAAATGACCATAACTTTCACACTGGTTGCTATTATTCCTTTTATACAATGGAAAAGCTGTTGTACTTATATTGTATTTTATTCTTCTGGCGTTGAATTCTAAGTCCCTAGCTATTCTAACTGGAGGAGCAACGCCCTAGAGTGAAGCTTAGGTTGCCCGGGAAGTAGAAATGACCATAACTTTCACACTGGTTGCAATTATTCCTGTTACACGATGGAAAAGCTGTTGCACCTTTATTGTGTTTTATGCTTCTGGTGTTGACTTCATAGGCCCTAACTATTCGATCTGGTGGAGCAACGTCCTAGAGTGAAGCCTAGGTTGACCGGAACGTAGAAATGACCATAGCTTTCACACTGGTTACCATTATTCGTTTTATACGATGGAAAAGCTGTTGTATTTATATCGTGTTTTATGCTTCTGGCGTTCACTTTTAAGGCCGTAGCTATTAGATGTGGTGGAGCAACGCCGTAGAGTGTCGCATAGGTTGCCCGGAACGTAGAAATGACCATTACTTTCACACTGGTTGCAGTTATTCCTGTTATACGATGGAAAAACTGTTGCACCTTTATTGTATTTTATGCATCTCGCGTTGACATCTAAGGCCCTAACTATTCGATCTGGTGGAGCAAGGCCCTAGAGTGAAGCCTAGGCTGCTCGGAACGTAGAAATGACCATAAATTTCACACTGGTTGCCATTATTCGTTTTCTACGATGGAAAAGCTGTTGTATTTATATCGTATTTTATGCTTCTGGCGTTGACTTCTTAGGCCCTAACTATTCCATCTGGTGGAACAACGCCCTAGGGTGAAGCCTAGGTTGCCCGGAACGTAGAAATGACCATAACTTTCACACTGGTTGCTATTATTCCTTTTATACAATGGAAAAGCTGTTGTACTTATATTGTATTTTATTCTTCTGGCGTTGAATTCTAAGTCCCTAGCTATTCTAACTGGAGGAGCAACGCCCTAGAGTGAAGCTTAGGTTGCCCGGGAAGTAGAAATGACCATAACTTTCACACTGGTTGCAATTATTCCTGTTACACGATGGAAAAGCTGTTGCACCTTTATTGTGTTTTATGCTTCTGGTGTTGACTTCATAGGCCCTAACTATTCGATCTGGTGGAGCAACGTCCTAGAGTGAAGCCTAGGTTGACCGGAACGTAGAAATGACCATAGCTTTCACACTGGTTACCATTATTCGTTTTATACGATGGAAAAGCTGTTGTATTTATATCGTGTTTTATGCTTCTGGCGTTCACTTTTAAGGCCGTAGCTATTAGATGTGGTGGAGCAACGCCGTAGAGTGTCGCATAGGTTGCCCGGAACGTAGAAATGACCATTACTTTCACACTGGTTGCAGTTATTCCTGTTATACGATGGAAAAACTGTTGCACCTTTATTGTATTTTATGCATCTCGCGTTGACATCTAAGGCCCTAACTATTCGATCTGGTGGAGCAAGGCCCTAGAGTGAAGCCTAGGCTGCTCGGAACGTAGAAATGACCATAAATTTCACACTGGTTGCCATTATTCGTTTTCTACGATGGAAAAGCTGTTGTATTTATATCGTATTTTATGCTTCTGGCGTTGACTTCTTAGGCCCTAACTATTCCATCTGGTGGAACAACGCCCTAGGGTCAAGCCTAGGTTGCCCGGAACGTAGAAATGACCATAACTTTCACACTGGTAGCAATTATTCGTTTTACACATGGAAAAATTGTTCCATTTTTTTGTATTTTATGCTTCAGGCGTTGACTTCTAAGGCCCTAGCTATTCGATCTGGTGGAGCAACGCCCTAGAGTGAAACCTAGGTTACCCGGAGCGTAGAAATGACAAGTACTTTCACACTGTTTGCAGTTACTCCTGTTGTACGATGGAAAAACTGTTGCATCTTTATTGTATTTTATGCTTCTGGCGTTGACTTCTAAGGCCCTAACTATTCGATCTGGTGGAGCAACGCCCTAGAGTGACGCCTAGGTTACCCGGAACGTAGAAATGACCATTACTTTCACACTGTTTGCAATTATTCGTTTTATACGTTGGGAAAGTCGTTGTATTTATATTCTATTTTATGCTTCTGGCGTTGAGATCTAAGGCCGTAGCTATTAGATGTGGTGGAGCAAGGCCCTAGAGTGACGCCTAGGTTGCCCGGAATGTAGAAATGACCATTACTTTCACAATGTCTGCAATTATTCATTTTATACGATGGAAAAACTGTTGTACTTATATTGTATTTTATCCTTCTGGCGTTGAATTCTAAGTCCCTAGCTATTCGATCTGGTGGAGCAACGACCTAGGGTGTAACCTAGGTTACCCGGAACGTAGAAATGACCAGTACTTTCACACTGGTTACAGTTATTCGTTTTATACAATGGAAAAACTGTTCTATTTATTTTGCATTTTATGCTTCGGGCGTTGACTTCTGAGGCGCTAACTATTCGATCTGGTGGAACAACGCCCTAGGGTGAAGCCTAGGTTGCCCAGAACGTAGAAATGACCAGTACTTTCACACTGGTTGCAGTTATTCCTGTTATACGATGGAAAAACTGTTGCACCTTTATTGTATTTTATGCATTTCGCGTTGACATCTAAGGCCCTAACTATTCGATCTGGTGGAGCAAGGCCCTAGAGTGAAGCCTAGGCTGCTCGGAACGTAGAAATGACAATAAATTTCACACTGGTTGCCATTATTCGTTTTCTACGATGGAAAAGCTGTTGTATTTATATCGTATTTTATGCTTCTGGCGTTGACTTCTTAGGCCCTAACTATTCCATCTGGTGGAACAACGCCCTAGGGTGAAGCCTAGGTTGCCGGGAACGTAGAAATGACCATAACTTTCACACTGGTAGCAATTATTCGTTTTACACATGGAAAAACTGTTCTATTTTTTTGTATTTTGTGCTTCAGGCGTTGACTTCTAAGGCCCTAGCTATTCGATCTGGTGGAGCAACGCCCTAGAGTGAAACCTAGGTTACCCGGAACGTAGAAATGACCAGTACTTTCACACTGTTTGCAGTTACTCCTGTTGTACGATGGAAAAACTGTTGCATCTTTATTGTATTTTATGCTTCTGGCGTTGACTTCTAAGGCCCTAACTATTCGATCTGGTGGAGCAACGCCCTAGAGTGACGCCTAGGTTACCCGGAACGTAGAAATGACCATTACTTTCACACTGTATGCAATTATTCGTTTTATACGTTGGGAAAGCCGTTGTATTTATATTCTATTTTATGCTTCTGGCGTTGACTTCTAAGGCCGTAGCTATTAGATTTAGTGGAGCAAGGCCCTAGAGTGACGCCTAGGCTGCCCGGAATGTAGAAATGACCATTACTTTCACAATGTCTGCAATTATTCATTTTATACGATGGAAAAACTGTTGCACTTATATTGTATTTTATCCTTCTGGCGTTGACTTCTAAGGTCCTAACTATTCGATCTGGTGGAGCAACGCCCTAGAGTGAAGCCTAGGTTGCTCGGAACGTAGAAATGACCAGTACTTTCACACTGTTTGCAGATATTCCTGTTGTACGATGGAAAACTGTTGCATCTTTATTCTATTTTATGCTTCGGGCATTGACTTCTAAGGCCCTAACTATTCGATCTGGTGGAGCAACGCCTTAGAGTGAAGCCTAGGTTGCCCGGAACGTAGAAATGACCAGAACTTTCACACTGGTTGCTATTATTCGTTTTATACGATGGAAAAACTGTTATATTTTTATTGTATTTTATGCTTCTGGCGTTGACTTCTTAGGCCCTAACTTTTCGATCTGTTGGAACTACGCCCTAGAGTGAAGCCTAGGTCGCCCGGAACGTAGAAATGACCATCACTTTCACACTGGTAGCAATTATTCGTTTAATACAATGGAAAAACTGTTCTATTTATTTTGTATTTTATGCTTCGGGCGTTGCCTTCTAAGGCCCTAACTATTCGATCTGGTGGAGCAACGCCCTAGAGTGAAGCCTAGGTTGCCCGGAACGTAGAAATGAACATAACTTTCACACTGGTAGCTATTATTCGTTTTATACAATGGAAAAGCTGTTCTATTTATTTTGTATTTTATGCTCCGGGCGTTGACTTCTTTGGCCGTAGCTATTAGATGTGGTGGAGTAACGCACTAGAGTGATGCCTAGGTTGCCTGGAACGTAGAAATGACCATTACTTTCACAATGTTTACAATTATTCATTTTATACGATAGAAAAACTGTTGTACTTATATTGTATTTTATTCTTATGGCGTTGAATTCTAAGTCCCTAGCTATGCGATCTGGTGGAGCAACGCCATAGAGTGAAACCAAGGTTGCCCGGAACGTAGAAATTACCATAACTTTCAAACTGGTTGCAATTATACGTTCTATACGATGGAACAATTGTTCTATTTATTTTGTATTTTATGCATCGGGCGTTGACTTCTAAGGCCTTAACTATTCGATCTGGTGGAACAACGCCCTATGGTGAAGCCTAGGTTGACAGGAACGTAGAAATGACCATAACTTTCACACCGGTAGCAATTATTCGTTTTATACAATGGAAAAACTGTTCTATTTATTTTGTATTTTATGCTTCGGGCATTGACTTCTAAGGCCCTAACTATACGATCTGGTTTAGCAACACCCTAGGGTGAAGCCAAGCTGGCTCGGAACGTAGGACATACCATTACCTTCACACTGGTTGCAATTATTCCTGTTATACGATGGATAAACTGTTGCATCTTTATTGTATTTTATGCTTGTCGCGTTGACTTCTATGGCTCTATCTATTCGATTAGGTGGAGTAACACACTACAGTGAAGCCTAGGTTGCCAGAAACGTAGAAATGAACATAACTTTCTCACTGGTAGCAATTATTCGTTTTATAAAATGGAAAAACTGTACTATTTGTTTTGTATTTTATACCTTCGGGCATTGACTTCTAAGGCCCTAACTATTCGACCTGGTGGAGCAACGCCCTAGAGTGAAGCCTAGGTTGCCCGGAACGTAGAAATGACCAGAACTTTCACACTGGTTGCTATTATTCGTTTTATACGATGGAAAAACTGTTATACTTATATTGTATCTCATGCTTCTGGCGTTGACTTCTTAGGCCTTAACAATTCGATCTGGTGGAACAACGCCCTAGAGTGAAGCCTAGGTTGCCTGGAACGTACAAATGACCATCACTTTCACACGGGTTGCAATTATTCCTGTTATAGGATGGAAAGACTGTTGTATTTTTATTGTATTTTATGCTTCGGGCGTTGACTTCTAAGGCCCTAACTATTCGATCTGGTGGAGCAACGCCTTAGAGTGAAGCCTAGGTTGCGCGGAACGTAGAAATGACCAGAACTTTCACACTGGTTGCTATTATTCGTTTTATACGATGGAAAAACTGTTATATTTTTATTGTATTTTATGCTTCTGGCGTTGACTTCTTAGGCCCTAACTTTTCGATCTGTTGGAACTACGCCCTAGAGTGAAGCCTAGGTCGCCCGGAACGTAGAAATGACCATCACTTTCACACTGGTAGCAACTATTCGTTTAATACAATGGAAAAACTGTTCTATTTATTTTGTATTTTATGCTTCGGGCGTTGCCTTCTAAGGCCCTAACTATTCGATCTGGTGGAGCAACGCCCTAGAGTGAAGCCTAGGTTGCCCGGAACGTAGAAATGAACATAACTTTCACACTGGTAGCAATTATTCGTTTTATACAATGGAAAAGCTGTTCTGTTTATTTTGTATTTTATGCTCCGGGCGTTGACTTCTTTGGCCGTAGCTATTAGATGTGGTGGAGTAACGCCCTAGAGTGACGCCTAGGTTGCCTGGAACGTAGAAATGACCATTACTTTCACAATGTTTACAATTATTCATTTTATACGATAGAAAAACTGTTGTACTTATATTGTATTTTATTCTTATGGCGTTGAATTCTAAGTCCCTAGCTATGCGATCTGGTGGAGCAACGCCATAGAGTGAAACCAAGGTTGCCCGGAACGTAGAAATTACCATAACTTTCAAACTGGTAGCAATTATACGTTCTATACGATGGAACAATTGTTCTATTTATTTTGTATTTCATGCTTCGGGCGTTGACTTCTAAGGCCCTTACTATTCAATCTGTTGGAACGACGCCCTATGGTGAAGCCTAGGTTGCCCGTAAAGTAGAAATGACCATAACTTTCATACTGGTTGCAATTATTCGTTTTATACGATGGAAAAACTGTTGTATTTAAATTGTATTTTATGCTTCTGGCGTTCACTTCTAAGGCCCTAACTATTCGATCTGGTGGATCAACGCCCTGGGGTGATGCCTAGGTTGCCGGAACGTAGAAATGACCATAACTTTCACACTGGTTGCTATTATTCGTTTTATACGAAGGAAAAACTGTTGTATTTACATTGTATTATATGCTTCTGGCGTTGAGTTCTAAGGCCCTAACTATTCGATCTGGTGGAGCAACGCCCTAGAGTGAAGCCTAGGTTGCCCGGAACGTAGAAATGACCATCACTTTCAAACTGCTTGCACTTAATCCTTTTATACGATGGAAAAACTGTTGTATTTTTATTGCGTTTTATGCTTCCGGCGTTGACTTCCAAGGCCCTAACTATTCAATCTGTTGGAACAACGCCCTAGGGTGAAGCCTAGGTTGCCCGGAAAGTAGAAATGACGTTAACTTTCATACTGGTTGCAATTATTCGTCTTATACGATGGAAAATCTGTTGTATTTATAGTGTATTTGATGCTTCTGGCGTTGACTTCTAAGGCACTAACTAGTCGATCTGGTGGAGCAACGCCCTAGAGTGAAGCCGATGTTGCCCGGAACGTAGAAATGACCATCACTATCAAACTGGTTGCAATTATTCCGTTTATATGATGGAAAAACTGTAGTATTTTTATTGCATTTTATGCTTCCGGCATTGACTTCTAAGGCCCTAACTATTCAATCGGTAAGAGCACCGCCCTAGGGTGTAGCCTAGGTTGCCTGTAAAGTAGAAATGACCATAGCTTTCATACTGGTTGCAATTATTCGTTTTGTATAATGGAAAAACAGTTGTATTTATATTGTATTTTATGCTTCTGGCGTTCACTTCTTAGGCCCTAACTATTCGATCTGGTGGAACAACGCCCTATGGTGAAGCCTAGGTTGACCGGAACGTAGAAATGACCATAACTTTCACACCGGTAGCAATTATTCGTTTTACACGATGGAAAAACTGTTCTATTTATTTTGTATTTTATGCATCGGGCGTTGACTTCTAAGGCCTTAACTATTCGATCTGGTGGAACAACGCCCTATGGTGAAGCCTAGGTTGACCGGAACGTAGAAATGACCATAACTTTCACACCGGTAGCAATTATTCGTTTTACACGATGGAAAAACTGTTCTATTTATTTTGTATTTTATGCATCGGGCGTTGACTTCTAAGGCCCTAACTATTCAATCTGTTGGAGCAACGCCCTAGGGTGAAGCCTAGGTTGCCCGGAAAGTAGAAATGACGTTAACTGTCACACTGGTTGCTATTATTCGTTCTATACGATGGAAAAACTGTTATATTTATATTGTATTTTATGCTTCGGGCGTTGACTTCTAAGGCCCTAGCTGTTTGATCTGGCGGAGCAACGCCCTAGAGTGAAGCCTAGGTTGCCCGGAACGTAGAAATGACCATAACTTTCACACTGGTTGCTATTATTCGTTTTATACAACGGAAAAACTGTTCAATTTATTTTATATTTTATGCTTCGGGCGTTGACTTCTAAGGCCCTAACTGTTTGATCTGGTGGAGCAACGCCCTAGAGTGAAGCCTAGGTTGCCCGGAACGTAGAAGTGACCATAACTTTCACACTGGTTGCTATTATTCGCTCTATACGATGGAAAAACTGTTATATTTATATTGTATCTTATGCTTCTGGCGTTGACTTCTTAGGCCCTAACAATTCGATCTGGTGGAACAACGCCCTTGAGTGAAGCCTAGGTTGCCTGGAACGTACAAATGACCATCACTTTCACACGGGTTGCAATTATTCCTGTTATAGGACGGAAAGACTGTTGTATTTTTATTGTATTTTATGCTTCGGGCGTTGACTTCTAAGGCCCTAACTATTCGATCTGGAGGAGCAACGCCCTAGAGTGAAGCCTAGGTTGCCCGGAACGTAGAAATGACCAGAACTTTCACACTGGTTGCTATTATTCGTTTTATACAATGGAAAAGCTGTTCTATTTATTTTGTATTTTATGCTCCGGGCGTTGACTTCTTTGGCCGTAGCTATTAGATGTGGTGGAGTAACGCCCTAGAGTGACGCCTAGGTTGCCCGGAACGTAGAAGTGACCAGAACTTTCACACTGGTTGCTATTATTCGTTTTATACGATGGAAAAACTGTTATATTTTTATTGTATTTTATGCTTCTGGCGTTGACTTCTTAGGCCCTAACTTTTCGATCTGTTGGAACAACACCCTAGGGTGAAGCCTAGGTTGCCCGTAAGGTAGAAATGACCATTACTTTTACACTGGTTTCAATTATTCGTTTTATACGATGGAAAAACTGTTGCATCTTTATTGTATTTTATGCCTCTGGCGTTGACTGCTAAGGCCCTAACTATTCGATCTGGTGGAGCAACGCCCTAGAGTGAAGCCTAGGTTGCCCGGAACGTAGAAATGACCAGAACTTTCACACTGGTTGCTATTATTCGTTTTATACGATGGAAAAACTGTTATATTTTTATTGTATTTTATGCTTCTTGCGTTGACTTCTTAGGCCCTAACTTTTCGATCTGTTGGAACAACGCCCTAGAGTGAAGCCTAGGTTGCCCGGCACGTAGAAGTGACCATAACTTTCACACTGGTAGCAATTATTCGTTTTATACAATGGAAAAACTGTTCTATTTATTTTGTAGTTTATGCTTCGGGCGTTGACTTCTAAGGCCCTAACTATTCGATCTCGTGGTGCAACGCCCTAGAGTGAGGCCTAGGTTGCCCGGAACGTAGAAATGACCATAACTTTCACACTGGTTACTATTATTCGTTTTATACAATGGAAAAACTGTTCTATTTATTTTGTATTTTATGCTTCGGGCATTGACTTCTAAGGCCCTAACTATACGATCTGGTTTAGCAACACCCTAGGCTGAAGCCAAGCTGGCTCGGAACGTAGGACATACCATTACCTTCACACTGGTTGCAATTATTCCTGTTATACGATGGATAAACTGTTGCATCTTTATTGTATTTTATGCTTGTCGCGTTGACTTCTATGGCTCTATCTATTCGAGTAGGTGGAGTAACACACTACAGTGAAGCCTAGGTTGCCAGAAACGTAGAAATGAACATAACTTTCTCACTGGTAGCAATTATTCGTTTTATAAAATGGAAAAACTGTACTATTTGTTTTGTATTTTATACCTTCGGGCATTGACTTCTAAGGCCCTAACTCTTCGATCTGGTGGAGCAACGCCCTAGAGTGAAGCCTAGGTTGCCCGGAACGTAGAAATGACCAGAACTTTCACACTGGTTGCTATTATTCGTTTTATACGATGGAAAAACTGTTATATTTATATTGAATTTTATGCTTCTGGCATTGAATTCTAAGTCCCTAGCAATCCCATCTGGTGGGGCAACACCCTAGAGTGAAGCCTCGGCGGCCCGGAACGTAGAAGTGACCATTACTTCCACACTGTTTGCAAATATACATTATATACGATGGCAAAGCTGTTGTATTTATATCGTATTTTATGCTTCTGGCGTTGACTTTTAAGGCCGTAGCTATTAGATGTGGTGGAGCAACGCCCTTGAGTGTCGCATAGGTTGCCCGGAACATAGAAATGACCATTACTTTCACAATTTTTGCAAATATACATTTTAAACGATGGAAAAACTGTTGTACTTATATTGTATTTTATTCTTATGGCGTTGAATTCTAAGTCCCTAGCTATGCGATCTGGTGGAGCAACGCCATAGAGTGAAACCAAGGTTGCCCGGAACGTAGAAATTACCATAACTTTCAAACTGGTAGCATTTATTCGTTTTATACCATGGAACAACTGTTCTATTTATTTTGTGTTTCATGCTTCGGGCGTTGACTTCTAAGGCCCGTACTATTCCATCTGTTGGAACAACACCATAGGGTGTAGCCTAGGTTGCCCGTAAAGTAGAAATGACCATTACTTTTACACTGGTTTCAATTATTCGTTTTATACGATGGAAAAACTGTTCCATATTTATTGTATTTTATGCCTCTGGCGTTGACTTCTAAGACCCTAACTATTCGATCTGGTGGAGCAACGCCCTAGAGTGAAGCCTAGGTTGCCCGGAACGTAAAAATGACCAGAACTTTCACACTGGTTGCTATTATTCGTTTTATACGATGGAAAAACTGTTATATTTTTATTGTATTTTATGCTTCTGGCGCTGACTTCTTAGGCCCTAACTTTTCGATCTGTTGGAACAACGCCCTAGAGTGAAGCCTAGGTCGCCCGGAACGTAGAAATGACCATCACTTTCACACTGGTAGCAATTATTCGTTTAATACAATGGAAAAACTGTTCTATTTATTTTGTATTTTATGCTTCGGGCGTTGCCTTCTAAGGCCCTAACTATTCGATCTGGTGGAGCAACGCCCTAGAGTGAAGCCTAGGTTGCCCGGAACGTAGAAATGAACATAACTTTCACACTGGTAGCAATTATTCGTTTTATACAATGGAAAAGCTGTTCTATTTATTTTGTATTTTATGCTCCGGGCGTTGACTTCTTTGGCCGTAGCTATTAGATGTGGTGGAGTAACGCCCTAGAGTGACGCCTAGGTTGCCTGGAACGTAGAAATGACCATTACTTTCACAATGTTTACAATTATTCATTTTATACGATAGAAAAACTGTTGTACTTATATTGTATTTTATTCTTATGGCGTTGAATTCTAAGTCCCTAGCTATGCGATCTGGTGGAGCAACGCCATAGAGTGAAACCAAGGTTGCCCGGAACGTAGAAGTTACCATAAGTTTCAAACTGGTAGCAATTATACGTTTTATACGATGGAAAAACTGTTGTATTTATATTGTATTTTATGCTTCTGGCGCTGACTTCTAGGGCACTAACTATTCGTTCTGGTGGAGCAGCGCCCTAGGGTGAAACCTAGGTTGCCCGGAACGTAGAAATGACCATTACTTTTACACTGGTTTCAATTATTCGTTTTATACGATGGAAAAGCTGTTGCATCTTTATTGTATTTTATGCCTCTGGCGTTGACTTCCAAGGCCCTAACCATTCGATCTGGTGGAGCAGCGCCCTAGAGTGAAGCCTAGGTTGCCCTGCACGTAGAAATGACCATAACTTTCACACTGGTAGCAATTATTCGTTTTATACAATGGAAAAACTGTTCTATTTATTTTGTAGTTTATGATTCGGGCGTTGACTTCTAAGGCCCTAACTACTCGATCTCGTGGTGCAACGCCCATGAGTGAGGCCTAGGTTGCCCGGAACGTAGATATGACCATCACTTTCAAACTGGTTGCAATTAATCCTTTTATACGATGGAAAAACTGTTGTATCTTTATTGCATTTTATGCTTCGGGCATTAACTTCTAAGGCCCTAACTATTCAATCTGTAAGAGCAGCGCCCTAGGGTGTATCCTAGGTTGCCCGTAATGTGGAAATGACCCTAGCTTTCATACTGGTTGCAATTATTCGCTTTGTATGATGGAAAAACTGTTGTATTTAAATTGTATTTTATGCTTCTGGCGTTCACTTCTTAGGCCCTAACTATTCGATCTGGTGGAATAACGCCCTATGGTGAAGCCTAGGTTGACCGGAACGTAGAAATGACCATAACTTTCACAGGGGTAGCAATTATTCATTTTACACGATGGAAAAACTGTTCTATTTATTTTGTATTTTATGCATCGGGCGTTGACTTCTAAGGCCCTAACTGTTCAACCTGCTGGAGCAACGCCCTAGGGTGAAGCCTAGGTTGCCCGGAAAGTATAAATGACGTTAACTTTCACACTGGTTGCTATTATTCGTTCTATACGATGGAAAAACTGTTATATTTATATTGTATTTTATACTTCTGGCGTTGACTTCTTAGGCCCTAACTGTTCGATCTGGTGGAACAACGCCCTAGAGTGAAACCTAGGTTGCCCGGAACGTAGAAATGACCATTACTTTTACACTGGTTTCAATTATTCGTTTTATACGATGGAAAAGCTGTTGCATCTTTATTGTATTTTATGCCTCTGGCGTTGACTTCCAAGGCCCTAACCATTCGATCTGGTGGAGCAGCGCCCTAGAGTGAAGCCTAGGTTGCCCTGCACGTAGAAATGACCATAACTTTCACACTGGTAGCAATTATACGTTTTATACAATGGAAAAACTGTTCTATTTATTTTGTAGTTTATGATTCGGGCGTTGACTTCTAAGGCCCTAACTATTCTATCTGGTGGATCAACGCCCTGGGGTGATGCCTAGGTTGCCGGAACGTAGAAATGACCATAACTTTCACACTGGTTGCTATTATTCGTTTTATACGAAGGAAAAACTGTTGTATTTATATTGTATTATATGCTTCTGGCGTTGAGTTCTAAGGCCCTAACTATTCGATCTGGTGGAGCAACGCCCTAGAGTGAAGCCTAGGTTGCCAGGAACGTAGTAATGACCATCACTTTCAAACTGCTTGCACTTAATCCTTTTATACGATGGAAAAACTGTTGTATTCTTATTGCGTTTTATGCTTTCGGCGTTGACTTCCAAGGCCCTAACCATTCAATCTGTTGGAACAACGCCCTAGGGTGAAGCCTAGGTTGCCCGGAAAGTAGAAATGACGTTAACTTTCATACTGGTTGCAATTATTCGTCTTATACGATGGAAAAACTGTTGTATTTATAGTGTATTTTATGCTTCTGGCGTTGACTTCTAAGGCACTAACTAGTCGATCTGGTGGAGCAACGCCCTGGAGTGAAGCCGATGTTGCCCGGAACGTGGAAATGACCATCACTATCAAACTGGTTGCAATTATTCCGTTTATACGATGGAAAAACTGTAGTATTTTTATTGCATTTTATGTTTCCGGCATTGACTTCTAAGACCCTAACTATTCAATCGGTAAGAGCACCGCCCTAGGGTGTAGCCTAGGTTGCCTGTAAAGTAGAAATGACCATAGCTTTCATACTGGTCGCAATTATTCGTTTTGTATGATGGAAAAACAGTTGTATTTATATTGTATTTTATGCTTCTGGCGTTGACTTCTAAGGCACTAACTATTCGATCTGGTGGTGCAACGCTCTAGAGTGAAGCCTAGGTTGCCCGGAACGTAGTAATGACCATCACTTTCAAACTGGTTGCAATTATTCCTGTTATTTGATGGAAAAACTGTTGTATTTATATTGTATTTTATGCTTCGGGCGTTGACTCCTAAGGCCCTAACTATTCAATCTGTAAGAGCAACGCCCTGGGGTGTAGCCAAGGTTGCCCGTAAAGTAGAAATGACCCTAGCTTTCATACTGGTTGAAATTATTCGTTTAATACGATGGAAAAGCTGTTATATTTATCTTGTATTTTATGATTCTGGCATTGACTTCTTAGGCCCTAACTGTTCGATCTGGTGGAACAACGCCCTAGAGTGAAGCCTAGGTTACCCGGAACGTAGAAATGACCAGTACTTTCACACTGTTTGCAGTTATTCCTGCTATACGATGGAAAAACTGTTGCATCTTTATTGAATTCTATGCTTCTGGCGTTGACTTCTAAGGCCCTAACTATTCTATCTGGTGGATCAACGCCCTAGAGTGAAGCCTAGGTTGCTCGGAATGTAGAAATGACCATAACATTCACACTGGTTGAAATTATTCGTTTTATACGATGGAAAAACTGTTATATTTATATCGTATTATATGCTTCTGGCGTTGATTTCTTAGGCCCTAACTATTCAATCTGGTGGAACAACGCCCTAGAGTGAAGCCTAGGTAGCCCCGAACGTAGAAACGACCATCACTTTCAAACTGGTTGCAATTATTCCTGTTATACGATGGAAAGACTGTTGTATTTTTATTGTATTTAATGCTTCAGGCGTTGACTTTTGAGGCCGTAGCTATTCGATGTGGTGGCAGAACGCCATAGAGTGAAGCCTGGGTTGCCCGGAACGTAGAAATGACCATAACTTTCATACTGGTTGCAATTATTCGTTTTATATGATGGAATAACTGTTGTATTTATATTGTATTTTATGCTGCTGGCGTTCACTTCTTAGGCCCTAACTATTCAATCTGGTGGAACAACGAACTGGGGTGATGCCTAGGTTGCCCGGAACGTAGAAATGACCATAACTTCCACACTGGTTGCAATTATTCGTTTTATACGATGGAAAAGCTGTTGTATTTATATCGTATTTTATGCTTCTGGCATTGACTTCTTAGGCCGGAGCTATTCGATCTGGTGGAGCAACGCCCTAGGGTGAAGCCTAGGTTGCTCGGAAAGTATAAATGACCATAAGTTTCATACTGGTTGCAATTATTCATTTTATACGATGGAAAAACTGTTGTATTTTAATTGCATTTTATGCTTCGGGCATTGACTTCCAAGGTCCTAACTATTCAATCTGTTGGAGCAACGCCCTAGGGTGAAGCCTAGGTTGCGCGGAAAGTAGAAATGACAATAACTTTCACACTGGGTGCAATTATTCGTTTAATACGATGGAAAAGCTGTTGCATCTTTATTGTATTATATGCTTCTGTCGTTGACGTCTAAGGCCGTAGCTATTAGATGTGGTGGAGCAACGCACTAGACTGATGCCTAGGTTGCCCGGAACGTGGAATGACCATTACTTTCGCAATGTTTGCAATTATTTATTTTATACGATGGAAAAACTGTTGTACTTATATTGTATTTTATGCGTCTGGCGTTGATTTCTATGGCCCTAACTATTCGATCTGGTGGAGCAACGCCCTAGAGTGAAGCCTAGGTTGCCCGGAACGTAGATATGACCATCACTTTCAAACTGGTTGCAATTAATCCTTTTATACGATGGAAAAACTGTTGTATTTTTATTGCATTTTATGCTTCGGGCATTAACTTCTAAGGCCCTAACTATTCAATCTGTAAGAGCAACGTCCTAGGGTGTATCCTAGGTTGCCCGTAATGTAGAAATGACCCAAGCTTTCATACTGGTTGCAATTATTCGTTTTGTATGATGGAAAAACTGTTGTATTTATATTGTATTTTATGCTTCTGGCGTTGACTTCTAAGGCCCTCACTATTCTATCTGGTGGATCAACGCCCTAGAGTGAAGCCTAGGTTGCTCGGAATGTAGAAATGACCATAACATTCACACTGGTTGAAATTATTCGTTTTACACGATGGAAAAACTGTTGTATTTATATTGTATTTTATGCACCTGGCGTTCACTTCTTAGGCCCTAACTATTCGATCTGGTGGAACAACGCCCTGTGGTGAAGCCTAGGTTGCCCGGAAAGTAGAAATGACCATAACTTTCATACTGGTTGCAATTATTCGTTTTATATCATGGAAAAACTGTTGTATTTATATTGTATTTTATGCTTCTGGCGTTGAGTTCTTAGGCCCTAACTATTCGATCAGGTGGAGCGATGCCTCAGAGTTAAGTCTAGGATGCCCGAAACGCCGAAAAGATAATTTCTTTCACGCTTGTTGCAATTATTCCTGTTATAGGATGGAAAAACCGCTGTATTTTTATTCTATTTTATACTTCAGGCGCTGACTTCTGAGGCCGTAGCTATTCGATGTGGTGGAAGAACGCTATACAGTGAAGCCTAGGTTGCCCGGAACGTAGAAATGACCATTACTTTCACACTGTTTGCAATTATTCCTTTTATACGATGGAAAAGCTGTTGTATTTATATCGTATTTAATGCTTCTGGCGTTGGCTTCTAAGGACCTAACTATTCGGTCTGGTGGAGCAACGACCTAGAGTGAAGCCTAGGTTGCTCGGAATGTAGAAATGACCATAACTTTCACACTTGTTGCAATTATTCGTTTTATACGACGGAAAAACTGTTGCATCTTTATCGTATTTTGTGCTTCTGGCGTTGACTTCTTAGGCCGTAACTATTCGATCTGGTGGAGCACCGCCCTGGAGTGAAACCGAGGTTGCCCGGAACGTAGAAATGACCACTACTATCACACTGGTAGCAAATTATTCCTGCTATACGATGGAAAAGCTGTTGTATTTTTACTGCATTTTATGCTTCTGGCGTTGACTTCTAAGGCCCTAACTATTCTATCTGGTGGATCAACGCCCTAGAGTGAAGCCTAGGTTGCTCGGAATGTAGAAATGACCATAACATTCACACTGGTTGAAATTATTCGTTTTATACGATGGAAAAACTGTTATATTTATATCGTATTATATGCTTCTGGCGTTGATTTCTTAGGCCCTAACTATTCAATCTGGTGGAACAACGCCCTAGAGTGAAGCCTAGGTAGCCCCGAACGTAGAAACGACCATCACTTTCAAACTGGTTGCAATTATTCCTGTTATACGATGGAAAGACTGTTGTATTTTTATTGTATTTAATGCTTCAGGCGTTGACTTTTGAGGCCGTAGCTATTCGATGTGGTGGCAGAACGCCATAGAGTGAAGCCTGGGTTGCCCGGAACGTAGAAATGACCATAACTTTCATACTGGTTGCAATTATTCGTTTTATATGATGGAATAACTGTTGTATTTATATTGTATTTTATGCTGCTGGCGTTCACTTCTTAGGCCCTAACTATTCGATCTGGTGGAACAACGAACTGGGGTGATGCCTAGGTTGCCCGGAACGTAGAAATGACCATAACTTCCACACTGGTTGCAATTATTCGTTTTATACGATGGAAAAGCTGTTGTATTTATATCGTATTTTATGCTTCTGGCATTGACTTCTTAGGCCGGAGCTATTCGATCTGGTGGAGCAACGCCCTAGGGTGAAGCCTAGGTTGCTCGGAAAGTATAAATGACCATAAGTTTCATACTGGTTGCAATTATTCATTTTATACGATGGAAAAACTGTTGTATTTTAATTGCATTTTATGCTTCGGGCATTGACTTCCAAGGTCCTAACTATTCAATCTGTTGGAGCAACGCCCTAGGGTGAAGCCTAGGTTGCGCGGAAAGTAGAAATGACAATAACTTTCACACTGGGTGCAATTATTCGTTTAATACGATGGAAAAGCTGTTGCATCTTTATTGTATTATATGCTTCTGTCGTTGACGTCTAAGGCCGTAGCTATTAGATGTGGTGGAGCAACGCACTAGACTGATGCCTAGGTTGCCCGGAACGTGGAATGACCATTACTTTCGCAATGTTTGCAATTATTTATTTTATACGATGGAAAAACTGTTGTACTTATATTGTATTTTATGCGTCTGGCGTTGATTTCTATGGCCCTAACTATTCGATCTGGTGGAGCAACGCCCTAGAGTGAAGCCTAGGTTGCCCGGAACGTAGATATGACCATCACTTTCAAACTGGTTGCAATTAATCCTTTTATACGATGGAAAAACTGTTGTATTTTTATTGCATTTTATGCTTCGGGCATTAACTTCTAAGGCCCTAACTATTCAATCTGTAAGAGCAACGTCCTAGGGTGTATCCTAGGTTGCCCGTAATGTAGAAATGACCCAAGCTTTCATACTGGTTGCAATTATCCGTTTTGTATGATGGAAAAACTGTTGTATTTATATTGTATTTTATGCTTCTGGCGTTGACTTCTAAGGCCCTCACTATTCTATCTGGTGGATCAACGCCCTAGAGTGAAGCCTAGGCTGCTCGGAATGTAGAAATGACCATAACATTCACACTGGTTGAAATTATTCGTTTTACACGATGGAAAAACTGTTGTATTTATATTGTATTTTATGCACCTGGCGTTCACTTCTTAGGCCCTAACTATTCGATCTGGTGGAACAACGCCCTGTGGTGAAGCCTAGGTTGCCCGGAAAGTAGAAATGACCATAACTTTCATACTGGTTGCAATTATTCGTTTTATATCATGGAAAAACTGTTGTATTTATATTGTATTTTATGCTTCTGGCGTTGAGTTCTTAGGCCCTAACTATTCGATCAGGTGGAGCGATGCCTCAGAGTTAAGTCTAGGATGCCCGAAACGCCGAAAAGATAATTTCTTTCACGCTTGTTGCAATTATTCCTGTTATAGGATGGAAAAACCGCTGTATTTTTATTCTATTTTATACTTCAGGCGCTGACTTCTGAGGCCGTAGCTATTCGATGTGGTGGAAGAACGCTATACAGTGAAGCCTAGGTTGCCCGGAACGTAGAAATGACCATTACTTTCACACTGTTTGCAATTATTCCTTTTATACGATGGAAAAGCTGTTGTATTTATATCGTATTTAATGCTTCTGGCGTTGACTTCTAAGGACCTAACTATTCGGTCTGGTGGAGCAACGACCTAGAGTGAAGCCTAGGTTGCTCGGAATGTAGAAATGACCATAACTTTCACACTTGTTGCAATTATTCGTTTTATACGACGGAAAAACTGTTGCATCTTTATCGTATTTTGTGCTTCTGGCGTTGACTTCTTAGGCCGTAACTATTCGATCTGGTGGAGCACCGCCCTGGAGTGAAACCGAGGTTGCCCGGAACGTAGAAATGACCACTACTATCACACTGGTAGCAAATTATTCCTGCTATACGATGGAAAAGCTGTTGTATTTTTACTGCATTTTATGCTTCGGGCATTGACTTCTAAGGCCCTAACTATTCAATCTGTTGGAGCAACGCCCTAGGGTGAAGCCTAGGTTGCCCGGAACGTAGAAATGACCATAACTTTCGCACTGGTTGCAATTATTCGTTTTATACGATGGAAAAACTGTTGTATTTATATTGTATTTTATGCTTCTGGTGTTCACTTCTTAGGCCCTAACTATTCGATCTGGTGGAACAACGGCCTAGGGTGAAGCATAGGTAGCCAGGAACGTAGAAATGACCATAACTTTCACACTGGTAGCAATTATTCGTTTTATACGATGGAAAAACTGTTCTATTTATTTTGTATTTTATGCTTCGGGCGTTGACTTCTAAGGCCCTAACTGTTTGATCAGGTGGAGCAACGCCCTAGAGTGAAGCCTAGGTTGCCTGGAACGTAGAAATGACCATACCTTTCACACGGGTTGCAATTATTCCTGTTATACGATGGAAAGACTGTTGTACTTTTATTGTATTTTATGCTTCAGGCGTTGACTTCTGAGGCCGTAGCTATTCGATGTGGTGGAAGAACGCCATAGAGTGAAGCGTGGGTTGCCCGGAACGTAGAAATGACCATAACTTTCATACTGGTTGCAATTATTCGTTTTATATGATGGAATAACTGTTGTATTTATATTGTATTTTATGCTTCAGGCGTTCACTTCTGAGGCCGTAGCTATTCGATGTGGTGGAAGAACGCCATAGAGTGAAGCCTGGGTTGCCCGGAACGTAGAAATGACCATAACTTTCATACTGGTTGCAATTATTCGTTTTATATGATGCAATAACTGTTGTATTTATATTGTATTTTATGCTGCTGGCGTTCACTTCTTAGGCCCTAACTATTCGATCTGGTGGAACAACGACCTGGGGTGAAGCCTAGGTTGCCCGGAACGTAGGAATGACCATAACTTTCACACTGATTGCAATTATTCGTTTTATACGATGGAAAAGCTGTTGTATTTATATCGTATTTTTTGCTTCTGGCGTTGACTTCTTAGGCCGGAGCTATTCGATCTGGTGGAGCAACGCCCTAGGGTGAAGCCTAGGTTGCTCGGAAAGTATAAATGACCATATGTTTCATACTGGTTGCAATTATTCATTTTATACGATGGAAAAACTGTTGTATTTTTATTGCATTTTATGCTTCGGGCATTGACTTCCAAGGTCCTAACTATTCAATCTGTTGGAGCAACGCCCTAGGGTGAAGCGTAGGTTGCGCGAAAAGTAGAAATGACAATAACTTTCACACTGGGTGCAATTATTCGTTTAATACGATGGAAAAGCTGTTGCATCTTTATTGTATTATATACTTCTGTCGTTGACGTATAAGGCCGTAGCTATTAGATGTGGTTGAGCAACGCACTAGACTGACGCCTAGGTTGCTCGGAACGTGGAATGACCATTACTTTCGCAATGTTTGCAATTATTTATTTTATACGATGGAAAAACTGTTGTACTTATATTGTATTTTATGCGTCTGGCGTTGATTTCTATGGCCCTAACTATTCGATCTGGTGGAGCAACGCCCTAGAGTGAAGCCTAGGTTGACCGGAACGTAGATATGACCATCACTTTCAAACTGGTTGCAATTAATCCTTTTATACGATGGAAAAACTGTTGTATTTTTATTGCATTTTATGCTTCGGGCATTAACTTCTAAGGCCCTAACTATTCAATCTGTAAGAGCAACGTCCTAGGGTGTATCCTAGGTTGCCCGTAATGTAGAAATGACCCTAGCTTTCATACTGGTTGCAATTATTCGTTTTGTATGATGGAAAAACTGTTGTATTTATATTGTATTTTATGCTTCTGGCGTTGACTTCTAAGGCCCTCACTATTCTATCTGGTGGATCAACGCCCTAGAGTGAAGCCTAGGTTGCTCGGAATGTAGAAATGACCATAACATTCACACTGGTTGAAATTATTCGTTTTACACGATGGAAAAACTGTTGTATTTATATTGTATTTTATGCTTCGGCCGTTGACTTCTAAGGCCCTAACTGTTTGATCTGGTGGAGCATCGCCCTAGAGTGAAGCCTAGGTTGCTCGAAATGTAGAAATGACCATAACTTTCACACTGGTTGCTATCATTCGTTTTATATGATGGAAAAACTGTTGTATTTATATTGTATTTTATGCTTCTGGCGTTCACTTCTTAGGCCCTAACTATCCGATCTGGCGGAACAACGGCCTAGGGTGAAGCCTAGGTTGCCCAGAACGTAGAAATGACCATAACTTTTACACTGGTAGCAATAATTCGTTTTATACAATGGAAAAACTGTTCTATTTATTTTCTATTTAATGCTTCGGGCGTTGAATTCTAAGGCCCCAACTGTTTGATCTGGTGGAGCAACGCCCTAGAGTGAAGCCTAGGTTGCCTGGAACGTAGAAATGACCATCGCTTTCACACGGGTTGCAATTATTCCTGTTATAGGATGGAAAGACTGTTGTACTTTTATTGTATTTTATACTTCAGGCGTTGACTTCTGAGGCCGTAGCTATTCGATGTGGTGGAAGAACGCCATACAGTGAAGCCTAGGTTGCCCGGAACGTAGAAATGACCATAACTTTCACACTGGTTGCAATTATTTGTTTTATACGATGGAAAAGCTGTTGTATTTATATCGTATTTTATGCTTCGGGCGTTGACTTCTAAGGCCCTAACTGTTTGATCTGGTGGAGCAACGCCCTAGAGTGAAGCCTAGGTTGCCCGGAACGTAGAGATGACCATAACTTTCACACTGGTTGCTATTATTCGTTTTATACGATGGAAAAACTGTTGTATTTATATTGTATTATATGCTTCTGGCGTTGACTTTTAATGCACTAACTATTCGATCTGGCGGAGCAACGCCCTAGAGTGAAGCCGAGGTTTCCCGGAACGTAGAAATGACCGTCACTTTCAAACTGGTTGCAATTATTCGTTTTAAACGATGGAAAAACTGTTGTGTTTATATTGTATTTTATGCTTCTGTCGTTGACTTCTAAGGCCCTCACTATTCTATCTGGTGGATCAACGCCCTAGAGTGAAGCCTAGGTTGCTCGGAATGTAGAAATGACCATAACATTCACACTGGTTGAAATTATTCGTTTTACACGATGGAAAAACTGTTGTATTTATATTGTATTTTATGCTTCTGGCGTTCACTTCTTAGGCCCTAACTATTCGATCTGGTGGAACAACGCCCTAGAGTGAAGCCTAGGTTGCCCGGAACGTAGAAATGACCATAACTTTCACACTGGTTGCTATTATTCGTTTTATATGATGGAAAAACTGTTATATTTATATTGTATTTTATGCTTCTGGCGTTCACTTCTTAGGCCCTAACTATTCGATCTGGTGGAACAACGCCCTAGAGTGAAGCCTAGGTTGCCCGGAACGTAGAAATGACCATAACTTTCACACTGGTTGCTATTATTCGTTTTATATGATGGAAAAACTTTTATATTTATATTGTATTTTATGCTTCTGGCGTTCACTTCTTAGGCCCTAACTGTTCGATCTGGTGGAACAACGCCCTATGGTGAAGCCTAGGTTGACCGGAACGTAGAAATGACCATAACTTTCACACCGGTAGCAATTATTCGTTTTACACGATGGAAAAACTGTTCTATTTATTTTGTATTTTATGCATCGTGCGTTGACTTCTAAGGCCCTAACTATTCAATCTGTTGGAGCACCGCCCGAGGGTGAAGCCTAGGTTGCCGGGAAAGTAGAAATGACGTTAGCTTTCACACTGGTTGCTATTATTCGTTCTATACGATGGAAAAACTGTTATATTTATATTGTACCTTATGCTTCTGGCGTTGACTTCTTAGGCCCTAACAATTCGATCTGGTGGAAAAACGACCTAGAGTGAGGCCTAGGTTGCCCGGAACGTAGAACTGACCATAACTTTTACACTGGTAGCAATTATTCGTGTTATACAATGGAAAAACTGTTCTATTTATTTTGTATTTTATGCTTCGGGCGTTGACTTCTAAGGCCCTAGCTGTTTGAACTGGTGGAGCAACGCCCTAGATGAAGCCTAGGTTGCCCGGAACGTAGAAGTGACCATAACTTTCACACTGGTTGCTATTATTTTTTCTATACGATGGAAAAACTGTTGTATTTATATTGTACTTTATGCTTCTGTCGTTCACTTCTTAGGCCCTAACTATTCGATCTGGTGGAGCAACGGCCTAGGGTGAAGCCTAGGTTGCCCGGAACGTAGAAATGGCCATAACATTCACACTGGTTTCAATTATTCGTTCTATATGGTGGAAAAACTGTTGTATTTATATTGTATTTTATGCTTCTGGCGTTGACTTCTAAGGCCCTAACTATTCGATCAGGTGGAGCTACGCCCTAGAGTTAAGCCTAGGTTGCTCGAAATGTAGAAATGACCATAGCTTTCACACTGGTTGCAATTATTCGTTTTATACGATGGAAAGGCTGTTGTATTTATATCGTATTTTATGCTTCTGGCGTTGACTTCTTAGGCCCTAACTACTCCATCTGGTGGAGCAACGCCCTAGGGTGAAGCCTAGGTTGCCCGGAACGTAGAAATGGCCTTAACTTTTACACTGGTAGCAATTATTCGTTTTATACAATGGAAAAACTGTTGTATTTATTTTGTATTTTATTCTTCTGGTGTTGACTTCTTAGGCCCTAACTATTCGATCTGGTGGAACAACGCCCTAGAGTGAAGCCTAGGTTGCCCGGAACGTAGAAATGACCATAACTTTCACACTGGTTGCTATTATTCGTTTTATACGATGGAAAAGCCGTTATATTTATATTGTATTTTATGCTTCTGGCGTTGGCTTCTGAGGCCATTGCTATTCGATGTGGTGGAAGAACGCCATAGAGTGATGCCTAGGTAGCCCGGAACGTAGAAATGTCCATATCTTTCACAGTGTTTGCAATTATTCATTTTATACGATGGCAAAGCTGTTGCATTTATATTGTATTTTATGCTTCTGGCGTTGACTTCTTAGGCCCTAACTATTCGATCAGGTGGAGCGATGCCTCAGAGTTAAGTCTAGGATGCCCGAAACGCCGAAATGATAATTTCTTTCACGCTTGTTGCAATTATTCCTGTTATAGGATGGAAAGACTGTTGTATTTTTATTGTATTTTATACTTCAGGCGCTGACTTCTGAGGCCGTAGCTATTCGATGTGGTGGAAGAACGCCATACAGTGAAGCCTAGGTTGCCCAGAACGTAGAAATGACCATTACTTTCACACTGTTTGCAATGATTCCTTTTATACGATGGAAAAGCTGTTGTATTTATATCGTATTTAATGCTTCTGGCGTTGACTTCTAAGGACCTAACTATTCGGTCTGGTGGAGCAACGCCCTAGAGTGAAGCCTAGGTTGCTCGGAATGTAGAAATGACCATAACTTTCACACTGGTTGCAATTATTCGTTTTATACGACGGAAAAACTGTTGCATCTTTATCGTATTTTGTGCTTCTTGCGTTGACTTCTTAGGCCGTAACTATTCGATCTGGTGGAGCACCGCCCTGGAGTGAAACCTAGGTTGCCCGGAACGTAGAAATGATCACTACTATCACACTGGTAGCAAATTATTCCTGCTATACGATGGAAAAGCTGTTGTATTTTTATTGCATTTTATGCTTCGGGCATTGACTTCTAAGGCCCTAACTATTCAATCTGTTGGAGCAACGCCCTAGGGTGAAGCCTAGGTTGCCCGGAACGTAGAAATGACCATAACTTTCGCACTGGTTGCAATTATTCGTTTTATACGATGGAAAAGCTGTTGTATTTATATCGTATTTTATGCTTCTGGCGTTGACTTCTTAGTCCCTAACTATTCCATCTGGTGGAACAACGCCCCAGGGTGCAGTCTAGGATGCCCAGAAAGTAGAAATGACCATAACTTTCACACTGGTAGCAATTATTCGTTTTATACGATGGAAAAACTGTTCTATTTATTTTATATTTTATGCTTCGGGCGTTGACTTCTAAGACCCTAACTATTCGATCTGGTGGAGCAACGCCCTAGAGTGAAGCCTAGGTTGCCCGGTACGTAGAAATGACCATCACTATCGAACTGGTTGCAATTATTTGTTTTATACGATGGAAAAGCTGTTGTATTTATACCGTATTTTATGCTTCTGGCGTTGACTTCTTAGGCCCTAACTACTCCATCTGGTGGAACAACGCCCTAGGGTGAAGCCTAGGTTGCCCGGAAAGTAGAAATGACCATAACTTCACACTGGTAACAATTATTCGTTTTATACGATGGAAAAACTGTTCTATTTATTTTGTATTTTATGCTTCGGGCGTTGACTTCTAAGGGCCTAACTATTCGATCTGGTAGGGCAACGCCCTAGAGTGAAGCCTAGTTTGCCCCGTACGTAGAATTGACCATAAGTTCCATACTGGTTGCAATTATTCGTTTTATACGATGGAAAAACTGTTGTATTTATATTGTATTTTATGCTTCTGGCGTTCACTTCTTAGGCCCTAACTATACGATCTGGAGGTCCAACGCCTTAGGGTGAAGCCTAGGTTGCCCGGAACGTAGAAATGACCATAACTTTCACACTGGTTGCCATTATTCGTTTTATACGATGGAAAAACTGTTATATTTATATTGTATTTAAGCTTCTGGCGTTGACTTCTGAGGCCGTTGCTATTCGATGTGGTGGAAGAACGCCATAGAGTGAAGCCTAGGTAGCCCGGATCGTAGAAATGTCCATATCTTTCACACTGTTTGCAATTTTTCGTTTCATACGATGGAAAAACTGTTTTATTTATTTTGTATTTTATGCTTCGGGCGTTGACTTCTAAGGCCCTAACTATTCGATCTGGTGTTGCAACGCCCTAGAGTGCAGCCTAGATTGCCCGGAACGTAGAAATGACCATAACTTTCACACTGGTTGCTATCATTCGTTTTATATGATGGAAAAACTGTTGTATTTATTTTGTATTTTATGCTTCTGGCGTTCACTTCTTAGGCCCTAACTATTCGATCTGGTGGAACAACGGCCTAGGGTGAAGCCTAGGTTGCCCGGAACGTAGAAATGACCACAACTTTTACACTGGTAGCAATTATTCGCTTTATACAATGGAAAAAGTGTTCTATTTATTTTGTATTTAATGCTTCGGGCGTTGACTTCCAAGGCCCTAACTGTTTGATCTGGTGGAGCAACGCCCTAGAGTGAAGCCTAGGTTGCCTGGAACGTAGAAATGACCATACCTTTCACACGGGTTGCAATTATTCCTGTTATAGGATGGAAAGACTGTTGTATTTTTATTGTATTTTATACTTCAGGCGTTGACTTCTGAGGCCGTAGCTATCCGATGTGGTGGAAGAACGCCATACAATGAAGCCTAGGTTGCCCGGAACGTAGAAACGACCATAACTTTCACACTGGTTGCAATTATTTGTTTTATACGATGGAAAAGCTGTTGTATTTATATCGTATTTTATGCTTCTGGCGTTGACCTCTTAGGCCCTAACTATTCCATCTGGTGGAACAACGCCCTAGAGTAAAGCCCAGGTTGCACGGAACGTAGAAATGACCATAGCTTTCACACTGGTTGCAATTATTCGTTTTATACGATGGAAAAGCTGTTGTATTTATATCGTATTTTATGTTTCTGGCGTTGACTTCTTAGGCCCTAACTATTCCATCTGGTGGAACAACGCCCTAGGGTGAAGCCTAGGTTGCCCGGAACGTAGAAATGGCCATAACTTTTACACTGGTAGCAATTATTCGTTTTATACAATGGAAAAACTGTTGTATTTATTTTGTATTTTATTCTTCTGGTGTTGACTTCTTAGGCCCTAACTATTCGATCTGGTGGAACAACGCCCTAGAGTGAAGCCTAGGTTGCCCGGAACGTAGAAATGACCATAACTTTCACACTGGTTGCTATTATTCGTTTTACACGATGGAAAAGCCGTTATATTTATATTGTATTTTATGCTTCTGGCGTTGGCTTCTGAGGCCGTTGCTATTCGATGTGGTGGAAGAACGCCATAGAGTGAAGCCTAGGTAGCCCGGAACGTAGAAATGTCCATATCTTTCACACTGTTTGCAATTATTCATTTTATACGATGGCAAAGCTGTTGTATTTATATTGTATTTTATGCTTCTGGCGTTGACTTCTTAGGCCCTAACTCTTCGATCAGGTGGAGCGATGCCTCAGAGTTAAGTCTAGGATGCCCGAAACGCCGAAATGATAATTTCTTTCACGCTTGTTGCAATTATTCCTGTTATAGGATGGAAAGACAGTTGTATTTTTATTGTATTTTATACTTCAGGCGCTGACTTCTGAGGCCGTAGCTATTCGATGTGGTGGGAGAACGCCATACAGTGAAGCCTAGGTTGCCCGGAACGTAGAAATGACCATTACTTTCACACTGTTTGCAATTATTCCTTTTATACGATGGAAAAGCTGTTGTATTTATATCGTATTTAATGCTTCTGGCGTTGACTTCTAAGGACCTAACTATTCGGTCTGGTGGAGCAACGCCCTAGAGTGAAGCCTAGGTTGCTCGGAATGTAGAAATGACCATAACTTTCACACTGGTTGCAATTATTCGTTTTATACGACGGAAAAACTGTTGCATCTTTATCGTATTTTGTGCTTCTGGCGTTGACTTCTTAGGCCGTAACTATTCGATCTGGTGGAGCACCGCCCTGGAGTGAAACCTAGGTTCCCCGGAACGTAGAAATGACCACTACTATCACACTGGTAGCAAATTACTCCTGCTATACGATGGAAAAGCTGTTGTATTTTTATTGCATTTTATGCTTCGGGCATTGACTTCTAAGGCCTTAACTATTCAATCTGTTGGAGCAACGCCCCAGGGTGAAGCCTAGGTTGCCCGGAACGTAGAAATGACCATAACTTTCGCACTGGTTGCAATTATTCGTTTTATACGATGGAAAAGCTGTTGTATTTATATCGTATTTTATGCTTCTGGCGTTGACTTCTGAGGCCCTAACTATTCCATCTGGTGGAACAACGCCCCAGGGTGCAATCTAGGTTGCCCGGAAAGTAGAAATGACCATAACTGTCACACTGGTAGCAATTATTCGTTTTATACGATGGAAAAACTGTTCTATTTATTTTATATTTTATGCTACGGGCGTTGACTTCTAAGACCCTAACTATTCGATCTGGTGGAGCAACGCCCTAGAGTGAAGCCTAGGTTGCCCGGTACGTAGAAATGACCATCACTATCAAACTGGTTGCAATTATTTGTTTTATACGATGGAAAAGCTGTTGTATTTTTATTGCATTTTATGCATCGGGCATTAACTTCTAAGGCCCTAACTATTCAATCTGTAAGAGCAACGCCCTAGGGTGTATCCTAGGTTGCCCGGAATGTGGAAATGACCCTAGCTTTCATACTGGTTGCAATTATTCGTTTTGTATGATGGAAAAACTGTTGTATTTATATTGTATTTTATGCTTCTGGCGTTCACTTCTTAGGCCCTAACTATTCGATCTGGTGGAACAACGTCCTAGAGTGAGGCCTAGGTTGCCCGGAACGTTGAAATGACCATCACTTCCATACTGGTAGCATTTATTCGTTCTATACGATGGAAAAACTGTTGTATTTATATTGTATTTTATGCTTCTGGCGTTGACTTCTAAGGCCCTAACTATTCGATCTGGTGGAGCAACGCCCTAGGGTGTAGCCTAGTTTGACCGTAAAGTAGAAATGACCACAACTTTCGTACTGGTTGCAATTACTCGTTTTATATGATGGAAAAACTGTTGTATTTATATTGTATTTTATGCTTCTGGCGTTCACTTCTTAGGCCCTAACTATTCGATCTGGTGGAACAGCGCCCTAGGGTGAAGTCTAGGTTGCCCGGAAAGTAGAAATGACCATAACTTTCACACTGGTAGCAATTATTCGTTTTATACAATGGAAAAACTGTTCTGTTTATTTTGCATTTTATGCTCCGGTCGTTGACTTCTAAGGACCTAACTGTTTGGTCTGGTGGAGCAACGCCCTAGAGTGAAGCCTAGGTTGCCCGTAACGTAGAAATGACAATAACTTTCACACTGGTTGCTGTTATTCGTTCTATACGATGGAAAAACTGTTGTATTTATATTGTACTTTAAGCTTCTGGCGTTGACTTCTATGGCACTAACTATTCGAATTGGTGGAACAACGCCCTATGGTGAAGCCTAGGTTGACCGGAACGTAGAAATGACCATAACTTTCACACCGGTAGCAATTATTCGTTTTACAAGATGGAAAAACTGTTCTATTTATTTTGTATTTTATGCATCGTGCGTTGACTTCTAAGGCCCTAACTATTCAATCTGTTGGAGCAACGCCCGAGGGTGAAGCCTAGGTTGCCCGGAAAGTAGAAATGACGTTAACTTTCACACTGGTTGCTATTATTCGTTCTATACGATGGAAAAACTGTTATATTTATATTGTACCTTATGCTTCTGGCGTTGACTTCTTAGGCCCTAACAATTCGATCTGGTGGAAAAACGACCTAGAGTGAGGCCTAGGTTGCCCGGAACGTAAAACTGACCATAACTTTTACACTGGTAGCAATTATTCGTTTTATACAGTGGAAAAACTGTTCTATTTATTTTGTATTTTGTGCTTCGGGCGTTGACATCTAAGGCCCCTAGCTGTTTGAACTGGTGGAGCAACGCCCTAGAGTGAAGCCTAGGTTGCCCGGAACGTAGAAGTGACCATAACTTTCACACTGATTGCCATTATTCGTTGTATACGATGGAAAAACTGTTGTATTTATATTGTATTTTATGCTTCTGTCGTTCACTTCTTAGGCCCTAACTATTCGATCTGGTGGAGCAACGGCCTAGGGTGAAGCCTAGGTTGCCCGGAACGTAAAAATGACCATAACTTTCATACTGGTTGCAATTATTCGTTTTATATGGTGGAAAAACTGTTGTATTTATATTGTATTTTATGCTTCTGGCGTTGACTTCTAAGGCCCTAACTATTCGATCAGGTGGAGCAACGCCCTAGAGTTAAGCCTAGGTTGCTCGAAATGTAGAAATGACCATAGCTTTCACACTGGTTGCAATTATTCGTTTTATACGATGGAAAAGCTGTTGTATTTATATCGTATTTTCTGCTTCTGGCGTTGACTTCTTAGGCCCTAACTATTCCATCTGGTGGAACAACGCCCTAGGGTGAAGCCTAGGTTGCCCGGAACGTAGAAATGGCCATAACTTTTACACTGGTAGCAATTATTCGTTTTATACAATGGAAAAACTGTTGTATTTATTTTGTATTTTATTCTTCTGGTGTTGACTTCTTAGGCCCTAACTATTCCATCTGGTGGAACAACGCCCCAGGGTGTAGTCTAGGTTGCCCGGAAAGTAGAAATGACCATAACTTTCGCAGTGGTTGCAATTATTCGTTTTATACGATGGAAAAGCTGTTGTATTTATATCGTATTTTATGCTTCTGGCGTTGACTTCTTAGGCCCTAACTATTCCATCTGGTGGAACAACGCCCCAGGGTGTAGTCTAGGTTGCCCGGAAAGTAGAATTGACCATAACTTTCACACTGGTAGCAATTATTCGTTTTAAACAATGGAAAAACCGTTCTATTTATTTTGTATTTTATGCTTCGGGCGTTGACTTCTAAGGCCCTAACTGTTTGATCTGGTGGAGCATCGCCGTAGAGTGAAGCCTAGGTTGCCCGGAACGTAGAAATGACCAGAACTTTCACACTGGTTGCTATTATTCGTTTTATACGATGGAAAAACTGTTATATTTATATTGTATTCAAGCTTCTGGCGTTGACTTCTGAGGCCGTTGCTATTCGATGTGGTGGAAGAACGCCATAGAGTGAAGCCTAGGTAGCCGGGATCGTAGAAATGTCCATATCTTTCACACTGTTTGCAATTTTTCGTTTTATACGATGGAAAAACTGTTTTATTTATTTTGTATTTTATGCTTCGGGCGTTGACTTCTAAGGCCCTAACTATTCGATCTGGTGGAGCAACGCCCTAGAGTGCAGCCTAGATTGCCCGGAACGTAGAAATGACCATAACTTTCACACTGGTTGCTATCATTCGTTTTATATGATGGAAAAACTGTTGTATTTATATCGTATTTTATGCTTCTGGCGTTCACTTCTTAGGCCCTAACTATACGATCTGGTGGTACAACGCCCTAGGGTGAAGCCTAGGTTGCCTGAAACGTAGAAATGACCATAACTTTCACACTGGTTGCCATTATTCGTTTTATACGATGGAAAAACTGTTATATTTATATTGTATTTAAGCTTCAGGCGTTGACTTCTGACGCCGTTGCTATTCGATGTGGTGGAAGAACGCCATAGAGTGAAGCCTAGGTAGCCCGGAACGTAGAAATGTCCATTACTTTCACACTGTTTGCAATTATTCCTTTTATACGATGGAAAAGCTGTTGTATTTATATCGTATTTAATGCTTCTGGCGTTGACTTCTAAGGACCTAACTATTCGGTCTGGTGGAGCAACGCCCTAGAGTGAAGCCTAGGTTGCTCGGAATGTAGAAATGACCATAACTTTCACACTGGTTGCAATTATTCGTTTTATACGACGGAAAAACTGTTGCATCTTTATCGTATTTTGTGCTTCTGGCGTTGACTTCTTAGGCTGTAACTATTCGATCTGGTGGAGCACCGCCCTGGAGTGAAACCTAGGTTCCCCGGAACGTAGAAATGACCACTACTATCACACTGGTAGCAAATTATTCCTGCTACACGATGGAAAAGCTGTTGTATTTTTATTGCATTTTATGCTTCGGGCATTGACTTCTAAGGCCCTAACTATTCAATCTGTTGGAGCAACGCCCTAGGGTGAAGCCTAGGTTGCCCGGAACGTAGAAATGACCATAACTTTCGCACTGGTTGCAATTATTCGTTTTATACGATGGAAAAGCTGTTGTATTTATATCGTATTTTATGCTTGTGGCGTTGACTTCTTAGGCCCTAACTATTCCATCTGGTGGAACAACGCCCCAGGGTGCAGTCTAGGTTGCCCGGAAAGTAGCAATGACCATAACTTTCACACTGGTAGCAATTATTCGTTTTATACGATGGAAAAACTGTTCTATTTATTTTGTATTTTATGCTTCGGGCGTTGACTTCTAAGGGCCTAACTATTCGATCTGGTCGGGCAACGCCCAAGAGTGAAGCCTAGGTTGCCCGGTACGTACGAATGACCATAAGTTTCATACTGGTTGCAATTATTCGTTTTATACGATGGAAAAGCTGTTGTATTTATATTGTATTTTATGCTTCTGGCGTTCACTTCTTAGGCACTAACTATTCGATCTGGTGGTACAACGCCCTAGGGTGAAGCCTAGGTTGCCCGGAACGTAGAAGTGACCATAACTTTTACACTGGCAGCAATTATTCGTTTTATACAATGGAAAAACCATTCTATTTATTTTGTATTTTATGCTTCGTGCGTTGACTTCTAAGGCCCTAACTGTTTGATCTGGTGGAGCATCGCCGTAGAGTGAAGCCTAGTTTGCCCGGTACGTAGAATTGACCATAAGTTCCATACTGGTTGCAATTATTCGTTTTATACGATGGCAAAACTGTTGTATTTATATTGTATTTTATGCTTCTGGCGTTCACTTCTTAGGCCCTAACTATACGATCTGGAGGTCCAACGCCCTAGGGTGAAGCCTAGGTTGCCCGGAACGTAGAAATGACCATAACTTTCACACTGGTTGCCATTATTCGTTTTATACGATGGAAAAACTGTTATATTTATATTGTATTTAAGCTTCTGGCGTTGACTTCTGAGGCCGTTGCTATTCGATGTGGTGGAAGAACGCCATAGAGTGAAGCCTAGGTAGCCCGGATCGTAGAAATGTCCATATCTTTCACACTGTTTGCAATTTTTCGTTTCATACGATGGAAAAACTGTTTCATTTATTTTGTATTTTATGCTTCGGGCGTTGACTTCTAAGGCCCTAACTATTCGATCTGGTGTTGCAACGCCCTAGAGTGCAGCCTAGATTGCCCGGAACGTAGAAATGACCATAACTTTCACACTGGTTGCTATCATTCGTTTTATATGATGGAAAAACTGTTGTATTTATTTTGTATTTTATGCTTCTGGCGTTCACTTCTTAGGCCCTAACTATTCGATCTGGTGGAACAACGGCCTAGGGTGAAGCCTAGGTTGCCCGGAACGTAGAAATGACCATAACTTTTACACTGGTAGCAATTATTCGTTTTATACAATGGAAAAAGTGTTCTATTTATTTTGTATTTAATGCTTCGGGCGTTGACTTCCAAGGCCCTAACTGTTTGATCTGGTGGAGCAACGCCCTAGAGTGAAGCCTAGGTTGCCTGGAACGTAGAAATGACCATACCTTTCACACAGGTTGCAATTATTCCTGTTATAGGATGGAAAGACTGTTGTATTTTTATTGTATTTTATACTTCAGGCGTTGACTTCTGAGGCCGTAGCTATCCGATGTGGTGGAAGAACGCCATACAACGAAGCCTAGGTTGCCCGGAACGTAGTAACGACCATAACTTTCACACTGGTTGCAATTATTTGTTTTATACGATGGAAAAGCTGTTGTATTTATATCGTATTTTATGCTTCTGGCGTTGACTTCTTAGGCCCTAACTATTCCATCTGGTGGAACAACGCCCTAGAGTAAAGCCCAGGTTGCACGGAACGTAGAAATGACCATAACTTTCACACTGGTAGCAATTATTCGTTTGATACAATGGAAAAACTGTTCTATTTATTTTGTATTTAATGCTTCGGGCGTTGACTTCTAAGGCCCTAACTATTCGATCAGGTGGAGCAACGCCCTAGAGTGAAGCCTAGGTTGCTCGAAATGTAGAAATGACCATAACTTTCACACTGGTTGCTATCATTCGTTTTGTATGATGGAAAAACTGTTGTATTTATATTGTATTTTATGCTTCTGGCGTTCACTTCTTAGGCCCTAACTATTCGCTCTGGCGGAACAACGGCCTAGGGTGATGCCTAGGTTGCCTGGAACGTAGAAATGACCATACCTTTCAAACGGGTTGCAATTATTCCTGTTATAGGATGGAAAGACTGTTGTATTTTTATTGTATTTTATACTTCAGGCGTTGACTTCTGAGGCCGTAGCTATCCGATGTGGTGGAAGAACGCCATACAGTGAAGCCTAGGTTGCCCGGAACGTAGAAACGACCATAACTTTCACACTGGTTGCTATTATTCGTTCTATACGATGGAAAAACTGTTGTATTTATATTGTATTTTATGCTTCCGTCGTTCACTTCTTAGGCCCTAACTATTCGATCTGGTGGAGCAACGGCCTAGGGTGAAGCCTAGGTGGCCCGGAACGTAGAAATGACCATAACTTTCATACTGGTTGCAATTATTCGTTTTATATGGTGGAAAAGCTGTTGTATTTATATCGTATTTTATGCTTCTGGCGTTGACTTCTTAGGCCCTAACTATTCCATCTGGTGGAACAACGCCCCAGGGTGCAGTCTAGGTTGCCCGGAAAGTAGAAATGACCATAACTTTCACACTGGTAGCAATTATTCGTTTTATACGATGGAAAAACTGTTCTATTTATTTTGTATTTTATGCTTCGTGCGTTGACTTCTAAGGCCCTAACTGTTTGATCTGGTGGAGCATCGCCGTAGAGTGAAGCCTAGTTTGCCCGGTACGTAGAATTGACCATAAGTTCCATACTGGTTGCAATTATTCGTTTTATACGATGGAAAAACTGTTGTATTTATATTGTATTTTATGCTTCTGGCGTTCACTTCTTAGGCCCTAACAATACGATCTGGAGGTCCAACGCCCTAGGGTGAAGCCTAGGTTGCCCGGAACGTAGAAATGACCATAACTTTCACACTGGTTGCCATTATTCGTTTTATACGATGGAAAAACTGTTGTATTTATATTGTATTTTATGCTTCTGGCGTTGACTTCTAAGGCCCTAACTATTCGATCTGGTGGAGCAACGCCCTAGGGTGTAGCCTAGTTTGACCGTAAAGTAGAAATGACCACAACTTTCGTACTGGTTGCAATTACTCGTTTTATATGATGGAAATACTGTTGTATTTATATTGTATTTTATGCTTCTGGCGTTCACTTCTTAGGCCCTAACTATTCGATCTGGTGGAACAGCGCCCTAGGGTGAAGTCTAGGTTGCCCGGAAAGTAGAAATGACCATAACTTTCACACTGGTAGCAATTATTCGTTTTATACAATGGAAAAACTGTTCTGTTTATTTTGCATTTTATGCTCCGGTCGTTGACTTCTAAGGACCTAACTGTTTGGTCTGGTGGAGCAACGCCCTAGAGTGAAGCCTAGGTTGCCCGTAACGTAGAAATGACAATAACTTTCACACTGGTTGCTGTTATTCGTTCTATACGATGGAAAAACTGTTGTATTTATATTGTATTTTAAGCTTCTGGCGTTGACTTCTATGGCACTAACTATTCGAATTGGTGGAACAACGCCCTATGGTGAAGCCTAGGTTGACCGGAACGTAGAAATGACCATAACTTTCACACCGGTAGCAATTATTCGTTTTACAAGATGGAAAAACTGTTCTATTTATTTTGTATTTTATGCATCGTGCGTTGACTTCTAAGGCCCTAACTATTCAATCTGTTGGAGCAACGCCCGAGGGTGAAGCCTAGGTTGCCCGGAAAGTAGAAATGACGTTAACTTTCACACTGGTTGCTATTATTCGTTCTATACGATGGAAAAACTGTTATATTTATATTGTACCTTATGCTTCTGGCGTTGACTTCTTAGGCCCTAACAATTCGATCTGGTGGAAAAACGACCTAGAGTGAGGCCTAGGTTGCCCGGAACGTAAAACTGACCATAACTTTTACACTGATAGCAATTATTCGTTTTATACAGTGGAAAAACTGTTCTATTTATTTTGTATTTTGTGCTTCGGGCGTTGACATCTAAGGCCCTAGCTGTTTGAACTGGTGGAGCAACGCCCTAGAGTGAAGCCTAGGTTGCCCGGAACGTAGAAGTGACCATAACTTTCACACTGATTGCCATTATTCGTTGTATACGATGGAAAAACTGTTGTATTTATATTGTATTTTATGCTTCTGTCGTTCACTTCTTAGGCCCTAACTATTCGATCTGGTGGAGCAACGGCCTAGGGTGAAGCCTAGGTTGCCCGGAACGTAAAAATGACCATAACTTTCATACTGGTTGCAATTATTCGTTTTATATGGTGGAAAAACTGTTGTATTTATATTGTATTTTATGCTTCTGGCGTTGACTTCCAAGGCCCTAACTATTCGATCAGGTGGAGCAACGCCCTAGAGTTAAGCCTAGGTTGCTCGAAATGTAGAAATGACCATAGCTTTCACACTGGTTGCAATTATTCGTTTTATACGATGGAAAAGCTGTTGTATTTATATCGTATTTTATGCTTCTGGCGTTGACTTCTTAGGCCCTAACTATTCCATCTGGTGGAACAACGCCCTAGGGTGAAGCCTAGGTTGCCCGGAACGTAGAAATGGCCATAACTTTTACACTGGTAGCAATTATTCGTTTTATACAATGGAAAAACTGTTGTATTTATTTTGTATTTTATTCTTCTGGTGTTGACTTCTTAGACCCTAACTATTTGATATGGTGGAACAACGCCCTAGAGTGAAGCCTAGTTTGCCCGGAACGTAGAAATGACCATAACTTTCGCAGTGGTTGCAATTATTCGTTTTATACGATGGAAAAGCTGTTGTATTTATATCGTATTTTATGCTTCTGGCGTTGACTTCTTAGGCCCTAACTATTCCATCTGGTGGAACAACGCCCCAGGGTGCAGTCTAGGTTGCCCGGAAAGTAGAAATGACCATAACTTTCACACTGGTAGCAATTATTCGTTTTAAACAATGGAAAAACCGTTCTATTTATTTTGTATTTTATGCTTCGGGCGTTGACTTCTAAGGCCCTAACTGTTTGATCTGGTGGAGCATCGCCGTAGAGTGAAGCCTAGGTTGCCCGGAACGTAGAAATGACCAGAACTTTCACACTGGTTGCTATTATTCGTTTTATACGATGGAAAAACTGTTATATTTATATTGTATTCAAGCTTCTGGCGTTGACTTCTGAGGCCGTTGCTATTCGATGTGGTGGAAGAACGCCATAGAGTGAAGCCTAGGTAGCCGGGATCGTAGAAATGTCCATATCTTTCACACTGTTTGCAATTTTTCGTTTTATACGATGGAAAAACTGTTTTATTTATTTTGTATTTTATGCTTCGGGCGTTGACTTCTAAGGCCCTAACTATTCGATCTGGTGGAGCAACGCCCTAGAGTGCAGCCTAGATTGCCCGGAACGTAGAAATGACCATAACTTTCACACTGGTTGCTATCATTCGTTTTATATGATGGAAAAACTGTTGTATTTATATCGTATTTTATGCTTCTGGCGTTCACTTCTTAGGCCCTAACTATACGATCTGGTGGTACAACGCCCTAGGGTGAAGCCTAGGTTGCCCGGAACGTAGAAATGACCATAACTTTCACTCTGGTTGCCATTATTCGTTTTATACGATGGAAAAACTGTTATATTTATATTGTATTTAAGCTTCAGGCGTTGACTTCTGACGCCGTTGCTATTCGATGTGGTGGAAGAACGCCATAGAGTGAAGCCTAGGTAGCCCGGAACGTAGAAATGTCCATTACTTTCACACTGTTTGCAATTATTCCTTTTATACGATGGAAAAGCTGTTGTATTTATATCGTATTTAATGCTTCTGGCGTTGACTTCTAAGGACCTAACTATTCGGTCTGGTGGAGCAACGCCCTAGAGTGAAGCCTAGGTTGCTCGGAATGTAGAAATGACCATAACTTTCACACTGGTTGCAATTATTCGTTTTACACGACGGAAAAACTGTTGCATCTTTATCGTATTTTGTGCTTCTGGCGTTGACTTCTTAGGCTGTAACTATTCGATCTGGTGGAGCACCGCCCTGGAGTGAAACCTAGGTTCCCCGGAACGTAGAAATGACCACTACTATCACACTGGTAGCAAATTATTCCTGCTACACGATGGAAAAGCTGTTGTATTTTTATTGCATTTTATGCTTCGGCCATTGACTTCTAAGGCCCTAACTATTCAATCTGTTGGAGCAACGCCCTAGGGTGAAGCCTAGGTTGCCCGGAACGTAGAAATGACCATAACTTTCGCACTGGTTGCAATTATTCGTTTTATACGATGGAAAAGCTGTTGTATTTATATCGTATTTTATGCTTCTGGCGTTGACTTCTTAGGCCCTAACTATTCCATCTGGTGGAACAACGCCCCAGGGTGCAGTCTAGGTTGCCCGGAAGGTAGCAATGACCATAACTTTCACACTGGTAGCAATTATTCGTTTTATACGATGGAAAAACTGTTCTATTTATTTTATATTTTATGCTTCGGGCGTGGACTTCTAAGACCCTAACTATTCGATCTGGTGGAGCAACGCCCTAGAGTGAAGCCTAGGTTGCCCGGTACGTAGAAATGACCATCACTATCAAACTGGTTGCAATTATTTGTTTTATACGATGGAAAAGCTGCTGTATTTATATCGTATTTTATGCTTCTGGCGTTGACTTCTTAGGCCCTAACTATTCCATCTGGTGGAACAACGCCCTAGGGTTTAGCCTAGGTTGCCCGGAAAGTAGAAATGACAATAACTTTCACACTGGTAACAATTACTCGTTTTATACGATGGAAAAACTGTTCTATTTATTTTGTATTTTATGCTTCGGGCGTTGACTTCTAAGGGCCTAACTATTCGATCTGGTCGGGCAACGCCCAAGAGTGAAGCCTAGGTTGCCCGGTACGTACGAATGACCATAAGTTTCATACTGGTTGCAATTATTCGTTTTATACGATGGAAAAGCTGTTGTATTTATATTGTATTTTATGCTTCTGGCGTTCACTTCTTAGGCACTAACTATTCGATCTGGTGGTACAACGCCCTAGGGTGAAGCCTAGGTTGCCCGGAACGTAGAAGTGACCATAACTTTTACACTGGCAGCAATTATTCGTTTTATACAATGGAAAAACCGTTCTATTTATTTTGTATTTTATGCTTCGTGCGTTGACTTCTAAGGCCCTAACTGTTTGATCTGGTGGATCGTCGCCGTAGAGTGAAGCCTAGTTTGCCCGGAACGTAGAAATGACCATAACTTTCACACTGGTTGCTATCATTCGTTTTATATGATGGAAAAATTGTTGTATTTATATTGTATTTTATGCTTCTGGCGTTCACTTCTTAGGCCCTAACTATTCGATCTGGCGGAACAACGGCCTAGGGTGAAGCCTAGGTTGCCTGGAACGTAGAAATGACCATACCTTTCACACGGGTTGCAATTATTCCTGTTATACGATGGAAAGACTGTTGTATTTTTATTGTATTTTATACTTCAGGCGTTGACTTCTGAGGCCGTAGCTATCCGATGTGGTGGAAGAACGCCATACAGTGAAGCCTAGGTTGCCCGGAACGTAGAAACGACCATAACTTTCACACTGGTTGCAATTATTTGTTTTATACGATGGAAAAGCTGTTGTATTTATATCGTATTTTATGCTTCTGACGTTGACTTCTTAGGCCCTAACTATTCCATCTGGTGGAACAACGCCCTAGAGTAAAGCCCAGGTTGCACGGAACGTAGAAACGACCATAACTTTCACACTGGTTGCAATTATTTGTTTTATACGATGGAAAAGCTGTTGTATTTATATCGTATTTTATGCTTCTGGCGTTGACTTCTAAGGACCTAACTATTCGGTCTGGTGGAGCAACGCCCTAGAGTGAAGCCTAGGTTGCTCGGAATGTGGAAATGACCACAACTTTCACACTGGTTGCAATTATTCGTTTTATACGATGGAAAAAGTGTTGCATCTTTATCGTATTTTGTGCTTCTGGCGTTGACTTCTTAGGCCGTAACTATTCGATCTGGTGGAGCACCGCCCTGGAGTGAAACCTAGGTTGCCCGGAACGTAGAAATGACCACTACTATCACACTGGTTGCAAATTATTCCTGCTATACGATGGAAAAGCTGTTGTATTTTTATTGCATTTTATGCTTCGGGCATTGACTTCTAAGGACCTAACTATTCAATCTGTTGGAGCAACGCCCTAGGGTGAAGCCTAGGTTGCCCGGAACGTAGAGATGACCATAACTTTCACACTGGTTGCTATTATTCGTTTTATACGATGGAAAAACTGTTGTATTTATATTGTATTATATGCTTCTGGCGTTGACTTTTAATGCACTAACTATTCGATCTGCCGGAGCAACGCCCTAGAGTGAAGCCGAGGTTTCCCGGAACGTAGAAGTGACCATAACTTTTACACTGGCAGCAATTATTCGTTTTATACAATGGAAAAACCGTTCTATTTATTTTGTATTTTATGCTTCGTGCGTTGACTTCTAAGGCCCTAACTGTTTGATCTGGTGGAGCATCGCCGTAGAGTGAAGCCTAGTTTGCCCGGTACGTAGAATTGGCCATAAGTTCCATACTGGTTGCAATTATTCGTTTTACACGATGGAAAAACTGTTGTATTTATATTGTATTTTATGCTTCTGGCGTTCACTTCTTAGGCCCTAACTATACGATCTGGAGGTCCAACGCCCTAGGGTGAAGCCTAGGTTGCCCAGAACGTAGAAATGACCATAACTTTCACACTGGTTGCCATTATTCGTTTTATACGATGGAAAAACTGTCATATTTATATTGTATTTAAGCTTCTGGCGTTGACTTCTGAGGCCGTTGCTATTCGATGTGGTGGAAGAACGCCATAGAGTGAAGCCTAGGTAGCCCGGATCGTAGAAATGTCCATATCTTTCACACTGTTTGCAATTTTTCGTTTTATACGATGGAAAAACTGTTTTATTTATTTTGTATTTTATGCTTCGGGCGTTGACTTCTAAGGCCCTAACTATTCGATCTGGTGTTGCAACGCCCTAGAGTGAAGCCTAGGTTGCTCGAAATGTAGAAATGACCATAACTTTCACACTGGTTGCTATCATTCGTTTTATATGATGGAAAAATTGTTGTATTTATATTGTATTTTATGCTTCTGGCGTTCACTTCTTAGGCCCTAACTATTCGATCTGGCGGAACAACGGCCTAGGGTGAAGCCTAGGTTGCCTGGAACGTAGAAATGACCATACCTTTCACACGGGTTGCAATTATTCCTGTTATACGATGGAAAGACTGTTGTATTTTTATTGTATTTTATACTTCAGGCGTTGACTTCTGAGGCCGTAGCTATCGGATGTGGTGGAAGAACGCCATACAGTGAAGCCTAGGTTGCCCGGAACGTAGAAACGACCATAACTTTCACACTGGTTGCAATTATTTGTTTTATACGATGGAAAAGCTGTTGTATTTATATCGTATTTTATGCTTCTGGCGTTGACTTCTTAGGCCCTAACTATTCCATCTGGTGGAACAACGCCCTAGAGTAAAGCCCAGGTTGCACGGAACGTAGAAACGACCATAACTTTCACACTGGTTGCAATTATTCGTTTTATACGATGGAAAAACTGTTGTATTTATATTGTATTTTATGATTCTGGCGTTCACTTCTTAGGCCCTAACTATTCGATCTGGTGGTACAACGCCCTAGGGTGAAGCCTAGGTTGCCCGGAACGTAGAAGTGACCATAACTTTTACACTGGCAGCAATTATTCG